>NC_142121.1:7095833-7747500 GCF_056152115.1 Neolamprologus brichardi | reverse complement strand
CTCTACAGCTGAACTGGCCCTCGGTCAGCCTCTCCATGTCCCCGGGGAATTCTTGCCTGAGAGCCCCTCCCCGTGCTCCCATTCCCTGGTGTTATCCCCTCGCTAGCAAGTGGACTCATTTGGTGTTCCAGGTCCCGTGCACCATCGCCTGCCTGACACCTTTGTTCCGAAGACTTCAAACAGTTCAAAGTTTGTTTTTGTCCGGCATGATGCACATAGGACACCGCTGCGTCCACTCTATGACGGCCCATATGGGGTCCTCAAATCAGGCCAGAAGCACTTTGTTTTGGGTTTCGGCAGGCATAGGGAGACTGTATGTGTGGACAGACTTAAACTGGCCAATGTTCAGGTGGACAACCAAGTGACACTAGCCCAGGTCCCCCGTCGTGGCCGACCACCTCACAGGATTACTGGACTCTGGTTTTTCCTCTAGCGGCGCCTCTCGACCACCGGAGCTCGAGTTCCTTCAGCCTTTCCTGGCTGCCCACGCCGGCCTCATACTCAGGCTAGGACTCCCTCTACCATTTCCCCGCCTTCCAGGTTCATCCGTTCTGGCAGTTTGCTTATGCCCAACGTCCTGGACTAGTGGGGGACCCTGCTGGGTGTTTGGGAGGGGGGTGGTATTTGTGGCGGACCACCAGGGGACACCACTCACACCCAGCGATAGAATAAGTGCTGAGCTGAGAATAAGTGAGTGAAATGTGACAAGCTCTCATGTCGTCCTCTCTCGTCATGTTCTTTCTCTTTCAAGTGTTAGATAATGGGGGTTGGGCGTCAAATTGCATTTTCACATTGGATCATTTTTATCCACAGTGCTAAATGTGTTTCATTGGGCAGTGTTGGGGAGTAATGGAATACATGTACCAGCGTTAAGTATTTAAAATGCAAAATATGAGTAAGTGTATTCCATTACAGTTCCCATTTAAATAGGTGATATTCAGAATACAGTTACTTTGTTAAAATAAATGGAACACACAGTGGTCATTTCCTGTTTCATATGTTAGGCTATGTCCTCTCTATCCCTTCTCCAATTTTGGTGATTAAATGCAGTCGGGTGCAGCTTTAGCTCGGATGGATGACCATGCAATCATATGATGTATGGCTGAGAGCGGCTGTCGTGGGTTCATGTCCAACCAGTGGCCCTTTTTTTAAAAAACTCAACTTCCCTCTGGAATTAATACAGTTTCTTCGATTCTTCGATTGCCAGAAACCTAAACAAAACACACAATAACAGCTCTAATGTAAGCGTCCTGTTAATGTTGGTGGCGTCAATTACACAATGGACCCGGAGCCAGCACAACAGAGCCAGCAGTGCACAGGCAGGAATGCATTTCTGACACCACGTCATAAGAAGAATGGGATGGGAGAAACTTCAGTATCTTCGATGTCTCTGTGATTTTTGTTACTATTTATGAAGGCTACTTGCCACCAAGCTAACATTGTTAGCTGACGTTAGCTGAGATTACTTCATAAACTGCAGACTGTTAGGCCGTTTCTAAATGCTCAAGTACGTGAGTCCGTACTCGCGTTCTCGCTAGTGCGGATTTCATAAGTTCACACGGGAATCCGGACTTCCCGAGAACAGAACGCAATCGTTCTACAATTGGAAAGGAAGTGTACTTGATGACATCATAGCTCTGGAGTTTTCTTTCCTGCCATCCCCTCTTTAACTGTGATTACTATTTGCAATGGAAACGACACATGACATAAAAAATTACACATGATGTATTTGTCGTGGTCCGGAGTTTGTGACTCCGTGTTTATGTTTACGTTTATTAATATTCTGTGTTTTGTTTGTTTTTTATTTTGGGTTGTTTGTGGTTATTCCCAGTGTTTCAGGTTCCTGTGTTCTGTCTCCCCAGTCTGTGTTAAGTTTACATGTCTAGAGTTCGGTGTGTTTCCTGTTTTACTATGAAGGACCGTGTCTGTTGTCAGTGTTTCTAGTTTTGCTTCCCTTGTCTCGTCCTGCCTAATTACCCCAGCTGTGTCTCCCTCCTGTCTCTCATTCACTGATTGTTCCTGTGTGTATATAAGCCCTGTGTTTTTTCGTGCTTGTTGCTGGTTTGTTTGTGTTGTTTCCCAAAGTCTCAGGTCTGTTTCTGTTAGTTTTTGCAGTTTAGGTCACCTTATGTTCTGCACATGCCTTCACCACTGCTATTTGTACCGTCAACGTCAAAATAAAACTCACTCACATCAGAAGCCGTGCCTGCATCTTGGGTCCTAATTTCCACACTCCACACGGCCTGCCATCGCAGCCGTGACAGCACGAACCAGCCACTATTGACCCAGCGGCACTTAATCCTTTGGAGGAGCTCTGTGATGACATTATTTACAATGTGGAGATTCTTGTGAACCCGTGGCTGGATCACCCCCCGGAGGAGCTTCGTCGCACTGTTGAAGCCCAGCTACAGCAACTCTTCTCTTGTCTCCCCTGGCTGCTAAGTTTACTGCCCCCTCTGGCACAGGACTTTCTTCGCTGTGAATTACATCTCCACCCAGCCACAGCTACTTGCCTTCCCTGCCTGGCGGAGAATATTTTGCTCAGCCCTGCGGTCTGACCTTCGGGAAGGAAGTGTCGCTCACGCCTCTCACTACAGCTGGACCCCTGTATTTCAGAGCTATGGTGAGTGAAAGACACAATTATTCTGTTTCAGACTTTAGGACTGTTTATTCTGGGGCCGTTTTGTGTGGCAGGTGATAATAATAAAGGCAGTCTTCTTTCTTTACCTGTGACGGAAATTACAGAGACCTTTTCCGGGGCCGCATTGAATTCTAAGTACTGTTTCTGACCTGCTGGTTCAATGCATGGAACCAGTTTCACACAAACTGTTTTCGTTGAGCCTGCTCCTCTGCCTTTCAGTGTTCCAGCTTGGTCTGTAGTGTTGCCACCAGCTGCGTCACCTGTTCAGTTTCCTGTCCCGTTTTTTTTTATCTAAATGATTTATTATTGAAATAAACATGACATTGTTTTTTCAGCTCTGCAGAGTGGGCAATAATAATGAAGCAGTTCATTATAAGCTGCAGATTTAAGCTGCTCTTCATAGTTTTGTCCACCAGATGTCACCAAAGAGGACTGTGCTGAAAAGCTTTGAGTAATGAACCGTTTTTTCAATGCAAGCTTCAGAAAGCTTCATTTGGACATCAGAGGCCGTCTGATGTTAAACACGTGCCATGGGTTGTTGTCCTGTGGCTTCTTGATGTTTTTTGCTAATAAAAAAAAAATCTTGTAATCTTATAATCAATCTCATAGGTTGTGAGTATGCTTGTGCTGTGAGGTCCCTGCTTCCACCTGATTAAGTAATCAACCAGCAGTCAGGTACATTTACATCCTCCTGAGAACCAGCCTATTGATTTATGGTCTCTGTAATAAACATTTATTTTGGTCTCTATCTTTTGACTTATTTGAGCTATCATAATAAGTCCTGATGTACTACACAGAGGACATCCTGTCTTTCCGTTGATAGCTCATGTGTTTGGGTCGTGTCTTTTAGCTCCAAAGAGGAAGGAAATCACCAAAAACATTCAATGGGAAGGTTCATTTTTCCTCGATCATCAGGAAGATATATTATATACTATAACTTCTATATTTGTAAGTATGTGTATCATATTTTAGACCTGGGAGCAGAAATGCTGATGAGCTGGTTTTTATTCAGGAACAGGCAGAGCGTCCTCTCTTGCTGGCTCCATGTCTATAATTATGTCACACACTGATTCGCTCACAAAATCACCAAAACACAGCACAAATCCCACCAATGGTTCAATTCCTTATAAATCATTGAATCAGGTACTGAAGCAGTGACGTGCTGAATGAAGCTTCAGATGTCATTGATCACGTGACTCTGTTCAGACAAACCAAGCCTCAGCAGCGTTTCTGAAGCAGTGTGTTGATTTTTTTGACACATGTGCCGGAGCTTCAGCTTCAAACGGGCCGTCACCATCAGAGTTGCTGGAACCATGTCCCACTACTGGCTACTCTGTTTTATTCTGTGTTAAGTTTAGATAGAAAGACAGAGAGAGATGAGGTGTGGGTGGACATCAGATGATCAAATGTCAACAACCTGATTGGCCCAAGTGTGAAGATGTGACGTCCACTGAGGGAAGGGGGGAGAAAGGGTGAGCAGATATAAAAGTGAGGTGAAGAAGAGATTTGGGGTTCTTCCCTTTTGTCCTCTGTGAGATGAGCAGTTCAGAAGTTTGGATCTAAGAGGTTCACAGTTCAAATTCCAGCAGAGACGCTAAAAGGAGAACCACAGTCCAACCTGTGAATGTTTTTAACCCTTTGTGAAACAACAAAGGCATAAATATGATCATATAAATATTATCTACTGGGTCAGACTCATAGGATCAGGGATTAGAACTCCTTTTATCAGAGAGATGAAATCTACTTCCTGTACAGGGTTTTTTTGTGGGCCTACCGATCGACAGAAACTAGAGTCAATAAAAAAACTGGACATTGGCTCAATGTGTGTGTGGCACAGGGAAACAAAGACTGAGCGCTGTGTAGTCCCACATAAAGTCAGACACCTGGTCACCCTAGGTGGACCATGGCATGGTCTATATGGAGGATACAGACACTGCTGAAAACATGACTCTGTCTGGTTTAGATGATCAAATGTCTTTACTTTAGGAGGCTGTGGCTCAGAGTACATTCACATAATGCCTTTGAATAAATGTAAAAAGCTTGTTTTTCTCCTGCTTTGATTTCTTTGTCCAGGTAGAAATTCTGCTTTTTGCCTCTAAAATCTGAAACAGTTTGAAACAAAGTTTGGCGCTCTAATCCTCTCTGTGTTTGTCCTTTGGTCAGATGATGATATTGAATGAAATATTCCAGTATTCAGTAGCTCAGCAGCTTTGTAACATGTGGTTTTGCACACTGTTCAAACCTCAGATGTTTGTGTAAACAAGTGTGGAGGACACAAACTCACGGGGGGAGGAACGACATTTACTGTTGATGTGTCTGACATTTAGTCTCCATAAGTTCTCATAAGACTGAAGAACTCTGTGATCTCTAACATGCAGCTGTATGTTTTGAAATTATGTGTCTCATTCTCTGGACTTTACTAGACGACGAGTGAAGAACATATAACGAATATCATCTTTAAAGTGATGAATAATAACTCTGCCTCTGTGTCTTCATAAAAAGATCGTACTTCTGAAAGGTCAGAGGGCAGCATCCACTCTGGGTTTACACAGTTTTGCAGGTTTAGCTCTTCTGAAGTTCAGCACCTGCTTTTTCAACCAATCAGAAGCCAGTATTGTAGAGAGTTCATATTTCTTTTCATGCAATTGAATAATTTTGAATGTTTAGGTGAATATTTATATTTAGAGTATTTTCTCGATCAGTGTCTTCAGTCCTGACCCTGAGTGCGTACATTTAAAAATAAAGTGATATAACTTCGTTTACATTACTGTGAACTTCTTGTGCAGTTTGACAGCTGATTGTTGTCGTGTTTGTCGTCATATGAAGATCGTTTCCTAAAGAGGACTGAACAGACATTTAGCCTCTGGCTCCATCCATGAATCTGATGTTTGCTGTATAATCTGTGCTGTTAATAGTGTAATGGAACATATAATTTGTACGTATAATTTCATATGTAATTATGATGATCTTTACCCATTAAGATTTTAAATGAAACGATAAACAAAGGCCAAGAAAACTGAGTTAAACTCCTGAGTCTACTATATATTTGCACCATGAAGAAATGAATTGTTTGCACCAGTAATAAATAATCAAATATATCAAATTATCATCAATTATTTAAATAAAAGCAAGCATTGCACCAAACAAAACAACAATTCAACAGACAGTTCTATAAAACTGTGGATGATTCAAAGTGCTGCTATAACTGCACAACAAAACTGCAGTGAGAAAAGCTTTGGATGTTCAGTTTAGTCATAATGACAGTTAAACAACTAAAATACTCGGTTAAGTAGGTGAGAAAAAGTTACATTTACTGGATCAGTTTGAGACCAAAATACATTTGAATGAATTACTGACATGGAAAATTTGTGAAAAATTACTAAACAGTTCAGGCAAAATTTTACTAAAACCTTGAATTAAACTTGAAAGTTTGCATTTCAAGCACATCTTGATGTTTTCATTGAAAATCCACTGTGACTGTGTACACAGAAAAAAACTACAAAATAATGTTTGTTTGTTTGTTTTTGTAAACACTGGACCGATCTGCATTTGTTATTGCTAAATTTAAATATTTGTTACTATTTAATGATCATAATCTCATTTGAACATAGGTTTGATTTAGTGGAGTCAGTTGTTCCCATGCATCATTCTGTAAGTGTGAGAATGAACTAAGATTAGAAAATGTCAAAATATAAAGTGTGATTTATTTTTATTCATCACAGCATCCTAAACTTTGCTGAACTTTTTGAAATATAAAATGAACTCACTGAGTGTTGACTGTCACATTTCAAAGCACCAAGTAAAAATAAACTATTAAACTTTAACTGGGTCAGACTTGTTACTGCATGTTGTAACCAAACATACCACACCCTCCATCATGTGATTGGCTCTTGGTCGCTCTGTAAGAATATTTCTTTAGTGTCTGTATCAGGATGGGTCTAAACAACATGGTGTAAATGCAGTTGCTGGTGAGCCTCATTTCCTGTAGGAGGTGAGACGCAGAGAAATGGACCTTCCCTGTCGAGCGCTGGGAGAGAAACTCCTGCTCATCCCCTCACTTGGCGCTTCCCCGTTAACCCACTAGATGGCAGGTTTGCCATTAGAAGATCAGGAATAGACCCATTCATTGAAACGTTGATCCCATTACTTACAGAACAAATGACTCTGACCTGTCATATAACAAACTTATAAAAAACATGCCTCAGAAATACCCGTGAGACAGAATACTATCTTGGGTGGCTGCTGCCTCAACATATCAAGCATTATCGATTTTGTGTACTGCTTAAAAAGATTCAGCATTTATTATTTACTGTTACCCAGTGTTGGGCAAGTTGCTTTGAAAAAGCCTTTACCTTTTACCTTTTTATTAAAAAAATAACCATTTCAACGTCACGGAAAAGAGGGACCCAGGCGCGGTTCTTCTTCACAGAAACACAGTGCGTTTATTTACAGTGAAACAGACAGGCAAGTCCAACAATTCACTCAAAAGTGCAATTTTTCCAATCGTGCTCGTCCCTTGCTCCCAGTGCGTTCCGTGTTGTAACTCCCTTAGTGTGTGTGCTCCCCAACTCGCTTCTCCGCTCGCCCCTCCTGGAGGAAGAAGGAAAATCCACCGTTAGCCACACGCTCGCCGAATAACAAGCTCACACTGCTCGCACGGACTATACCAGTTCGGAGTAATAATCCCACGTCGACTGTCGCCGCGAGTCCAGGTTAAATACCTCTGTCTAGCAGGGAGGAATGATTACCAACGGCTGGTCAGGTAATCAGCTGCAGGTGGGCCAGCAACAGCGAAGAGGGACTCCCAATGACGACAGTCGCCAGGACACGCCTCTCCCACGGCGCGCACTTCCGTAAACAGCCCCGAGGACCGGGGAGGGAGAGAGGGAGAAGCAAACACACACAGAAAACATAAACACAAGCAGAGTCGTCCGGAAAGGACCGTCCGACCGTGACATTCAGACTATTTACAGAACAATCAGCTGTTCTGCATTCAGTAAGATGCCACACAAATTATTTGTGCCACTCCAAAAAAATCATTTCTGTCCATGTTAGAGAGTTATCTCTGGGATGCTGGGATGATAGCTCCCTCAGGACTTAAACTCCGGTCAGAGAGTGGGGCACAGAGAGTGATGTCCGGATATACTTTAATGGAAGTTAACAGCAGCTCAACAGTACAGCAGTAGGCATACTTAACGAATGTGGGAGGGATGGACAGACGTGTGCGTTCCTGTGCAAATGTGAGTCAAAATCCCTCCAGTTCTACGAGTCTATTTCCACTTATAGCACGGGTTGTACTTTGATGTTAATTACAGGGGGTTTATGCTAGGAGATTTATCGAGATTGGTGGAGGCATGTGACTTACCATCGTAGCACTTGTTGCGGGTTGGATCTGTGTACCGTGGTTGTGTTATTTAGCCACTAGAGGGCATTGAAGACCATGTAATTACTGACCTTTCTTAATTTGGGGGCATTAGGTCTTTTCTGTTGCCTGAGATATAAAGATATTCTTGTTTCCTGCCTGTTCAAATGGGATTGTGGGACTTTCTTATGTCAGGGCATTCAGCTGATTATTTGTGTTACAGTTCATTATATTGGCATAATGTTGGGAAACAACGATTGTTATATTTACATGTGAAAATTGTTTCTCCTTGTTTCTTGTTATTCAGAACCACACGTCTGTCCATCCCTCCCACATTCGTTAAGTATGCCTACTGCTGTACTGTTGAGCTGCTGTTAACTTCCATTAAAGTATATCCGGACATCACTCTCTGTGCCCCACTCTCTGACCGGAGTTTAAGTCCTGAGGGAGCTATCATCCCAGAGATAACTCTCTAACAAGTGGTCCTTCGAGCCAGAGAGATAGCTACACTGAGGACAACATGGAGTTTCAGCACCGGGATATCCCTGACATATCCGTGCGACAGAAAACTCAGCGAGAGAGACATCTCCCGGCTTACTTTGATGATTATGAAGTTGAATATCAACCCAAATCAGGTACATCCACTGATAAACCAACAGCAGGTGCAGAGGCAGGGATGGCTATAGATCAGCGCTCTGACAAGCAGCGCTCGACCTCTTCACGATCACATGCCTCAGGTTCTCAATGCAGCAAACCTAGATCCCAGGCTAGTGGACACTCACCTTCGGGAGGCTCTATAATCGCAGGGCTAACTGATTTGCAGACAGCGATGTTGGAAGAGAAGATGAAGGGCATGGAGCTAGCAGAATTGCAGCGGCAGATGATGGAAGAGAGTCTAGCTGAGGAACAGTGTTTAATCTTGGATGCTCAGGCCCGGGAAGCCCTCAGTAAGAAGGAGGAACTATACATGCAGCAAGAAAGGCAAAGACGTCAATTAGACGAAGAGGCACGTACTGCTCACCACACCAGAGAATCTATTACCAGACGTTTATCAATGCAGCGTCGACTCAAAGAGAAGGAGATGGAACTAAAGAAAGCTTCCCTCATTGCTGCTTTTCTTCGTGATCAAGAAGATGGGCTGCCACCACCTAGACCTTTAAATAACTGTGAGTATGACTCGGGCCTTCAGGCTTGCAGCAGTGGAGTAAACTCCCAAGTGAATCTGTCGGAGCAGCCAGCACATAATGGACAGCGACGTAATATGACCAGCTATGTGAATGCTTTCCCACCATCAATCTTGCCAGTGGATGCATCAGTACCAGATACGCAGCCCTTACATCCCACCAGCTCCTCGGCTGACCTGGAGCCAGTATCTGAACCTCTCCATGGGTGTCCAACGCAACATATCGGTCCTGCTATGGATACTCCCTCAGCTGGTCATCAGTATGGTCAGCAGCTAGGTGGAAATCAATCCCCTATTACCTACTCGACTCAGACTCTCCGACCTGCAGCAGAGGGCAGCTTTAATGTCCCTAACCGACAATCACAGCCTCCTGGAAAGGTGAAACATCAGGGATGGCTTCCTCCAGTGCCATACACAACACCCAGTCAGTTTCTACCGCTTCCTGATTTACAGTCCCGCCTGCGGGATAAAGTCGGACCAGCTGGCTGTGGGCCCACGGTACCGTCTTTACGGTCAGAGATACCGTTGCCACCTACTGACAGCAATGGCAACAACAACAACAACAATTGCCAGCTCGTATGGGATCCCCAAGCCAGCACTACCTTCTTTCGCCAGTGGTAAGGAAAGTGATTTTGCACTTCTTAAGATGGCTCTGGACAGTCTGCTTGGCAGCCATACTCATCTCACAGAGCAGTTCAAATATCAAATCCTTCTGGAGCAGTTAAAACTACCAAGTGCTTACAAACTAGCACAAGCATATATGCATGATCCCCTGCCATATACTACAGCACTCCAGGCTCTCCAAGACAAATATGGTCAACCTCGTCAGCTCGTACAAAGTGAGCTTGGATCTATCCTGAACTCTCCCCAAATCCGGGTGGGGGACCCAGAAGCCTTCGACAATTTTGCTCTGGATGTGCAGGCTTTAGTAGGTATGCTTCGATCGCTGGAAGGTGAAAACGGCGACGAACTGCGATGTGGCTCTCATGTCGATAAGTTACTGAGTAAGCTCCCAGCAAGCTACAGAGATGGGTTTGTTGAGTACAGCCTTAGTCGTGGGATACTGAGAACTGGAACTGACAAGACATATACCCTGCCAGATTTTTCGGCCTGGCTCCAAGTGAAGTCGCAGGCCAAGCGCATATCTAGTAGGGCAGCCGACATGTTTCAGGACCAGACCAAACAAGGTCAGAAAGGCAGGAAAAGCCAAAGATATCCTTCCACTGTGTATTACAACACAGACAACAGGAAGGGGGATGGAGCTCATCTGGAACCAGGTCATCGGATACCTCCCATCAAAGGGAAGATTAAGCCAAAACCTTACTGTCCATGCTGTGACACTCGTGAGCACTACCTTAATCTTTGCCCCAAATTTAAGACACTGTCCACCACCCAAATTGCAGAGTGGATCAAAGATAAAGGTTGTTGGCGTTGTGGACGGAATCACGCACCTGATGTGTGCACCCTGAAGGCACCCTGTAAAGCGTGCAAACAGCAACATCTTACAGTGCTGCATGAGGTTTGCCAACAGGAGCCCAGGAAAGTCCTGATGGTTGGCACTGCCCCAGATACGTCCACCTTCTACATTGATCACCCAAACCGTCCTCATAAGGTCCTGCTAAAGGTTGTGAAGGTGTATCTGTACAATGCTGAGTATTCATTAGAGACCTTTGCTGTACTAGATGACGGTTCTGAACGATCCATCATCCTACCACCAGCCGTGCAGCACCTCAATCTAGGGAAGGAAGCCGAGACACTTCCATTAAGGACTGTTCGTCAGGATGTGATTCACCTGCAAGGGGCCTCGGTCTCCTTTGAGATTTCCCCTGCCCATGATCCTAAAGTGAGATACCAAATCCATCATGCCTTCACTGCTGACAAACTGGGCCTCTCTGAGCACAGTTATCCAGTTAAGGCACTCATGCAAAAATATGCACACCTGCATGGACTCCCACTTTCCCCTGTCGACAGGGTGCAGCCTTTAGTCCTTATTGGCTCAGACTTCCCTCATCTGCTTGTCCCAACGAAACCTGTACGGTCTGGCCCTCCTGGGGGTCCATTAGCAGTCTGTACCCGCCTTGGATGGGCTCTGCAGGGTCCAGCTAACTTAGCCCAGTTCGCTGGGGAAGAGCAACAGTGTCTCTTTACTGGGTCTCCAAGCGATGATCTCCTTCAACATGTAGAACGATTGTGGAAGGCGGATGTACTCCCATACACAAATGTGAAGACCGCAACACGTTCTAAGGAAGATCAGAAAGCACTTGAAGCTCTTGAGCGGCGCACAACCAGAGTGCAGGTGGAGGGAGTGACAAGATATGCAACGCCCCTCCTCCGTCGCAAAGACAGTCCTCGCCTCTGGGCACCCAGGCTGGCCTTGCTACCACAGTTACGGAGTACTGAACGTCGGATAGCGAGAGACCCAGGGCAGACTGAAACCTAAACTACTGATCAGACAATATGATGAGCAGCTGTTGCACCCTGGGCCAGAACAAGTGTTCAGGGAGATGAGGAGAAAATATTGGATTCTCCGAGGAAGGGAGGCAATCAAGCGGCACCAGCACAGCTGTGGTGAGTGTCGAAGGTGGCGAGCCAGTCCTGATATTCCTTGGATGGCAGATCTACCCCCCGCGAGGCTACGCCTATACAAACCACCCTTTTGGTCCACTGGAGTCGACTGCTTCGGCCCTTACAACATCAAAGTAGGACGGCGCACTGAAAAGCGTTGGGGTATCATATTCTTTTTTTTTTTTTTTTTTTTTTCTTTTTTTCCTTTCCTTTCTTTTTCTTTTTTTTTTTTTTTTTTTTTTTCCTTGCCTGTCCCGTTTGGCTCTTTTGCCATCAGAATTATTGTCTAAAGGCGAAGAAAGATGCCCAACGGATTTTCTTTACCAAATTGACCATCCCAGCTTTGCCGTAATGGTCCATTTGATTCACCTTTTATTCTTTATTTTATTTTCACTTGCTGAATACGGGACAGACTTGACTGGGGGAAAGAAAAGGGAGAAAGAAAGAGGGAAAGAAAAACAGTTGAGAAGAGGGACGGGGGAGAAGGGCAAAAAACAGAATAAGCAAAAAAAAAAAAAATACATGTATCGATCACCTGGATCACCTGTTGAGAAAGAAAAAAGAAAACAAGCAGAAGAAAACGAGAGTAATACAATAAACAACATCACAATGATATATGGGAATATGACAGTAAATACTAAATATTAAACATTATTGTGCAGCATGTAAGATCGACAGCACAGTGTGCATTGAGGTAGGAGCCAAAAAGGGTGTAGTTTGTGTGTGTGATCACCCGTGTGTACACCTGTGAGCATGGACGCGCTTGTTTTCTTAAAAGGTTCCCTCATGTAATGATCTGCTAGAGGGTGTGGGGGGCCACTGCCCCGTCCTCCAGGGCATGAAGCAGGTATGGAGGAGATCAAAACCCCAGACATCCAGAGGCCCCCAGAACACAAGAGACCAAGGAAGACCAACAGAGGGGCAGCCGTGCCACTGTCCCAGAAAGAGCTGAGGAGAGTCCCAGATGAGGGGTCACCCAGCAGCCACGGAGCAGAAGCCAGGGGGGGTTGCAGCGACGTGCCCGTGAGCTCCGCCGGCAGCCAGCTGTGCCTGAGTGACCGAGCCCCAGGCCGAGAGGCCGGGGGCACCCCACCTCCGAAGTGGCCCAAGCGAGCCCCAGGCTCCAGGCCCCGATAAGCAGCCGCCAAGGAGTGAGCCGGTGTGCACCCGGACGCCCACCCCCGGACACAAAGAACCACCAACGCACCGATGTCTGAGGGAGTCCGCCCCCGGCAGGGGAAGTGGTGGGGGGAGATAGGCCTCCAAACCTTGGAGGGCCTGAGCTGTCCTCAGAGAGGTGGCGTCTGATACCCAACCTGACATATGGACACAGACATACAGGCACACACAGATACAAACATCCATTCCCACCCTCATGCTCTCATATGCACTTACTCCACACTTAACCAACGTGGAGACAGACATAAAGAGACGCTGTACACACAATCACACTCCCCAAGCGTACTCTACAAACCGGGTCTAGGTACCCTTGCCCCTGGGGGGGGGGAACTGCACCCAGACCCAGGTTGTGTTACCCTTTTTCCCTGCGGTGGGGAGAAGCAGACCACCCCGACTCCGCAGCAGCAGGGAGGCCCCACATTCCGGACCCCAGTCGGACGGCCAACTCCTCCTCCTAGCCCCCCTGCTCCAGCAGACCGCAGAGAACGAGGGTGAGAGAAGACTCCTAACCTCCCTCCACCCGCTCATTGTAGTGTTGATGTATGTGTGTTCTAAGGTGCATTTAAAACCCAGGAGGGCATGGAGCTACCTGCCAGAGAGCAGCAGGTAAGCGCATAGTCCCTCCTGCTAGCCCTCAATGTCTACGTGTATTTAAAATTGAGAGGTGGGCAACGACGCCAGGGGTGAGGTGTACACCCTGATGGTAATTGAGATTCCGTGTAGCGTGCCCACCCCCAAGATCCTATATGTATGTGTAATGAGAGTGTGAGTAATGTGAATGTCTAAGTTGCGGGATAAAATTGAGGCAGAGGCAGCCAGAAGGGGACAGAGAGGGGGGTTACCCCCTCTGCACCCTGGTGACACACCCCCACTCCAAGGCCCTGCATGTGTGGGTGGTTGTGGTGGAGCGGGAAGAGGGAGGCAGCTGGAGATGGGGAGGGAAGGAAGGGAGGGGCAAATTACCCCTCCCTGGGGCCAGCTCCCCCGCTGACCCCAGTAGGCACCCCCATACTCCGCGACCCGCCAGGGAAGGGGGGCCCAGGCCCATCCGAACCGGGGCCCAGCGCAGCGGCGCCGCCCGGCCCCACAGAGCCCGGGGCAGTCCACCCAACCCCACCACAGAGAAAACTGCACCCACCCCATCATCCACTCATCTTCCAGACTACATAAGACAATAGACGCCCAGGCTGAGATCTTCCTCCACCTCTCCTGTATCTCCCCCTCTTGCAGAGAGAGTTCCTGAGAGAGGAAAGCTCCTGCAAGATGTGACAACCCCCCCCCCCCCCCCCACCAGTTGAAGAGCCCCCCAGGTGGCTCGGCGCACCGGCGGCACCCCGCGCCAGTGGCGGGCCCCCATATACCCACCGGCCCACAACCCCGGCAACACACCAACCAGGACCCAGGCCCCCGAGGCCCGGCCAGGGCCCCAGGCCAGAGCCGGAGCGCCCCCAGAACCTCACGCCCGTCCCGGACCCACCCAGGGGCAGCCAGGCTACCAGGTCAGTAACCCCCGTCCGTCAGCACAGACCCTCCCCTAGCCCCGCTGCACGTAGCTACGAGGAAACCGTCACCCAAGAGCCAACAGAGCCCCTAATTGGCCATGACCGCTACCCCGGGTTGAGCCCCCCAAGGAAGATGCTCCCGAGGAACCCCCCGACGCCCTAAGCCTGACCCTACCCCCGCACCAATCACAACAGTGAAGGCGAGACCAAAATATGACCCCCCACCCCCACTAGGTGATGGAGCTGATCAGAGGAGCCCAGAACGATTGATCTGATGTGGTGGCAGAGGCTGTATCAAGACTAATGTAATCTAATAGATAATTTCTATATTGGTTAGAATTAAGATTGTTTTTATTTTTCCAGTTCATGAGGACTGTTTTCTTGGCGATGCATAGGGCAGTGAAAACCATATCATATTCAAATGCATGACTACGAGCTGTGTGCATCTTGACCTGTTGGACAGCATAGATACCGATGCCTTTCTCATGGCTCTGCGTCGGTTTATTGCACGCCGGGGAAAGCCATATGAGATCCTATCTGACTGTGGTACCAACTTCAGGGGAGGAGAGACTGAACTGCGGTCTAGTTTCTCAGCTCTTGAAGCCCCCATTAAAGAGCAGCTGGCGGAGCAGAGGATTGAGTTCCGGTTTAATCCACCAGGTTCCCCCCATTTTGGAGGTACTTGGGAACGGGAGATAAGATCTGTGAAGACAGCTCTTCAAGTGGTGTTCGGAGGTAATACGGTTACAGAGGCAGTTTTGCAAACTGTGCTGATCGAGGTGGAAGGGATCATTAATGCAAAGCCTCTCGGGTATGTCTCTTCGGATGTAGCGGATCCGGATCCAGTCACACCCAACTTATTGCTAATGGGGCGACGAGATGCGTCACTCCCCCAGGTGATTTATGCTTCGAGTGAGATGCTGGGAAGACGGCGATGGCGCCATAGTCAGATTCTGGCGGACCATTTTTGGTCCAACTTCCTGCGTCACCATCTGCCGGATCTTCAGAGGAGACAAAGATGGCAGGGGGAAACTGACAACTTAACCACAGGACAAGTGGTTATGGTGGTTGACTCACAACTGCCGCGAGCGCAGTGGCCTATTGGAAAGGTGGTTTAGGCCTGTCCAGGGCCAGATGGTCGAGTGAGAGCTGCTGAGGTGACAATCAAGGGACAGACATATCTTCGACCAGTTGCCAGATTGGTCAGACTCTCAGCCTGGGAGGATGATGAGGACTGGAAACCCAATGATGCTTAGACTTTCGGTTGAAGAGCAAATTTACTACTTAAATTTGGGGGCGGCTGTGTCCGAAAGTCTCCTTATATTTCAATCGCATCGCTATGAGTGCAATGTTAATTTCTGCCGATAAGTTCCACTTTGTTCTTACTGTTTGCTGCGGTGATGACGTCACATGCTTTTACGACGGTCCTGCCGTATCACGAGTCGGAGGAGCACTAGGCATGTTTTTCTCCATGAGTGCGGGGGAATAGCGATCTCCAGCCGTGTGCGTTCCTGTGCAAATGTGAGTCAAAATCCCTCCAGTTCTACGAGTCTATTTCCACTTATAGCACGGGTTGTACTTTGATGTTAATTACAGGGGGTTTATGCTAGGAGATTTATCGAGATTGGTAGAGGCATGTGACTTACCACCGTAGCATTTGTTGCGGGTTGGATCTGTGTACCGCGGTTGTGTTATTTAGCCACTAGAGGGCACTGAAGACCATGTAATTACTGACCTTTCTTAATTTGGGGGCATTAGGTCTTTTCTGTTGCCTGAGATATAAAGATATTCTTGTTTCCTGCCTGTTCAAATGGGATTGTGGGACTTTCTTATGTCAGGGCATTCAGCTGATTATTTGTGTTACAGTTCATTATATTGGCATAATGTTGGGAAATAACGATTGTTATATTTACATGTGAAAATTGTTTCTCCTTGTTTCTTGTTATTCAGAACCACACGTCTGTCCATCCCTCCCACATTCGTTAAGTATGCCTACTGCTGTACTGTTGAGCTGCTGTTAACTTCCATTAAAGTATATCCGGACATCACTCTCTGTGCCCCACTCTCTGACCGGAGTTTAAGTCCTGAGGGAGCTATCATCCCAGCATCCCAGAGATAACTCTCTAACAGTCCACTATAAAGGAGAACATCACAAAATAACTAATAAAGATCAAACAAACTATGACAATCAAGTGGACCAGTATAGCAAAAGGCCCACTTGGGAAAGTAAATTTGTTGGGCATTTTTCTTGGCCTTCAGACAATAATTCTGATTGCTACAGTGCCAGACAGGACAAAAAAACAGTATTGATCATTTTGTGTTAACGTGAACCCAGATGCAGACACAATGCGAAGCACTCTCTTGAATTTCACAAACTTTATTTGCAAACAGGAAATACTTGGTCTGTGGCAAACAGGTAATCAACAATGAGACAGACTTGGGGAACGAGGAAGTTGCAGGGCGAAGGCACTGTGACACTGTAACCCTCTACAAAATGCCATATTTAGATAAGTTAGTGAAACAAACTGATCAGCCGTCTTATCCTGTGTTGTGATACAAAATACATCCTCTGTAATCCACAAGGGTGTAACCATTGTTATCCTTGAATCTGTGCATTGTCAGCCAACATTGTTTGTTTTTTCTTTTTGACCAGATGCAACTGGTTTCCTGTGCCAACAACGTGTGGTGCTGTGGTAAAGAATAGAGAAGGCACACAGATTGAGCTGCTGTTATCTTCACAGGAAGGTTTGTTCTTCACAATAGTGTCTTTGAACAGCTTCAGGAATCATTACATTCAGTGCAAAGGAATGACCTTCTGCTTCAGTCCCATTTACAATACATGGCCACAGTTTCCTTTGCTAGAGTCTATATAAATCTCTCAGCACAACTCTGACTAAACATGCTGCTTGAGTCCATTCAAAATATTACAACTACAATATCTAACATTAAACTTTATCATATATAAAAATATAGCATTCTTTATAAAGACACACAAACACACTTGTGCTCCCTGTACTTCCTTTTAAAATACATTTATAAAGCATATTAAATGAATCTGTTTTTAATCATTTTAATACTTGTTAGAGCACTAAATTATTTATGTGATGTGTTTCTAATGTACTGACAATGTAACTTCTTTTTTAATGGTTTCACTTCTTACAAAAATAATGGTTTTGGTATAAAACAAACACAGTCTCTCATGTGGTTTAACTGCCACACACACACACACACAAACACTATTCCACATTAGCCACTAAGCTAGCACTAGCCTCATTTCACCTGCAGCTTTAACTCACAATTTACACACAATTCTGATAACAACCCACTTCCTTTGCCAAGTTGTACAAATTACCAAATAAACAACATTTTTCTATTAGTAAGGGGTGCAGTGAACATTTATTTTAATACATATTTACTAACCTGTGGTAAAGAATCGAGAAGGAACGAACGTTAAACTAGAGTTAGCTTCACAACAGGAAGGTTTATTCTTCCTCTGTGCCCTCAAAACACTGCTCGATACCACCAGTGCGCTGTGTGCCCTCTAGTGTTTGCATGTGTAATAGCATTACCTGAAACTGACATAATTCAACAAGAATGTTTAAATGACAGGTTAACAAATACAAACATAATGAAAAATATCTTGAAGGTGACTGTTTTTCTCTGATTATTTTCAATATTGTATTTTGAAAGAAGCTATTTTAAACTCTTTACATGTTCATCTGACGAAAGAAAAATAATTTTCTTATAACTAAAATAGATCGAGAAGTATAGTTTCATTAACTCATCTATATAAAGCATTTTGTTGAGGGTACAGAAGCCGTGGTAGTTTATCTTGAAACAACAACTGTAATCTCCATATATTTCAACTATTTCCTGGAACAAAAAGTGAACTTTAACCTCAAAATCATCAGTAGTTTTATCTTAAGGAAGCTCTAATACTTTGTAATAAACAAACCACACCCTGGCTCTTGTCACTGCCAGGATATTTCTTTAGAGCCTCCCTTCACAGATGTGTCTGTATCAGGATGGGTCTAAACAACATGGTGTAAATGCAGTTGCTGGTGAGCCTCATTTCCTGTAGGAGGTGAAAAAGAGCAGAGATCTGTTTCCCTTCAGAGCACAGAGGTTGTTTCTGTTCAGAGGAAGTGAAACTGTCTGACAGTCACTGAGAGACGGTGAAACGGCACAGCACACGAATCAAATGGATCAAACAAAAATCTGCTGTTCAGTCTGTTTGGATCTACTGAAGGATCCGGTGACTATTCCCTGTGGACACAGCTACTGCATGAACTGTATTAAAAGCTTCTGGGATGAAGAGGAAAAGAAGAAGATCTACAGCTGCCCTCAGTGCAGACAGACTTTCACAGCGAGGCCTGTCCTGGTGAAAAACACCATGTTAGCAGATTTAGTGGAGGAGCTGAAGAAGACTGGACTCCAAGCTGCTCCTGCTGATCACTGCTATGCTGGACCTGAAGATGTGGCCTGTGATGTCTGCACTGGAAGAAAAATGAAAGCTTTCAAGTCCTGTTTATTCTGTCTGGCATCTTACTGTGAGAAACACCTTCAGCCTCATTATGATGTGGCTCCATTCAAGAAACACAAGCTGGTGGAGCCCTCCAAGAAGCTCCAGGAGAACATCTGCTCTCGTCATGATGAGGTGATGAAGATGTTCTGCCGTACTGATCAGCAGAGTATCTGTTATCTCTGCTCTGTGGATGAACATAAAGGCCACGACACAGTCTCAGCTGCAGCAGAAAGGACTGAGAGGCAGAGAGAGCTGGAGGTGAGTCGACAAAACATCCAGCAGAGAATCCAGGACAGAGAGAAAGATGTGAAGCTGCTTCAACAGCAGGTGGAGGCCATCAATCAGTCTGCTGATCAAACAGTGGAGCACAGTGAGAAGATCTTCACTGAGCTGATCCATCTCATCCAGAAAAGAAGCTCTGATGTGAAGCAGCAGATCAGATCCCAGCAGGAAACTGAGGTGAGTCGAGTCAAAGAGCTTCAGGAGAAGCTGGAGCAGGAGATCACTGAGCTGAAGAGGAAAGATGCTGAGCTGAAGCAGCTCTCACACACAGAGGATCACATCCAGTTTCTACACAACTACCCCTCACTGTCAGCACTCAGTGAGTCTACAGACTCATCCAGCATCAATATCCGTCCTCTGAGCTACTTTGAGGATGTGACAGCAGCTGTGTCAGAGCTCAGAGATAAACTACAGGACATTCTGAGAGAGGAATGGACAAACATCTCACTGACAGTCACTGAAGTGGATGTTTTACTGCCAGATCCACCAGAGCCAAAGACCAGAGCTGGATTCTTAAAATATTCATGTGAAATCACACTGGATCCAAACACAGCACACAAACAGCTGTTATTATCAGAGGGGAACAGAAAAGTAACATTAATGGATCAACGACAGTCTTATTCTGATCATCCAGACAGATTCACTGACAGGTTTCAGGTCCTGAGTAGAGAGAGTCTGACTGGACGTTGTTACTGGGAGGTGGAGTGGAGAGGGGGAGGAGTTTATGTAGCAGTCGCAAACAAGAATATCAGCAGAAAAGGATATACATGTGTTTTTGGATATAATGACAAATCTTGGTCATTATATTGTAACAACAACAGTTATACATTTTGGTACAACAACATTGAAACTTGTGTCTCAGGTCCTCGTTCCTCCAGAGTAGGAGCGTACCTGGATCACAGAGCAGGTATTTTGTCCTTCTACAGCGTCTCTGAAACCATGACTCTCCTCCACAGAGTCCAGACCACATTCACTCAGCCGCTCTATGCTGGACTGAGGGTTTTCTGTGCTGTACATGGAGCCACAGCTAAGTTGATTAAAGTGAAATAGACTGAAGTCTTTCATATTGTGGGTTTAAATCTGTATTTTAGTTTCATTTTATTTTCTCTCCATCATTTCTGCACAGAGATCAGCTGTCAGTCAAACATTATGGGTGGTACCTCCACATCTTCTAGTTGTTCTCTTGATGTTTCTGAGTTTTTAAAGGAGATCTTTCCTGTGACTGTTTATGGAGGCTATCACTGCTCATCATCATTTTGATTTACTAAAATATTTCTCCACATGAAAATGTAAACTTCTCTATCCTCTAAATGTTTCTGGAATATTTGTGTTGAAAAATGTCGACATTTCTCTTCATGAGTATGGCAGACCATGTGTGTGTGTTTGTGTTTGTTTTTGTCAAAATCATCAAACAAATGAGGAAAAACTGTGATTTTAATGAATGAATTCATATATTGTGTTGATGTTTTATTGTGTGAATAAACTGGAAGGTTTGACTATAAATCAAACTTTGAACAAAGTCTTTTCTTCTGTCTTCATTCCAGGATCTCACTCAAATCTGATGCAGAAAATATGAAACGAATCTGAGAGAATAACTGAAGCAGTTTTCCTCCTGAAGCATCACAAAGTTCAGAGTTCATGTATGCAAAGAGATAAAGAACACTTGGGAAAGTCCGAATAGAGATAACATGTGTTCACTGCTTGAGCCACAATCTACTAGCTAACCTGAGTGAAGGAAAAGATTTGTCACGATTAACCAGCCTCTAAAGTTGGCAGCTCCTTGTAATGAATCATTTGACATTTCCATTTACTGCCAGTCTTTAGTGACTGAAACACTAACATGTGAAATTGGCTGTCAGAATTCACAGTTATGTTCTGCAGCAGATTTTAATCCAACTTTATGCAGCCTGGCGGGTGTTCATCGGCCTTCTTGGTGATTTAATTGGCCAGCACCTTAGCGTGCAAGGTGAATACAGCATGAATCACACAGGCTGCCATAAACAAAGTTACGCCCAAGACACATATTTGAAATTAAAATCAGCTGAGGACCTCGGTGCTGCTGCATACACACCTCCACACCACGTTATACACCTGAACACCACAGGGCTAGTGATGGAAATTCCAGCTCTTTTTAGAGAACCGGCTCTTTTGGCTCCTAACCGGCACTTCAGGTTGTTTTGTTGCTTTAATTAATTTATTATCAACAAAAATATGAAATTATGCACAAAAGGAATTACTAATGTAAAAGAAATTCTGGTTTTATTTATATATGTTTACATATAAATATATACGGTGGCCCCTAGAGACAAATCACATACAAAGCCCAACATTGCCCCTAGCATCCTGGAGCACTTCCGTTGTTTTTTGTACATGTTGTGGAGTTTGTACGTGCTGCTTTGTCTCTCAGGGCCACAAGGTGTAGGTCTATTAGGTGTTGATGCTGGAGTGAAAAATTGCTGATGGACAAAAATGGACAAGAAAAGGTCAAAGTCATCGGGTCCTCGGTTTAGAAAAAAACAGAAAAGGAGAAACAAGCAAAAGATACAGGTAAGCAGATGTGTCTTTAGATAACAGCAGGTATTATGTCAATCAATCAATCAATCTTTATTGGCAGACTTCATGTCCATAAAAAACAAGACAGAAACACAACCCCCCCCCCCCGCAACACAAGGTATAAACCATTAAATATATATAAGTATATAAATAAGTATATAAAACATTTGTAAAGATATAAAACCATAATATACATAAAACACAATTACTTAAAATAAATCAATAAATACACAAACACTTTAACCAGTGCTTTCTCAGACTGGATGAGTAATGGGAACCACTCACTGTCGGATCTGTAAGTGCTAAAATTATACTGTTTCTCGAACCATCCAGTCGTTCTCTAAAATTGAACATTAACTTTCTTAAAAGTGCTTTAAAAGTCCAAACACCCACAGCTACAAACATCTGGCTGGCACTACCACTTCTAGGTATCCTGCAAAGGATTCTCATTGCATCATTATATGCAACATGTAGCTTCAGCATGCTACATTGTTTGTAGGATGACCACAAGGGGGCAGTATATAGCGGTGTGCAATACGCTTTAAACAAAGCCACTTTAACTGGAAGTGAACAAAAGCTGAATTTGCGTGCAATAGTATTTGCCTGCACATAGAGCTTGCATCGTTGTCTGTACATGTCATCATCATCATTCATTTGCTCAGTAATAAAGTGACCAAGGTATTTCACCTTTTTATGAACTTCAAGAGTTTTTTGTGCCAGTTTAAACAAAGGGAAATTTAGCTGTTTATCCTGCTTGGTTCTACATATCAAAACAGCACTTTTAGCAGCATTGTACTCAGTGTCATATTGCACACCATATTCAGTACAGACATTAAGAAGATCCTGTAATCCAGCACTGCTTGGACTAAAAACAACCAGGTCATCTGCATACATAAGATGATTTATCAATGTTTTACCTAATATACACCCAGTGTTACAGGCTCTCAGCTGTATGGACAAATCATCAACATATAAATTAAATAAAATTGGAGACAAAATCCCACCCTGTCTGACACCATTGCTGACACCAAAGGGGGCAGAAATACTGCTTCCCCATTTAACCTGCATGTTCTGATGAGCGTACCAGTAAGAGAGAATCCTCACGATGTATTGAGGAACCCCCCGTGTCTTCAATTTATCAAAAAGTTTTCTGTGGTTCACTCGATCAAAAGCCTTAGAGGCATCAATGAAACACATGAGGACAGATGAATTTTTAGCCCTATACAAACTGACTATTTCCTTGAGTGCATATATGCACATGTCAGTGCCGTGCTTTGGTTTGAAGCCAAACGGATTATCCAGAGAAGAGACGAACGCACTAACTCTGTCAAACAAGATTCTTTCTAACTCCTTAGATAAAATACTGGCGAGTGTAATTGGCCTGTAATTATCCAAACAGCTCACTTTTGCAGCTTTGTCCTTCATAACTGGTACCAGTAAAATACACAGCATTGAGTCTGGTAATATGCCATGAATCATAAACCCAGTGAAACAGAGTGCTAAAAGAGGAGCTAGCCTTAAACTAGCATGTTTTAAATGTTCTGCAGTGATGTGATCCAAACCAGAAGCTTTATTATCAGACAACCTATGAATGGCTTCATATACTTCATGTGTCCTTACACTTATTGTGTCATTACTCATGTCAAGATTGTCCTCATATGGTTCACTTTTTATACAGTTAAACAACGCACTGTAATGCTGTCTCCATAACGCTGCAATGTTATCTGCCCCAGAAACACCTTCAACAGTTGATGGTAGAGATGGTTTACAGTTATTAAGAGCTTTCACCTCTTTCCAAAAATCTGCCATATTATTACACAGCATTTTCCTGGCCAAAGAATCTGCTCTCAGCATTTGCTCATTTTTAGTTATAAAGCGAACAGCGTACTTATATCTGGCATTCGCACATTTTTTCTGTTCAAATTCTGGGCCTTGTTTAGGTCTACCAGCCATGGCCCAACATTTATAAGCTATGCGAGCTTCATCATAGTACATGGATACATGTTCTTTCCAGCCAGGTCTGATGTTAGGTTTCTTATGCTTATATTGTTTATCAAGCAGTGTGCCACTTTCATACAGAGCAGTCACTATATCATCATACATGGAGCAGAGTAAATGTTTATGCACAGCATTCTTACAGTTGACATCCTTGCACAAAATAGCTTCTTTGGGCAAAGAAATGTTGTTCAGATGTATATCGGTATTATTATGATAAGCTAAGAAATCATCTTCACTACATGCTGACCAGTCTAATTTTACACTGGTAGCAATATTAGTAATATTATTCCCAGTTGTTGCTGGCATTTGTTCCACATTCACAGTAAAACCAAAAGGTATATGATCTGACACAGTTACCTCATACCTAATAGTCATGTTTGCTAAAGCTGCATGTCCATCAGCTGTACAGATACAGTGGTCCAGCCATGATGTACTATGCCAGGCTTCACTTATGTATGTATAGCTATCTGCAGGCAGTAACACTTTGGTAGACAAGATAAGATTATTAACTTGACAAAAGTGAGTTAAGTGGTTAGCAAACCGAGAACTGCTGTCTGTGAGATCAGCATTAAAATCACCCAAAACATATATGCTGTAAGTATCGTTGTCTTGAATAAATGCATTAATAAAAGCCAGCCTACTGAGGTATTCTTGCTCATTTTGACAAGATTCATAGGGAGTATAAATATTAAGAATGATAAAACCACTATTGTTCTGTGTATATTGTATACCAATACACCAGTATCAATATATAGTATATTGTATACCAATCCAGTCTAATGGGCTTTATCACAGGGTCTATTTTTTTATCCCAGAGCACAGCAACCCCTCCAGGTATTCTGCCTCTGACTATAGCTGTGCTGAGATCAGTTGTTGATTCCCCCACTCCCAAAAAACTTGCATTTAGACAGTTAAGTTTTCCCAGGTCCTGTTTGGACAACCATGTCTCCTGCAAGCATAAAATGTCACATTCTGCAAGCAGACTGTCCACAACAATCCGTCGAGCTTTGTCCCCTGCACTCTGTCCCAAACGTAGACCACGACAGTTGTAAGATAATATCCTAATAGACATCTTCATGTTGATACATTGGTACCAGAAGGCGCAGTTATCTCCCCTGCTGGATCCCCTGAGCTTGGCACCACCGTACCGGTCTTACGAGGTTCATAAAAACGCCGGACCAGAGCCCCTTCAGGCCAGAGTTCAGGATTGTACATTTCACCCACATCATTACATTCAGCAGTAACCTTGAAAGAGCCGAACCTGCTACGTTTACCAGCAATTTTTGGACAGGTCACATCTCTTTTGAGTTTCTCTCTCAAATACAGAGCAAGAGTTTCTGCATCTACATCCAGGGCAAATTTAGTGGCAAACACGCTCACCAATTTAGTTTTCACAGTTCTGATTGTACTCACAGCTCCAGTGCCAATAATCGATACAGGTCCAGGCCTCTTATTGTGTCCAGTGGTAACAGCATGCATTCCTGAACCTGAATTAACCTTCTCCAGCTTGTGACGAGGCTTGCCATTTTTCACAACTTTACTCCATTGTGGGGAGCATGTAGAAAGCACTGTCTCAACGGGATCCTCCGTTGTTGCTGTAGTTTCCATATTACGACCTGAGGCTGTCGTCGGAGCCCGATCTTGACCACATAGCAACATCTCCGGACAAAACGCTGACACTGTGCTTGTCCCAGTCCTTGAAGCAGCCAAAGCTCCGGCTTCCTGCCTTCCGCGCGGGCCGCCTTTACTTCGACTCCCCCACCGCTCCTCTGCGTGTTTCCCCAGGGGAAAGTGGGAAGCGGTCCCCGACCCCTGAGCATTCAGCGTAACAGGCTCAGCCGGTACCTCAGGCCGACACTCAAGAGCAGTCACACGGTGGTCGACCTCCACAGCATTGGTCATGACTTGCTCGCAGACATCCGCCTGTAGTTTAACTACATGTTTTAAAGCACCCACCTCAGCACACAGCTGGTCCATTCGCCGTAGTAGACAACACACATCCATGCTGGAGTATGTAACAGGCGGCAAATCATCCAGGTGATGAGATACAAATCTTGGGATATTCTCCCCACACTCATTCAGCACTTTAAGACAGAGTTTAATATTGTTGGCGTCTTTATGCTGTCCTTTATATCCGACGCACCGCTGTGAGGTAGTGGGGCAGAGCTCAAACAAAACTTTCTTGGAGGCTTCAATCCCCTCGGATTCAAATGTGTTCGTGGCCAACAACACAATTTCATCCTGACTTAAAGTTTTGATTTTTACAGCAAGGAAATTAAGTAGTTCATCCTCTACAATTACCCTTCCATCAGTTGTTTTATATATCTCAGGTTTTAATCGTGACCGTTTGAAAGTCGGAGCTACATCTGAACCACCACCTGCTACATCCGCCATTTTTGTGGTCACAACTCCACAGTTGCTTTGTACCAAACATTATTTCAAACAATCAACAGAATATTTCACAGACATAGTTTTATGTAAGGTTTTTAAGGCTGTGGTGTTAATTTTTAAGTAACATGAGCCCAGCGGCAGCAGCAACGCTAGGCTAACACTAACTAGCTAGCAAGATTATAATCCTGGTGCTAAACTAAGAGAAGCCACAAAATCAGTTTGAATAAGAGTAAACATTTACTCACCAAGTCAGTGTATCAGCTAAAGATCCACAGCAATGACAATAATATCTTGAGCTGACGCTTTTCCAGGTTTGCTCAACATATTCCATAACAAATGCTGGCACCGTGAACATGCGGACTGATCCGAGAGGGAGGAGGACGGTAGTGACGTGGCATTTTCAAAACACATCTTTCATCCTTCCGCCCTCTGAAGCAAAACTTCCAGCTTAGTTAGTTTTTCTAAGTTAAGACAAGTCAAATAAATTGAGTTTCTCAGCACTTTTGCATAAAAAGTACTGGTAAGTTATTTAAATGGAGTTCTAATAACAAATAGTTAAAAATTGAGTTCAGCCTATTTAATATTTTAAATGAAACACAATATTCCATTGTACAGTGTAGGTTTCCATGTGTAATTAGTGTGTAAGAATATTGGAGAAGAAGCTTAATGTGTACTTTGTAAAAACGATGAGAAAAAAGGCTGTCTGAAGAAGAAAAGATAAATGGCCTTTTTTTCAAATGCTCTCTCGGCCGGCCGCTTGGCGTATGTCATGTGGCGGAAGGCTCTGGTGCAGAGCGCCGCCAGTTCGAACCCCTCACGAACTCAGTGCCACGGCCCTCGCTTGGGGGGCGGGGAGACGCATACGCGCGTTTCCTTTTTGCTTTTTCCTGCTCTCGCCAAGTCCTCCGTCCGCTCTACATCTCTCTTATTACCTTTTATTACCCAAACAAAATCACAATCACGCTTACACTCATGCCTTTGCCTTTCACCACTTCAAAACTGCGCCTACTTCAATATTACCTTCATTCACTCTCTTTGCTTTTCGCCTTCCTCACTACACTAAGTGCCATTTTTTAACGCTGTGTACTCACTCTATGTCTCTTACATCATATTATTCCTCTCTCCTACAGCCTGCCTTACAATTACATAAGCCTGATTAAGTTTGCAAACTCAACTTGCCAATCACCTCATTCAACCACTTGCAATCACTTTTACCTAAGCTCGGGGCCAGAATCAGCCTCCAGAAACTGGAAAATGTGAAATGAATTTTAACATTTATCACTACTAATAATAATAATAATAACAATTTTAGGTTTTCTTGACATTTTAAAGAATCCCCCTTAGTTGCTATTCATACTACACCAAAGTCATTAGGTGACAGTTAAACAATTAAAGTTCCTGTTTTGTTTTTTTTTCCACTAAATTTTTAATTTATTTCTTTTTCTTTCTTTTTTTTATAGTGGAATCATTGAAAAATAGGAGATTATTTTTAAGTTAATGAAAGACTTTATATTTTATAATTACAGGACAGTCTGGGGAATCAACTAAAAGAACTTGTCTGTAATTTTACACATTAATCGTGCAGCTTCACATGTCCGGCCCACTTGTGATCAAAGTTACCTGTAAGTGGCCCACAGTGTAAAATGAGTTTGTCTTATAGATTCTGTGACATGATTAGTAATACTCAGTAACATCCATCAACCTCGGGTTTCACTGGGCAAAAGGCAGCGTTCACCCTGCACAGGGTTAACACACAGTGACAGAATAGAAACAATAGAATAGAAAATATTTGACACAGAGCACTATGGTTACTGGTTTTGTCTCACCTTCCTTGACTGAAAATAGGAGGCCTGGTGCTCTGGCTCTGCAGGGATGACATGAAACATTGAACAGACTGCACCCCGGCAGCTTTGGAAACTCCTGTTTTGGATGGTTTGACACATGAAGAAGAAACTTCTGCATGCATGGACACTGGAGGCACCAGCCTGAGGTTTGATAACACAAGACCATCATTCTGCCCTAGAAACAGGAAGATAATCTGAAGTTACCTTCAGGTGCTTTTAAGAGACTCTTCAAGTGGAATCTGAAAACTGAACTTTACAGAATACCTTTCAATGAAAACGGTTAATGTCTGACTGTCATGCTCCTGGGAATTTGACCCAGGTTTTTGAGTTTGTTGGACATTTTATTCATTCTTCAGAATTATGAAATAGTTATGTTCAGGTTTTGAGAGCCTCTGAGTTTTGTTGCTTATGTTTCTAGGTTTTGGTTCTTGTTTCTGTTCATGTTTGTCCCCTTTTCATGTCTAGTCTGTATTTGTCTCATCTTTGTGTTGGCTTTAGTCTCTCCTGTTGTCGTCTCTCTGTCTCTCTATCATCTGTGTTTTGATCTTTTGTCTCCAGGTCTGTTTATTCCCCAGTATCAAGCTTACATGTCTGAGTCTCAGTTTGCATCACTTGCTGCTTTATTTTGTTAGTTTTTTGTCTCCTATAGCTGAGCCACATTTAGTAATGCCAACATATTAAACGAACAATATTTGTCTCTTATATATATACACTGTCAAAGATACTTGTCTTTGAGTGAAGATTTAAGGTGATAGGAAATATAAATAACTGCAACTTGAATCTTTACTGAAGCTCAGTATTTGACACAGAGTTCAAACTCACTGCTGTAATAACTAATAATGATTAATATGATAACTATAATATTGGCCATATTATATTTACATTACCAAAGTGAGATGACTTCAGTCTCATGAACAACATTAGCTAATTGTTATTTACTAGCTAATCTTAAATGACTGTTCAGTACAGAAATGAAGCCCAACAATCATGTTTTACAGTCCTGTGGTCTCAGCCTCAGATACTTATTAAATCACACAGAGCTCATGTAGAAACAAATGAACAAAATATGTTCTCCTTCATTTCTGTCAAACAAAGCTGTATGAAACCTTTCCAGCTGTTAGTATCATGGTTGCTAGGCAACCTGGGCAGCACGATGGAGGCTAGACCGTCCCATTTCACAAGCCTACAAGCCTCGCACTTCCGGCCTTAGCGGTCTTTGAGTACGCGGACCTTGAGGACCGTTAAGGCTGCATAGGGGAGACCGGGGATAGTTGTAACACTTCCAATTTCTCCAATCAGGGCTAAGTTTCAAATGATGTGATTCATCCTGTACATGCCCAATTCAGTTCTGCTATCACATGTGAAAAATCAGCACATTTTGTCAAACACAGACAATTTAACACGAAAAAAAGTAATTTGTATGCCAAAAAGTAAGTTTTTCTACTTCAATTTCTAATAGCATTATCTCCTTTGCAGTTAAACTCATCAAACTTAAATTATGTTATTTGTATGCCTATGAGGATATATTCTGTGTAGGTTTTTAGTGCTAATGTTTTAGCCATGGCTGTAATGTTAGCTGGTTCATGGCTATAGGAGTCTGGGTCAGTTGTAACAATAATGCAAATGTTACAACTTACCACACTATTACTTAAACTTATATTAAACAAGTTGGGGCAACGACATCAGCAGAGAGAGGTTCACTGGTCGCATTTGTATATGTGGTTAATGCCATTGGCAACACAATTCCTCCACTGTTTATGTTCCCACACATACTGTGATATCCTAGGACTAAGGAACCACGGAGACCATGTTTAACTCACAGTTACTTCTTTATTAAGAGGAACGGGGCATGTGCCCCACAGACTGAAAACTCTCCAACAACTGTTGCCCCCTGGTGGACAAATCCCTGCCACAACATAACACATACGTTATGCAGACCACTGTGTCAGAGATGGACCAGTAGGAAGTATTGGTAGTGGAAATAAATCAGGATGGGTGCAAGAAACAGATTTCCTCATCTTTCTGAAACACTTTGCAAACCACACCAAGGTAAGCCATGATAAAAAGTAATGGAATTGCAATGCTGGTGAACAACTACATTTTTTCAGCTTCATTGTTATGTTCAAAATTGGTGCAAGAGTTGTAGGTTATAATGCCCACTGAGCCAATGAGGCCAAACTCAAGGAAGACCAACCAAAATTAATGAAATATTCAGTTGCAGAAAATTCCATAATTTGTCTTTTTTGGGGGGTTGGCATATGTTCAAAAGCTAGATTTCTGCATTCTGTCACACACACACACAGCTACATAAATGGCTCTAAGTGCATTCATGTGTTGAATAAACAAAGATTACATGTTAATGTTTTGTTAGTACCCTTATTTCATTGTGTTACATTTAACCCCAGGATATGTTACAACTAACCCAGACTATGGGGTTAATTGTAACATTTCACTGTTTGTGTTTGAGACCATACCATGCAATGGGTAATTGTGCTGCAGAGAAAATAGCTGCACTATTTAATAGCAGAGACATGTAAATACTTTGCATTACATTTTGAATCCACTACCTTAAAAGAGCTCCAATTTACAGACAGAAATGTGAAAAATGTTACAACTATCGCCGGTCTCCCCTACTTTAAGGCTGCAGACCCTGAATTGGGATACAGCCCATGTCATGAGCTCACCCTTGCTGTGTGTCTTGTCTGTGTTGTAGTCTAGCTTCCTAGTGAAGTTCTTTGTACTATGGTTGCCTGTAAGTCCAGCAATAAAGCTGCCTTTTAGGTTCACTTCTGCATCTGAGTATCTGCATATTGGGTTTATGCCTCTGTCTGCTGCACAGCACATCATGACCAAGACAGTGTTAAATTATTGAAACTGTTCCCTGCTGTTGGTGGAGGTTTTGTCCACAATATGGAGATACTGAAGGTCACAAAACATACTTTCATAAAACAAAAACATGTAAAATTAGATTAAATATTTCACTGACACTTGAGAGTAGCAATACACCTTAAAAGTGTCGATTCACTTTTAGACACTGATTAACAGAAGAGACGTGTAAAGACTTTTGGGAGATTTTTGAGAAATGAGAATTTGTGAAACCTGTTTGCTATGGGGAATGTTTCTCAGGTGGTGAAATTGGATGAATATTTGGCTTTGCCCTCAGAAACAGTTTTATTGCCAAAAAATGTTTAACTTACCAAAGAATTTCTCCTGAGTTTTCCATTGAAATATATAAAATAGGAGAATTTGCAAAATAACAGAAAAATGTTGAAGTTCAATGTGAAAACAAAAATGTCAAAGTGAAAAAAACGCAGTTCTCTGTCCTTGCAGTGAGTTTCCATTTTTAGCAAACTGTTATTAATCTGTATTTAAGTTCATTTTGTCTGAGGATCTCCTCACCATGAAATAATCATTCGATCAGGAGCTGTGTCTCAGGTCAGACTAGAGGTTTGTTTTGATGCCGTTTTATTACTTACAAACTAATATCGCCATCTGGTGGTCATACAGTTTATGACAAAAGTTAATGCTTGTCCCCATTTAAAGACTGCTTCCAAAAGAGGACTGAACCAAGGGCGTAGATTTGGTTTTGGCATTGGTGGGGACGGATGATTCAACCATCGAACCCTGCCTTGTTTCTTTTTTTTCCTTTTTGTCTTTGCTTCTTGATAATAATAATAAAAAAAAAGGAGAAATATACTTGCCTACATATCCTATTCTACATGCTTTTAAACCACTTAAAATTACAATTCATAGTTTTATATGTGAATTAGATAATGTTAAATTACTATTAAACAAATGACTGACTAAGTATTTTAGACGTTAGTTTACTTCAGTCATATTCCATATAAATCAGGTTTCATACAAAAATAAAAATAGCTTCAAATTCAGTCATGACAATAAAAGAAAATGACTTTAAGAAATTAACAACATTAGTTCAGTTATAGTACACCAACATCTCTGATACATTAGCACTAAGGGAACACTGAATGACCTGGTGGGTTTTGTCCATAAAACTACTCGTCTAAGATTACCACAAAGTAAAAGATCTCTCAGCAAAATTATGAAACATTTTAGGCACTATTGCCCCGATCAAATCAGTGAGCTGGGATGTTTTATTCTAAACATGAACTACTGTTACAGCAACAGACATGGACTACTGGTGACCCACACAACAACTCAATGTCCACTATGTGAAGGAGCCAAACACATGCCTGCTCCTCTCGTTAACTGAGATAAACTGCTGGCATATTTGTTTTACATCTATACTGTCCAGTCTCTCCTGGTGGACACACAGCAGCATTGTTTAATCTCATTTGAGTCATTGTTGACCTTAGCCATCTTTTTAGTCTTCTGAGAGCACTGAAGCTTCTTTCAGCCTCAGTACATGAGTTTTATCCTCAGATTAAAATTATTATTCTGTGCTTGATGTGCCTCACCTTTGGCTCTTCCCCTCTGACTGCACTAGGACATATTGCCACCTGATAAAATAACACATGGATTCGTGCCATATAAAAAGTGAGACATGTCAATTCAGATTCTTTGTCAAATATACACTAATGAATCAATTTACATCAGCAGCCTAACAATTGTCATGATAATAAATACTAGTTAATCTATAGCACCAAATCATCAGTCAGTCACCTGTGACCTCACCTCTTCACCTCTGTCTGAGCTACAACATGGCAGAGCTGCCTCTGTCAGCTGATAAATAACAGTGAGACATTCAACATACATGCAGTCACACATGTGCTTCAAATACAGTCATGAACCATCAAGTCATCATCCAATTTCACCTGTGATCTTGTGTCACCATTACTTTCTATCACCTGACAAATAGGACATACATGACAATAAGAATAAAATGTGGAGCTGCTTCAGTGTTTCTGTCAATTTGTGCAGATCTTGACTCGTCAGTAATGTTTGTAGTGTGAGTGCATTTTTACAACAATTTGTGCAAACTGCACTACAAGGTGGAATATTTGCAAAATGCTGACTACCTCATGATATTTTGTCTCAAAAATTAACGCTATGAATATGTCAGTACCATTAGGATAAAATTATTGTGTCACCAACATTTTAACGTTAGACATATAATTTTAACAGCCTCTGTAAACTAATATCCTGGCTCGCTCGAGGCTGCCGTTTTCTCTGACAGTTTCAATCAAAATTAGAAATGCTGCTCTGAGACTGAGAGAACTGATAGTGCTGCCTGCTGTGCAGTTAGTTTACAAAACACGTTATTCACGGTTACATACAATTTTAGACTGATGTGGGCCAAGGCCTAGCATAGCCTGTAACGTTATTGTGTCGAAGCTCCGAATCGTGCGTCGGGTAATCTCGGGGGCGTTTTTCTGAAGCGCGTATCGAGGCTTGCTTTGATTACGTATGCAGTGATGTTCGAGGCCTCGCGGGCAGTCCGTACCACGTGACTGATTCGGGAACTGGTTCACCGGTTCGCGCCAAATTCGAAATAAAATGGGCAGCAAAACACAGCTGATTCCCCCATCACATTGTGTTGTGGAATTGGATTACGTATGTGTTACATAGTTACTTGAGCATTTCTTCCCTCGATGGAACCAGCAAGGAAAAGAAAATTTTCCCTGTCTGGCAACATTTTGATGTCATCTTTCCTAATAAGGTATACACACTGTAATAAAGAAATGATAAGTACCATAATATAAATAAACCACACCACAGATCCTTTTTTAAGGATTTTTAAGGGTTTTAAGGATACAGTCATTTGATACATTTTTATTCCCCATGTAATTCATTAATATTTGGGTTCTATTTACTGAAATATGTAATTTCTTAATGTTTTTTTGTTGTATCAGGGGAGAGGAATGATGTGGATGAGGCCTTGGTCAACATGGTGATAGAGGATTCCCAGCCCTTCACTATTGTGGAGGACAGTGGGTTTAGGAAGCTTGTTAAAGTTTTGAACCCTAACTATGTTCTCCCCACAAGGCAGGTGTGTATCTTAAAATATGAAGCATGTTTCCATTTTGCCTTTATTTACATATTAAGTACTGTACCTTCTTTTGTTTAGGCTTTGAAAGCTATGGTGGACCAAAGATACAAAGAGTCCAAACAAAAAGAAAAACTGACTGTGGCCAAGGTTTCTGCAGTTAGTTTGACATCTGATATGTGGACCTCCATTAACACAGAGGCTTACCTAGCCGTCACCTGCCATTTCATTGACTCTAACACTGCATTGCATTCTGTAGTGTTAGGTGTTCAGCACTTCCCTCAAGCACATACTGCTGTCAATTTGTCACAAGTAACAGCAGCGCTCATGTCAGAGTGGGGCATTACAGACAAAGTTACATGTTATGTGACTGATGGAGCAGCAAACATGGGTGCTTGTGCTAAGGAGCTTCGTTTGCGTCACAGTAATTGTGTGGCACATACATTAAACCTAATGGTCAAAAAAGCTCTTGATCAACACACGACGCTGTCTGACATCCGGACTACCTGTAGGAGGATAGTGGGATATTTCAAGAGCAGTACAACTGCTAAGGTTTGTTCCATTATTTCATTACTGCTTTGAGGTGCTGCTGCAGTAACACAGCTTGAATTAATCAGTTTGTGTTGGCTGTTTTTCTAGGAGAGGCTGACAAAGGTGCAGGAGCAAATGGGCCGGCCTGCACTGAAGTTAATTCAAGAGGTGGATACACGTTGGAACAGCACATTCCAAATGCTTCAACGTGTTCATGAACTCAGGGAACCTATTGGAGCATCGTTAGCTGGCCTGCACACTGATATTTGCCCACTATCCTCTGAACAGTATGACCTTATGGCAGAATGTCTTAAAATACTCTCCCCATTTAATGATGCCACCACTGAGCTGTCAGAGGAAAAGCGAGTGTCTGGATCCAGAGTAATTCCACTTCTAACAATGTTGCACCATGCACTAAATGAAGAGGAAATGGGAGTTCTCCTAACTCCAGAGAGCTCCACCATGGTTGAGTGTCTAAGGAGACAATTAAAGGAGAAGCTCTACACATTGCAGTCAATGAGCATCATGTCACTGGCAACATTGCTGGATCCAAGGTTCAAAAAAATAGGCTTCTTTAGCCCAAATAAAGCAATGGATGCTGAGAAGAGACTTATTTTTGAATGTGCTGCTATTTTGCGGCACGTGGCCTTCTCATCAGCAGCCTCATCATCAAAAGCTTCTCAGCCTGTGACTCAAGGTATATGAGCACATTTCGATTATTATATTGTATTTAGTTACTTACATTCTGTTTGTTTTAGGTAGCAAACTGTGGCATCGTTTGGACACCACTGTTCTGGAGACAAAGACCCCAAATGCTACTGCTGATGCAACAGCTGAAGTACAGAAATACCTCCATGAACCAAATATCGGCAGACTGGAGAATCCGCTGGAGTACTGGGCTGGACACAAATTTCTTTATCCAAACTTGTATAAACTTGCTGTTGTTTTTCTTGCAACCCCTGCTTCATCTGTGCCCTGTGAGAGGATATTTTCAAAAGCAGGAGAAATCCTCTCAAAAAAGAGGAACCGTCTTAAGCCCAGCACTGTGGAAAAGCTGCTATTTTTGAATAAAAACAAATGAAAACTTTTCCCTAGTGTCATGAGCACTGTTATAAAGTCACAACCACATTCACATCACAACTCCCTCCCTTTTTGTTTCCATGTACATTCCTGTGTTAAGCTGCCAATTTATTATACACAAACATTAATTAAATTAATATAATATAAAATTAGTATAATATTAAATATAACTAATATTTAGAGTTTAGTTATTGGTGTCATGAACAAAAGTAATTTCTTTATTCATTCAACTTGAAGCGCCACACACTAGTTTGTGTCATTATTGAGATGTACATAAGCATGATTACGCAGTTACACAATCATCCCAAAAACTCTGTACTGATAGTTTCCACTTTCTCTTTTGTATCAGACATACTGAGACAATATTCGGGATAAATAACCATAAAAACAATTTATTTATTCAGTTTAGAGGTTTACACATCACATCATTATAATCATTGAGCCCGTTTCACTTGAATCGTCCACTTGATGGCGCAGTAGAGCAAATGAATCATCACAATGCTTCGAACCATGAGTCGACCAGTTGGATGGAAAGCTTCATTTCATCACGAGGCTTCATCTCACCATCACTACATTTTATGAGTGAGCTTGACTTTAAGTGACTTACAGGTTTCTTTGAAAAATACTTTCTTATATCCAGGTTCTTCCTTGTTGCTGCCGTCCTCCTCTCCTCCTCGCAGCGCAGGCTTGCCGCTGCTAAAACTAAACAGAGCTCCAATCACATTGGCCATATTTGTCACGTGACGTAGGACTCCAGTAGAGGACGTAATTTAACTCTTTCTGCACCGCTGGGTGAATGAGACGCTGACAGATCGTTTTTTTTTCTTTCTATCGGGTTTGTTTTTCTTTCTAATTATTGGTGGGGACAATTCAATAATCGCTGGATATTGGTGGGTCCCTTCCGTCCATGCCAAATCTACGCCCTTGGACTGAACAGTCGTTTAGCTTCTAGTTTAATCGGCTTTGCTGTGTAATCTTTGCTGCCAACAGTGTAGTGAAACATTTAAGCTGTACATGAAAGTTAATGGGTAATTATGATGATCTTTACCACAAAGATTTTAAATGAAAGAATAAACAAAGGTCATGAAAACTGATTCTTATGTCTACTGTGTATCTTCAGTGTGAATGTTGAGTTATATTTGAGTGTCTGCATTTAAAGCACATATTAATGTATTGTTTTGAAATCCATGGTGGTACACAGGAAAAATTACTAAAGAATGTAGAATTAGAACACTATCTGTATTTGTTTTTTAAATAGTTTTACATATATTTTACTATTTAAAAAAACAATCAAGAAATCAAGCTTGCTGCCTGTCTTGTACAGTAATTTCATTTGAACATAGGTTTGATTTAGTGGAGTCAGTTGTTCCCATGCATCATTCTGTAAGTGTGAGAATGAACTAAGATTAGAAAATGTCAAAATATGAAGTGTGATTTATTTTTATTCATCACAGCATCCTAAACTTTGCTGAACTTTTTGAAATATAAAATGAACTCAATGAGTGTTGACTGTCACATTTCAAAGCACCAAGTAAAGATAAACTATTAAACTTTAACTGGGTCAGACTTGTTACTGCATGTTGTAACCAAACATACCACACCCTGCTTCAACTGAATGGCTCTTGGTTGCTCTGTAAGAATATTTCTTTAGTGCCTCCCTTCACAGATGTGTCTGTATCAGGATGGGTCTAAACAACATGGTGTAAATGCAGTTGCTGGTGAGCCTCATTTCCTGTAGGAGGAGAAAAAGAGCAGAGATCTGTTTCCCTTCAGAGTACAGAGGTTGTTTCTGTTCAGAGGAAGTGAAACTGTCTGACAGTCACTGAGAGACGGTGAAACGGCACAGCACATGAATCAAATGGATCAAACAAAATTCTGCTGTTCAGTCTGTTTGGATCTACTGAAGGATCCGGTGACTATTCCCTGTGGACACAGCTACTGCATGAACTGTATTAAAAGCTTCTGGGATGAAGAGGAAAAGAAGAAAATCTACAGCTGCCCTCAGTGCAGACAGACTTTCACAGCGAGGCCTGTCCTGGTGAAAAACACCATGTTAGCAGATTTAGTGGAGGAGCTGAAGAAGACTGGACTCCAAGCTGCTCCTGCTGATCACTGCTATGCTGGACCTGAAGATGTGGCCTGTGATGTCTGCACTGGAAGAAAAATGAAAGCCTTCAAGTCCTGTTTATTCTGTCTGGCATCTTACTGTGAGAAACACCTTCAGCCTCATTTTATATCCTCCGCATTTGAAACACACAAGCTGGTGGAGCCCTCCAAGAAGCTCCGGGAGAACATCTGCTCTCGTCATGATGAGGTGATGAAGATGTTCTGCCGTACTGATCAGCAGAGTATCTGTTATCTCTGCCCTGTGGATGAACATAAAGACCACGACACAGTCTCAGCTGCAGCAGAAAGGACTGAGAGGCAGAGAGAGCTGGAGGTGAGTCGACAAAACATCCAGCAGAGAATCCAGGACAGAGAGAAAGATGTGAAGCTGCTTCAACAGGAGGTGGAGGCCATCAATCAGTCTGCTGATCAAACAGTGGAGCACAGTGAGAAGATCTTCACTGAGCTGATCCATCTCATCCAGAAAAGAAGCTCTGATGTGAAGCAGCAGATCAGATCCCAGCAGGAAACTGAAGTGAGTCGAGTCAAAGAGCTTCAGGAGAAGCTGGAGCAGGAGATCACTGAGCTGAAGAGGAAAGATGCTGAGCTGAAGCAGCTCTCACACACAGAGGATCACATCCAGTTTCTACACAACTACCCCTCACTGTCAGCACTCAGTGAGTCTACAGACTCATCCAGCATCAATATCCGTCCTCTGAGCTACTTTGAGGATGTGACAGCAGCTGTGTCAGAGGTCAGAGATAAACTACAGGACATTCTGAGAGAGGAATGGACAAACATCTCACTGACAGTCACTGAAGTGGATGTTTTACTGTCAGATCCACCAGAGCCAAAGACCAGAGCTGGATTCTTAAAATATTCACGTGAAATCACACTGGATCCAAACACAGCAAACACATGGCTGTTATTATCAGAGGGGAACAGAAAAGTAACAGCAATGAATCAACAACAGTCTTATTCTGATCATCCAGAAAGATTCACTGACAGGTTTCAGGTCCTGAGTAGAGAGAGTCTGACTGGACGTTGTTACTGGGAGGTGGAGTGGAGAGGGAGAGGAGTTAATGTAGCAGTCGCATACAAGAATATCAGCAGAAAAGGAGAGGGTAATGAATGTTTATTTGGACGTAATGACAAATCTTGGGCATTAGATTGTAAAAACAACAGTTATACATTTCGGTACAACAACATCCAAACTCCTGTCTCAGGTCCTCGTTCCTCCAGAGTAGGAGTGTACCTGGATCACAGAGCAGGTATTTTGTCCTTCTACAGCGTCTCTGAAACCATGACTCTCCTCCACAGAGTCCAGACCACATTCACTCAGCCGCTCTATGCTGGACTGAGGTTTTACTATTATTTAGTTGTGTATGGAGACACTGCTGAGTTGATTAAAGTGAAATAGACTGAAGTCTTTCATATTGTGTGTTTAAATCTGTATTTTAGTTTCATTTTATTTTCTCTCCATCATTTCTGCACAGAGATCAGCTGTCAGTCAAACATTATGGGTGGTACCTCCACATCTTCTAGTTGTTCTCTTGATGTTTCTGAGTTTTTAAAGGAGATCTTTCCTGTGACTGTTTATGGAGGCTATCACTGCTCATCATCATTTTGATTTACTAAAATATTTCTCCACATGAAAATGTAAACTTCTCTATCCTCTAAATGTTTCTGGAATATTTGTATTGAAAAATGTCAACATTTCTCTTTATGAGTATGGCAGACCATGTGTGTGTGTTTGTGTTTGTTTTTGTCAAAATCATCAAACAAATGAGGAAAAACTGTGATTTTAATGAATGAATTCATATATTGTGTTGATGTTTTATTGTGTGAATAAACTGGAAGGTTTGACTATAAATCAAACTTTGAACAAAGTCTTTTCTTCTGTCTTCATTCCAGGATCTCACTCAAATCTGATGCAGAAAATATGAAACTAATCTGAGAGAATAACTGAAGCAGTTTTCCTCCTGAAGCATCACAAAGTTCAGAGTTCATGTTTAGAGCAGAAGATTCAGCAGTCGCTCTGTGACCTTTCAACTTTCTTCACTAAAACACCCTCATTACAGAGAAACAAGTCACATTTTCTTCATGTTCTTAAGTCCTTTCAGATGTTTGTAATGGTCCTTGAATGCAGCATCAGTGTTGCAGGTTTAAAAGGTCACTTTCTGTTGTGTTCAAAGACTTCCTTCAGATATGGTCTTTAATCAGTAAAGCCAGTGATACAGCAGTGTCATTAGCTGTGTTATTGGCACCAGGCTGTGTTTATGTATGTATTTAATTGTGTCTGAGGATGTCTTCAGCATGAAATGATCATTTGCTCAGCTGCTGTGTCTCATCTCTTATCAGACATTGGTTGGAACAGAGTTTTGTTGCTGACCATCTGACAAGAGGGTGAAGAAAAGCTTCAGGCTTCATTTGGACACTACGTTGGACAGAAGTCTCCACAAAAATGACTCAGAAACACAAATATTATTAATGAAAGTCCAAATGTCAAAAAGGGGTCATACATGATCCTGAGAAATGTCCTTGAACATTTGAACATGAGTCAGAGGGTTGTCAGGTTTCTACACTGCATCGTGGCATCAAGCCTGAGATGTCTGTGTAAACAAGTATGGAGGACACAAATGCACAGACGCAGTCGAGCTGTTTACTGCTGATGAGGAAGGAAAATAGTCTGTTGGATATTAAAGCAGCATTTATTAGAGTAAGAACAGATACTTGTGTCCTTCATTTGATCCCCGTCAATTTACAGAAGACTTAAGGACCCTTTGACTTCTAACATACAGCTGCATGTTTACAATTTTATTATTGATTTATTTCTAGCAAAGCGAGACTTTACTGATTAAAGACATATAATCAGACATATTACTGTTACTTTCTGAAAAAGACTCACATAAAGCAGATTTATCACAAGCAAACATCAAGACACATCCTTCATGGCTTAAAGTTGCAGTGGGACTCTTTCGCCATCTGGTGGTTGTAACAGTTATGACAACTGTTCCTGCATATATGTCCCTCCTCAGTGTGAAGAAGACTGGACTCCAAGCTGCTCCTGCTGATCACTGCGTGTTCCTCCTGTGTCTAAAATCTATTTCCATTATGAATCAGGAAACTGTTTGCACCAATCATAAAGGCAATAAAATACGTCACACACTAAGAAATAACAAAAAGGAATTGTGGATTTCAAGGAGATTTTTCCCTCGTTTTTTGAAATCATAAGAATACAAACTAATGCAAGACTGTCATGTTTTCATAAGTTTGTAGAGACACTGTTCTGTTGTATTCTAGGACATCAGTCACTTTTTAAATGCATGCTACTCCTCCTCATCATCATCATCATCAGCAGCAGCAGCAGCACCCATGACCTCCTTTTAGTCTTTGTTTTGTTATTTTTCAGAGTTCAGGAGACGTTCTTATGGGATTTCCACAGTGTACAAGTACTGTTTAGACCCTTTACCTAAAAGAAAAGAGTAAAGTACAAAGTAGATTTACTCACTGCAGGAAAATAATGCCTCAATCTGATATATTGTCTTATATGACAAACTGAAAGTGATGCATCAAAGTGTAAGCAGCATTTTCCTGTTACAGCTGGTCTAGATGGAACTGATCTGATCTCCTTTATGTACAGGTAGATATCCAGTGGGTTTGCTAAGGGTCACAGATGAGGGGCTGTGTGAGATGTTTAATGGGAAAGGAAATAAAACCATTGTTCCAGACCTGCAGCTAAGATACTCGAGTATCTTCAAATATGAAGCTGAGTATTACTTCCATACTTTCCTCCACTGCTGATGACCTTGTTACCTGCTGCTCCCTGTTAATGATCAGCCTCAGTTCTGATAGTAAACTGTTGGCTCTCGTTCTGTCAGGTTGTTGCTCAGCGACGTCTTGTTTTCATTTTCCTTCTTCTTCAAATGTGTCTTCCTTTAACTCTTTGCTTTTGTTTCTGCTTCAAACACCAAATGATACACGTGCTGCACCTCTGATGGTTTGTCAGAGAGCAGAACAATTTACATTACAGAGTGTGCAAATTCCCTGCTGACTCGGCCTCAGGATGTCTAGAGGCAAGAATCAAGCGCACCAGTGATCATGCGCGCATCAGGCAGAGGGAGAGTGAGAGACGAAGCAGCAGCAGAGCATGGCAGTTGTATCGCAGTTTGTGTGATTCCGTGTGCGTTAATGAGACTGTAAGTGTTATTACCTTTGACAGGTTAACTGGTATGATAATAGTTATAGTTGTTTGTGTATGTTCAAGATAAAGGTATGCCTCAGTACACTGCTATCACGTTAGTAGGTTTATTTAATTATTTAATTAATTAGCACTAAGTTAATACCAGTGGCCAGAATCTCCTCCAATGACTATATCCCGCGGTTAAAGGATTTTTCGGTTGTTTATTGTTTAGTTTAGCTGTTGTTAGCTTGCCACATTCTTGCCTTAGTACTAGCAACTGGGAAAATATGTGCTATTTAGCCAACTTCTGGTCTTACGGCGACCCCTTGTGGTCATAGTAAAATATTGCTGTGTTTGGGTAGATGATGTGTTCTGATTGTTGCTTAGTTATATTTGACCCTGCTAATTATAGTTTTACCTGTTTCTGTTTCCAGACAACCATGCTTATAGTCACCTATACTGCATCTGCCACAATTATAAGTGCATATCTGGCTGTATCACAGTTGGATTTATCCTGGCAAGCCCTGCTGTAACCAGTTGTTCTGTGAAGCTTCATTAAAGACGGTGAACTAAACTCCTGGACTGCTGCAGTCTTTCTGACCGAAGACTTAGGCCAGACTTGTATGCCCAGCACTTCCAGTATAAATATATTTTACACAGAGAATATTTTACAGTTGAACATAAACTTTAAATGCATCATGTGTTTCCCATTACTGGCTGACTTGTCCGTGTCTTTTGAAAGGTGATAGTTGTGTATCTTTAATCAGTTAATGCAATATGCTTGACTGAAAGAGCCATCCAGCGGGTCAGATGGAGAATTTTTCATGCTGAATCTGACCCACGAGCCTTATGTTTGACACCCCTCATTTATACCTTTTCTCTAAAAGAACAGATTCAATTACAGTGTGGATTTGCTCACCACAGGAAAAATCATGAATGTGATAAATTGTGTCATATCTGACCTCTAAGCATCATTTTAACTGTCACAACTGGTGAAGCTGGAGCTGAACTGACCAGCAGCATGTATAGTTAGATTTTTACTGGTTAGCAAATGTTCACAGATGAATATCAGCGGCTGTGAGATTTTTAATGGGAGTAAAAAAAATGTTACAGTTTCTGGAAACTTGACTTTGTTTGAGTTTCTAAAAATTCATTTATATCTGAAGTGGCGCTGAGCAACAGCTGCTTTTTGTGAGAGGGGAAAACAAGTTGTTGTTGTTTTTTTTATTTAAAACTTAACCTGAAGGTTGTGCCACAATTTCAGCTGCAAGAAGTGCAAAACAGCACATAAGTAGAAAAAATTATTATTGATTAAAGTCTCTGAAAGTATAAAGGACAGTTTTACATGTACTTGGATACTTTCAGCTACTCTGCGTGACTTTTGTACCCTGCTGCTCCCTGTTAATGATCAAACTCTGACTGACAGTAAACTGTTGACTCTCGTTCTGTCACGTTGTTGATCAGTGACGTCTTGTTATCAGATGTCTGCCTTTAACTTTTTGGTTTTGTTTACTGAGTAATATACCAGGTGTTGAAGCTCTGATGGTTTTTCAGAGAGTAACAACTTTTATTGCAGAGAACATTTTAAAACTCAACATAAACTTAAAATGAATTATATGTAACACATTATTGGCTACTTTAACTGTGTTTTTAGGATCTCTATCTTCCTGTATTATCTGTACTTGAAGGACTGTGTATAAAGGACTTTGACTCTGTGATCAACCGTGGATGTGAAAGCCTTCAATTTCAGTCCCAAAGTCAGAAATTGTTTAATTCCAATGAAATATACATTTTATAAGTTGAGTCTTTTTTGTGCTATGCAACACAGTGCATGTACATATGTGTACAATTAGTGAAGTCATCAGTCCTCTGTCACTGTGTTTAGAACGACTGTTTTCTTTTCTAAATCATAGAGATGTTTCCTGATGCTGTGTGATGGCTGTGACTGACTGTGAGGATGGAAATAAACAGAAACACTGAGAGAGTTTCTTGGTCAGTATATAAACAAACATATGGCAGATGAGACTGCTACATACATTTTTAATATGTGTTGTCATTTTTCAGTTGCGTTGTCCATTGTGATGACCATCTCACGCAGGTCCAGAGAGCAGATGTTGCTGCGTTGCAGCAGCTTTTTGCAGATGTGTTCTCCCCCTGCCCGACCGTACAGCTCTCACAGAGCACCGTTTTATAACCCGCCCTGGTGTGACGCTGCGTTCACGGCCCTACTGGTTACCTGAACTTAAAAGACAAATTATTTCGAGAGAATTGGCTGAAATACTGATGCTGGGAGTAATAAAAGAGCCACACAGTGAGTGGTATAGCCCCATAGTTCTTGTAAGTGAAGACAGATGGGTCTGTTTGTTTCTGTCAACTACCACAAGGTGAATGAGTGTGTCTCAGTTTGATGCTTACCCAATGCCCCGACTCAAGAAACTCCTGGAACGGTTAGGCACTGCTCGCTTTCTCAACACACTGGATTTAACCGAGGGCTACTGACAGATGCCTTTGTCTCCAGAGTCTAAGGAAAAAAGATATTTCTCCACTCTGAATGGTTTGTACCAATTTATCACACTTTCATTTGGGTTGTTGGGAGCCTAAGCCACTATCCAATGCCTTATGGACTGGGTGCTGCGTCCACACATGGATTATGTCATCAGCCATAGTGACACTTGAGCAGCGCATGTGCAGAGATGTGCACTCCAAATGCCAGTTTGGAGTGCAAGAAATTGTGTTTCTGGGAGACAAGCTCTCAGCAGAAGGTGTTCAGCTGGACCAAGATAAAGTCAAGGCAATACTGGACATGCCAAGGCCCACTGATAGGACAGGAGTGCTACGCGTAATGGGAGCGGTGAACTTCATCTGTAAATTCATTCCCAACCAGGCTGCAAACACATCCTGTATTCATGAGCTCCTTCATAAAGAGCATGAGTTCAAGTGGACAGCTAAGCATGAAAGTGAGTGGGAACATCTCAAAAGAACACTGACAATTGCACCTGTGTTGGCATGCTTTGACTCATCAAAGAGGATCAAACTGTCAACTGGAAGGGTGCTGCTCTTGTGGTTGTTTCTGCCTGTCAGTGTTTTAACTTACTTTTATTCTTTATTGAGTTATGTTTTTTATTTTATTTTGAGCCTGAGGAAATCCCAAAGCATTGGCTTGTGCTTTGTGGAACTTTCTCTTTTAACGAAGATGGGGTTTTTATTTCGCATGGTTTTATTGGCAATCCTGACGGTTGTTTGGAGTCATTGACAATCACAAACAATTACGTACTCACGGGAGTTTCTTTTGGATCTTCGGTGGAACTGCCCGTCTCTGGATTCTTTTCACCCTTCAGTGTTTTCCAGCCCTGGATTATCCTCTAATCACAGGAACACTTTTGATTTTAATAGAGTCAAAACAAGGAAGTGGGGTAAGAAGGGAGGTCTACGTCAGCGATTGAGGAAGCAAATACGATACAATCGTATTCCTTTGCCATCAATAATTCCGGCTAATGTGCAGTCTCTGAGGAGTAAATTGGATGAACTGCATTTGAATGTCGCACATTTACGTGACTACAGAGATACATGTCTTATGGCATTCACAGAGGCTTGGCTCAGGGATTCTGATCCTAATTCTTCTCTGGAACTAAATGGCTTTGGGTTCCCCATACGTTTGGATGGAGACCCCAGAGTTACCCAGAAATCTCACAGAGCAGAAGTGTGTTTGTATATTAATCAGAAATGCTGTAAAAACGTTACTGTCCGAAAACAGGTGTGTCTTGAGCTCCTCTCTGTGTCTATGAGGCTGTTTTACCTGCCAAGGGAATTTCCGCAGATCAACGTCACCGTCATTTACATCCATCCTAATGCGAATCCAAAGAATGCGACTGACACCATCTCCAACGTTATCCACTCACTCCAATCTCTCTCTCCTGAGGCCCCGAATATTGTTCTGGGGGACGTTAATCGCTGTGACTTGAAGAAAATATTGGGCAGTTTTTATCAGTATGTGAACTGTCCCACATGCTTCAATAAGACTCTGAATCTATGTTATGGTTCCATAAAAGCTGCGTATACGTCTGTGTCAGGCCCGCCCTCAGATCCTCGGACCACAACACGGTGCATCTCCTGCCAGTTTATAAGACTGTGCTGAGGAGAGAGAAGGTGAGGAAACACCACATAAAGGTTTGGAGTGACGACGCCTCTTTAGCCCTGCAGGGCTACTTTGACTGTACAGACTGGTTGGTGTTTACAGAATCATCCAGAGACATTAATGAACTGACTGATGTTGTCTGCAGCTTTATCTCCTTTTGCAGAGATATGATTATTCCTTCAAAAGTTGTGCTTTTTTTCCCCTAACAACAAACCATGGTCTTCAAAAGCTCTTATGAGCCTGATTCATGAAAGGAAAAAAGCTAAAAAGGGAATATCTCTAAGGTAAGAGAAATTAGGAAGGAGATCAAATCTGAAATTTAAAAAAAAAAGCCAAAATAAAATACAAGGATAAGGCAGAGGCTGAGGTGGGTAGCAATAACTTAAGGGTTGCCTGGACAGGTATGAAACCCATGACTGGTCACTGTTACAGTGACTGTAATAAGATAAGTCTCCCTGGTTTTAGTTCAGACTCTCAGTTTGCCAATGAGCTGAACAGATTTTATTTGAGATTTAATGATAATTATAATTTTAGCAACACATTAGATTTGTTAAAAGAGTGTACCAGAGCTCCCCCAGCTTTGTTCTTTGATGAAAGAAGGGTGGAAAATCTTTTTAAAACGACTAAGACTAATAAAAGTCCAGACCCTGATAATATATGTGGCCAGGTGCTTAAAACATGTGGTGAGCAATTATGCAGTATTATTTTTTTATATCTTTGTTTTATCACTTCAGCAACAGAAGGTTCCAGAGGTATGAAAAAAATCAATTATTTCTCCAGTCACTAAGACCACGAAACCTGCATCATTAAATGATTTTAGGCCTGTCGCTTTAACATCTTTAGTAATGAAGTCCTTTGAAAAACTTATCAGGAAGGATTTCCTGCAGCAGATAGAAAAGCTTATCGTTCCACTACAGTTTGCATCCAGGCTTTTGTAGATGTGTTGATGATGCAGTGGTCACTCTGTTAAATTTCCTATATTGCCATCTTGATGCCACCAAAGCTCATGCTCGGCTCTTATTTATAGATTTTTCTTCAACTTTTAATACTATCCAGCCACATCTTTTAGCTGATAAACTTCTGAACCAGTTTAAACTTGATTTTTTATCTGATTGGTTGGATTTTACACTTTTTAACTGACAGATCTCAGAGTAAATGGCTGTTTTTCCAAACAGCTTAATTCTTCTACTGGTTCACCACAGGGTTGTTGTCTCTTTCCTCTACTATATATTTTGTACTCTAACGACTGTCGCAGTACACAGGCCAACAGGCATTTCATTAGATATGCAGATGACACAGTCATTGTAAGCGTCCTTCATGGTGAAGACCTTGAGCTGACCTTGAGTCAGCCCTCAGCCGACTCTGGACCCCTGGAGGCTAAGAAGCCAGCTGAGGACTGCACCCGGCTGTTGCTGCCTGAGCAGGGTCAGTGCTCTGCGCAGCTGCAGTCTGATCCATGTGTGCCAGAGGCCCACGTGCCTGCTGGTTTTGTTTTGTGTGAACCAGAGGTCTCTGTGCCTGCTGGTTCTGTGACTGTTTTCGCTGGGGGGTCCGAAGAGTCCGTCAAGCCATCACTGTTGCCTGCAGCGTTGCTGGGGGGTCCGAAGAGCCTGTCCGGCCATCAACACCACCTGCAGCTTCCAAGGCGTCGCCTGCATCGCCACCACCTGCGGCTCCCACACCATCGCCTGCAGCTCCATCGCCTCATACGGTTACCTCATCCTCGCCTGCTGCTTCAGCCTCATCCTCGTCTGGTCCAGCCTCAGCTTCAGCCTCGCCTGGTCCAGCATCAGCATCAGCCTCGCCTGATCCAGCATCAGCCTCACCTGGTCCAGCCTCAGCATCAGCCTCGCCTGGTCGAGCCTCAGCATCAGCCTCATCTGCAGCTTCAGCCTCATCCTCGCCTGGTCCAGCCTCAGCATCAGCCTCGCCTGGTGCAGCCTCAGCATCAGCCTCGCCTGGTCCAGCCTCAGCATCAGCCTCGCCTGGTGCAGCCTCAGCATCAGCCTCAGCATCAGCCTCGCCTGGTCCAACTTCAGCCTCATCCTCGTCTGGTGCAGCCTCAGGATCAGCCTCGCCTGGTCCAGCCTCAGCATCAGCCTCGCCTGGTCCAGTCTCAGCTTCAGCCTCGCCTGGCCCAGCCTCAGCATCAGCCTCGCCTGGTCCAGCCTCAGCATCAGCCTCACCTGCAGCTTCAGCCTCATCCTCGTCTGGTCCAGCCTCAGCATCAGCCTCGCCTGGTCCAGCCTCAGCATCAGCCTCGCCTGGTCCAGCCTACGCATCAGCCTCGCCTGGTGCAGCATCAGCCTCGCCTGGTGCAGCCTCAGCATCAGCCTCGCCTGGTGCAGCCTCAGCCTCAGCCTCGCCTGGTCCACCTTCAGCCTCATCCTCGTCTGGTGCAGCCTCAGGATCAGCCTCGCCTTGTCCAGCCTCAGCATCAGGCTTGCCTGGTCCAGCCTCAGCATCAGCCTCACCTGGTCCAGCATCAGCGTCGCCTGGTCAAGCATCAGCCTCGCCTGGTGCAGCCTCAGCATCAGCCTCACCTGCAGCTTCAGCCTCATCCTCGCCTGGTCCAGCCTCAGCATCAGCCTCGCCTGGTCCAGCCTCAGCATCAGCCTCATCTGCAGCTTCAGCCTCATCCTCGTCTGATCCAGCCTCAGCATCAGCCTCGCCTGGTGCAGCCTCAGCATCAGCCTCGCCTGGTCCAGCTTCAGCCACATCCTCGTCTGGTCCAGCCTCAGCATCAGCCTCACCTGGTCCAGCCTCAGCATCAGCTTTGCCTGGTCCAGCCTCATCCTCGTCTGATCCAGCCTCAGCATCAGCCTCGCCTGGTGCAGCCTCAGCATCAGCCTCGCCTGGTTCAGCTTCAGCCACATCCTCGTCTGGTCCAGCCTCAGCATCAGCCTCACCTGGTCCAGCCTCAGCATCAGCCTCGCCTGCAGCTTCAGCCTCATCCTCGTCTAGTCCAGCCTTAGCATCAGCCTCGCCTGGTGCAGCCTCAGCATCAGCCTCGCCTGGTGCAGCCTCAGCATCAGCCTCGCCTGGTGCAGCCTCAGCATCAGCCTCGCCTGGTCCAGCCTCAGCATCAGCCTCGCCTGGTCCAGCTTCAGCATCAGCCTCGCCTGGTCCAGCCTCAGCATCAGCCTCGCCTGGTCCAGCTTCAGCATCAGCCTCGCCTGGTCCAGCCTCAGCATCAGCCTCGTCTGGTCCAGCTTCAGCATCAGCCTCGCCTGGTCCAGCTTCAGCATCAGCCTCGCCTGGTCCAGCCTCAGCATCAGCCTCGCCTGGTCCAGCTTCAGCATCAGCCTCGCCTGGTCCAGCTTCAGCATCAGCCTCGCCTGGTCCAGCTTCAGCATCAGCCTCGCCTGGTCCAGCCTCAGCATCAGCCTCGCCTGGTCCAGCCTCAGCATCAGCCTCGCCTGGTCCAGCATCAGCCTCGCCTGGTGCAGCCTCAGCATCAGCCTCACCTGCAGCTTCAGCCTCATCCTCGCCTGGTCCAGCCTCAGCATCAGCCTCGCCTGGTCCAGCCTCAGCATCAGCCTCGCCTGGTCCAGCCTCAGCATCAGCCTCATCTGCAGCTTCAGCCTCATCCTCGCCTGGTCCAGCCTCAGCATCAGCCTCGCCTGGTCCAGCCTCAGCATCAGCCTCGCCTGGTCCAGCCTCAGCATCAGCCTCATCTGCAGCTTCAGCATCAGCCTCGCCTGGTCCAGCTTCAGCCACATCCTCGTCTGGTCCAGCCTCAGCATCAGCCTCACCTGGTCCAGCCTCAGCATCAGCTTCGCCTGGTCCAGCCTCAGCATCAGCCTCGCCTGCAGCTTCAGCCTCATCCTCGTCTGGTCCAGCCTCAGCATCAGCCTCGCCTGGTGCAGCCTCAGCATCAGCCTCACCTGGTCCAGCCTCAGCATCAGCCTCGCCTGGTGCAGCATCAGCCTCGCCTGGTGCAGCCTCAGCATCAGCCTCGCCTGGTGCAGCCTCAGCCTCAGCCTCGCCTGGTCCACCTTCAGCCTCATCCTCGTCTGGTGCAGCCTCAGGATCAGCCTCGCCTGGTCCAGCCTCAGCATCAGCCTCGCCTGGTCCAGCCTCAGCATCAGCCTCACCTGGTCCAGCATCAGCCTCGCCTGGTCCAGCATCAGCCTCGCCTGGTGCAGCCTCAGCATCAGCCTCACCTGCAGCTTCAGCCTCATCCTCGCCTGGTCCAGCCTCAGCATCAGCCTCGCCTGGTCCAGCTTCAGCATCAGCCTCGCCTGGTCCAGCCTCAACATCAGCCTCATCTGCAGCTTCAGCCTCATCCTCGTCTGATCCAGCCTCAGCATCAGCCTCGGCTGGTGCAGCCTCAGCATCAGCCTCGCCTGGTCCAGCTTCAGCCACATCCTCGTCTGGTCCAGCCTCAGCATCAGCCTCACCTGGTCCAGCCTCAGCATCAGCCTCGCCTGGTCCAGCCTCAGCATCAGCCTCATCTGCAGCTTCAGCATCAGCCTCGCCTGGTCCAGCTTCAGCCACATCCTCGTCTGGTCCAGCCTCAGCATCAGCCTCACCTGGTCCAGCCTCAGCATCAGCTTCGCCTGGTCCAGCCTCAGCATCAGCCTCGCCTGCAGCTTCAGCCTCATCCTCGTCTGGTCCAGCCTCAGCATCAGCCTCGCCTGGTGCAGCCTCAGCATCAGCCTCACCTGGTCCAGCCTCAGCATCAGCCTCGCCTGGTGCAGCATCAGCCTCGCCTGGTGCAGCCTCAGCATCAGCCTCGCCTGGTGCAGCCTCAGCCTCAGCCTCGCCTGGTCCACCTTCAGCCTCATCCTCGTCTGGGGCAGCCTCAGGATCAGCCTCGCCTGGTCCAGCCTCAGCATCAGCCTCGCCTGGTCCAGCCTCAGCATCAGCCTCACCTGGTCCAGCATCAGCCTCGCCTGGTCCAGCATCAGCCTCGCCTGGTGCAGCCTCAGCATCAGCCTCACCTGCAGCTTCAGCCTCATCCTCGCCTGGTCCAGCCTCAGCATCAGCCTCCCCTGGTCCAGCTTCAGCATCAGCCTCGCCTGGTCCAGCCTCAACATCAGCCTCATCTGCAGCTTCAGCCTCATCCTCGTCTGATCCAGCCTCAGCATCAGCCTCGGCTGGTGCAGCCTCAGCATCAGCCTCGCCTGGTCCAGCTTCAGCCACATCCTCGTCTGGTCCAGCCTCAGCATCAGCCTCACCTTGTCCAGCCTCAGCATCAGCTTTGCCTGGTCCAGCATCATCCTCGTCTGATCCAGCCTCAGCATCAGCCTCGCCTGGTCCAGCCTCAGCATCAGCCTCGCCTGGTCCAGCTTCAGCCACATCCTCGTCTGGTCCAGCCTCAGCATCAGCCTCACCTGGTCCAGCCTCAGCATCAGCCTCGCCTGAAGCTTCAGCCTCATCCTCGTCTAGTCCAGCCTTAGCATCAGCCTCGCCTGGTGCAGCCTCAGCATCAGCCTCGCCTGGTGCAGCCTCAGCATCAGCCTCGCCTGGTGCAGCCTCAGCATCAGCCTCGCCTGGTCCAGCTTCAGCATCAGCCTCGCCTGGTCCAGCTTCAGCATCAGCCTCGCCTGGTCCAGCCTCAGCATCAGCCTCGCCTGGTCCAGCTTCAGCATCAGCCTCGCCTGGTCCAGCCTCAGCATCAGCCTCGCCTGGTGCAGCATCAGCCTCGCCTGGTGCAGCCTCAGCATCAGCCTCGCCTGGTGCAGCCTCAGCCTCAGCCTCGCCTGGTCCACCTTCAGTCTCATCCTCGTCTGGTGCAGCCTCAGGATCAGCCTCGCCTGGTCTAGCCTCAGCATCAGCCTCGCCTGGTCCAGCCTCAGCATCAGCCTCACCTGGTCCAACTTCAGCCTCATCCTCGTCTGGTGCAGCCTCAGGATCAGCCTCGCCTGGTGCAGCCTCAGCATCAGCCTCGCCTGGTGCAGCCTCAGCATCAGCCTCGCCTGGTCCAGCCTCAGCATCAGCCTCGCCTGGTGCAGCCTCAGCATCAGCCTCGCCTGGTGCAGCCTCAGCATCAGCCTCGCCTGGTCCAGCTTCAGCATCAGCCTCGCCTGGTCCAGCCTCAGCATCAGCCTTGCCTGGTCCAGCTTCAGCATCAGCCTCGCCTGGTCCAGCCTCAGCATCAGCCTCGCCTGGTCCACCTTCAGCATCAGCCTCGCCTGGTCCAGCCTCAGCCTCAGCCTCGCCTGGTCCAACTTCAGCCTCATCCTCGTCTGGTGCAGCCTCAGGATCAGCCTCGCCTGGTCCAGCCTCAGCTTCAGCCTCGCCTGGTCCAGCCTCAGCATCAGCCTCGCCTGGTCCAGCCTACGCATCAGCCTCGCCTGGTGCAGCATCAGCCTCGCCTGGTGCAGCCTCAGCATCAGCCTCGCCTGGTGCAGCCTCAGCCTCAGCCTCGCCTGGTCCACCTTCAGCCTCATCCTCGTCTGGTGCAGCCTCAGGATCAGCCTCGCCTGGTCCAGCCTCAGCATCAGCCTCGCCTGGTCCAGCCTCAGCATCAGCCTCACCTTGTCCAGCATCAGCCTCGCCTGGTCCAGCATCAGCCTCGCCTGGTGCAGCCTCAGCATCAGCCTCACCTGCAGCTTCAGCCTCATCCTCGCCTGGTCCAGCCTCAGCATCAGCCTCGCCTGGTCCAGCTTCAGCATCAGCCTCGCCTGGTCCAGCCTCAGCATCAGCCTCATCTGCAGCTTCAGCCTCATCCTCGTCTGATCCAGCCTCAGCATCAGCCTCGCCTGGTGAAGCCTCAGCATCAGCCTCGCCTGGTCCAGCTTCAGCCACATCCTCGTCTGGTCCAGCCTCAGCATCAGCCTCACCTGGTCCAGCCTCAGCATCAGCTTTGCCTGGTCCAGCCTCATCCTCGTCTGATCCAGCCTCAGCATCAGCCTCGCCTGGTACAGCCTCAGCATCAGCCTCGCCTGGTGCAGCATCAGCCTCGCCTGGTGCAGCCTCAGCATCAGCCTCGCCTGGTGCAGCCTCAGCCTCAGCCTCGCCTGGTCCACCTTCACCCTCATCCTCGTCTGGTGCAGCCTCAGGATCAGCCTCGCCTGGTCCAGCCTCAGCATCAGCCTCGCCTGGTCCAGCCTCAGCATCAGCCTCACCTGGTCCAGCATCAGCCTCGCCTGGTCCAGCATCAGCCTCGCCTGGTGCAGCCTCAGCATCAGCCTCACCTGCAGCTTCAGCCTCATCCTCGCCTGGTCCAGCCTCAGCATCAGCCTCCCCTGGTCCAGCTTCAGCATCAGCCTCGCCTGGTCCAGCCTCAACATCAGCCTCATCTGCAGCTTCAGCCTCATCCTCGTCTGATCCAGCCTCAGCATCAGCCTCGGCTGGTGCAGCCTCAGCATCAGCCTCGCCTGGTCCAGCTTCAGCCACATCCTCGTCTGGTCCAGCCTCAGCATCAGCCTCACCTGGTCCAGCCTCAGCATCAGCTTTGCCTGGTCCAGCATCATCCTCGTCTGATCCAGCCTCAGCATCAGCCTCGCCTGGTCCAGCCTCAGCATCAGCCTCGCCTGGTCAAGCTTCAGCCACATCCTCGTCTGGTCCAGCCTCAGCATCAGCCTCACCTGGTCCAGCCTCAGCATCAGCCTCGCCTGAAGCTTCAGCCTCATCCTCGTCTAGTCCAGCCTTAGCATCAGCCTCGCCTGGTGCAGCCTCAGCATCAGCCTCGCCTGGTGCAGCCTCAGCATCAGCCTCGCCTGGTGCAGCCTCAGCATCAGCCTCGCCTGGTCCAGCTTCAGCATCAGCCTCGCCTGGTCCAGCTTCAGCATCAGCCTCGCCTGGTCCAGCCTCAGCATCAGCCTCGCCTGGTCCAGCTTCAGCATCAGCCTCGCCTGGTCCAGCCTCAGCATCAGCCTCGCCTGGTGCAGCATCAGCCTCGCCTGGTGCAGCCTCAGCATCAGCCTCGCCTGGTGCAGCCTCAGCCTCAGCCTCGCCTGGTCCACCTTCAGTCTCATCCTCGTCTGGTGCAGCCTCAGGATCAGCCTCGCCTGGTCTAGCCTCAGCATCAGCCTCGCCTGGTCCAGCCTCAGCATCAGCCTCACCTGGTCCAACTTCAGCCTCATCCTCGTCTGGTGCAGCCTCAGGATCAGCCTCGCCTGGTGCAGCCTCAGCATCAGCCTCGCCTGGTGCAGCCTCAGCATCAGCCTCGCCTGGTCCAGCCTCAGCATCAGCCTCGCCTGGTGCAGCCTCAGCATCAGCCTCGCCTGGTGCAGCCTCAGCATCAGCCTCGCCTGGTCCAGCTTCAGCATCAGCCTCGCCTGGTCCAGCCTCAGCATCAGCCTTGCCTGGTCCAGCTTCAGCATCAGCCTCGCCTGGTCCAGCCTCAGCATCAGCCTCGCCTGGTCCACCTTCAGCATCAGCCTCGCCTGGTCCAGCCTCAGCCTCAGCCTCGCCTGGTCCAACTTCAGCCTCATCCTCGTCTGGTGCAGCCTCAGGATCAGCCTCGCCTGGTCCAGCCTCAGCTTCAGCCTCGCCTGGTCCAGCCTCAGCATCAGCCTCGCCTGGTCTAGCCTACGCATCAGCCTCGCCTGGTGCAGCATCAGCCTCGCCTGGTGCAGCCTCAGCATCAGCCTCGCCTGGTGCAGCCTCAGCCTCAGCCTCGCCTGGTCCACCTTCAGCCTCATCCTCGTCTGGTGCAGCCTCAGGATCAGCCTCGCCTGGTCCAGCCTCAGCATCAGCCTCGCCTGGTCCAGCCTCAGCATCAGCCTCACCTTGTCCAGCATCAGCCTCGCCTGGTCCAGCATCAGCCTCGCCTGGTGCAGCCTCAGCATCAGCCTCACCTGCAGCTTCAGCCTCATCCTCGCCTGGTCCAGCCTCAGCATCAGCCTCGCCTGGTCCAGCTTCAGCATCAGCCTCGCCTGGTCCAGCCTCAGCATCAGCCTCATCTGCAGCTTCAGCCTCATCCTCGTCTGATCCAGCCTCAGCATCAGCCTCGCCTGGTGAAGCCTCAGCATCAGCCTCGCCTGGTCCAGCTTCAGCCACATCCTCGTCTGGTCCAGCCTCAGCATCAGCCTCACCTGGTCCAGCCTCAGCATCAGCTTTGCCTGGTCCAGCCTCATCCTCGTCTGATCCAGCCTCAGCATCAGCCTCGCCTGGTACAGCCTCAGCATCAGCCTCGCCTGGTCCAGCTTCAGCCACATCCTCGTCTGGTCCAGCCTCAGCATCAGCCTCACCTGGTCCAGCCTCAGCATCAGCTTTGCCTGGTCCAGCCTCATCCTCGTCTGATCCAGCCTCAGCATCAGCCTCGCCTGGTCCAGCCTCAGCATCAGCCTCGCCTGGTCCAGCTTCAGCCACATCCTCGTCTGGTCCAGCCTCAGCATCAGCCTCACCTGGTCCAGCCTCAGCATCAGCCTCGCCTGAAGCTTCAGCCTCATCCTCGTCTAGTCCAGCCTTAGCATCAGCCTCGCCTGGTGCAGCCTCAGCATCAGCCTCGCCTGGTGCAGCCTCAGCATCAGCCTCGCCTGGTGCAGCCTCAGCATCAGCCTCGCCTGGTCCAGCTTCAGCATCAGCCTCGCCTGGTCCAGCTTCAGCATCAGCCTCGCCTGGTCCAGCCTCAGCATCAGCCTCGCCTGGTCCAGCTTCAGCATCAGCCTCGCCTGGTCCAGCCTCAGCATCAGCCTCGCCTGGTGCAGCATCAGCCTCGCCTGGTGCAGCCTCAGCATCAGCCTCGCCTGGTGCAGCCTCAGCCTCAGCCTCGCCTGGTCCACCTTCAGTCTCATCCTCGTCTGGTGCAGCCTCAGGATCAGCCTCGCCTGGTCTAGCCTCAGCATCAGCCTCGCCTGGTCCAGCCTCAGCATCAGCCTCACCTGGTCCAGCATCAGCCTCGCCTGGTCCAGCCTCAGCATCAGCCTCGCCTGGTGCAGCATCAGCCTCGCCTGGTGCAGCCTCAGCATCAGCCTCGCCTGGTGCAGCCTCAGCCTCAGCCTCGCCTGGTCCACCTTCAGTCTCATCCTCGTCTGGTGCAGCCTCAGGATCAGCCTCGCCTGGTCTAGCCTCAGCATCAGCCTCGCCTGGTCCAGCCTCAGCATCAGCCTCACCTGGTCCAGCATCAGCCTCGCCTGGTCCAGCCTCAGCATCAGCCTCGCCTGGTCCAGCATCAACCTCGCCTGGTGCAGCCTCAGCATCAGCCTCACCTGCAGCTTCAGCCTCATCCTCGCCTGGTCCAGCCTCAGCATCAGCCTCGCCTGGTCCAGCCTCAGCATCAGCCTCATCTGCAGCTTCAGCCTCATCCTCGTCTGATCCAGCCTCAGCATCAGCCTCGCCTGGTCCAGCCTCAGCATCAGCCTCGCCTGGTGCAGCCTCAGCATCAGCCTCGCCTGGTCCAGCTTCAGCCACATCCTCGTCTGGTCCAGCCTCAGCATCAGCCTCACCTGGTCCAGCCTCAGCATCAGCTTCGCCTGGTCCAGCCTCAGCATCAGCCTCGCCTGCAGCTTCAGCCTCATCCTCGCCTGGTCCAGCCTCAGCATCAGCCTCGCCTGGTCCAGCTTCAGCATCAGCCTCGCCTGGTCCAGCCTCAACATCAGCCTCATCTGCAGCTTCAGCCTCATCCTCGTCTGATCCAGCCTCAGCATCAGCCTCGGCTGGTGCAGCCTCAGCATCAGCCTCGCCTGGTCCAGCTTCAGCCACATCCTCGTCTGGTCCAGCCTCAGCATCAGCCTCACCTGGTCCAGCCTCAGCATCAGCCTCGCCTGGTCCAGCCTCAGCATCAGCCTCATCTGCAGCTTCAGCATCAGCCTCGCCTGGTCCAGCTTCAGCCACATCCTCGTCTGGTCCAGCCTCAGCATCAGCCTCACCTGGTCCAGCCTCAGCATCAGCTTCGCCTGGTCCAGCCTCAGCATCAGCCTCGCCTGCAGCTTCAGCCTCATCCTCGTCTGGTCCAGCCTCAGCATCAGCCTCGCCTGGTGCAGCCTCAGCATCAGCCTCACCTGGTCCAGCCTCAGCATCAGCCTCGCCTGGTGCAGCATCAGCCTCGCCTGGTGCAGCCTCAGCATCAGCCTCGCCTGGTGCAGCCTCAGCCTCAGCCTCGCCTGGTCCACCTTCAGCCTCATCCTCGTCTGGTGCAGCCTCAGGATCAGCCTCGCCTGGTCCAGCCTCAGCATCAGCCTCGCCTGGTCCAGCCTCAGCATCAGCCTCACCTGGTCCAGCATCAGCCTCGCCTGGTCCAGCATCAGCCTCGCCTGGTGCAGCCTCAGCATCAGCCTCACCTGCAGCTTCAGCCTCATCCTCGCCTGGTCCAGCCTCAGCATCAGCCTCCCCTGGTCCAGCTTCAGCATCAGCCTCGCCTGGTCCAGCCTCAACATCAGCCTCATCTGCAGCTTCAGCCTCATCCTCGTCTGATCCAGCCTCAGCATCAGCCTCGGCTGGTGCAGCCTCAGCATCAGCCTCGCCTGGTCCAGCTTCAGCCACATCCTCGTCTGGTCCAGCCTCAGCATCAGCCTCACCTGGTCCAGCCTCAGCATCAGCTTTGCCTGGTCCAGCATCATCCTCGTCTGATCCAGCCTCAGCATCAGCCTCGCCTGGTCCAGCCTCAGCATCAGCCTCGCCTGGTCCAGCTTCAGCCACATCCTCGTCTGGTCCAGCCTCAGCATCAGCCTCACCTGGTCCAGCCTCAGCATCAGCCTCGCCTGAAGCTTCAGCCTCATCCTCGTCTAGTCCAGCCTTAGCATCAGCCTCGCCTGGTGCAGCCTCAGCATCAGCCTCGCCTGGTGCAGCCTCAGCATCAGCCTCGCCTGGTGCAGCCTCAGCATCAGCCTCGCCTGGTCCAGCTTCAGCATCAGCCTCGCCTGGTCCAGCTTCAGCATCAGCCTCGCCTGGTCCAGCCTCAGCATCAGCCTCGCCTGGTCCAGCTTCAGCATCAGCCTCGCCTGGTCCAGCCTCAGCATCAGCCTCGCCTGGTGCAGCATCAGCCTCGCCTGGTGCAGCCTCAGCATCAGCCTCGCCTGGTGCAGCCTCAGCCTCAGCCTCGCCTGGTCCACCTTCAGTCTCATCCTCGTCTGGTGCAGCCTCAGGATCAGCCTCGCCTGGTCTAGCCTCAGCATCAGCCTCGCCTGGTCCAGCCTCAGCATCAGCCTCACCTGGTCCAACTTCAGCCTCATCCTCGTCTGGTGCAGCCTCAGGATCAGCCTCGCCTGGTGCAGCCTCAGCATCAGCCTCGCCTGGTGCAGCCTCAGCATCAGCCTCGCCTGGTCCAGCCTCAGCATCAGCCTCGCCTGGTGCAGCCTCAGCATCAGCCTCGCCTGGTGCAGCCTCAGCATCAGCCTCGCCTGGTCCAGCTTCAGCATCAGCCTCGCCTGGTCCAGCCTCAGCATCAGCCTTGCCTGGTCCAGCTTCAGCATCAGCCTCGCCTGGTCCAGCCTCAGCATCAGCCTCGCCTGGTCCACCTTCAGCATCAGCCTCGCCTGGTCCAGCCTCAGCCTCAGCCTCGCCTGGTCCAACTTCAGCCTCATCCTCGTCTGGTGCAGCCTCAGGATCAGCCTCGCCTGGTCCAGCCTCAGCTTCAGCCTCGCCTGGTCCAGCCTCAGCATCAGCCTCGCCTGGTCCAGCCTACGCATCAGCCTCGCCTGGTGCAGCATCAGCCTCGCCTGGTGCAGCCTCAGCATCAGCCTCGCCTGGTGCAGCCTCAGCCTCAGCCTCGCCTGGTCCACCTTCAGCCTCATCCTCGTCTGGTGCAGCCTCAGGATCAGCCTCGCCTGGTCCAGCCTCAGCATCAGCCTCGCCTGGTCCAGCCTCAGCATCAGCCTCACCTTGTCCAGCATCAGCCTCGCCTGGTCCAGCATCAGCCTCGCCTGGTGCAGCCTCAGCATCAGCCTCACCTGCAGCTTCAGCCTCATCCTCGCCTGGTCCAGCCTCAGCATCAGCCTCGCCTGGTCCAGCTTCAGCATCAGCCTCGCCTGGTCCAGCCTCAGCATCAGCCTCATCTGCAGCTTCAGCCTCATCCTCGTCTGATCCAGCCTCAGCATCAGCCTCGCCTGGTGAAGCCTCAGCATCAGCCTCGCCTGGTCCAGCTTCAGCCACATCCTCGTCTGGTCCAGCCTCAGCATCAGCCTCACCTGGTCCAGCCTCAGCATCAGCTTTGCCTGGTCCAGCCTCATCCTCGTCTGATCCAGCCTCAGCATCAGCCTCGCCTGGTACAGCCTCAGCATCAGCCTCGCCTGGTGCAGCATCAGCCTCGCCTGGTGCAGCCTCAGCATCAGCCTCGCCTGGTGCAGCCTCAGCCTCAGCCTCGCCTGGTCCACCTTCAGCCTCATCCTCGTCTGGTGCAGCCTCAGGATCAGCCTCGCCTGGTCCAGCCTCAGCATCAGCCTCGCCTGGTCCAGCCTCAGCATCAGCCTCACCTGGTCCAGCATCAGCCTCGCCTGGTCCAGCATCAGCCTCGCCTGGTGCAGCCTCAGCATCAGCCTCACCTGCAGCTTCAGCCTCATCCTCGCCTGGTCCAGCCTCAGCATCAGCCTCCCCTGGTCCAGCTTCAGCATCAGCCTCGCCTGGTCCAGCCTCAACATCAGCCTCATCTGCAGCTTCAGCCTCATCCTCGTCTGATCCAGCCTCAGCATCAGCCTCGGCTGGTGCAGCCTCAGCATCAGCCTCGCCTGGTCCAGCTTCAGCCACATCCTCGTCTGGTCCAGCCTCAGCATCAGCCTCACCTGGTCCAGCCTCAGCATCAGCTTTGCCTGGTCCAGCATCATCCTCGTCTGATCCAGCCTCAGCATCAGCCTCGCCTGGTCCAGCTTCAGCCACATCCTCGTCTGGTCCAGCCTCAGCATCAGCCTCACCTGGTCCAGCCTCAGCATCAGCCTCGCCTGAAGCTTCAGCCTCATCCTCGTCTAGTCCAGCCTTAGCATCAGCCTCGCCTGGTGCAGCCTCAGCATCAGCCTCGCCTGGTGCAGCCTCAGCATCAGCCTCGCCTGGTGCAGCCTCAGCATCAGCCTCGCCTGGTCCAGCTTCAGCATCAGCCTCGCCTGGTCCAGCTTCAGCATCAGCCTCGCCTGGTCCAGCCTCAGCATCAGCCTCGCCTGGTCCAGCTTCAGCATCAGCCTCGCCTGGTCCAGCCTCAGCATCAGCCTCGCCTGGTGCAGCATCAGCCTCGCCTGGTGCAGCCTCAGCATCAGCCTCGCCTGGTGCAGCCTCAGCCTCAGCCTCGCCTGGTCCACCTTCAGTCTCATCCTCGTCTGGTGCAGCCTCAGGATCAGCCTCGCCTGGTCTAGCCTCAGCATCAGCCTCGCCTGGTCCAGCCTCAGCATCAGCCTCACCTGGTCCAACTTCAGCCTCATCCTCGTCTGGTGCAGCCTCAGGATCAGCCTCGCCTGGTGCAGCCTCAGCATCAGCCTCGCCTGGTGCAGCCTCAGCATCAGCCTCGCCTGGTCCAGCCTCAGCATCAGCCTCGCCTGGTGCAGCCTCAGCATCAGCCTCGCCTGGTGCAGCCTCGGCATCAGCCTCGCCTGGTCCAGCTTCAGCATCAGCCTCGCCTGGTCCAGCCTCAGCATCAGCCTCGCCTGGTCCAGCTTCAGCATCAGCCTCGCCTGGTCCAGCCTCAGCATCAGCCTCGCCTGGTCCACCTTCAGCATCAGCCTCGCCTGGTCCAGCCTCAGCCTCAGCCTCGCCTGGTCCAACTTCAGCCTCATCCTCGTCTGGTGCAGCCTCAGGATCAGCCTCGCCTGGTCCAGCCTCAGCTTCAGCCTCGCCTGGTCCAGCCTCAGCATCAGCCTCGCCTGGTCTAGCCTACGCATCAGCCTCGCCTGGTGCAGCATCAGCCTCGCCTGGTGCAGCCTCAGCATCAGCCTCGCCTGGTGCAGCCTCAGCCTCAGCCTCGCCTGGTCCACCTTCAGCCTCATCCTCGTCTGGTGCAGCCTCAGGATCAGCCTCGCCTGGTCCAGCCTCAGCATCAGCCTCGCCTGGTCCAGCCTCAGCATCAGCCTCACCTTGTCCAGCATCAGCCTCGCCTGGTCCAGCATCAGCCTCGCCTGGTGCAGCCTCAGCATCAGCCTCACCTGCAGCTTCAGCCTCATCCTCGCCTGGTCCAGCCTCAGCATCAGCCTCGCCTGGTCCAGCTTCAGCATCAGCCTCGCCTGGTCCAGCCTCAGCATCAGCCTCATCTGCAGCTTCAGCCTCATCCTCGTCTGATCCAGCCTCAGCATCAGCCTCGCCTGGTGAAGCCTCAGCATCAGCCTCGCCTGGTCCAGCTTCAGCCACATCCTCGTCTGGTCCAGCCTCAGCATCAGCCTCACCTGGTCCAGCCTCAGCATCAGCTTTGCCTGGTCCAGCCTCATCCTCGTCTGATCCAGCCTCAGCATCAGCCTCGCCTGGTACAGCCTCAGCATCAGCCTCGCCTGGTGCAGCATCAGCCTCGCCTGGTGCAGCATCAGCCTCGCCTGGTGCAGCCTCAGCATCAGCCTCGCCTGGTGCAGCCTCAGCCTCAGCCTCGCCTGGTCCACCTTCAGCCTCATCCTCGTCTGGTGCAGCCTCAGGATCAGCCTCGCCTGGTCCAGCCTCAGCATCAGCCTCGCCTGGTCCAGCCTCAGCATCAGCCTCACCTGGTCCAGCATCAGCCTCGCCTGGTCCAGCATCAGCCTCGCCTGGTGCAGCCTCAGCATCAGCCTCACCTGCAGCTTCAGCCTCATCCTCGCCTGGTCCAGCCTCAGCATCAGCCTCCCCTGGTCCAGCTTCAGCATCAGCCTCGCCTGGTCCAGCCTCAACATCAGCCTCATCTGCAGCTTCAGCCTCATCCTCGTCTGATCCAGCCTCAGCATCAGCCTCGGCTGGTGCAGCCTCAGCATCAGCCTCGCCTGGTCCAGCTTCAGCCACATCCTCGTCTGGTCCAGCCTCAGCATCAGCCTCACCTGGTCCAGCCTCAGCATCAGCTTTGCCTGGTCCAGCATCATCCTCGTCTGATCCAGCCTCAGCATCAGCCTCGCCTGGTCCAGCTTCAGCCACATCCTCGTCTGGTCCAGCCTCAGCATCAGCCTCACCTGGTCCAGCCTCAGCATCAGCCTCGCCTGAAGCTTCAGCCTCATCCTCGTCTAGTCCAGCCTTAGCATCAGCCTCGCCTGGTGCAGCCTCAGCATCAGCCTCGCCTGGTGCAGCCTCAGCATCAGCCTCGCCTGGTGCAGCCTCAGCATCAGCCTCGCCTGGTCCAGCTTCAGCATCAGCCTCGCCTGGTCCAGCTTCAGCATCAGCCTCGCCTGGTCCAGCCTCAGCATCAGCCTCGCCTGGTCCAGCTTCAGCATCAGCCTCGCCTGGTCCAGCCTCAGCATCAGCCTCGCCTGGTGCAGCATCAGCCTCGCCTGGTGCAGCCTCAGCATCAGCCTCGCCTGGTGCAGCCTCAGCCTCAGCCTCGCCTGGTCCACCTTCAGTCTCATCCTCGTCTGGTGCAGCCTCAGGATCAGCCTCGCCTGGTCTAGCCTCAGCATCAGCCTCGCCTGGTCCAGCCTCAGCATCAGCCTCACCTGGTCCAACTTCAGCCTCATCCTCGTCTGGTGCAGCCTCAGGATCAGCCTCGCCTGGTGCAGCCTCAGCATCAGCCTCGCCTGGTGCAGCCTCAGCATCAGCCTCGCCTGGTCCAGCCTCAGCATCAGCCTCGCCTGGTGCAGCCTCAGCATCAGCCTCGCCTGGTGCAGCCTCGGCATCAGCCTCGCCTGGTCCAGCTTCAGCATCAGCCTCGCCTGGTCCAGCCTCAGCATCAGCCTCGCCTGGTCCAGCTTCAGCATCAGCCTCGCCTGGTCCAGCCTCAGCATCAGCCTCGCCTGGTCCACCTTCAGCATCAGCCTCGCCTGGTCCAGCCTCAGCCTCAGCCTCGCCTGGTCCAACTTCAGCCTCATCCTCGTCTGGTGCAGCCTCAGGATCAGCCTCGCCTGGTCCAGCCTCAGCTTCAGCCTCGCCTGGTCCAGCCTCAGCATCAGCCTCGCCTGGTCTAGCCTACGCATCAGCCTCGCCTGGTGCAGCATCAGCCTCGCCTGGTGCAGCCTCAGCATCAGCCTCGCCTGGTGCAGCCTCAGCCTCAGCCTCGCCTGGTCCACCTTCAGCCTCATCCTCGTCTGGTGCAGCCTCAGGATCAGCCTCGCCTGGTCCAGCCTCAGCATCAGCCTCGCCTGGTCCAGCCTCAGCATCAGCCTCACCTTGTCCAGCATCAGCCTCGCCTGGTCCAGCATCAGCCTCGCCTGGTGCAGCCTCAGCATCAGCCTCACCTGCAGCTTCAGCCTCATCCTCGCCTGGTCCAGCCTCAGCATCAGCCTCGCCTGGTCCAGCTTCAGCATCAGCCTCGCCTGGTCCAGCCTCAGCATCAGCCTCATCTGCAGCTTCAGCCTCATCCTCGTCTGATCCAGCCTCAGCATCAGCCTCGCCTGGTGAAGCCTCAGCATCAGCCTCGCCTGGTCCAGCTTCAGCCACATCCTCGTCTGGTCCAGCCTCAGCATCAGCCTCACCTGGTCCAGCCTCAGCATCAGCTTTGCCTGGTCCAGCCTCATCCTCGTCTGATCCAGCCTCAGCATCAGCCTCGCCTGGTACAGCCTCAGCATCAGCCTCGCCTGGTCCAGCTTCAGCCACATCCTCGTCTGGTCCAGCCTCAGCATCAGCCTCACCTGGTCCAGCCTCAGCATCAGCTTTGCCTGGTCCAGCCTCATCCTCGTCTGATCCAGCCTCAGCATCAGCCTCGCCTGGTCCAGCCTCAGCATCAGCCTCGCCTGGTCCAGCTTCAGCCACATCCTCGTCTGGTCCAGCCTCAGCATCAGCCTCACCTGGTCCAGCCTCAGCATCAGCCTCGCCTGAAGCTTCAGCCTCATCCTCGTCTAGTCCAGCCTTAGCATCAGCCTCGCCTGGTGCAGCCTCAGCATCAGCCTCGCCTGGTGCAGCCTCAGCATCAGCCTCGCCTGGTCCAGCTTCAGCATCAGCCTCGCCTGGTCCAGCTTCAGCATCAGCCTCGCCTGGTCCAGCCTCAGCATCAGCCTCGCCTGGTCCAGCTTCAGCATCAGCCTCGCCTGGTCCAGCCTCAGCATCAGCCTCGCCTGGTGCAGCATCAGCCTCGCCTGGTGCAGCCTCAGCATCAGCCTCGCCTGGTGCAGCCTCAGCCTCAGCCTCGCCTGGTCCACCTTCAGTCTCATCCTCGTCTGGTGCAGCCTCAGGATCAGCCTCGCCTGGTCTAGCCTCAGCATCAGCCTCGCCTGGTCCAGCCTCAGCATCAGCCTCACCTGGTCCAGCATCAGCCTCGCCTGGTCCAGCCTCAGCATCAGCCTCGCCTGGTGCAGCATCAGCCTCGCCTGGTGCAGCCTCAGCATCAGCCTCGCCTGGTGCAGCCTCAGCCTCAGCCTCGCCTGGTCCACCTTCAGTCTCATCCTCGTCTGGTGCAGCCTCAGGATCAGCCTCGCCTGGTCTAGCCTCAGCATCAGCCTCGCCTGGTCCAGCCTCAGCATCAGCCTCACCTGGTCCAGCATCAGCCTCGCCTGGTCCAGCCTCAGCATCAGCCTCGCCTGGTCCAGCATCAACCTCGCCTGGTGCAGCCTCAGCATCAGCCTCACCTGCAGCTTCAGCCTCATCCTCGCCTGGTCCAGCCTCAGCATCAGCCTCGCCTGGTCCAGCCTCAGCATCAGCCTCATCTGCAGCTTCAGCCTCATCCTCGTCTGATCCAGCCTCAGCATCAGCCTCGCCTGGTCCAGCCTCAGCATCAGCCTCGCCTGGTGCAGCCTCAGCATCAGCCTCGCCTGGTCCAGCTTCAGCCACATCCTCGTCTGGTCCAGCCTCAGCATCAGCCTCACCTGGTCCAGCCTCAGCATCAGCTTCGCCTGGTCCAGCCTCAGCATCAGCCTCGCCTGCAGCTTCAGCCACATCCTCGTCTGGTCCACCCTTAGCATCAGCCTCGCCTGGTGCAGCCTCAGCATCAGCCTCGCCTGGTGCAGCCTCAGCATCAGCCTCGCTTGGTGCAGCCTCAGCATCAGCCTCGTCTGGTGCAGTCTCAGGATCAGCCTCGCCTTGTCCAGCCTCAGCATCAGCCTCGCCTGGTGCAGCCTCAGCATCAGCCTCGCCTGGTCCAGCTTCAGCATCAGCCTCGCCTGGTCCAGCCTCAGCATCAGCCTCGCCTGGTCCAGCTTCAGCATCAGCCTCGCCTGGTCCAGCTTCAGCATCAGCCTCGCCTGGTCCAGCCTCAGCATCAGCCTCGCCTGGTCCAGCTTCAGCATCAGCCTCGCCTGGTCCAGCTTCAGCATCAGCCTCGCCTGGTCCAGCCTCAGCATCAGCCTCGCCTGGTCCAGCTTCAGCATCAGCCTCGCCTGGTCCAGCATCAGCATCAGCCTCGCCTGGTCCAGCTTCAGCATCAGCCTCGCCTGGTCCAGCCTCAGCATCAGCCTCGCCTGGTCCAGCCTCAGCATCAGCCTCACCTGCAGCCTCATCATCGCCTGGTCCAGCCCCAGCATCAGCATCATCCTCACCTGCAGCTTCAGCCTCATCCTCGTCTGGTCCATCCTCAGTATCAGCCTCGCCTGGTCCAGCATCAGCATCAGCCTCGCCTGATCCAGCATCAGCCTCGCCTGGTCCAGCCTCAGCATCAGCCTCATCTGCAGCTTCAGCCTCATCCTCGCCTGGTCCAGCCTCAGCATCAGCCTCACCTGTAGCCTTATCCTCGCCTGGTCCAGCCCCAGCATCAGCATCAGCCTCACCTGCAGCTTCAGCCTCATCCTCGTCTGGTCCAGCTTCAGCATCAGCCTCGCCTTGTGCAGCCTCAGCATCAGCCTCGCCTGGTGCAGCCTCAGCATCAGCCTCGCCTGGTCCAGCCTCAGCATCAGCCTCACCTGCAGCTTCAGCCTCATCCTCGTCTGGTCAAGCTTCAGCATCAGCCTCACCTGGTGCAGCCTCAGCATCAGCTTCGCCTGGTCCAGCCTCAGCATCAGCCTCGCCTGGTCCAGCTTCAGCATCAGCCTCGCCTGGTCCAGCTTCAGCATCAGCCTCGCCTGGTCCAGCTTCAGCATCAGTCTCACTTGCAGCCTCATCCTCGCCTGGTCCAGCCCCAGCATCAGCATCAGCCTCATCTGCAGCTTCAGCCTCATCCTCGCCTGGTCCAGCTTCAGCATCAGCCTCGCCTGGTGCAGCCTCAGCATCAGCCTTGCCTGGTCCAGCTTCAGCATCAGCCTCGCCTGGTCCAGCCTCAGCATCAGCCTCGCCTGGTCCAGCCTTAGCATCAGCCTCGCCTGCAGCTTCAGCCTCGCCTGGTACTGCGGGTGTCACGCCACCATCTGGTCCACGTCTGCCGCCTTAACATCATCGGCCATCTTCCAGGCCACTTGTGGGGCATCATCACCATCATAGACGTCCTCCGGAAAAGTGTCGCCACTGCTGCCTTCCGGGCGGTCGGTCTCCGGATTTGCTCTGGCCATGTCACCGCCATCTTTCACGCAGCCGGCCTCGGAGAGGGCTTGGCGACAAACTACTGAACTGGCAACCTCCGGGCTGGGCCCCTGAACTATGTTTTGGACTCCTGGGGGGTCTTGCTTTGCTCTGTTCCACTCTCATCACCGCCGCTGTCTGCTACTTGGATCCTCCTTCTCATCTCCACACGACTGCTGCCCCAGCTGTGACAACATGATAAGAAGGTAAACAATAAACAGACCAAAAAATCTATGGTTGTTGATGAAACACCAACAGCGCCAGTAGAGATGGATTTGTTTCATGTTAAATAAACTAAATTTACAATATTTACAATGAACTTTTGAATAACTCAAAATTAAAAAAAAGACTATAAATGAACTTCCTGGGAATGACTAAATACCAAGTGCAGCTATCAAACTTTAACTAGGTTGCAGTTTTTACTGGAAGCAGTAAATCAAGCACAACACACCCTGGCAATAAGCATTTTATGACTCGTTACTGCCTCACTTCTAATACTTTGTAATAAACAGACCACACCCTGGCTCTTGTCACTGCCAGGATATTTCTTTAGTGCCTCCCTTCACAGATGTGTCTGTATCAGGATGGGTCTAAACAACATGGTGTAAATGCAGTTGCTGGTGAGCCTCATTTCCTGTAGGAGGTGAACAAGAGCAGAGATCTGTTTCCCTTCAGAGCACAGAGGTTGTTTCTGTTCAAAGGAAGTGAAACTGTCTGACAGTCACTGAGAGACGGTGAAACGGCACAGCACATGAATCAAATGGATCAAACAAAAATCTGCTGTTCAGTCTGTTTGGATCTACTGAAGGATCCGGTGACTATTCCCTGTGGACACAGCTACTGCATGAACTGTATTAAAAGCTTCTGGGATGAAGAGGAAAAGAAGGAAATCTACAGCTGCCCTCAGTGCAGACAGACTTTCACAGCGAGGCCTGTCCTGGTGAAAAACACCATGTTAGCAGATTTAGTGGAGGAGCTGAAGAAGACTGGACTCCAAGCTGCTCCTGCTGATCACTGCTATGCTGGACCTGAAGATGTGGCCTGTGATGTCTGCACTGGAAGAAAAATGAAAGCATTCAAGTCCTGTTTATTCTGTCTGGCATCTTACTGTGAGAAACACCTTCAGACTCATTATGATTCACCTACATTCAAGAAACACAAGCTGGTGGAGCCCTCCAAGAAGCTCCAGGAGAACATCTGCTCTCGTCATGATGAGGTGATGAAGATGTTCTGCCGTACTGATCAGCAGAGTATCTGTTATCTCTGCTCTATGGATGAACATAAAGGCCACGACACAGTCTCAGCTGCAGCAGAAAGGACTGAGAGGCAGAGAGAGCTGGAGGTGAGTCGACAAAACATCCAGCAGAGAATCCAGGACAGAGAGAAAGATGTGAAGCTGCTTCAACAGGAGGTGGAGGCCATCAATCAGTCTGCTGATCAAACAGTGGAGCACAGTGAGAAGATCTTCACTGAGCTGATCCATCTCATCCAGAAAAGAAGCTCTGATGTGAAGCAGCAGATCAGATCCCAGCAGGAAACTGAAGTGAGTCGAGTCAAAGAGCTTCAGGAGAAGCTGGAGCAGGAGATCACTGAGCTGAAGAGGAAAGATGCTAAGCTGAAGCAGCTCTCACACACAGAGGATCACATCCAGTTTCTACACAACTACCCCTCACTGTCAGCACTCAGTGAGTCTACAGACTCATCCAGCATCAATATCCGTCCTCTGAGCTACTTTGAGGATGTGACAGCAGCTGTGTCAGAGGTCAGAGATAAACTACAGGACATTCTGAGAGAGGGATGGACAAACATCTCACTGACAGTCACTGAAGTGGATGTTTTACTGTCAGATCCACCAGAGCCAAAGACCAGAGCTGAATTCTTAAAATATTCATGTGAAATCACACTGGATCCAAACACAGCACACAAACAGCTGTTATTATCAGAGGGGAACAGAAAAGTAACATTCATGAAACAACAGCAGTCTTATTCTGATCATCCAGACAAATTCACTGGATGGTGTCAGGTCCTGAGTAGAGAGAGTCTGACTGGACGTTGTTACTGGGAGGTGGAGAGGAGAGGGGGAGGAATTTATGTAGCACTCGCATACAAGAATATCAGGAGAAAAGGATGGAGTGAATGTAGATTTGGACATAACGACAAATCTTGGTCATTAGATTGTGACAACAACAGTTATACATTTCGGTACAACAACATTGAAACTCCTGTCTCAGGTCCTCGTTCCTCCAGAGTAGGAGTGTACCTGGATCACAGAGCAGGTATTTTTTCCTTCTACAGCGTCTCTGAAACCATGACTCTCCTCCACAGAGTCCAGACCACATTCACTCAGCCGCTCTATGCTGGACTGTTGCCTTATGATTATGGAGCCACTGCTGAGTTGATTAAAGTGAAATAGACTGAAGTCTTTCATATTGTGGGTTTAAATCTGTATTTTAGTTTCATTTTATTTTCTCTCCATCATTTCTGCACAGAGATCAGCTGTCAGTCAAACATTATGGGTGGTACCTCCACATCTTCTAGTTGTTCTCTTGATGTTTCTGAGTTTTTAAAGGAGATCTTTCCTGTGACTGTTTATGGAGGCTATCACTGCTCATCATCATTTTGATTTACTAAAATATTTCTCCACATGAAAATGTAAACTTCTCTATCCTTTAAATGTTTCTGGAATATTTGTATTGAAAAATGTCGACATTTCTCTTTATGAGTATGGCAGACCATGTGTGTGTGTTTGTGTTTGTTTTTGTCAAAATCATCAAACAAATGAGGAAAAACTGTGATTTTAATGAATGAATTCATATATTGTGTTGATGTTTTATTGTGTGAATAAACTGGAAGGTTTGACTATAAATCAAACTTTGAACAAAGTCTTTTCTTCTGTCTTCATTCCAGGATCTCACTCAAATCTGATGCAGAAAATATGAAACTAATCTGAGAGAATAACTGAAGCAGTTTTCCTCCTGAAGCATCACAAAGTTCAGAGTTCATGTTTAGAGCAGAAGATTCAGCAGTCGCTCTGACCTTTCAACTTTCTTCACTAAAACAGCTTCATTACAGAGAAACAAGTCACATTTTCTTCATGTTCTTAAGTCCTTTCAGATGTTTTTAATGGTCCTTGAATGCAGCATCAGTGTTACAGGTTGTGACTCCTGTGAACAAACTGACACAGTGTGATATTACACATATTTAAATCTGTCTTTACTGAGATGTTGAAGCTGCTGAAGGCTCAGTGAAGTTTTGTCTTCCTGCAGGTTAACAAGTGAAATCTTAAAGTGATGCACATCACAAGAGGGCGCCTTCATCCTGCTAACAGGGATGTAGAGGAGGTTAAAGCACCTCAGCTCAGTTTGTCCACATGTTTTACATTCTGCCATGTTTTTAGGCTGAATAAAGCCTTTATCATAAAGTGCATTGTGTCATAGATCATTTTGTGTTATAAAAATGATAAGAATTAAGAATTATTATAATATTAATATAGCACCAGGTTCAGTTACCTTTACATAAAAATTGATGGTAGAATTTTCCTTTAAGGAGCAACTTTTTACTTTTTTACATTTCAATAAGGAGAGATCGTCAGAAAGAATGAAGATGATTTGTTGATGAACAGAATGTACAAAGGTGTTTGGTGGTCTGTCTCTCTGCAGAACGGAGCTCCAGCTGTGAAACAGATTAGAGCAGGACCCCCCAGAGCCTAGATGCTGGTGATGGAGATGAAGGTGACTTGAATGAAGCTCGAGTGATGAGAGGTGGAACTGGGCAGGAGGTGCTTTGCACAAAGGCGTCTATGAAAGAGAATGACAGATGCACAGTGATATTTAAAGTACGCAGCATGAATGGTGATTGGCCTGGAGAAGGCCGGGAGAATGTGATTGGACCAGACCAGTGATGACACAAACAGCTTGACAGTGGAAGTGATAAAGCTTAGATTCAGCCGGCAGCACCTGGACAGATGTGAGACCATAGATCTTTCTTATTGAACTCACACAGAAGCTTTATTTCAGAGCCTGAACTTTTTTACTCTTAGTTGAGTAACACGAGTATCTGTACTTCTACTTAAATACAGAACGTCTGCACTTTTGCCACCTCTGCTTTTTGGTAGCTCCAGGAATGAGAACAGAAAAACAAACATTGACAAAAAGTGTAGTGGATTTATGAACTTTACATTTAACAGATCTCACAAAGAAGCTCAACACAACAGTCAGCTGTTACTGTCGGGTATGGAGGATTGAAGACAGCAGGTGACGTTGTAGCAGAAGAGAAGATTCACACTGATGGGCTTCATCCATCAGTGTGAATCTTCTGTTGCCTCGACTGTTGTTAACAGAAAATGCAAATCAAAGTTACTATTCTGTTAAATATGGGAAATGTTACCAACTCTGTAGAGAATAATGGTGAGATGCAGTTGCACATCGTCATCATGAGAACTGATTCCTGAACCGCTCGTCCTGCATCATCTTCAATTATCAAGCTCTGTCAGCATGATCTCCATGATTCCTGGGATGTATTCCTCATAGACCACCCTCAGGTGTTTCTGCAGTGTGTTTAGCTTCTGACTCAATATACACCACAGACCTGAATCAGACCCTTTAGGTTACACACAACAGAGCAGGTCAGTCAGGAATCTTTCTGATTACTTTTTAAATGCCAGCACTGCCACAGAGAAGCTTTTAAAAACCTGAAGAATGCTGCTGAAACTAGAGGGTTTATATATCAATAAGATTAAGATTAATAAAGATTATTGCTCCTTACAGCCATCACATCAAAAGACTTATTTTTGGAGACAATGCCAACCATGCCTTAAATTATCTTTAATGATTCTTAATGATAACACACTTACCTAAAACAAAGGTAATGTAAAGCATATCATCAAAGAGTAACTGCCACAGGAAAACATGACTGTCAGTGAAGACATCCATCTGTCTGCTGCTTCTACCATGGCACCATATTCAGCAGAGAAGACCACTTTGGTTTAGTCTCTCTAATTATGCGAGCTGGGACCACATCCGCACTTTAGGTTTGACAGCATTTCTAGTAGATAATGGCAGATGGCTTCAGCATGAACTGAGGCAGCGGTTTGAGGAAGGCCTCACATTATTAAACAACCCACAAACATAAAGCCCTGCTGCTGTCAAACTTTGTCATATAAACAAGTGCAGAGAACTGTGCTGAAATCTGGAGTGACAAAGCAAGGCAGGTACAATTACAAATACAGATATCAGTGTCACAGTAAAAAGCTTCATTTGAACATGAATTTAGTTGTGATGACGAGCTGAGACAAAAAGGTAATCACTTATTCCACTTCCTCACCCAAAGTGGAACCTGCTCCCATCTGGTTCCCCCTCTCCACCTGCTCTAAAACAGAATAAATGTAAAGCACCTGAATCAGCACATGAAACCTAGAGTTGACTTAATGATGCTCACAGAAAAATATGTTTACCTCACAGATGTCTGTGCAGGTTCTCAGTCATCCAGCTCATGGTAGTCTAAGGAGCTGCTTAGGTTTACCTCACATGTGAGATCATGTGCCTTGGAGAGCATCATGGACAGGAAAGTTTCAGGTCCATGAGCTATTTTTGCATCTGTAGATAAGAATTTGTGTGTACGTAAAAAAGATTTGTGTGTAAAAATATTTACACAAGTTACAAATTCTGTTTGTACGAATTTTGACCCGATTTTTCTTCCTTTCAGCTGATTGGTTAATGTGATGTCAATCACAAATTTAACTATCCAATTAGAGAGGAGATGGGTTTGGCTGTCGGAGGGACGCTTTACTGAGCTGCAGGTCCTTGAAGGGTGATACAGTGAGAAAATAAAACAGGCGGGAATTTCAGCTCTGACTCGATCTTTTTTCTACTTTCAACAGAAAATGTTATTTTCAGTATTAAGTGACGTCATCCTCACTATAATCTGTTACTCACTGTGTCACCGTGAAGAATATATTTATACTGTAAAAAAGAAAAGCTAGAAAAACACTTTCATTAATTACACGTGATCTGTTTCTTCTTTTCACGACAGAGTTTTTTCCTGTTTTTTTTCTCACTGATGCTTCTTTGTGAATAACTCAAAAACAACTGAAGTAATGCAGGTTCATTATAACCAAAACTCCAGACTGACAGCAAAACATGTTAGAAAATGGAAAATCCACAGCAGTGGAAAGTTCAGGAAGGTTTCTTCATGCTTCACAGGCTGCTCAGCAGAGGATGATTTAAAGATGTGTGTGAAATGGAGTGTTACGATTGGTCAGAAAATGTGATGAATGTTAACTTTTTATAAAGAAAGACAACACATTTAGTCTTTTCATTTAAATATATAAATATTAAGTTGATTAAAATCAAAGCTAACACTATGCCAGCTTCTAGCTTTGCTTGACAGGTGTAGAAAAAACCTGATGACAGACACGAACTCCCAGAAAACTGAAAAGTCAACCAAACACATCCAAACTTTGAGCCCAAAAACAGCCGTAAACCTGTGTGGTTATTATAGTAAACACTGCAGTCTTTTCTCTGTATGTGTTACTTTATAAATAGATTTATTGTGAGCATCACGAATGTTAACAGATGGAGATCTTTGCTGAAGCACACTGATCACTACATTCACAGATTGCTGTCTTTAACAGTCTCATCATTTTTCTTTCCTTCGTTCTGTGAGAATTTCTCCAAAATAATGTGTTGATCGCAGTTATTGACTGTCTGATATAATAAGTAGCTTTGTTTTAATTGTGCACGGCTCGTCTGTGTCACTGTTTCACAGAACAGCATCATCAAGATGTGGCGATAACCAAATTGTCCAGCAGGTGTCGCTGTGGAGATGGTGTCAGATTGTTTTGAAGCCTCGCTTTGCCCATCACTACTCTTTAGCCTTTGGGCATATTTATTTAACATAAAGAGCAGAGTCCATCTTCATCTACATACAGCGCCCCACCATCATGGTGAGAGCCCATAACAAACATAGTAATGATGTCACAACAAGTTGTACCGTAAAGTCTCAACCAAAGTTCCCCCTGTGACATTAAGAGTAAGGGCTTCAACACGTATAATAATTTCACTAAACAAAAACTGAAGCTTTCAAGTCCTGTTATGATGAGGTGATGAAGATGTTCTGCTGTACTGATCAGCAGAGTATCAGTTATCTCTGCTCTGTGGATGAACATAAAGGCCACGACTGACGTTTACATGAAACTGTAAACTTCTGTGAGCTCGAAATGTTTGTTAAATATTTGTTTTGATGCATTTGTGTGTTGTTGTTTCTCTTACACTTCACAGACCTTCCTTTATCACACAGACTTTATTTATCATTTTGCAAAGAAAATGTCTGTTTGCAAAGAAAAAGAAAATGTCTGCACTGCAATTTAAATGCTTGCGAGAATCCCTGGAGTTCAGCCAGCAGCAAGTGGAAAGGCTCGCTGCTGAAAATGCCACGCTAAGGGAGTCGGTGAAATCTCTCACAGAAAATGTTACTCAGCTCAATAGAGAAAATAAAAAAATAAAAGAAACGGTTATTGATCTACAAGCTCGTAGCATGCGTGATAATCTAGTATTTTCTGGTATTCCAGAAGCCGCTGGAGAGGACGCGGAGACCACGGTAAAAAGCTTCATCCAAACCCACCTGAAGCTGCCGGAGGACACGGTGAAGAACATCGTTTTCGATAGGGTGCATCGCCTCGGCCCCATTCGGGCTACGGCCGGGAGACCACGTCCTATCGTGGCCAAATTCGGCCACTTCAAACAAAAGCAACATGTGAAAAGCCGCGGCAGGGAATTAAAAGGAACGGACTTCAGCGTGAACGATCAGTTCCCCAAAGAGATCCTGGAACGACGCAGGGTCCTCTTCCCAATTCGACGCGGCTTCATCCAGAAAGGCTCCCGCGCTGTCATCGCTGTGGACCGGCTGTACGTGGACGGACAGCTCCACCGCGACCCCAACATCACTCCGTGGCTGTATTAACTTCAGACCAGATAAGAATCCGCTACACCCTTTCCCTATCCACTCACACTAACTTGCATTAACATCTGTTTAACTTACCGGTATCAAATCGCCAGTGTTGGGGAGTAACGGAATACATGTACCGCCGTTACGTATTTAAAATACACAATATGAGTAACTGTATTCCGTTACAGTTACCGTTTAAAAAGGTGGTATTTAGAATACAGTTACTTTGTTGAAATAAATGGATTACACTGCGGTACTTCCCTGTTTCATATTGTGGCGGGTCAGGACTGTTTGGGTTTTGTTTGACAGCTACGTTCTGTTGTTCCAGGCGGCAGCGTTACGGTTGCCATGGTTACAGGGCGGCGCTCTCTCTGCGTGTTTCCTGGGTGAGAGAGCGCCTGTTGTTGTTGTTGTGCTAAGCTAACAGGCAGAATGCTACAGGTATAGCTCTAAAGAATGTAGCATCATAGGCAGTGTAGTCCGTGCTGCAGGGAGAATGGACTGACATACACGTTATGTGTCTGTGAGCGAGGGAGGGAGAAAAAGGAAAAGTACGAGCTGTCATCGAGCAAAAACGGGAGCTGGAAGCATGTAAATATAATAATAACCACTGCAGCCAAGAAGAGAGCCTGACGAGCCCAGTTGTAAGTAAGTTATTAAGACTCGACTGTACACCGTGTTCGTGTTTTCCTCCAAAAACAATAAGTTCTGTTGGAGCAGCCTTTCAACGCCTCTCTCTGTCTCTCGCTAGCAAAGTTGACCCAGACAACAAAGTAAAGCTAGTTTTCAGCTACGAGCCGACACAGAACCCACTGTATTAGCCAGAGGTCCCTTTACTACGGTTCGGAGCCGCGGACCTTCAGTAACAGTAATAAATCACAGCAATAGTACATTCATGTAGTTGTAAACACCATGATAATATATTAAGTAATCCAAAGTATTCGGAATACGTTACTCTCATTGAGTAACGTAACGGAATACGTTACAGAATACATTTTGGGGCATGTATTCTGTATTCTGTAATGGAATACATTTTAAAAGTAACCTTCCCAACACTGCAAATCGCATCTTAAGTGTGATTTCATAGCAGTATTAACACCGTCACTCTCCGTCAGTGATTTAATTGGAATGTTTACGTTTTCTTTTCACTCTTCTCGTTTTTTTTTTTTTTTGTTTGTTTTTCCTTCTCTCTTTTCCCCCTCTTGTTTTTATGCTGCTCACCCTCGTCCTTGGTTTCTTTCTTTATTTTTTTCACTGCTTCGATCACCTACTTCCACACTCATCCACAAACAACATCATTTATTTAGACACTTACTCACTGCACGATCACGCACAGTCATGCGCTCAACGGCAGCACATTTACATCAGTCAGACAGCGCACACAGACCTACAGGATACACACACTTAAGCCAAGCATACTCATATTAGTAAATATGCAAACACATAGTCAGACTCAGGGAGCATCTCGCCACACATTTTTTCTCTCTCTCCCTCTCCTTATTTATGAACAAGTGATGTATTCTCTCCACCTGTCTAAGCGACACACACAGAGTACACCCCTAGTTATGTACAGACATCTATGGGTGCACTAAGATTCGTTACATGGAATGTAAATGGAGCTGGCTCCAGAGAAAAGAGGTTAAAAATATTTAACCAACTCAAAAAACTACAGGCAGATGTTGTCCTTTTACAAGAGACCCACAGACCTCTTAGAGGTTCGAATGAACTTAAAACACCTGAGTTTCCTAATGTGTTCTCAGCTTGTTATAATTCTAGACAAAGGGGAGTAGCAATTTTAATCCATAAAAAAATTAATTTCACAGTACTCGATACAGTTATAGATCCAGAGGGCAGATTCTTAATCATTAAACTATCTATACTTGATAAAAAGCTATGTATTGTAAGTGTATATGGTCCAAATGTTGATGATCCCTCATTCTTTCACGGTTTTTTCAGTGCACTCTCTGAACACTTAGATGGCACACTTGTGCTTGGAGGCGACCTCAACCTTGGACTGAATGAAGAAATGGATAGGCTCAATACAGCAGGAACTCAGCGTAATTGGCAGTCCACAAATATAATCAAACAGTATATGAGCGACTTTGGTCTTTGCGATGCATGGCGCTCCCTTCACCCCACCAGTAAGGAATATACTTTTTTTTCACATGTTCATCACTCCTACTCTCGTCTAGATTATTTTTTGGTCAGCAGCTCACTGCTGAGTGACATTTCAGACACTGAGATTCACCCTATAGCTGTCAGCGATCATGCTCCTGTATCTTTAACACTAATGCACAAGAATAATACTATGCCAAGTAAAAACTGGAGATTTAATACATCACTGCTTAAAGATGAAGACTTTATTAAATATTTTAAAAAAGAGTGGACTTCATATTTAGACTTTAATGACACTCCCGGAACATCAGCTTCTGTTTTATGGGAAGCAGGGAAAGCTGTGATGAGAGGTAAAATAATTTCTTTCTCATCACATAAAAAGAAAAAAGAAAACAAAAATATTCAGGAATTGGAAAAAAACATCAAATCACTAGAAGTAGCCTACGCGTCCCACCAAGATCAGGAAACATTGAACAAAATACGCAAAACAAAACTAGAATTAAATGAGATAATTGATAGAAAAACAAAATTCTTAGTACAAAGACTACGCTTACAAAATTATGAACATAGTAATAAATCCGGTCAATTTCTAGCAAACCAGCTAAAAATAAATAAAGAAAAAACAACTATATGTGCTGTTCAAGATTCATCTGGGAACACAATATATGACCCGAAACAAATAAACAACATTTTCAGGGATTTCTATAAAACGTTGTATTCACCACAAATAAACCCATCTAAAAAGGAAATTGATCAATTTTTAGACAACATAACTCTCCCAAAATTATTAGAAGCTCAAGCAATGGCACTGGATTCGCCACTGACATCAGGTGAGCTCCAGGAAGCCCTGATAAGTATGTCCAATAATAAGGCTCCAGGTCCAGACGGCTTTCCTGCAGAATTCTACAAAGAATTCTGGACGATTCTAGCACCAGTTTTTTACAGAACGTTGTTAGAAATCAAAGAAAAGGGCAGACTTCCATCAAATATGAATTCTGCAAACATTAATCTCCTGCTAAAACCAGGCAAAGACCCTGTATATCCCTCAAGCTATCGTCCAATATCCCTTATTAATGTAGACCTCAAAATAATCTGCAAAGCTCTCTCGAAGAGACTAGAGAAAATAACCCCCCTCTTAATTCATCCTGACCAAACTGGTTTCATAAAAGGTAGGCACTCATCAACAAATACACGTAGATTACTTAATTTGATAGACTATTCATACAGTAAAAACCTTGAAACTACAATATTTTCCTTAAATGCAGAAAAAGCGTTTGACAGAGTTAACTGGAAATTTCTATTTGCAACTTTACACAAATTTGGTTTTGGATCTTCTTTCATCAACTGGTTAAAAATATTATATAATTCCCCAACAGCTTGTGTCAGAACAAATGACCAGACATCCTCCAGCTTATGTCTCCTGAGGGGCACCAGGCAGGGATGCCCACTCTCCCCTTCACTGTTTGCAATTTTTATCGAACCACTAGCAGCAGCAATTAGACAGAATTCAGCAATTAAGGGCATAAAATGCAAGAACGTGGAACATAAAATCAGCCTTTATGCTGATGATGTGTTACTCTTTCTCCAAAATTCACAAACCAATATCTCTGGGGTGATTGAATTGATAAACTCTTTTGCAAGAATATCAGATTACTCAATTAACTGGTCAAAATCTACAGTCCTTCCTATTAATTGCTGCTTCCATAATTCCTCTTCTACTCCACTGCAATCGGGAAATATAAAATATTTAGGTATTAATATTTCTCCCAAGCTTGCAGATCTAACTAAATTAAACCATACCCCACTTTTAAAGAAAGTAGAAGGCGATCTGGCTAGATGGAAATGTCTACCCATATCACTCATGGGAAGGGTTGCTGCTATAAAAATGATGGTATTACCAAAAATAAATTATTTATTCTCAATGATCCCAACTAAACCGCCGCAAGATTGGTTCAGATCTCTAGATTCATATATGTCCAAATTCCTTTGGAAAAATAAGCCCCCACGTATAAGCTTAAAAACACTACAAAAGACCAAGGATAAAGGAGGATTAGAACTACCTAACTTTCAGCACTACTTCTTAGCCAACAGGCTTCAGTTTATCTCAGGATGGCTAAAACATACCCTTTTAGATGAACCTTGGCTAGATGTAGGACAAGCACTTTGCAATAATCTAGAGATTTCAGATCTACCATTTATCAGCTCAAACATCCAACGACATGAATGCTTCAAAAGCATCAACATCAGCTCTTCTCTGACAGCATGGTGGGAGTTTCTGAAGTTGACAGAGTCTTCATTAATCCCATGCAAACGTACACCTATCTGGAACAACCCTGACATATTACAAAACAATAATATGATAAACTTTTCAGATTGGAATGGTAAAGGAATCAAATATGTAGAACATATACTAGAAGGAACAGAATTTATTTCATTTGACAGACTAGTTACACAATATGGGATCAACAAGAAAAGATTTTTAGAATATCAACAAATTAAATCCATAATAAAAAAGAAATTTAAACCGGGTCAAGTTGAACTACAAACACCACCAAGTGTGGTTCAATTTTTTACTCTTAAAACCCCCAAATTACTATCCAAAATATACAGAATGCTTTCTAAAATAGATGAATCAATATCACTTCCTATTGCAAAATGGGAAGCGGATTTATCAGTTAACTTAGACCAAAACTTCTGGTCTCAGATTTGCTTAAAAACCTTTCATCTAATCAAAAATCCCAGTCTTCAATTAATTCAATACAAAATACTACATAGAGTGCACTATACAGGTCATCGGATGTTCAAGATGGGCTTTGCATCTACCAACAACTGCTCACACTGCCAAACCAATTCACCGGACAATTATATCCATGCTCTTTGGTTCTGTCCACCAGTTCAGAAGTTTTGGCGCGAGATATGTGAAGACTTATCAAAGTGTCTGAAATGTAACATTCCAACTTCCCCCTTAGTGTGTTTGTTGGGCAGCTTAGATAATGTCACTTCAGAAAAGAATATAGCCCATATGGTTTTCACTGCCCTATGCATAGCCAAGAAAACAGTCCTCATGAACTGGAAAAATAAAAACAATCTTAATTCTAACCAATATAGAAATTATCTATTAGATTACATTAGTCTTGATACAGCCTCTGCCACCACATCAGATCAATCGCTCTGGGCTCCTCTGATCAGCTCCATCACCTAGTGGGGGTGGGGGGTCATATTTTGGTCTCGCCTTCACTGTTGTGATTGGTGTGGGGGTAGGGTCAGGCTTAGGGCGTCGGGGGGTTCCCCGGGAGCATCTTCCTTGGGGGGCTCAACCCGGGGTAGCGGTCATGGCCAATTAGGGGCTCTGTTGGCTCTTAGGTGACGGTTTCCTCGTGGCTACGTGCAGCGGGGCTAGGGGAGGGTCTGTGCTGACGGACGGGGGTTACTGACCTGGTAGCCTGGCTGCCCCTGGGTGGGTCCGGGACGGGCGTGAGGTTCTGGGGGCGCTCCGGCTCTGGCCTGGGGCCCCGGCCGGGCCTCGGGGGCCTGGGTCCTGGTTGGTGTGTTGCCGGGGTTGTGGGCCGGTGGGTATATGGGGGCCCACCACTGGCGCGGGGTGCCGCCGGTGCGCCGAGCCACCTGGGGGGCTCTTCAACTGGTGGGGGGGGGGGGGGGGGGGGGGGTTTGTCACATCTTGCAGGAGCTTTCCTCTCTCAGGAACTCTCTCTGCAAGAGGGGGAGATACAGGAGAGGTGGAGGAAGATCTCAGCCTGGGCGTCTATTGTCTTATGTAGTCTGGAAGATGAGTGGATGATGGGGTGGGTGCAGTTTTCTCTGTGGTGGGGTTGGGTGGACTGCCCCGGGCTCTGTGGGGCCGGGTGGCGCCGCTGCACTGGGCCCCGGTTCGGATGGGCCTGGGCCCCCCTTCCCTGGCGGGTCGCGGAGTATGGGGGTGCCTACTGGGGTCAGCGGGGGAGCTGGCCCCAGGGAGGGGTCACTTGCCCCTCCCTTCCTTCCCTCCCCATCTCCAGCTGCCTCCCTCTTCCCGCTCCACCACAACCACCCACACATGTAGGGCCTTGGAGTAGGGGTGTGTCACCAGGGTGCAGAGGAGGTAACCCCCCCCTCTGTCCCCTTCTGGCTGCCTCTGCCTCAATTTTATCCCGCAACTTAGACATTCACATTACTCACACTCTCATTACACATACATATAGGATCTTGGGGGTGGGCACGCTACACGGAATCTCAATTACCATCAGGGTGTACACCTCACCCCTGGCGTCGTTGCCCACCTCTCAATTTTAAATACACGTAGACATTGAGGGCTAGCAGGAGGGACTATGCGCTTACCTGCTGCTCTCTGGCAGGTAGCTCCATGCCCTCCTGGGTTTTAAATGCACCTTAGAACACACATACATCAACACTACAATGAGCGGGTGGAGGGAGGTTAGGAGTCTTCTCTCACCCTCGTTCTCTGCGGTCTGCTGGAGCAGGGGGGCTAGGAGGAGGAGTTGGCCGTCCGACTGGGGTCCGGAGTGTGGGGCCTTAGGTTTGTAGAGTACGCTTGGGGAGTGTGATTGTGTGTACAGCTTCTCTTTATGTCTGTCTCCACGTTGGTTAAGTGTGGAGTAAGTGCATATGAGAGCATGAGGGTGGGAATGGATGTTTGTATCTGTGTGTGCCTGTATGTCTGTGTCCATATGTCAGGTTGGGTATCAGACGCCACCTCTCTGAGGACAGCTCAGGCCCTCCAAGGTTTGGAGGCCTATCTCCCCCCACCACTTCCCCTGCCGGGGGCGGACTCCCTCAGACATCGGTGCGTTGGTGGTTCTTTGTGTCCGGGGGTGGGTGTCCGGGTACACACCGGCTCACTCCTTGGCGGCTGCTTATCGGGGCCTGGAGCCTGGGGCTCGCTTGGGCCACTTCGGAGGTGGGGTGCCCCCGGCCTCTCGGCCTGGGGCTCGGTCACTCAGGCACAGCTGGCTGCCGGCGGAGCTCATGGGCACGTCGCTGCAGCCCCCCCTGGCTTCTGCTCCGTGGCTGCTGGGTGACCCCTCATCTGGGACTCTCCTCAGCTCTTTCTGGGACAGTGGCACGGCTGCCCCTCTGTTGGTCTTCCTTGGTCTCTTGTGTTCTGGGGGCCTCTGGATGTCTGGAGTTTTGATCTCCTCCATGCCTGCTTCATGCCCTGGAAGACGGGGCTGTGGCTCCCCACACCCTCTAGCAGATCATTACATGAGGGAACCTTTTAAGAAAACAAGCGCGTCCATGCTCACAGGTGTACACACGGGTGATCACACACACAAACTACACCCTTTTTGGCTCCTACCTCAATGCACACTGTGCTGTCGATCTTACGTGCTGCACAATAATGTTTAATATTTAGTATTTACTGTCATATTCCCATATATCATTGTGATGTTGTTTATTGTATTACTCTCGTTTTCTTCTGCTTGTTTTCTTTTTTCTTTCTCAACAGGTGATCCAGGTGATCGATACATGTATTTTTTTTTATTTTTTATTTTTTTTTTTTGCTTATTCTGTTTTTTGTTTTTTGCCCTTCTCCCCCGTCCCTCTTCTCAACTGTTTTTCTTTCCCTCTTTCTTTCTCCCTTTTCTTTCCCCCAGTCAAGTCTGTCCCGTATTCAGCAAGTGAAAATAAAATAAAGAATAAAAGGTGAATCAAATGGACCATTACGGCAAAGCTGGGATGGTCAATTTGGTAAAGAAAATCCGTTGGGCATCTTTCTTCGTCTTTAGACAATAATTCTGATGGCAAAAGAGCCAAACGGGACAGGCAAAAAAAAAAAAGAAAAAAAAGAAAAAGAGAAAGAAAAGGAAAAAAGAAAAAAAAAAAAGAAGAAAAAAAAAAAGGAAAAAAAAAGAAAAAAAAAGAAAAAAAGGGGAAAAAAATGAAAAAAAAATGTCTGCACTTATATTTCCATTTATATGTCAAAAAGGATTTTTTAGAAGATTTCTTACACACTTACAAAAACGTTAGTAATTTAAATGGACTGTTTGTTTGGATTTGATGATGTTATCTTTTAGATTCTTAAATTGAAGTCTCCATTATGAATAAGTTACTTGGTAATTAGTCTGATTTATTGGAGACAGTTGTTCCCATGTCTTATTCCAAAAGTGTCAGAAGGAAGTAAGATTACAAAATATTGTGACATTAAGTACAAAGTTTATTCATTATAACTCCATATATTTTGATAGTAAGCTTGAAAACATGGAGTAGCCAGCAGTCTAAAACTTTAGAGCAGTAGTGTGTGTATTTTATACAGTCAGATTTTCTTGTTTAGAGAGCAGATTGAACTCCTGCCAGTAATTAGAGAGAACGTACTGGCCTCACATTTCAACCTGCTATCTTGCTGCTTTTTGAACAATAACATCTGCCCATAGATGTTTCTGACTGAGAAAGACTATTTAAGATGGACTTTAAGAATTTGAACCTTATCTTTAATGAATGCTCTGTCCCAGTTTAATGTCATACTTTTTTTTTTACTTTCAGAGAAAGTGTGTACCATGAAAATAGACTGAATTAATGGTGTTAAGAAAAAGGCTAACCAAAAACACAGCTAGAACAAAAGCAAAACTATGCATGCTCATTCTGTTTACATCTACACATTCCTGTCTAACCTGTCAGACAAAATAAAAACACCTGTGTAATTGCTCCACAGCTAAAGTATGCTCTTGCAGTGACTTCAGTCTCTGTCTAACAGAAACTCGAGACAAAGAAAGCGACTGAGACACCTGATAAGCAGGATTATTGGCATGTGCTTTTCTATTGCTACATAACAAGGAACTAAACAGTCAGTTTCCTCGGCTAAAACTATACAGACAAATCAAATAGACATATAAATGAAAGGCAACTTAAGATCATTTATTCATTTAGGAATATGATCAAAAGTATGGGAATCTTTAGGATTACCCGTTCGTTTAAAACTGAAATGGCAGCTGGGTGTTTGTAATCAATGGGATGACAGTCAAGTGTTTCATAAATCTCTGTTTATAGTGGAGAGATATATAAACACATATCACAGGAATGGAACCATAGCATGAATGCTTAAAAAAATATAAGGTATTGATCATCATTATTTTGAGAAAGTAAAAAAAACTTCTCTGTAAGAGAAACTCTACCGAGAGAAGGAAACTGAGACACACGATAATCAGGGTCATCTGCATGTGCATCGCTGCATAACAAGGAACTAAACAGTCAGATTCCTTTAGTCCTAAAACTATACAGATGGGTCAAATAGACATATAAATGAAAGACAACTCTAGGTAAGTCGTTCAGAGTGATTAACACCACAGAAAATATAATTATACACTTCAAGTGTTTCCATTTTGACTAGTAACATACGGTAGCGCCTGGGTGGAGCGCAAGCTTTAAACTCATGCACAGGTTTATGATGAGAAAACACTGAATTTACATCTTTATGATACTATATCTAAAACAACTACAAACGGTAACGGTCAGAAAACTGTTGATCCACGTCCTGCTTGCTCACCCTTTCATCAACACATTGTTGTGGAAGTTTTCCATTTAAATAAAGCCTGCAGACGAGCGGTGAGCGGTAGCTAACATTCTTTAATCCAAACACACAAAGAACAGACAACCAAGCTTGATGGAGAGCCTACATGACCACGGGGCAGGGTCAGCAGAGTCTCACTGAGCCTAGCATGGCTCTCAGTTAAATAGCTTCTCCAGGAACAAAAGGCAGTACACAGCTGGTTCACACCTTAAGGTTCACACTCCCTTGCTACTTCCCAGAGTCCTAGAAGAGACAAAAGGCTCTTCCTGTGGAGTTCCTGTTTCCCCCAACATCCTTACTACACGCCCTCTTAACGTATGAGTGTCAGACATGTTAAAATCCAGTGGCACCAAGGCATCATACAATAATGTGATTAATACATAAGTGAAAGAAATTCCTATACAATCCCACCCTTTGATTCTTAAATCAAGAATCACATTAAAACCAGAATTTCTTTCCTGACATTCTGTATATCACATCAACATTATTGTGCACTTAGCATAACATTAGCACAGTGAAGCTGGAGGATGAACGCCAACTTTTTTTCCACTCGATAAAAGTTAACGTGACGGATTTTGGTGGTTTGGGACAAATGCAATCGCATAGCAGGATGCTATACACGGGCCAAACTTCAGTCAGGAGAACAACTGAGATCATTCATCCACAATACGAGGTTAGTTATTAATATACTGCAACAACATGGGAATAGAGCAGCTGCGAGAGAATTCAGCATTAATGAATCAATGTTACAGAAGTGGAGGAAGCAGTTTTTGGCTTTCCCCATATTTCAAAAGTGCTTCATCTCTTTGCTATGACTGTCGGCATAATTTGCAGATGATAATGGTTTATAATGGTTTATCAGCGGCTACCGCTGCGACGCTTTCGACCAAAACAGGCACAGCTTGATGACATCATCAACATGCACTATCGCGATAGAGCGGTATAGTCAAAATCTCTATCGTTGGCCAAATTTATATCGTTTCTATCGTATATCGTTTCTATCGCCCACCCCTACGGTGGAGGCCAGCAGGTGGATGGGGGAAAGGGGAGGCGGAGGTGGAGAGACTGAAGACGGCCGCCGGTCCGACTGTCAGGTGAAATGAGCTTCAGGTAAGAAGTTATGACCTGCAGTCTATCTGGGTCAGATATAAACCAAGTTTAGGTGGAGTTTATTTTCATTGTGCTAACTTTTTACAGTCAGTTACAATAACTCGTACTGTGTACTAGCTAGCATGACGGAGTTTCTATACAGTTGGGTGGGTGCTATGATGTTACTGGTGAACTTTATTTTATTCATATGGTTAGTTAATAGAGTTGCATACCGTCCCGTAAAAAACAGAATCCTCTGGTATTCAGAGTTAATATTACGCATTTCGTATTGAGCTGAAAATAAACGCGATTTGTCCCGTACTTCAGCTACAATAAAAAAAAGACAAAAAGCTGGAGTTATTCTGTGTCTTTACGCTGTCAGCTGCCTCTTCTTCTCTCATTCTCCCCCCTCCCTCTCCTGCTGCTACTTCAATCATGAAACTGATCAATGATCAGCTGATCGGCATTTCTGCCGCAAGTCCTGTCTCTCTTGCTTGTTTATCTCCCGCTTTGCGCCAGAAAGAGGAAACTAGCGGAGGTCGCGTTAAACAGCAGAAGCGCCTTTAAACTTGATAAGCTGTTGTTAGAATTTTTTTAATATTACTTTCTAGTATCAGCTGATGTTTGCTGGAGCCACGGCCGTAAAAGCTGCTGGTCATGATATCTGTTTGTATATCTGGTGAGAGGGAAACATGAAGATGAAACCAGGAGACGTCCTTACTGAATCATCAGAGCTGAACAGGTGATGGAGAAACAGGTTTACCTTTTAGGTGACATGAATGGGTTGAAGGAAAGTTATGAACTGTTTCTGAGAGACAAATAACACCAGGATCCTTTTCTATGTAGCTGACAGCTGGTAACTGTGCAGGGGCGGGTCTAGCAAAGTGTTGCCAGGGGTCCATGTACGGCATTAACAGGGAAAGGGGGGCACAAAGAAATACTTTTCTTTCTTATTCACATTTAAAATTTCTAGCTTTTAACAAATAATTATCTGAATCTTACAATCAAAGTTTTCATCTGATGTCAAATTTATAGAAATCCGTTATTGTACATAGTAAGTTTTTTTTCAGGGTCCCAACATAATTTCTTCAGAAGAAAGTACTGTACATGATGCCAGTATTTTCCCACATTTTCTAGATACTGTACTAGTACTTTGTGTAAAATGCCATCAAAAAGGCAGTTCAGTTTTATTCTTTCTCACCTGTCTTTCTGTCTCCTTTCACTTTTAAAAGGTTGCCATGTTAGAAAAAATATTTTGCCCTGCCATGCTGTTTATTGATGTGGCAAATAAATACTTTATGAAAATATCACTAAATCTGTCATTTATTATTTTTAATATTCAGTAATGGTCATGTCTCACCTCTAGTCTTCTCTGTCTTAATTTCAGGTTTCCACCATATGTTGTAGATAGTTCAGGAAGTTAACTCAACCAAGCAGTCTTTGGGTTTCGGCTAAGTACTGTTTAGAATACCAGAATAGGGAGGATGGTGTAGGTTTAAGTTTATTAGATTGATACATATGTACCAACAAGACAGTGTACATCACTGTCACAACGACGTTTGTTTTCATTCAAAGGCTTTATGGTTTTTCCTATAATACCTGGTGGGCCGGTCTCTAGTCAAAATGCCCGGGCTGATTTTTTGTCCCAGTCCAGCCCTGGTCATACCGAGTGTAAAGCTGCTACCACAGCGAGATTTGATCGGTTAAGAGAGAGAGCGATATCAAAACAGCCACGAAAAGTCCGCATATATGTGCCCAAGTGTTGTATTGAAGCAAGCAAGTGATGAATAACTGTTTTCCAGTATGTTGGGGGTTTTTTTTCACTGTTGATTTGTTTTTCACCGAAGCAGCTAATAAAGATGATGGAACACAAGTTTGCCTCTTTCTTGTAAGATTCTATAATAGAATGAAACAATAATGCCATTTATAAATAAAGAAAAATTAAATGAATTACAAAACTCTTTTTTTTTTCCTATTAGATCTGAAAATGTTGTGTAATACTACAACCTGAAACAACAAATAGATTGCGTTGGCCTGTACAGGAGATAAAGAACAAAAATGTAACAACAGCGGTGAAATGGAATAGTCCAAATCACCAAAGTAAACTGGACCTGGGCTTGTTGCAGGGATCTAAAGTTACTAAACAATTTGTGAGTGTATGCACTCACACTTCACTCAAGATCATATAATAATAAATATGTGCGTGATGAAAGTTGGGCAGCACGCTAACGTGCTTACTCCACTCTGTGTGCTCGTATGGGTCTGACCCTTTCACTCCTTTGATTTTTTCCTCCTACTTTGTTTTTTGGCCTTTTCCTCAAGTCTGTCTTCGCAAGGACCTGCCGAGTTCTTCTTCATTTTGTACATAACTGTTTTGGGGGTGAATAAAATGCAAGTAGGGATTAAAACTGCAGAATTAATGATTACCGGTGCTGGAAATGCTCGTGTTTGATGCAGTGTCTTGATGTTGTTGCCACTCGTATCCGACATGCAATGCGCGAAAGTCACGTGGTCTGTCAATCTCTATTTCAAACAGTAACAGTTCAAAACTGGAAAAATAAAATTCCAATGAAACCTGTTAACACTTGGAGCGATCTCTGAAGATAGCAGCTACTCCTCCACCTCGACCAGATCTGTGTGGGACATTAAAATAGCAGCAGTCTGAAGGCAAAAGTTCTGCAAAGGCGCTGGAATCACCAGCAGTTATCCACGTCTCAGTTAGGCAGAGAAAGTCCAAGTACTGTGACAAAAAATATTCCTTAAGGATAAAAGTCTTATTCGATACCGGCGTTTACCAGGCCAAATTTGGCCGGAGTTGAATAGTCACCAGACTTAGAAGCTCGCGCAACATAACGCAGGTTTTGCAGATTCACTCCGCGCTGCCGTGGACAGGGAGGCAGGGAGCGGCCGGGCGGGAACAGCTCAGAGCCAGCGAGCGGCACCAGATACGTATAGGATGGCTTACGAAGATGCCAGGGAAAAGGGGGGCGACAGGCAACGCCAGGGACAGCAAAACAAAACGCCAGACAGGCCTTCAATTTCAGTAATCTCCCACTCCGTTTGCCGCGACAGCGACCTCGCTTCCGCAGAGACGGCACAGGTACACGGAGCAGGTGAGTAGGAACCAACGACAGGAGTGGAGGCGGTATTTTGTGTGCATTTCCCAGTCTACACAACGGCGTATTGGGAGATAGTCGAAGATCAAGTAAAACGTGGTGATCATAGAGCAGCAGGGAGTCTACATCATAGCAGAATAAAAACATTAAAACAGAAATTTGGAGGAACAGACGGCAAGACATACACATCGGCGCCATCTTCGATCCAGCAATCTGCGATTTTCTGTTTGATTTAGTGGAGTCAGTTGTTCCCATGCATCATTCTGTAAGTGTGAGAATGAACTAAGATTAGAAAATGTCAAAATATAAAGTTTGATTTATTTTTATTCATCACAGCATCCTAAACTTTGCTGAACTTTTTCAAATATAAAATGAACTCACTGAGTGTTGACTGTCATAACTCAAGAAAAGTTAAACTGGGCTGACCCAGTTGAAACTAATTTTAACAGTTTAAACTAGTTAAACCAGTTTACCTGCGTCAGACTTCTTACTGCATGCTGTAACCAAACATACCACACCCTGCATTGTCTGAACGGCTCTTAGTCACACTGTAAAAATATTTCTTTAGTGCCTCCCTTCACAGATGTGTCTGTATCAGGATGGGTCTAAACAACATGGTGTAAATGCAGTTGCTGGTGAGCCTCATTTCCTGTAGGAGGTGAAAAAGAGCAGAGATCTGTTTCCCTTCAGAGCACAGAGGTTGTTTCTGTTCAGAGGAAGTGAAACTGTCTGACAGTCACTGAGAGACGGTGAAACGGCACAGCACATGAATCAAATGGATCAAACAAAAATCTGCTGTTCAGTCTGTTTGGATCTACTGAAGGATCCGGTGACTATTCCCTGTGGACACAGCTACTGCAGGAACTGTATTAAAAGCTTCTGGGATGAAGAGGAAAAGAAGAAAATCTACAGCTGCCCTCAGTGCCGGAGGACTTTCACACCGAGGCCTGTCCTGGAGAAAAGCACCATGTTAGCAGATTTAGTGGAGGAGCTGAAGAAGACTGGACTCCAAGCTGCTCCTGCTGATCACTGCTATGCTGGACCTGAAGATGTGGCCTGTGATGTCTGCACTGGAAGAAAAATGAAAGCTTTCAGGTCCTGTTTAGTCTGTCTGGCATCTTACTGTAAGAAACACCTTCAGCCTCATTACGATGTGGCTCCATTAAAGAAACACAAGCTGGTGGAGCCCTCCAAGAAGCTCCAGGAGAACATCTGCTCTCGTCATGATGAGGTGATGAAGATGTTCTGCCGTACTGATCAGCAGAGTATCTGTTATCTCTGCTCTGTGGATGAACATAAAGGCCACGACACAGTCTCAGCTGCAGCAGAAAGGACTGAGAGGCAGAGAGAGCTGGAGGTGAGTCGACAAAACATCCAGCAGAGAATCCAGGACAGAGAGAAAGATGTGAAGCTGCTTCAACAGGAGGTGGAGGCCATCAATCAGTCTGCTGATCAAACAGTGGAGCACAGTGAGAAGATCTTCACTGAGCTGATCCATCTCATCCAGAAAAGAAGCTCTGATGTGAAGCAGCAGATCAGATCCCAGCAGGAAACTGAAGTGAGTCGAGTCAAAGAGCTTCAGGAGAAGCTGGAGCAGGAGATCACTGAGCTGAAGAGGAAAGATGCTGAGCTGAAGCAGCTCTCACACACAGAGGATCACATCCAGTTTCTACACAACTACCCCTCACTGTCAGCACTCAGTGAGTCTACAGACTCATCCAGCATCAATATCCGTCCTCTGAGCTACTTTGAGGATGTGACAGCAGCTGTGTCAGAGGTCAGAGATAAACTACAGGACATTCTGAGAGAGGAATGGACAAACATCTCACTGACAGTCACTGAAGTGGATGTTTTACTGTCACAACCAGAGCCAAAGACCAGAGCTGGATTCTTAAAATATTCATGTGAAATCACACTGGATCCAAACACAGCATTCAACTGGCTGTTATTATCAGAGGGGAACAGAAAAGTAACAATAATGAATCAACAACAGTCTTATTCTGATCATCCAGACAGATTCACTGGATGGTTTCAGGTCCTGAGTAGAGAGAGTCTGACTGGACGTTGTTACTGGGAGGTGGAGAGGAGAGGGAGAGTTTATGTAGCAGTCGCATACAAGAATATCAGCAGAAAAGGACGGGGTAATAAATGTGGATTTGGATATAATGACAAATCTTGGTCATTATATTATTTCAAAAACAGTTATACATTTTGGTACAACAACATTGAAACTCGTGTCTCAGGTCCTCGTTCCTCCAGAGTAGGAGTGTACCTGGATCACAGAGCAGGTATTTTGTCCTTCTACAGCGTCTCTGAAACCATGACTCTCCTCCACAGAGTCCAGACCACATTCACTCAGCCGCTCTATGCTGGACTGATGGTTTACTATAAATATGGAGACACAGCTGAGTTGATTAAAGTGAAATAGACTGAAGTCTTTCATATTGTGGGTTTAAATCTGTATTTTAGTTTCATTTTATTTTCTCTCCATCATTTCTGCACAGAGATCAGCTGTCAGTCAAACATTATGGGTGGTACCTCCACATCTTCTAGTTGTTCTCTTGATGTTTCTGAGTTTTTAAAGGAGATCTTTCCTGTGACTGTTTATGGAGGCTATCACTGCTCATCATCATTTTGATTTACTAAAATATTTCTCCACATGAAAATGTAAACTTCTCTATCCTCTAAATGTTTCTGGAATATTTGTATTGAAAAATGTCGACATTTCTCTTCATGAGTATGGCAGACCATGTGTGTGTGTTTGTTTTTGTCAAAATCATCAAACAAATGAGGAAAAACTGTGATTTTAATGAATGAATTCATATATTGTGTTGATGTTTTATTGTGTGAATAAACTGGAAGGTTTGACTATAAATCAAACTTTGAACAAAGTCTTTTCTTCTGTCTTCATTCCAGGATCTCACTCAAATCTGATGCAGAAAATATGAAACTAATCTGAGAGAATAACTGAAGCAGTTTTCCTCCTGAAGCATCACAAAGTTCAGAGTTCATGTTTAGAGCAGAAGATTCAGCAGTCGCTCTGTGACCTTTCAACTTTCTTCACTAAAACAGCTTCATTACAGAGAAACAAGTCACATTTTCTTCATGTTCTTAAGTCCTTTCAGATGTTTTTAATGGTCCTTGAATGCAGCATCAGTGTCGCAGGTTTAAAAGGTCACTTTCTGTTGTGTTCAAAGATTTCCTTCAGATATGGTCTTTAATCAGTAAAGCCAGTGATACAGCAGTGTCATTAGCTGTGTTATTGGCACCAGGCTGTGTTTATGTATGTATTTAATTCTGTCTGAGGATGTCTTCAGCATGAAATGATCATTTGCTCAGCTGCTGTGTCTCATCTCTTATCAGACATTGGTTGGAACAGAGTTTTGTTGCTGACCATCTGACAAGAGGGTGAAGAAAAGCTTCAGGCTTCATTTGGACACTACGTTGGACAGAAGTCTCCACAAAAATGACTCAGAAACACAAATATTATTAATGAAAGTCCAAATGTCAATTTACAGAAGACTTAAGGACCCTTTGACTTCTAACATACAGCTGCATGTTTACAATTATTTATTTATTGATTTCTAGCAAAGCAAGACTTTACTGATTAAAGACATATAATCAGACATATAACTGTTACTTTCTGAAAAAGACTCACATAAAGCAGATTTATCACAAGCAAACATCAAGACACATCCTTCATGGCTTAAAGTTGCAGTGGGACTCTTTCGCCATCTGGTGGTTGTAACAGTTATGACAACTGTTCCTGCATATATGTCCCTCCTCAGTGTGAAGAAGACTGGACTCCAAGCTGCTCCTGCTGATCACTGCGTGTTCCTCCTGTGTCTAAAATCTATTCCCATTATGAATCAGGAAACTGTTTGCACCAATCATAAAGGCAATAAAATACGTCACACACTAAGAAATAACAAAAAGGAATTGTGGATTTCAAGGAGATTTTTCCCTCGTTTTTTGAAATCATAAGAATACAAACTAATGCAAGACTGTCATGTTTTCATAAGTTTGTAGAGACACTGTTCTGTTGTATTCTAGGACATCAGTCACTTTTTAAATGCATGCTACTCCTCCTCCTCATCATCATCCTCATCATCATCATCAGCACCCATGACCTCCTTTTAGTCTTTGTTTTGTTATTTTTCAGAGTTCAGGAGACGTTCTTATGGGATTTCCACAGTGTACAAGTACTGTTTAGACCCTTTACCTAAAAGAAAAGAGTAAAGTACAAAGTAGATTTACTCACTGCAGGAAAATAATGCCTCAATCTGATATATTGTCTTATATGACAAACTGAAAGTGATGCATCAAAGTGTAAGCAGCATTTTCCTGTTACAGCTGGTCTAGATGGAGCTGATCTGATCTCCTTTATGTACAGGTAGATATCCAGTGGGTTTGCTAAGGGTCACAGATGAGGGGCTGTGTGAGATGTTTAATGGGAAAGGAAATAAAACCATTGTTCCAGACCTGCAGCTAAGATACTCGAGTATCCTCAAATATGAAGCTGAGTATTACTTCCATACTTTCCTCCACTGCTGATGACCTTGTTACCTGCTGCTCCCTGTTAATGATCAGCCTCAGTTCTGATAGTAAACTGTTGGCTCTCGTTCTGTCAGCTTGTTGCTCAGTGACGTCTTGTTTTCATTTTCCTTCTTCTTCAAATGTGTCTTCCTTTAACTCTTTGCTTTTGTTTCTGCTTCAAACACCAAATGATACACGTGCTGCACCTCTGATGGTTTGTCAGAGAGCAGAACAATTTACATTACAGAGAAGATTTTACAGTTGAACATAAACTTTAAATGCATCATGTGTTTCCCATTACTGGCTGACTTGTCCGTGTCTTTTGAAAGGTGATAGTTGTGTATCTTTAATCAGTTAATGCAATATGCTTGACTGAAAGAGCCATCCAGCGGGTCAGATGGAGAATTTTTCATGCCGAATCTGACCCACGAGCCTTATGTTTGACACCCCTCATTTATACCTTTTCTCTAAAAGAACAGATTCAATTACAGTGTGGATTTGCTCACCACAGGAAAAATCATGAATGTGATCAATTGTGTCATATCTGACCTCTAAGCATCATTTTAACTGTCACAACTGGTGAAGATGGAGCTGAACTGACCAGCAGCATGTATAGTTAGATTTTTACTGGTTAGCAAATGTTCACAGATGAATATCAGTGGCTGTGAGATTTTTAATGGGAGTGAAAACAATGTTACAGTTTCTGGAAACTTGACTTTGTTTGAGTTTCTAAAAATTCATTTACATCTGAAGTGGCGCTGAGCAACAGCTGCTTTTTGTGAGAGGGGAAAACAAGTTGTTGTTGTTTTTATTTAAAACTTAACCTGAAGGTTGTGCCACAATTTCAGCTGCAAGAAGTGCAAAACAGCACATAAGTAGAAAAAATGATTATTGATTAAAGTCCCTGAAAGTATAAAGGACAGTTTTACATGTACTTGGATACTTTCAGCTACTCTGCGTGACTTTTGTACCCTGCTGCTCCCTGTTAATGATCAAACTCTGACTGACAGTAAACTGTTGACTCTCGTTCTGTCACGTTGTTGATCAGTGACGTCTTGTTTTCAGATGTCTGCCTTTAACGTTTTGGTTTTGTTTACTGAGTAATATACCAGGTGTTGAAGCTCTGATGGTTTTTCAGAGAGTAACAACTTTTATTGCAGAGAACATTTTAAAACTCAACATAAACTTAAAATGAATTATATGTAACACATTATTGGCTACTTTAACTGTGTTTTTAGGATCTCTATCTTCCTGTATTATCTGTACTTGAAGGACTGTGTATAAAGGACTTTGACTCTGTGATCAACCGTGGATGTGAAAGCCTTCAATTTCAGTCCCAAAGTCAGAAATTGTTTAATTCCAATGAAATATACATTTTATAAGTTGAGTCTTTTTTGTGCTATGCAACACAGTGCATGTACATATGTGTACAATTAGTGAAGTCATCAGTCCTCTGTCACTGTGTTTAGAACGACTGTTTTCTTTTCTAAATCATAGAGATGTTTCCTGATGCTGTGTGATGGCTGTGACTGACTGTGAGGATGGAAACAAACAGAAACACTGAGAGAGTTTCTTGGTCAGTATATAAACAAACATATGGCAGATGAGACTGCTACATACATTTTTAATATGTGTTGTCATTTTTCAGTTGCGTTGTCCATTGTGATGACCATCTCACGCAGGTCCAGAGAGCAGATGTTGCTGCATTGCAGCAGCTTTTTGCAGATGTGTTCTCCCCCTGCCCGACCGTACAGCTCTCACAGAGCACCATTTTATAACCCGCCCTGGTGTGACGCTGCGTTCACGGCCCTACTGGTTACCTGAACTTAAAAGACAAATTATTTAGAGAGAATTGGCTGAAATACTGATGCTGGGAGTAATAAAAGAGCCGCACAGTGAGTGGTATAGCCCCATAGTTCTTGTAAGTGAAGACAGATGGGTCTGTTTGTTTCTGTCAACTACCACAAGGTGAATGAGTGTCTCAGTTTGATGCTTACCCAATGCCCCGACTCAAGAAACTCCTGGAACGGTTAGGCACTGCTCGCTTTCTCAAGACACTGGATTTAACCGAGGGCTACTGACAGATGCCTTTGTCTCCAGAGTCTAAGGAAAAAAGATCTTTCTCCACTCTGAATGGTTTGTACCAATTTATCACACTTTTGCTTGGCTTGCTGGGAGCCTAAGCCACTTTCCAATGACTCATGGACTGGGTGCTGAGTCCACGCATCTTTTATCGAAGATGGGGTTTTTATTTTGCATGGTTTTATTGGCAATCCTGACAGTTGTTTGGTGTCACTGACACTCACAAACACAGCCTTGTTTGGATACGCTGGGCCCGGCTCTTTGAGACCGTGCCACCTTAGGAGGGTTTATCCAGACTCTTCTTCGGGCTGGCATTTTCTTCCCTCGGTGAGTTGATTCTAGGAGCGTGACGGCTCGAACCCTGTGTATTTATGTCCCTTAACTCGAGCCTCTGCAAATAATGAGGCTTCTAGCTCACTGAATATGGCGCTTTTTAACGCTCGATCTCTGTCTAATAAATCATTCTTGTTGAATGGTTTTATATTATCTAAAAAAATGGATTTTTTATTCCTGACTGAGACCTGGCAGCAGGATGTAGACTACTCGTCACTTGTTGAACTCTGCCCGGATGGCTATACTTTTATTACCCGGCCTCGGTTATCTGGTTGGGGTGGTGGGCTTGCCGTGGCTTTCCAGGACCGTTTCTCCTGCCGCTCCGTTAAAATTGGACATTTTCTTTCGTTTGAGCTGCAGCTGCTTAAAGTTGGTAACAAGGATCCTTTCTGCTGTGCTGTGGTGTATCGTCCACCTAATAGGTTCTAATAGATCTAACAGGTTATTTTTATCAGAGCTCAGTGACTTCTTATCCGCTACTATGAAGCTGTCTCGGGTGCTCATAGTTGGGGACTTTAACATACACGTTTATGATGACTCCGACCCATTCGCCACAGACTTTATGAACATTATGGATTCTTTTCATTTTGCTCAGCATGTGTCCGGTCCTACACACAGCAAAGGTCACACACTGGACCTTGTTTTTACTTTGGGTTTAATATTGATTTCATTTGCTCTGAGAACATTTATATTTCTGATCATTATTGTTTTTAACTTGTCTTTTAACGAGCCTTTGTCCCCCGTTAGACGGATGGTTAGCTCTCGCATCTTAAACTCCTCCACAGCGGAGAAATTTGTGGATGCTTTTAACTTACAGCTATCTCCTCAAAATGGTTTTGATTTCTCAACCAGTCTTTTTAATAATTATTGCCTTTCTATTTTAGATGAAATTTGTCCGCTTTAAGACGAGTGTTTCTGCCTCCAAATCTCCTCCTTGGCCAAATGACAGTATTCATCGTCTAAAACGTGATTGTCGTAAAGCGGAGCACAGGTGGAGGAAAACTCATCTAAATGTTCAACTCCTCTATCTAAAGGACCTTTTAGCTTCTTTTAATAATGCGATCAGAGATGCGAGAGCTGCCCATTTCTCACGCTTGGTTACAAAGAGCAGAGGCAATCCTAAGGTGCTATTCAACACCATTAGTGACATTGTTTAGTGAAATTAGTGAAATTTTCTTTCTTTTCTGCTTGCAAAAATTCATAACGTGAGAATGAATTTGATATTCAGTTGTACGTTTCTTTTAAGCCCCAGGATTTATCTAAGCTTCAGCGTCTGAATTATTGCTTAGATTCGATCAAACGTTGGATGGCTGCAAATTTCCTCCAACTCAACGAGGGCAAAACCGAAGTCCTCGTATGCGCCCCTGATAGATTTTTATGGCAGATACTGAAAGCCCTTGGTCCTCTCTCACTCTATGTTAAATCCTCTATCAGGAATTTCGGTGTCACTTTTGACTCGACTCTCACATTGGATGGGCACGTGAAATCTCTGGTTCGGTCTTGTTTTTATCACTTAAGAAATGTGGCTAAGCTAAGCCCGATTTTATCTCGCTCTGAACTGCAGATTGCTATACATGCATGCAAAACGCTGCAGCTAGGCTTTTGACAAAATCCTCCAAGTACTCACATGTGACACCGTTGTTATCTCAGCTTCCTGTTGAATTTAGAGTCCATTTTAAGATCCTGGTCTTGACTTACAGAGCTGTGCACGGACTGGCACCAGCCTACATCTCTGATCTGCTACAGCCCGATGTCCCCAGCAGGTCCCTGAGGTCATCTGATCAGGGCTTACTTGCTATAAAACAGACTAAGATGAGAACTAAGGGCGACAGAGCTTTTGCCACTGTGGCCCCGAGACTGTGGACCTCTCTCCCCCAAACATTAAGAACTGTGGACTCAGTAGCTGTTTTTAAAAAACAACTCAAAACTCACCTTTTTAAAACTGCTTTTGGTTCATTTTTTGCCTGTTTTATTTAGTCGTTTTTAAATCTTTTTATGACTTGTAATCTTATGTGCAGCACTTTGTGATTCTGTCATGAAAGATGCTATATAAATTATTTATTTATTTATTTTTGGCTTAGAGAGGTTCCACAGCTTTGTATGTGGCTTACCCTCTTTCACTGCAGAAACAGATCCTTGCCCACTAGTATCTATCATCAAGAAGAACTTGAATGAAATGACGCCAAGAATTTAGCGTCTGATAATGAGAATGCAGAGATGTGACTTTCAGCTAGTTTACACGCCAGGAAAGCGCCTGATAATTGCAGATGCACTCTTACGAGCACCCACAGGGGGCATGGTGAGTACAACAGAAGAAGACATTCAGACTCACATAAACATGGTCTCTGCCAAACTTCCTGTGCCAGACATGAAATCTAAGCAAATAACTGATGAGACTGCACAAGACACAGAACTGCAACATGTTATGGAAAGCATGTCAAATGGATGTTTGTTGGCTCGTGTCCACTCTTCTACCATATTAGAGGAGAACTCAGTGTAGTCAATGGACTGCTATTGAAGCAGGACAAAATCGTCATTTCACAGACAATGAGGCAAGAGATGCTTACCAGAATACATGAAGGCCATCTCACAATTGAGAAATGCAAAAGAAGGGCAAGAGAGACAGTCTTTTGGGCTGGAATGAACAGAGAGATAAAGAATATGATAAGAAGGTGTGAGACATGTCAGAAGTAACACAATAAACAGACCAAAGGATCTATGGTTGTTGATGAAACACCAACAGCGCCAGGATGGATTTGTTTCATGTTAAAAACAACTAAATTTACAATATTATAATGAACTTTTGACCTACTCAAAATTGTAAAAATATAAATAAATAAGACTATAAATAACCTTTCTGAGAATGTCCAAACACCAAGTGCAGCTATCAAACTTTAAGTAGGTTGCAGTTTTTACTGAAAGTTGTAAATCAAACAAACCCTGTTAGTGCCTCCCTTCACAGATGTGTCTGTATCAGGATGGGTCTGAACAACATGGTGTAAATGCAGTTGCTGGTGAGCCTCATTTCCTGTAGGAGGTGAGACAGAGAAATGGACCTTCCCTGTCGAGCGCTGGGAGAGAAACTCCTGCTCATCCCCTCACTTGGCGCTTCCCCGTTAACCCACTAGATGGCAGGTTTGCCATTAGAAGATCAGGAATAGACCCATTCATTGAAACGTTGATCCCATTACTTACAGAACAAATGACTCTGACCTGTCATATAACAAACTTATAAAAAACATGCCTCAGAAATACCCGTGAGACAGAATACGTACTATCAGACACTTGCATGGAGAAACCTTATGAATACCAGCGCTCACACACTCACGTGTGCACGCAGGTACTTACAGACTCGCACTATCTTGGGTGGCTGCTGCCTCAACATATCAAGCATTATCGATTTTGTGTACTGCTTAAAAAGATTCAGCATTTATTATTTACTGTTACCCAGTGTTGGGCAAGTTTGAAAAAGTAATTAATTATTTTTACTAGTTTCTTCTTCAAAAAAGTAACTGAGTTACAATATTTTAAAAATAATTAATTACTTGAAAAGTAACTATTGTGTTACTTTAAAAAAAAACGTTTAACCCTCTGGGGTCCAGGTTTTAATTGGCCATTTTTTACTACTTTTGATTTTCCCTCCACATTTTACCTTTAAAAACTTTTTGCTTTGCCTTGTTTGGTTTCATTCTTTTCAGCACAACCTCACATGTCTGAATTTACAGTTATGTTTTCATTTTGACAAACCGTATTAGCACAATTGATCTAAAATCAGACAGAAAACATAAAATCCGAGTAGAAAAGGTTATATTTTTACTGTAACAACCACAAACATGTTTATTGAATCATATTTCATAACTTTCATGACATTAAATGCAATTGTCAATTTTAAAATCTTATGCACAAGTTTTGCAAACAACAAAGTTATTTGCAGCCTTTTACCTTTTTTTAAAATAACCACTTCAACGTCACGGAAAAGAGGGACCCAGGCGCGGTTCTTCTTCACAGAAACACAGTGCGTTTATTTACAGTGAAACAGACAGGCAAGTCCAACAATTCACTCAAAAGTGCAATTTTCCAATCGTGCTCGTCCCTTGCTCCCAGTGCGTTCCGTGTTGTAACTCCCTTAGTGTGTGTGCTCCCCAACTCGCTTCTCCGCTCGCCCCTCCTGGAGGAAGAAGGAAAATCCACCGTTAGCCACACGCTCGCCGAATAACAAGCTCACACTGCTCGCACGGACTATACCAGCGCGGAGTAATAATCCCACGTCGACTGTCGCCGCGAGTCCAGGTTAAATACCTCTGTCTAGCCGGGAGGAATGATTACCAACGGCGAGTCAGGTAATCAGCTGCAGGTGGGCCAGCAACAGCGAAGAGGGACTCCCAATGACGACAGTCGCCAGGACACGCCTCTCCCACGGCGCGCACTTCCGTAAACAGCCCCGAGGACCGGGGAGGGAGAGAGGGAGAAGCAAACACACACAGAAAACATAAACACAAGCAGAGTCGTCCGGAAAGGACCGTCCGACCGTGACATTCAGACTATTTACAGAACAATCAGCTGTTCTGCATTCAGTAAGATGCCACACAAATTATTTGTGCCACTCCAAAAAAATCATTTCTGTCCACTATAAAGGAGAACATCACAGCCTGATACCTGCAGGTCTGACAGCAGCAGGTGTATCACTCCTGTTTCTACCCGAAGACAACAGTCGCCTCATTGTTCTGACACACAACACAAAACTATCCACAACACTACACACTAACTACACAAGACAACACATTAACTACACAATCCAAACACGCCAAACGTCACAAATCTCTCACATCTCAAAACTCGCTCTCTCTTTCTCTCCCTCTCGCTGTCACTCTTAAATCTTCCCGTCTTCCTAAACAACCAAACGTCATGTCGCCATATCATTTTTGATTGGTCGACATGGTGCATTTTTACACCAACACGACCAGGCTGTTTTTTGTTTGCTCATAAGCAGAGAGTGCTCGCTGCGCTGTCCTTAGACAGTAAACGTGACGAAACTATTCAGGAAAAAACACGCATATTGTTTATCATGACTCTGGTTTTACTGGCCTATCAACACAATTTAAAAACTGGTATATATCACCTTGTTGCTTTGTCTTAAAGTGGTCATGTGATTGTCTTACCACGACTACTTTATTCTTCCTCAGTCAAACAGCAGCACTCATGCGATTGTTTTGCCCCCTTAGCTCCAGGTGTTGTGCCAAAAAGTGATCATATGCAAGAAAGTGATTGTTGTCGGCAGGACAGCGCAGCTGCTTAAAGCTGTAGCGCCCAGATTACTTGCAGCTACTTCCTGCAACTGATGTAAGCTGCGGTAACCTGAACACAGCTTCAACCGTCTGTTTGTTGAAAAATAGTAACACGACTGCGCCACGTTTTCTTGTTAGTAACGGTAATGGCGTCGTAACGATAGGAATAGTAATTAGTTAGATTACTCGTTACTTGTAACGCCGTCATTCCCATCACTGCTGTTATCTATGCATATGTTGGATGTTGCTCTAATTTCGCTACTGTGTTGTTTTCTTTTTGTTTGTTGTTTTGTTTTTCTTTCCTTCAGCAGGTGATGAAGCAGATTTTCATTGTCTTTTCTCTCCATCTCTTTCCTCCTTTTTCTTTCCCTCTCCTTCTGTTAACTTTCTTCCTAACTTTTCTTCTTGTTTTCTTTCCCGTCCCCGAGTCCAGTCTGGCCTGATTACAATAATTTAGAATAAAAATAACTAATAAAGATCAAACAAACTATGACATTCAAGTGGACTAGTATAGCAAAAGGCCCACTTGGGAAAGTAAATCTGTTGGGCATTTTTCTTGGCCTTCAGACAATAATTCTGATTGCTACAGTGCCAGACAGGACAACAAAAAGTATTGATCATTATGTGTTAACGTGAACCCAGATGCAGACACAATGTGAAGCACTCTCTTGAATTTCACAAACTTTATTTGCAAACAGGAAATACTTGGTCTGTGGCAAACAGGTAATCAACAATGAGACAGACTTGGGGAACGAGGGAGTTGCAGGGCGAAGGCACTGTGACACTGTGACCCTCTACAAAATGCCATGTTTAGAAAAGTTAGTGAAACAAACTGATCAGCCGTCTTATCCTGTGTTGTGATACAAAATACATCCTCTGTAATCCACAAGGGTGTAACCATTGTTATCCTTGAATCTGTGCTTTGTCAGCCAAGATTGTTTGTTTGTTTTTCTTTTGACCAGATGCAACTGGTTTCCCTTGCCAACAACGTGTGGTGCTGTGGTAAAGAATAGAGAAGGCGCACAGATTGAGCTGCTGTTATCTTCACAACAGGAAGGTTTGTTCTTCACAATAGTGTCTTTGAACAGCTTCAGGAATCATTACATTCAATGCAAAGGAATGACCTTCTGCTTCAGTCCCATTTACAATACATGGCCACAGTTTCCTTTGCTAGAGTCTATATAAATCTCTCAGCACAACTCTGACAAAACATGCTGCTTGAGTCCATTCAAAATATTACAACTACAATATCTAACATTAAACTTTATCATATATAAAAATATAGCATTCTTTATAAAGACACACAAACACACCTGTGCTCCCTGTACTTCCTTTTTAAATACATTTATAAAGCATATTAAATGAATCTGTTTTTAATCATTTTAATACTTGTTACAGCACTAAATTATTTATGTGACGTGTTTCTAATGTACTGACAATGTAACTTCTTTTTTTATGGTTTCACTTCTTACAAAAATAATGGTTTTGGTATAAAACAAACACAGTGTCTCATGTGGTTTCGGTTAACTGCCACACAAACACACACACAAACCCTATTCCACATTAGCCACTAAGCTAGCATTAGCATCACCGTCTACAGTCAGCGTAGACTTTGCACTAGCGTAGACTCGACTTCTGCGAGCACATGCTGCAAACAGCAAGAAAACATGGATATACGCAGGTTTTTCAAGAAAGTAAGTCTTCATCACTGGCTGGTAGTAACAATTAGGTAGCTTCAGCTAACAGCAGAGAGTCCCATGTAATTAATGAACCAGGTGCTCCCCATTTTGATAAATAAAAACCTGGCTAGCGCACTAAGTTAGATTGTTAGCATAAAAATAATTTCTGACACTCGTTTTAGCTCTGAAAAATCGAGCTGAGCTCATTCAGGTATAGTTATCATCAGTGGAAATAATAATTATCACTCCTCCAACCCCATTAACCTGTAGGAGTCAGGGCAGAGGAGCACAGAGAGTGAGAAGGGAGAGACCTCTGCTGGAGAGGTGAGTCAAAGATTTCACAGGATGGAGTCATTTGTGATGCAGACAGTCTGATTAGAATTTTATGGATATGAAATATGAAACATTTCAGTCATGGTACAACATATAAGACCTGTTTAACTTGAGCTTTTATTTAGGAGAGTCAAGGTTAGAAAGTGGAGAGAGCAAAGATATATATATATATATATATATATATATATATATATATATAAGTCAAATTAGCCTGACTCACATATTTTTGAGGGTTCTATTTTAATATTACTTCAATTCAAGTAATTTAGTAATATTTTTCAGGGCTTTAAATTGCAACCATTTTAGTCACATGCGTGCTCAAAATGTAATGTTTGTAACTTCAAAATATTTGGGAGCAACAAATTACTGTGGCGTGTGAGCAGAAGTCATGATATTAGCAATTTACATTACAAGTCAGTATGTTTTAATGTATCTTGAAGGGGCAGGCAGAAGGAGAGGCTGAGGGAGAAAAAGGTCAACAGGCAAGTTCAAGTCAGAGAGAGCAAGGAGAGACAGGGGAGCTGCAGCAAATGGATCGAGAGGCAGAGGAAGATCAAGTTATTAGAGAGAGAGGAGAGCAAACAGGCCAAGAGAGGGAAAATGATGAAGCAGCTGCAGCAACTCATTCTACTACAGGGTTTGATTTAGGTGACAAAGACACAGGGCCCAGACAGGTGAAGCTGAAGAGCTATCCACATGATACTTTTGGTGCACAGAAGCGAGCATTTAACCACAGCTGGTTTGAAAAGCACAACTGGTTAGAATATTCAGTCAACCAGAATGCAGCTTTCTGCTTCCCATGTAGAGTGTTTGGCAAAAACATCAAACATGATAGTTTGGTCAGTAGCGGTTGCAAGAACTGGAAGAAAGCTTTAGTCATCTTTGGCAAGCATGAGATGGCTCAAACACATAAGGACAGTGTTGTTACGTGGAAAAGCTACCAGGGAACTAGCAAACAGGGAAATGTTGCACAGATGATAGCAACTGCAAATGTGAGTGAGATAGTCGAAAGAAGAGAGTATCTCAGACGAATTGTTGCAGTCACCTCTATGTTAGGGAGACAGGGACTCCCTTTTCGTGGCCATGATGAAGGTGAAGACAGCCCGAACAGAGGGAATTTTCTTGCTTCCATGGAGCTTTTGAAGGAGTTTGATCCTTTTCTTCAAAAACATAATCCCCCATCAAATGCACAGTATATCTCACCAGCATCCCAGAATGACATGATTGACTGTTGTGCCCAGGAAGTTACTAGTGTCATTGTATCTGAAATGACAAAGTCTAAAGTCTATGCCTTCATGGCAGATGAGGCAAGGGATGAAAAGGCAGAGCAGTTAGCTGTTTGTGTCAGGTACGTGTCAGAGTGGGCAGTGAAGGAGCGTCTCCTTGCACTTGCAGAGATAAAATCATTTGATGCCCGGTCCATTGCAAATGAGATTCAGCAGCAGATCCAAAACAATGGTCTTGCAGAGCTTAAGTGTGTAGCACAAACATATGATGGTGCAGCCGTTATGAGCTCCACTGGAGGTGTACAAGCACATTTTAGAAGGCTCCGTCCTGAGGCTATCTATGTGCATTGTTATGCTCATCAACTCAACCTGGTTTTGTGCAATACTTGCAAGGCTGTCCCAGAGGCTGTGGAGCTTTTCAGCTTGTTGGAGTTTGTGAATTGTTTCTTCAGCACCTCCCTAGTCAATCATCATAAGTTCATGGAGACTCAGGCAAAGCTGGGATTGACAAAAACTGAGCTTGTGCAACTTTCAAACACTTTGCGATCAATCAGTGCAGTTCTTGAGACATTGCCTGCCATTTTGGAGTGCCTATCTGCAATTGGATCCCCCATAGCTGTTGGTCTCAGAGTAAAGCTCTACAAGTTCGCAGCAGTCTATGCACTACTGATGTTTCAGTCGATTCTGTCTGTAACCGAAGGACTCCACAAATTCCTGCAGAAAGAGACTTTAGACTCAGAAGCTTTTATCTGCAAACAAGCTGTGTGCGACACACTTAAGGGCGAACACTCAGATGCATTTGCTACAGAGTTGTATGAGAAAACCAAGGCCCTGTGTAACACCCACAGTATCCCTGAACCAGGTGCCAAGACAAAAGGCTGCATCAAACAATGGGTCAGAAAAGACTTCACAGTCTTGCAGTCATGTCTATTGAAAAAGACATGCTTCAGTATCTGAGTCACAACAGAGCGATTGACCGATTTGCCACAATTAAAAACAGACGTCATTCTTTGATGCTTCCACCCACCAAGTAACTGGTGATTGCAGCCATAAAAAGGATGTACTTTTTTATTTTCAGTTTTTTTCTTGTTATTGATGCAGCAAACACATTTCCTCTGTTTTCTTGTTGTACTGTATTATAAAACAGACTGAAATAAAACAATAGATCTATTGGTGGCCTAGGATGTTTAATCTGTCCAAAAAAGTAGGAAAGCAATTTCTCAGTCTTTGTTTTCTGTTTGTGAAATTTTGTGCTCATTCACTACGTTCTTTCATATCGTGTGCATCTCTTGGGGGCTAAGCCCCCCCCCCCCCCGTCCTTAAAACCTAGCGATGCCCCTGGATCTAGTGGAGTCAGTTGTTCCCATGCATCATTCTGTAAGTGTGAGAATGAACTAAGATTAGAAAATGTCAAAATATAAAGTTTGATTTATTTTTATTCATCACAGCATCCTAAACTTTGCTGAACTTTTTGAAATATAAAATGAACTCGCTGAGTGTTGACTGTCATAACTCAAGAAACGTTAAACTGGGCTGAACCAGTTGAAACTAATTTTAACAGTTTAAACCAGTTAAACCAGTTTACCTGCGTCAGACTTGTTACTGCATGTTGTAACCAAACATACCACACCCTGCATCATGTGATTGGCTCTTGGTCGCTCTGTAAGAATATTTCTTTAGTGCCTCCCTTCACAGATGTCTGTATCAGGATGGGTCTAAACAACATGGTGTAAATGCAGTTGCTGGTGAGCCTCATTTCCTGTAGGAGGTGAAAAAGAGCAGAGATCTGTTTCCCTTCAGAGCACAGAGGTTGTTTCTGTTCAGAGGAAGTGAAACTGTCTGACAGTCACTGAGAGACGGTGAAACGGCACAGCACACGAATCAAATGGATCAAACAAAATTCTGCTGTTCAGTCTGTTTAGATCTACTGAAGGATCCGGTGACTATTCCCTGTGGACACAGCTACTGCATGAACTGTATTAAAAGCTTCTGGGATGAAGAGGAAAAGAAGAAAATCTACAGCTGCCCTCAGTGCAGACAGACTTTCACAGCGAGGCCTGTCCTGGTGAAAAACACCATGTTAGCAGATTTAGTGGAGGAGCTGAAGAAGACTGGACTCCAAGCTGCTCCTGCTGATCACTGCTATGCTGGACCTGAAGATGTGGCCTGTGATGTCTGCACTGGAAGAAAAATGAAAGCATTCAAGTCCTGTTCAGTCTGTCTGGCATCTTACTGTGAGAAACACCTTCAGACTCATAATATTGTTGCAGCTTCATTCAAGAAACACAAGCTGGTGGAGCCCTCCAAGAAGCTCCAGGAGAAGATCTGCTCTCGTCATGATGAGGTGATGAAGATGTTCTGCCGTACTGATCAGCAGAGTATCTGTTATCTCTGTTCTGTGGATGAACATAAAGGCCACGACACAGTCTCAGCTGCAGCAGAAAGGACTGAGAGGCAGAGAGAGCTGGAGGTGAGTCGACAAAACATCCAGCAGAGAATCCAGGACAGAGAGAAAGATGTGAAGCTGCTTCAACAGGAGGTGGAGGCCATCAATCAGTCTGCTGATCAAACAGTGGAGCACAGTGAGAAGATCTTCACTGAGCTGATCCATCTCATCCAGAAAAGAAGCTCTGATGTGAAGCAGCAGATCAGATCCCAGCAGGAAACTGAAGTGAGTCGAGTCAAAGAGCTTCAGGAGAAGCTGGAGCAGGAGATCACTGAGCTGAAGAGGAAAGATGCTGAGCTGAAGCAGCTCTCACACACAGAGGATCACATCCAGTTTCTACACAACTACCCCTCACTGTCAGCACTCAGTGAGTCTACAGACTCATCCAGCATCAATATCCGTCCTCTGAGCTACTTTGAGGATGTGACAGCAGCTGTGTCAGAGGTCAGAGATAAACTACAGGACATTCTGAGAGAGGAATGGACAAACATCTCACTGACAGTCACTGAAGTGGATGTTTTACTGTCAGATCCACCAGAGCCAAAGACCAGAGATAGATTCTTAAAATATTCACGTGAAATCACACTGGATCCAAACACAGCAAACGAACATCTGTTATTATCAGAGGGGAACAGAAAAGTAACAGTAATGAAACAACAACAGTCTTATTCTGATCATCCAGACAGATTCACTATAATGTGGCAAATTCTGAGTAGAGAGAGTCTGACTGGACGTTGTTACTGGGAGGTGGAGTGGAGAGGGGGAGGAGTTTATGTAGCAGTCGCATACAAGAATATCAGCAGAAAAGGATGGGGTGAATGTGGATTTGGACATAATGACAAATCTTGGTCATTAGATTGTTTCAACAACAGTTATACATTTTGGTACAACAACATCCACACTCGTGTCTCAGGTCCTCGTTCCTCCAGAGTAGGAGTGTACCTGGATCACAGAGCAGGTATTTTGTCCTTCTACAGCGTCTCTGAAACCATGACTCTCCTCCACAGAGTCCAGACCACATTCACTCAGCCGCTCTATGCTGGACTAACATTTTGGTTTAATTATGGAGACACAGCTGAGTTGATTAAAGTGAAATAGACTGAAGTCTTTCATATTGTGGGTTTAAATCTGTATTTTAGTTTCATTTTATTTTCTCTCCATCATTTCTGCACAGAGATCAGCTGTCAGTCAAACATTATGGGTGGTACCTCCACATCTTCTAGTTGTTCTCTTGATGTTTCTGAGTTTTTAAAGGAGATCTTTCCTGTGACTGTTTATGGAGGCTATCACTGCTCATCATCATTTTGATTTACTAAAATATTTCTCCACATGAAAATGTAAACTTCTCTATCCTCTAAATGTTTCTGGAATATTTGTATTGAAAAATGTCGACATTTCTCTTCATGAGTATGGCAGACCATGTGTGTGTGTTTGTGTTTGTTTTTGTCAAAATCATCAAACAAATGAGGAAAAACTGTGATTTTAATGAATGAATTCATATATTGTGTTGATGTTTTATTGTGTGAATAAACTGGAAGGTTTGACTGTAAATCAAACTTTGAACAAAGTCTTTTCTTCTGTCTTCATTCCAGGATCTCACTCAAATCTGATGCAGAAAATATGAAACTAATCTGAGAGAATAACTGAAGCAGTTTTCCTCCTGAAGCATCACAAAGTTCAGAGTTCATGTTTAGAGCAGAAGATTCAGCAGTCGCTCTGTGACCTTTCAACTTTCTTCACTAAAACAGCTTCATTACAGAGAAACAAGTCACATTTTCTTCATGTTCTTAAGTCCTTTCAGATGTTTGTAATGGTCCTTGAATGCAGCATCAGTGTTACAGGTTGTGACTCCTGTGAACAAACTGACACAGTGTGATATTACACATATTTAAATCTGTCTTTACTGATGATGTTGAAGCTGCTGAAGGCTCAGTGAAGTTTTGTCTTCCTGCAGGTTAACAAGTGAAATCTGAAAGTGATGCACAACACAAGAGGGCGCCTTCATCCTGCTAACAGGGATGTAGAGGAGGTTAAAGCACCTCAGCTCAGTTTGTCCACATGTTTTACATTCTGCCATGTTTTTAGGCTGAATAAAGCCTTTATCATAAAGTGCACTGTGTCATAGATCATTTTGTGTTATAAAAATGATAAGAATTAAGAATTATTATAATATTAATATAGCACCAGGTTCAGTTACCTTTACATAAAAATTGATGGCAGAATTTTCCTTTAAGGAGCAACTTTTTACTTTTTTACTTTAAGTACATTTCAATAAGGAGAGATCGTCAGAAAGAATGAAGATGATTTATTGATGAACAGAATGTACAAAGGTGTTTGGTGGTCTGTCTCTCTGCAGAACGGAGCTCCAGCTGTGAAACAGATTAGAGCAGGACCCCCCAGAGCCTAGATGCTGGTGATGGAGATGAAGGTGACTTGAATGAAGCTCGAGTGATGAGAGGTGGAACTGGGCAGGAGGTGCTTTGCACAAAGGCGTCTATGAAGGAGAATGACAGATGCACAGTGAGGTTTAAAGTACGCAGCATGAATGGTGATTGGCCTGGAGAAGGCCGGGAGAATGTGATTGGACCAGACCAGTGATGACACAAACAGCTTGACAGTGGAAGTGATAAAGCTTAGATTCAGCCGGCAGCACCTGGACAGATGTGAGACCATAGATCTTTCTTATTGAACTCACACAGAAGCTTTATTTCAGAGCCTGAACTTTTTTCCTCTTAGTTGAGTAACACGAGTATCTGTACTTCTACTTAAATACAGAACGTCTGCACTTTTGCCACCTCTGCTTTTTGGTAGCTCCAGGAATGAGAACAGAAAAACAAACATTGATAAAAAGTGTAGTGGATTTATGAACTTTACATTTAACAGATCTCACAAAGAAGCTCAACACAACAGTCAGCTGTTACTGTCGGGTATGGAGGATTGAAGACAGCAGGTGACGTTGTAGCAGAAGAGAAGATTCACACTGATGGGCTTCATCCATCAGTGTGAATCTTCTGTTGCCTCGACTGTTGTTAACAGAAAATGCAAATCAAAGTTACTATTCTGTTAAATATGGGAAATGTTACCAACTCTGTAGAGAATAATGGTGAGATGCAGTTGCACATCGTCATCATGAGAACTGATTCCTGAACCGCTCGTCCTGCATCATCTTCAATTATCAAGCTCTGTCAGCATGATCTCCATGATTCCTGGGATGTATTCCTCATAGACCACCCTCAGGTGTTTCTGCAGTGTGTTTAGCTTCTGACTCAATATACACCACAGACCTGAATCAGACCCTTTAGGTTACACACAACAGAGCAGGTCAGTCAGGAATCTTTCTGATTACTTTTTAAATGCCAGCACTGCCACAGAGAAGCTTTTAAAAACCTGAAGAATGCTGCTGAAACTAGAGGGTTTATATATCAATAAGATTAAGATTAATAAAGATTATGGCTCCTTACAGCCATCACATCAAAAGACTTATTTTTGGAGACAATGCCAACCATACCTTAAATTATCTTTAATGATTCTTAATGATAACACACTTACCTAAAACAAAGGTAATGTAAAGCATATCATCAAAGAGTAACTGCCACAGGAAAACATGACTGTCAGTGAAGACATCCATCTGTCTGCTGCTTCTACCATGGCACCATATTCAGCAGAGAAGACCACTTTGGTTTAGTCTCTCTAATTATGCGAGCTGGGACCACATCCTCACTTTAGGTTTGACAGCATTTCTAGTAGATAATGGCAGATGGCTTCAGCATGAACTGAGGCAGCGGTTTGAGGAAGGCCTCACATTATTAAACAACCCACAAACATAAAGCCCTGCTGCTGTCAAACTTTGTCATATAAACAAGTGCAGAGAACTGTGCTGAAATCTGGAGTGACAAAGCAAGGCAGGTACAATTACAAATACAGATATCAGTGTCACAGTAAAAAGCTTCATTTGAACATGAATTTAGTTGTGATGACGAGCTGAGACAAAAAGGTAATCACTTATTCCACTTCCTCACCCAAAGTGGAACCTGCTCCCATCTGGTTCCCCCTCTCCACCTGCTCTAAAACAGAATAAATGTAAAGCACCTGAATCAGCACATGAAACCTAGAGTTGACTTAATGATGCTCACAGAAAAATATGTTTACCTCACAGATGTCTGTGCAGGTTCTCAGTCATCCAGCTCATGGTAGTCTAAGGAGCTGCTTAGGTTTACCTCACATGTGAGATCATGTGCCTTGGAGAGCATCATGGACAGGAAAGTTTCAGGACCATGAGGTGAGCATATTCTGGATGTGCAGAGATCACCTTATGCAAGTAGAGCACAAACCTGCATGTGACTGCTGCCTGATGTTACCTCATCCATAAGTATTAAAGGATGGACATAAACTTCCTGTCAGAAATGACTGAAGGTCCTGTGGGAAGTTTTCATCAATAAGTACAGTATATGTATAGCAGTGGAACAGAAGCTGTTGTGGTCTTCTTGTCCTGAGACATGAATGTTTGTGCACATTTGTAGGCTGAAACTGTGATGAGGAACCTGAGGTGATGGACAACAGAAGTAAATATATATAAATATGAAAACATATTGAAGTAATGTCTTTACCCTGTGCAGCGTGTGGACGCTGTGCACACAATCACCTTATTCACTGTAGTAAACGTGCACCGCTACCTCACGTGACTGACTCTGTCTGACTCTGTCTCCATGGTTACATCGTATATTATTAGCTGTGTAAACAGTTTCCAAAGATACCGCCATAGCTCTCTGCAGCTGTAACACTTTCACGCTTTGCAAATCATTTCACGTTTTTGATAGTTATGAAGACAGAATATGTTTTTAAGGTCATGCTAGGCGGTTGCTATGGTGGTTGCTGTGGACTAGGGTGGACCGCGCGTCCGATTCCTGTTATTAGCTGTCCGCCGTAGGAAGGCTGCGTTCCATTTAGAAGTAGCGACAGTCTGCCGTAACTCGAACTCAAACCCCGCTTTGTTCTTTTATTAAAGGCATTTTAAAGCCGTTCATGACACGCACACACATGAAACACTTTGCCTCACCATGACAACGCAACTTTACTAAAAACTTTAAAGTATCTGATCTAAAATAGAAAAATGAAGCAACCAGAGGTTTAATGATGAAGACTCTGGGTTCTGTAGTTCACGTTTTACAGTCCTGAATGACTCTTTGCACATTCATATAATTTATTGAAGTGGAGTTTAGAATGCACTTTACATTTAGACTGTTGCTGTTTAATATTTATATGTATACTTACTGCATATTAATCATTTAACCATATTTAACACCTGCATATGTGTTTAAAAAAGGCTTTGATTTTGATTTCCATGCCGCCCTAGGAAATTTTCTCTAGATCCGCCCCTGGACCTGTCCTGGACCAGCAACACCAAATCAGTGACAAAAAGAGCTCAGCAGCGACTGCATTTCAAGAGACGACTGAAGAAGGTGCACATCCCCAAACCCATCTTTAACACCTTCTACAGAGGTAACATACAGAGCATCCTAACCCGCTGCATCACAGTCTGGTATGGAAGCTGCCACGCGTCCGACCGCAGAGCCCTCCAGAGGATTGTTTGGACCGCTGAGCGCGTTATTGGCAGCTCTCTACCCAGTCTACAGGATATTTACACCTCACGCTGCATTGGGAAAGTCACTAGCATCATGGCTGACCTGCATCACCCTTCCAACCAGAAGACGACACTGCGTCAACGATATTTCGTCCCACTGTATACTTGAGTGTATGTTGTTGGGTTGACAATAAAACTGTACTTGACTTGAATTAAACGGGTGCATCAATGAATGAGGAAACGCTTGATAGCCCACTCCAGGGCGCAGAGACTATGGGAGAAGATGCAGGACAAGACACAGAGAATTTGGACATTGGCCCATTGCTTTAAGTGACTTTTTTTTTCCAACCGATGCAAACTTGAAAATATAGGATTTTTTTTTTTTTTTTTTTTTTTGGGGGGGGAGGTGTAGAAATGACTGAAAGATTAATAGGCTCTGTTTTGAGTTTTGTTCCAAAAAGAATGACTTCATATAGAAAAAAAATATATCACATATGCAGGACACCTTAAACTAGTTTTTTAATGAAGCAGCGAGGCAGAACAAAATCAGGGCTGTATCAAGACACAGGGACTAAACCCCAATTCAACCAGACCCAGAACTGATCCGGAATTAAAACAGGACTACAAGAGTTCAAAATCAGGACTACTGAGGACTTAACCAAGACAGAACCAGAATCAGAACTAGATGATAGTAGCACTAAAAATCATCATAGATCTGCACTACACTTATTTTTTAATTCTACCAAAGTCCACTATTTAGATTGAGAAAAGTTTCTATAATTATTTCGCCTTGTTGTGCAAACAAGCCTGCAGAACTTAATAAATATAGAACTTGAAAAATAACAAACCTAAAAAGAAACACTAGGTACGACCCATATGGAAAAGATATATATAAATCTTATAAAGTTTGTATCTGTTTTGTGTGAAACTTGTATGAAAAGCATACAAGAGTGAAAACAGATATAAGATCCCTTGAAGAATTATATAATGAAACTTGTATGTTTTGGATTCTTACTAAAACAATATATGAAAGTAATGAGAAAGTGGCCACTTTCATGAGTAAATCATATAAGTTTTTACTATTTCTTTTCCATATGGGGAGATACATGAGTACCTATGATACGGTGATACTTTTGGTAAACAACCATTTGACTAACATGTGTTTCTCACCTGCTCTTGTTCCACCTCTGTTCTGTCCTCATTCTCCTCTCTGTTCCTCTCTCTCCCTCTTTGTGCTGACAATCATCAAATATACAGTTGAAACCAGATATTTACAAACTCTTCAGATAAAAACACTTTTTTAATTGTAACATCAAATCAGACTAAATGTTTATTTTTTTAGATTGATAAATATAAAAAACATATTTGTTAACTTTAAGAGTAAAGAGAGAAACTATCTGTATTTCTTAATTGCAAATGGCACCAAATTGTATTCAAAACTGAGCCACACTTATGGAGCTCCACATTTCTTTTCCTGGTGTTTTGGTTGACATCTCTTGATTTTCCCATTTTAAAGAAACAGGTTCTGTGTTTTGCCTTATATGCATCCACAGGTGTGCCACCAATTTACTCACATGGGCTCTACTAACCAATCAGAAGCTTCTTCAGCTCAGAATGGAATCGTCTGCAGTTTTCTTATTAATTAACAATAAACTTAGTGTACATGTACTCCTAAATTTGATGAAAGTGATAAAAAATAGACAGCTCTGTCTCTCTTTATTCTGACATTTAACTCGTTCAAAATATATTTCAATATTTATTTAACCAAAACAAAATAAGTTTACTCTAAATTGATGTTGTACAGTAAAAAAATGTTCTTGTGTTTTCCATAAAGTGTATGTAAATATCTGGTTTCAACTGTGAATATACTGCTGTGTATTGAAGTTCCTCTTGTTTTGCATAGAAATATACTGAACAACATACAAAGCATAATATATAAAATACTACCAGAGTTTTTTCTTTGAAAGAAGCCCCTTAGGTCCATTCTTGTATATCAGTGCATTACTGAAACCGATTTATTTAGCCGTGGAGGGAAACAACTGAAAATATGAAATAAACACACGTAAGCTAAGACTCTAAAGAAACAGCATTGTTGTTGTTCGGCTTTTCATTTCGCCATTTGTTGATTCACTCGAAGAGCAAGCAACGTAATATGGGTCAAGTGATCAGTTTGATATCGATCTTTCGTGATACACCGTCATATTTACATTATTTGTACAGTACGAATGATTTGCTTTGGTACCTGGTCGAACTTCAGTTCTCCTCTGTCTGCCTCGCTGCGTTTCTCCAACAGGCAGCAGCTGCCCCGCCCCCTCGCTCAGTCGCTTAGTGTCTGAGCTCGGATCATACCAATATTAGGGGGGATTTATGCACAGTCGTAAATTCCCACAGTGTGCACTATGTGCTTCGAGTATTGTGTGTAGTTTTTGTTTTATACAGTGTCAGCAAGGCATCTAACTATGAAAAAATTACACTCCAAAAGACCCCGGGCTTCTGAAAAAACAACCCGGGCTTAAGCCCAGTAAACCACACACCCCACCACAGTCACAACAGTCTTATTCTGATCATCCAGACAGATTCACTAACAGGTTGCAGGTCCTGAGTAGAGAGAGTCTGACTGGACGATGTTACTGGGAGGTGGAGTGGAGAGGGGGAGAAGTTGATGTAGCAGTCGCATACAAGAATATCAGCAGAAAAGGAGATGGTAATGAGTGTGTATTTGGACGTAATGACAAATCTTGGTCATTAGATTGTGACAACAACAGTTATACATTTCGGTACAACAAGATCCAAACTCCTGTCTCAGGTCCTCGTTCCTCCAGAGTAGGAGTGTACCTGGATCACAGAGCAGGTATTTTGTCCTTCTACAGCGTCTCTGAAACCATGACTCTCCTCCACAGAGTCCAGACCACATTCACTCAGCCGCTCTATGCTGGACTAACTTTTTGGTTAAATTATGGAGACACTGCTGAGTTGATTAAAGTGAAATAGTCTGAAGTCTTTCATATTGTGGGTTTAAATCTGTATTTTATTTTCATTTTATTTTCTCTCCATCATTTCTGCACAGAGATCAGCTGTCAGTCAAACATTATGGATGGTACCTCACATCTTCTAGTTGTTCTCTTGATGTTTCTGAGTTTTTAAAGGAGATCTTTCCTGTGACTGTTTATGGAGGCTATCACTGCTCATCATCATTTTGATTTACTAAAATATTTCTCCACATGAAAATGTAAACTTCTCTATCCTCTAAATGTTTCTGGAATATTTGTATTGAAAAATGTCGACATTTCTCTTTATGAGTATGGCAGACCATGTGTGTGTGTTTGTGTTTGTTTTTGTCAAAATAATCAAACAAACGAGGAAAAACTGTGATTTTAATGAATGAATTCATATATTGTGTTGATGTTTTATTGTGTGAATAAACTGGAAGGTTTGACTATAAATCAAACTTTGAACAAAGTCTTTTCTTCTGTCTTCATTCCAGGATCTCACTCAAATCTGATGCAGAAAATATGAAACTAATCTGAGAGAATAACTGAAGCAGTTTTCCTCCTGAAGCATCACAAAGTTCAGAGTTCATGTTTAGAGCAGAAGATTCAGCAGTCACTCTGTGACCTTTCAACTTTCTTCACTAAAACAGCTTCATTACAGAGAAACAAGTCACATTTTCTTCATGTTCTTAAGTCCTTTCAGATGTTTGTAATGGTCCTTGAATGCAGCATCAGTGTTGCAGGTTTAAAAGGTCACTTTCTGTTGTGTTCAAAGATTTCCTTCAGATATGGTCTTTAATCAGTAAAGCCAGTGATACAGCAGTGTCATTAGCTGTGTTATTGGCACCAGGCTGTGTTTATGTATGTATTTAATTGTGTCTGAGGATGTCTTCAGCATGAAATGATCATTTGCTCAGCTGCTGTGTCTCATCTCTTATCAGACATTGGTTGGAACAGAGTTTTGTTGCTGACCATCTGACAAGAGGGTGAAGAAAAGCTTCAGGCTTCATTTGGACACTACGTTGGACAGAAGTCTCCAGAAAATGAATCAGAAACACAAATATTATTAATGAAAGTCCAAATGTCAAAAAGGGGTCATACATGATCCTGAGAAATGTCCTTGAACATTTGAACATGAGTCAGAGGGTTGTCAGGTTTCTACACTGCATCGTGGCATCAAGCCTGAGATGTCTGTGTAAACAAGTATGGAGGACACAAATGCACAGACGCAGTCGAGCTGTTTACTGCTGATGAGGAAGGAAAATAGTCTGTTGGATATTAAAGCAGCATTTATTAGAGTAAGAACAGATACTTGTGTCCTTCATTTGATCCCCGTCAATTTACAGAAGACTTAAGGACCCTTTGACTTCTAACATACAGCTGCATGTTTACAATTTTATTATTTATTGATTTCTAGCAAAGCGAGACTTTACTGATTAAAGACATATAATCAGACATATTACTGTTACTTTCTGAAAAAGACTCACATAAAGCAGATTTATCACAAGCAAACATCAAGACACATCCTTCATGGCTTAAAGTTGCAGTGGGACTCTTTCGCCATCTGGTGGTTGTAACAGTTATGACAACTGTTCCTGCATATATGTCCCTCCTCAGTGTGAAGGAGACTGGACTCCAAGCTGCTCCTGCTGATGTTATTTTGACACAAACACACACACACACACACACACACACACACACACACACACACACACACACACACACATATATACATACATACAGAGAGAGCACCTCTGAAAACCAAGAGTCTTTTTCATCAGTGTGTATCGTAATAAACATGGATTTTTAGACGACACTTTATTCTTCAACGTTTTTCAGTGTTGCTTGCAAACAATTTTACAATTTTATTGTTCTGTTATAATCATATGAAACAGAGCCACGATTTGTACATGCTAACTTTATCAATCAAACATCAAATTGATCAAATTTGCACGTAGATTAAGTCTACATTTGAATGCTGTTTTTAATATAAATTTTTTAGTTGATCTCAAATCAGAGCTGCAGCTGGAGGAATAAAAACTAAAACCATCTGTCAAACATTAATATAATACTCAGTTATATTCCATCAGTTCTTTGTCCTGATGATAGAGTTTTGATATTGCCAAGTTTATTAAATTACACGATCTGCATTTTTTAGTGCATTAGTACTGACCTCGCTTAAAGCATACTGTTAAGTCAAATTTTCAAATGTTGTCATTGTGTTTCTTAAATTTGTAAAGTCTTAGTTCAAACTATAGGATTGAAGACATTCCTTTGTCCCCCTCCCCAGCCTCTCGAGGTTCTGGGAGGAGGCTGTAGTGTTTTATCACAAGCACATCCCTGTGAAGGGTCTGTTTAATGTTGCTTCCTGCTCTTATGATCCTTTTGGTGAGCAGGAGGTCACATAAACGCACCCCCATGACACACAAACACACACACACACAAACACACACACACAGTGCCTCGTCTTAGAACCATTGGGGGGTTTTACGGAGGGAGGTGCTGTGATGTGTATTGTAACAGTTTGTCAATAAAAAGGCTACGAGGAGAGCTGCTCTTTAAAGGATTTGGGCTAGAGACAGGTGACGAGCAGTATGCTCCACCGCCTGGTTCTGACCAAGGCTTCCCTCGTTAGCGAGTTAAAGACCGGTTGAAGATCTTCTGTTTTGTCTTGTGTTCTTCATGAGGAATAAGTCTCTAGCGGGGCCTTTGGAAACACAGACTCAACACATACAGTGTTTTTAATATTAAATGCAGCGATATCCCTCCTGCTGCCAGTACTAATCTAATCATGTCCATTTTGGTCATTTCCAATGAAAACCTTTGTGTCTTCATCTGCGGCCTCCAGCTCAGCCTCCTGTGTTTTTGTCAGCACCACCATCTCCAAACCACACCTCAGGCAGGTGTCACTACTATCTCTTGGTCTTATTCTTCAGTCATAAATCACCTCAACGCTCATCTCGAACCACTACACCCTGTGTGCTCTCGCTTCTTCACCTCCCTTGTGCACTGTCTGTTTCTTTTGATGATTGAACCCTAATATGCGCACTTTACAAACCCTCCCGCTACTACTTTTTATGTCTGTTCTCTCCAGAGGATACCTACACCTCTCCAGACTCGCTTCCACATCGTCCCTACAATCACAAAAGATCACAACGTCATCAGCAAACATCACATGGCACAGAGACTCCGTGTGAGGGTTGGCCGAGTTCTGCAGGCAGAAATAAATTGTTCGGAAGGTTGACAGTCCAGCCTTTTTATTATTTCCTTTACAGCTGTGATCTAATGTGTCATATATACAGAGCAGCAAACTAAAGAAAAATCAAACTAGAAAAGCTCCACAAAGAAAAGATAACATGTGTAATTTAAAGATAATCCTAACTACATAGAAACCACTCGGCACCAGAGATGGGCAGTTACAAGTAACGTGTTACTGTAATCCGATTACTTTTTTCAAGTAACGAGTAAAGTAAGGGATTACTATTGCAAAAACGGTAATTAGATTACCGTTACTTTCCCGTAGGAACGCTGCGTTACTGCGTTACTAAAACCGTGATTTTTTTTTGCGAGAATGTCTCATGACAGTGACGTAAGCGAATGCGACATTAATGACAACAGCTGTGTGCAGATCAACAATGGATAATATATCGAGTGCGGGAGAGAGTATGAGCGTGCAGCATTTAAAGCGTGGAAGTACTGACCTTACTTTAAGTTTGATTCCATAAAAAGTGACAAAAACATTAGTGTCCGTTGTTCGTGGGAAGAAAACTTCTTTTTACAGCAAAAAACCCCCTAAACTTCCAAGCAAGCACCGAGTAGCTACGACGTAATGGGAAACTCACAGAGAAACTCCCGGATTCTTCCACTGACCGCTGCGGCACACCTGCACCAGGGTAAACCTCCGCCTACCCCACTCCTGCTTTACAGGTGAAAATAGAGCAACAGGACCGCTAGTCTTTGACTTTATTTATTTTCTGCTGTGTTTTACTTGCATCTATTTGAAAGAGTGAGTGTAAACACACACAAAAAATATTTTATGTGCTGGAATGTGCAGAAAATAGGTTTAAATGTTAAACAAATTTCTTCCAGTCAGAGAATGTTGCATATAATTAAATTTTTGCTTGATGCATAAAGTTAAAAGATTAAAACTAATAAAATAAGTTTTAAAAAGAGACTTTTCCACTTGATTACATTTTGTATGATGGATTATGTAGAAAAAGTAGAATTGGGCTGAAAGATCTATCACTTTATCACCTATTCAGGTTGTAAATCGTGTTTTTAAAAAGTAACTAAGTAACTAAGTAATTAATTACCTTTGAAAATAAGTAATCAGTAAAGTAACGGGATTACTTTTTTGGGGAAGTAATCAGTAATCAGTTACTGATTACTTTTTTCAAGTAACTTGACCAACACTGCTCGGCACTGGGCAAAACCCCTTTAACAAGGACCCCCGACTCTCCATCACAATCTGGCACACACCGATCCTCGAGAGGAGTTGCAGCCCCTGACGTAATAGCCAGTGGCTTTTTCCACTCCTTGAAATAGCAGTTAAATACAATTATGGATTAAATGAACAATTCTCAATCTGCCATTCGAGTATAATGATAATAAGTTAACTGTGAGAACATTGAGACAAATATATTGAGAAAATTCTGCAAGCGTTTAAAACCAACAGATACTACACGTGGCACATTCCCTTCCACCAACCTCACCATTAAAAGGACGTCATAAAGACTCATGGTGTTGCTGTTTCTGGGCCTTTGCCAGCTAGAGACCAGGTGTAGTCTGGAGGAGAGGTGAGCAAACAAGCAAACAACAGCATGCGACAACAGAAAACAAGAAGGGCCAGATGCAAAGTCAGATGGTAGATTTCTGTTGTGTTCTTGGTCTTTTTTTAATTTGTTTTTTTGTTTTATAAAAAATCTTTTTTTTTATTTCCCAAATATTGACGCTACAGCAATTATTTTGTTAACATTCCTGACTATATGAGGCAGAGACTTACAAAAGGTGTGCCCTTTACTAAAGCACAGTGTTAACGTGGGAATAAAACAAAAGTAACTTATCACATTGACATTTACATCATTAAAGCATGTAATTATAGCACACCTCTGTTTGTTGTGAATGAATACATCTCCAGCATCTCGAACAACTGTTGCATCTAAAAAACCCCAAAACAAAACACCCAACCCTGATGATACGTCAGGGTTGGGTGTTTCACCGACGCGGTACATATTTGCTCATTCTTCACGTTCACGGTTCTTTAAATTTGTGAGTGGGTGTAACCAGCTTGTATGTCTGGAAGCTCAGACAAACTTTTCTAACATTGCAGACAGAGACACATGTTGGCTGTGCATGAAACTGAGAGCTGAAATGGCAGAGCTAGAATTTCAGAACAACGAAACAAAATTATGCTGTTCGATCTGTTTGGATCTACTGAAGGATCCCACAACTATTCCCTGTGGACACAACTACTGCATGAGATGTCTCAAAGCCCATTGGGATGCAGAAGATACAAAGCAAGCTCACAGCTGCCCTCAGTGCAGACAGACTTTCACACCGAGACCTTTCTTGATGAAAAACACCATGTTAGCTGAGTTGGTGGAAGAGCTGAAGAGGATTAGGCTTCAAGATGCCCCTGATGATGATCACTGCTATGCTGGACCTGAAGATGTGGCCTGTGATGTCTGCACTGGAAGAAAAATTAAAGCTTTCCAGTCCTGTTTAGTCTGTTTGACATCTTACTGTGAGAAACACCTTCAGCGTCATTATGATGTGGCTCCATTAAAGAAACACAAGCTGGTGGAGCCCTCCAAGAAGCTCCAGGAGAACATCTGCTCTCGTCATGATGAGGTGATGAAGATGTTCTGCCGTACTGATCAGCAGAGTATCTGTTATCTCTGCTCGGTGGATGAACATAAAGGCCACGACACAGTCTCAGCTGCAGCAGAAAGGACTGAGAGGCAGAGAGAGCTGGAGGTGAGTCGACAAAACATCCAGCAGAGAATCCAGGACAGAGAGAAAGATGTGAAGCTGCTTCAACAGGAGGTGGAGGCCATCAATCAGTCTGCTGATCAAACAGTGGAGCACAGTGAGAAGATCTTCACTGAGCTGATCCATCTCATCCAGAAAAGAAGCTCTGATGTGAAGCAGCAGATCAGATCCCAGCAGGAAACTGAAGTGAGTCGAGTCAAAGAGCTTCAGGAGAAGCTGGAGCAGGAGATCACTGAGCTGAAGAGGAAAGATGCTGAGCTGAAGCAGCTCTCACACACAGAGGATCACATCCAGTTTCTACACAACTACCCCTCACTGTCAGCACTCAGTGAGTCTACAGACTCATCCAGCATCAATATCCGTCCTCTGAGCTACTTTGAGGATGTGACAGCAGCTGTGTCAGAGGTCAGAGATAAACTACAGGACATTCTGAGAGAGGAATGGACAAACATCTCACTGACAGTCACTGAAGTGGATGTTTTACTGTCAGATCCACCAGAGCCAAAGACCAGAGCTGGATTCTTAAAATATTCATGTGAAATCACACTGGATCCAAACACAGTAAACAAACAGCTGTTATTATCAGAGGGGAACAGAAAAGCAACATTAATGAATCAACAACAGTCTTATTCTGATCATTCAGACAGATTCACTATAATGTGGCAAGTTCTGAGTAGAGAGAGTCTGACTGGACGTTGTTACTGGGAGGTGGAGTGGAGAGGGGGAGGAGCTTATGTAGCAGTCGCATACAAGAATATCAGCAGAGCAGGGAGTGGGACTGAATATAGATTTGGACGTAATGAAAAATCCTGGGCACTAGACTGCTTCAAAAACAGTTATACATTTCAGTACAACAACATCCAAACTCGTGTCTCAGGTCCTCGTTCCTCCAGAGTAGGAGTGTACCTGGATCACAGAGCAGGTATTTTGTCCTTCTACAGCGTCTCTGAAACCATGACTCTCCTCCACAGAGTCCAGACCACATTCACTCAGCCGCTCTATGCTGGACTTTGGCTTTACTGCTTTGGAAACACTGCTAAGTTTACTAAACTGAAACAGACGTGTTTTTGATACAGCAGCTGGCTCACATCTGTACGTTATTATTATTATTTTCTCTCTGTAAATTATCACAATCACTGTTTTAGCATTGCTGCACTGTACTAGATGACTTTTATTTATAAAGTATTTTTCCACAAAAAAATATAAATGTTTGTGTTTGTATTTGTATGTATTTAAGTGGAATATATTTATTTGATTTTATTTAGTTATTGTTTTTTCGGTTTTTGTTTTCCAATTCATGGGCTGAGACAGAGACAATAAAAGACCTTCCTGTATATATATTTGTAAAGAAATGAATTATTTATATGAATATATACTCATTTTGAATTTTATGCCAGCAACAGGTTTAAATCTTCTTTTAAACATAATATTTAAGAGTTTGCTCTTTAAAAGTGAGGACAGTATTTGTGTCCGAAGAATATTTTCTCAGGTGGCTTCATCAAGTCAGTTATGTAACATCTCAGCACTTTGTGTTTGCTTGTTTTTGTTTTTCCCAACAGTGTCAGATGTTTTTGATTGGGTGCCAGGTCTACAGTGCAGACAGACCAGCTTTGCAGTGATGATGTTTTCTGTGACGTTATACTGTAGATGTACTGGAAGGATGTGGTGTGGCATTGTTTTTGAACGATTACAGCCTTCCTAAAAAAACATGAACATTTCCTTCAGAAATATTTTACATTAACCGTTAAACTATTTGCACCTGCAGTCTTTAAAGAGGAGGTGAACTTCATTATTGTTACTTTTGAAAAAGTAACAACAAACACAAAATCTGTTTGTTACGTTTACCAAGTCAAAATAATCTCATCTCTGCCAATTGTTGCTGTTTTGTTTTTAAATTATACTAAAACAAATGAAACTTAAATAAAAGAAATAATCAGTTTCCTTGAGAGCTTGTAATCCCTTACACACACACACACACACACACACACACACACACACACACACACACACACACACACACACACACACACACACACACACACACACACCTGTGTATTCAAACCTTTGCTCTCACTCTCACACTTTCTCCACTTTTCAATATCAAAACATAATTACCCTCCAAACCTAATAACAGGTTGTGTCTCCCGTACTAACAATAAAAGGAATCAAGAATTTATTGTTACTAACGATGAGTCTTTTGCATTGTCATGGAGGAATTTTGGCTGACTCCTTATTGCAGAATCTCTTGAATCAGAATCAAAATTATCTTTATTTGACCAAGTTTGTGCACAAAAAAAAGGAATTTGACTCTGGTTCACTTTACTAGTCTGCATGTAAAAAATGAACCACAGCAAAGCATCTCAATCTGATTTAAATCCAGAATTTGTTTACACAATTCCACAACCTTTTTATTTCTTTTAGAAACACTGGAGGGTTTTCAAACATAAACAGGATGTTTAAGATCACGCCAAAGTATTTCAGTCTCATTTAAGTCCAAACTTTCATTAGGACACTCCAAAGCTTTTATTTTGTAGTTGTTTGTTTTGTAGACTTGTTGATGTGTTTCGGATCATTGTCCTGCTGCATCGCCCAGCCTCAGGGCACAAACTGATGGCCGGACATTCTGATTGGCCCTGAAGCAGTGCGGTGACTCGGACATCTTTGCACTTCAGTCTGCACCGGCCTCATGCTGGAGCACAGACCTTTCCTCCTCTGGTCTGTAACGTTTCGACTGGTCGCTCATGGCCCGTGGTTCCCGTTTCATGGCGTCTTTGTGTTTTTGACTCCTTCGCATCCGGTGGTCCGGGCCTCTGTCAAACTGGTCAGCTCCACATTTGTTTGGCCAGGCCTTTGCAAGTCAGTTAGGGAATGGGCTGCATGTGTTCCATGCGCACAAAGGTCCATAAGCACACTAAAGCAGCGGTCCCCAACCCCCGGGCCATGGACCGGTACCAGTTGTTTTCTTGACTTGGGTTTCACGTTGTGGTCCCCCTACTGACATTACATCCGACAGGGCCCTCATTATGTTTCGGGGCTGACAGCCTGGGAGTCAAGATTCACCGCACCACTGCATACCACCCGCAGGCTAATGGGATGTGCGAGAGGTTTCACAGGTCGCTTAAGGTTGCGCTCCGCGCTTCTTTGACTATTAGCAGCCGGGTTGGCCACCCCAGGTTTTGCTGGGGCTGCTCTGTGCAGTGGTTCTTGGCATCCCTCCAGCTGAACTGGCCCTCGGTCAGCCTCTCCATGTCCCCGGGGAATTCTTACCCGTGCTCCCATTCCCTGGTGTTGTCCCCTCGCTAGCAAGTGGACTCATTTGGTGTTCCAGGTCCCGTGCACCATTGCCTGCCTGACACTTTTGTTCCGAAGACTTCAGACAGTTCAAAGTTTATTTTTGTCCGGCACGATGCACATAGGACACCGCTGCGTCCACTCTATGACGGCCCATATGGGGTCCTCAAATCAGGCCAGAAGCACTTTGTTTTGGGTTTCGGCAGGCATAGGGAGACTGTATGTGTGGACAGACTTAATACTCATACTCATACTCAGGCTAGGACTCCCTCTACCATTTCCCCGCCTCCCAGGTTCAGCCGTTCTGGCAGTTTGCTTATGCCCAACGTCCTGGACTAGTGGGGGACCCTGCTGGGTGTTTGGGAGGGGGGTGGTATTTGTGGTGGACCACCAGGGGACACCACTCACACCCAGCGATAGAATAAGTGCTGAGCTGAGAATAAGTGAGTGAAATGTGACAAGCTCTCATGTCATCCTCTCTCGTCATGTTCTTTCTCTTTCAAGGGTTGGATGATGGGGATTGGGCGTCAAATTGCATTTTCACATTGGATCATTTTTATCCATAGTGCTAAATGTGTTTCATTGGGCAGTGTTGGGGAGTAATGGAATACATGTACTGGCGTTACGTATTTAAAATGCAAAATATGAGTAACTGTATTCCATTACAGTTCCCATTTAAATAGGTGATATTCAGAATACAGTTACTTTGTTAAAATAAATGGAACACACAGTGGTCATTTCCTGTTTCATATGTTAGGCTATGTCCTCTCTATCCCTTCTCCAATTTTGGTGATTAAATGCAGTCGGGTGCAGCTTTAGCTCGGATTGATGACCATGCAATCATATGATGTATGGCTGAGAGCGGCTGTCGTGGGTTCATGTCCAACCAGTGGCCCTTTTTTTAAAAAACTCAACTTCCCTCTGAAATTAATACAGTTTCTTCGATTCTTCGATTGCCAGAAACCTAAACAAAACACACAATAACAGCTCTAATGTAAGCGTCCTGTTAATGTTGGTGGCGTCAATTACACAATGGACCCGGAGCCAGCACAACAGAGCCAGCAGTGCACAGGCAGGAATGCATTTCTGACACCACGTCATAAGAAGAATGGGATGGGCGAAACTTCAGTATCTTCGATGTGTCTGTGATTTTTGTTACTATTTATGAAGGCTACTTGCCACCAAGCTAACATTGTTAGCTGACGTTAGCTGAGATTTCTTCATAAACTGCAGACTGTTAGGCCGTTTCTAAATGCTCAAGTACGTGAGTCCGTACTCGCGTTCTCACTAGTGCGGATTTCATAAGTTCACCTGGGAATCCGGACTTCCCGAGAACAGAACGCAATCGTTCTACAATTGGAAAGGAAGTGTACTTGATGACATCATAGCTCTGGAGTTTTCTTTCCTGCCATCCCCTCTTTAACTGTGATTAATATTTGCAATGGAAACGACACATGACGTAAAAAATTACACATGATGTATTTGTCGTGGTCCGGAGTCTGTGACTCCGTGTTTATGTTTATTAATATTCTGTGTTTTGTTTTGTTTTTTATTTTGGGTTGTTTGTGGTTATTCCCAGTGTTTAGTGTTCTCTGTGCTCTCCTGTCCCTCGTTTCGGGTTCCTGTGTTCTGTCTCCCCAGTCTGTGTTAAGTTTACATGTCTAGAGTTCGGTGTGTTTCCTGTTTTACTATGAAGGACCGTGTCTGTTGTCAGTGTTTCTAGTTTCACTTCCCTTGTCTCGTCCTGCCTAATTACCCCAGCTGTGTCTCCCTCCTGTCTCTCATTCCCTGATTGTTCCTGTGTGTCTATAAGAACTGTGTTTTTTCGTGCTTGTTGCTGGTTTGTTTGTGTTGTTTCCCCGAGTCTCCCTGCGTCTCAGTTTCAGGTCTGTTTCTGTTAGTTTTTGCAGTTTAGGTCACCTTATGTTCTGCACATGCCTTCACCACTGCTATTTGTACCGTCAACATCAAAATAAAACTCACTCACATCAGAAGCCGTGCCTGCATCTTGGGTCCTAATTTCCACACTCCACACGGCCTGCCATCGCAGCCGTGACAGCACGAACCAGCTACTATTGACCCAGCGGCACTTAATCCTTTGGAGGAGCTCTGTGATGACATTATTTACAATGTGGAGATTCTTGTGAACCTGTGGCTGGATCACCCCCCGGAGGAGCTTCGTCGCACTGTTGAAGCCCAGCTACAGCAACTCTTCTCTTGTCTCCCCTGGCTGCTAAGTTTACTGCCCCCTCTGGCACAGGACTTTCTTCGCTGTGAATTACATCTCCACCCAGCCACAGCTACTTGCCTTCCCTGCCTGGCGGAGAATATTTTGCTTAGCCCTGCGGTCCGACCTTCGGGAAGGAAGCGGCACTCACGCCGCCGACGCCTCTCACTACAGCTGGACCCCTGTATTTCAGAGCTGTGGTGAGTGAAAGACACAATTATTCTGTTTCAGACTTTAGGACTGTTTATTCTGGGGCCGTTTTGTGTGGCAGGTGATAATAATAACGGCAGTCTTCTTCTTTACCTGTGACTGAAATTACAGAGACCTTTTCCGGGGCCGCATTGAATTCTAAGTACTGTTTCTGACCTGCTGGTTCAATGCATGGAACCAGTTTCACACAAACTGTTTTTGTTGAGCCTGCTCCTCTGCCTTTCAGTGTTCCAGCTTGGTCTGTAGTGTTGCCACCAGCTGCGTCACCTGTTCAGTTTCCTGTCCCGGTTTTTTCATCTAAATGATTTATTATTGAAATAAACATGACATTATTTTTTCAGGTCTGCAGAGTGGGCAATCATAATGAAGCAGTTCATTATAAGCTGCAGATTTAAGCTGCTCTTCATAGTTTTGTCCACCAGATGTCACCAAAGAGGACTGTGCTGAAAAGATTTGAGTAATGAACCGTTTTTTCAATGCAAGCTTCAGAAAGCTTCATTTGGACATCAGAGGCCGTCTGATGTTAAACACGTGCCATGGGTTGTTGTCCTGTGGCTTCTTGATGTTTTTTGCTAGTAAAAAAAAAAAATCTTGTAATCTTATAATCAATCTCATAGGTTGTGAGTATGCTTGTGCTGTGAGGTCCCTGCTTCCACCTGATTAAGTAATTAACCAGCAGACATTTACATCCTCCTGAGAACCAGCCTATTCATTTATGTCCTCTGTAATAAACATTTATTTTTGGTCTCTATCTTTTGACTTATTTGAGCTATCCTAATAAGTCCTGATGTACTACATAGAGGACATCCTGTCTTTCCGTTGATAGCTCATGTGTTTGGGTCGTGTCTTTTAGCTCCAAAGAGGAAGGAAATCCCCAAAAACATTCAATGGGAAGGTTCATTTTTCCTCGATCATCAGGAAGATATATTATATACTATAACTTCTATATTTGTAAGTATGTGTATCATATTTTAGACCTGGGAGCAGAAATGCTGATGAACTGGTTTTCATTCAGGAACAGGCAGAGCGTCCTCTCTTCCTGGCTCCATGTCTATAATTATGTCACACACTGATTCGCTCTCACAAAATCACCAAAACACAGCACAAATCCCACCAATGGTTCAATTCCTTATAAATCATTGAATCAGGTACTGAAGCAGTGACGTGCTGAATGAAGCTTCAGATGTCATTGATCACGTGACTCTGTTCAGACAAACCAAGCCTCAGCACAGCATTTCTGAAGCAGTGTGTTGATTTTTTTTGACACATGTGCCGGAGCTTCAGCTTCAAACGGGCCGTCACCATCAGAGTTGCTGGAACCATGTCCCACTACTGGCTACTCTGTTTTATTCTGTGTTAAGTTTAGATAGAAAGAGAGAGATGAGGTGTGGGTGGACATCAGATGATTAAATGTCAACAACCTGATTGGCCCAAGCGTGAAGATGTGACGTCCACTGAGGGAAGGGGGGAGAAAGGGTGAGCAGGTATAAAAGTGAGGTGAAGAAGAGATTCGGGGTTCTTCCCTTTTGTCCTCTGTGAGATGAGCAGTTCAGAAGTTTGGATCTAAGAGGTTCACAGTTCAAATTCCAGCAGAGACGCTAAAAGGAGAACCACAGTCCAACCTGTGAATGTTTTTAACCCTTTGTGAAACAACAAAGGCATAAATATGATCATATAAATATTATCTACTGGGTCAGACTCATAGGATCAGGGATTAGAACTCCTTTTATCAGAGAGATGAAATCTACTTCCTGTACAGGGTTTTTTTGTGGGCCTACCGATCGACAGAAACTAGAGTCAATAAAAAAACTGGACATTGGCTCAATGTGTGTGTGGCACAGGGAAACAAGGACTGAGCGCTGTGTAGTCCCACATAAAGTCAGACACCTGGTCACCCTAGGTGGACCATGGCATGGTCTATATGGAGGATACAGACACTGCTGAAAACATGACTCTGTCTGGTTTAGATGATAAAATGTCTTTACTTTAGGAGGCTGTGGCTCAGAGTACATTCACATAATGCCTTTGAATAAATGTAAAAAGCTTGTTTTTCTCCTGCTTTGATTTCTTTGTCCAGGTAGAAATTCTGCTTTTTGCCTCTAAAATCTGAAACAGTTTGAAACAAAGTTTGGCGCTCTAATCCTCTCTGTGTTTCTCCTTTGGTCAGATGATGATATTGAATGAAATATTCCAGTATTCAGTAGCTCAGCAGCTTTGTAACATGTGGTTTTGCACACTGTTCAAACCTCAGATGTTTGTGTAAACAAGTGTGGAGGACACAAACTCACGGGGGGAGGAACGACATTTACTGTTGATGTGTCTGACATTTAGTCTCCATGAGTTCTCATAAGACTGAAGAACTCTGTGATCTCTAACATGCAGCTGTATGTTTTCAAATGATGTGTCTCATTCTCTGGACTTTACTAGACAACGAGTAAAGAACATATAACGAATATCATCTTTAAAGTGATGAATAATAACTCTGCCTCTGTGTCTTAAAAAATAAAGTGATATAACTTCTTTTACATTACTGTGAACTTCTTGTACAGTTTGACAGCTGATTGTTGTCGTGTTTGTCGTCATTTGAAGATCGTTTCCTAAAGAGGACTGAACAGTCATTTAGCCTCTGGTTCCATCCATGAATCTGATGTTTGCTGTATAATCTGTGCTGTTAATAGTGTAATGGAACATATAATTTGTACATATAATTTCATATGTAATTATGATGATCTTTACCCATTAAGATTTTAAATGAAACGATAAACAAAGGCCAAGAAAACTGAGTTAAACTCCTGAGTCTACTATATATTTGCACCATGAAGAAATGAATTGTTTGCACCAATAATAAATAATCAAATATATCAAATTATCATCAATATTTAAATAAATGAACCATCGCACCAAACAAAACAACAATTCAACAGACAGTTCTATAAAACTGTGGATGATTCAAAGTGCTGCTATAACTGCACAACAAAACTGCAGTGAGAAAAGCTTTGGATGTTCAGTTTAGTTATAATGACAGTTAAACAACTAAAATACTCGATTAAGTAGGTGAGAAAAAGTTACTGGATCAGTTTAAGACCAAAATACATTTGAATGAATTACTGACATGGACACTTTGTGAAAAATTACTAAACAGTTCAGGCAAAATTTTACTAAAACCTTGAATTAAACTTGAAAGTTTTCATTTCAAGCACATCTTGATGTTTTCATTGAAACTCCACTGTGACTGTGTAGACAGGAAAAACTACAAAATAATGTTTGTTTGTTTGTTTTTGTAAACACTGTGGACCGATCTGCATTTGTTATTGCTAAATTTAAATATTTGTTACTATTTAATGATCATAATCTCATTTGAACATAGGTTTGATTTAGTGGAGTCAGTTGTTCCCATGCATCATTCTGTAAGTGTGAGAATGAACTAAGATTAGAAAATGTCAAAATATAAAGTGTGATTTATTTTTATTCATCACAGCATCCTAAACTTTGCTGAACTTTTTGAAATATAAAATGAACTCACTGAGTGTTGACTGTCATAACTCAAGAAAAGTTAAACTGGGCTGACCCAGTTGAAACTAATTTTAACAGTTTAAACCAGTTAAACCAGTTTACCTGGGTCAGACTTGTTACTGCATGATGTAAACAAACATACCACACCCTGCATCATGTGAATGGCTCTTGTTTGCTCTGTAAGAATATTTCTTTAGTGCCTCCCTTCACAGATGTGTCTGTATCAGGATGGGTCTAAACAACATGGTGTAAATGCAGTTGCTGGTGAGCCTCATTTCCTGTAGGAGGTGAAAAAGAGCAGAGATCTGTTTCCCTTCAGAGCACAGAGGTTGTTTCTGTTCAGAGGAAGTGAAACTGTCTGACAGTCACTGAGAGACGGTGAAACGGCACAGCACATGAATCAAATGGATCAAACAAAATTCTGCTGTTCAGTCTGTTTGGATCTACTGAAGGATCCGGTGACTATTCCCTGTGGACACAGCTACTGCATGAACTGTATTAAAAGCTTCTGGGATGAAGAGGAAAAGAAGAAAATCTACAGCTGCCCTCAGTGCAGACAGACTTTCACAGCGAGGCCTGTCCTGGAGAAAAACACCATGTTAGCAGATTTAGTGGAGGAGCTAAAGAAGAATGGACTCCAAGCTGCTCCTGCTGATCACTGCTATGCTGGACCTGAAGATGTGGCCTGTGATGTCTGCACTGGAAGAAAAATGAAAGCCTTCAAGTCCTGTTTATTCTGTCTGGCATCTTATTGTGAGAAACACCTTCAGCCTCATTATGATGTGGCTCCACTAAAGAAACACAAGCTGGTGGAGCCCTCCAAGAAGCTCCAGGAGAACATCTGCTCTCGTCATGATGAGGTGATGAAGATGTTCTGCCGTACTGATCAGCAGAGTATCTGTTATCTCTGCTCTGTGGATGAACATAAAGGCCACGACACAGTCTCAGCTGCAGCAGAAAGGACTGAGAGGCAGAGAGAGCTGGAGGTGAGTGGACAAAACATCCAGCAGAGAATCCAGGACAGAGAGAAAGATGTGAAGCTGCTTCAACAGGAGGTGGAGGCCATCAATCAGTCTGCTGATCAAACAGTGGAGCACAGTGAGAAGATCTTCACTGAGCTGATCCATCTCATCCAGAAAAGAAGCTCTGATGTGAAGCAGCAGATCAGATCCCAGCAGGAAACTGAAGTGAGTCGAGTCAAAGAGCTTCAGGAGAAGCTGGAGCAGGAGATCACTGAGCTGAAGAGGAAAGATGCTGAGCTGAAGCAGCTCTCACACACAGAGGATCACATCCAGTTTCTACACAACTACCCCTCACTGTCAGCACTCAGTGAGTCTACAGACTCATCCAGCATCAATATCCGTCCTCTGAGCTACTTTGAGGATGTGACAGCAGCTGTGTCAGAGGTCAGAGATAAACTACAGGACATTCTGAGAGAGGGATGGACAAACATCTCACTGACAGTCACTGAAGTGGATGTTTCACTGTCAGATCCACCAGAGCCAAAGACCAGAGCTGGATTCTTAAAATATTCATGTGAAATCACACTGGATCCAAACACAGCAAACAAACAGCTGTTATTATCAGAGGGGAACAGAAAAGTAACATTAATGAAACAACAACAGTCTTATTCTGATCATCCAGAAAGATTCACTTGGTGTCAGGTCCTGACTAGAGAGAGTCTGACTGGACGTTGTTACTGGGAGGTGGAGTGGAGAGGGGGAGGAGTTTGTGTAGCAGTCGCTTACAAGAATATCAGCAGAAAAGGAGTGGGTACTGAATGTGGATTTGGAGGTAATGACAAATCTTGGGCATTATATTGTAACAACAACAGTTATACATTTTGGTACAACAACATCCAAACTCGTGTCTCAGGTCCTCGTTCCTCCAGAGTAGGAGTGTACCTGGATCACAGAGCAGGTATTTTGTCCTTCTACAGCGTCTCTGAAACCATGACTCTCCTCCACAGAGTCCAGACCACATTCACTCAGCCGCTCTATGCTGGACTTTGGCTTTGTTATAGTTATGGAGACTCTGCTGAGTTGATTAAAGTGAAATAGACTGAAGTCTTTCATATTGTGGGTTTAAATCTGTATTTAAGTTTCATTTTATTTTCTCTCCATCATTTCTGCACAGAGATCAGCTGTCAGTCAAACATTATGGGTGGTACCTCCACATCTTCTAGTTGTTCTCTTGATGTTTCTGAGTTTTTAAAGGAGATCTTTCCTGTGACTGTTTATGGAGGCTATCACTGCTCATCATCATTTTGATTTACTAAAATATTTCTCCACATGAAAATTGTCCTGATTCGTAATTTGAGGTGGAGACATACGACTGGAGGTCCATAGTGGGTCAAACAATGATTTTATTAAAACACATACATATATGTATGGGAGACCGAGCACAATCCCTCACGGCATCGATCTTCCTCGAACAATACATTGGGTGTCATATATATACTAAACTAGTGCGTCACAAGCAGATAATCAACAAGCATAAGTTCCAGTAAGTTTCCAGAGATTCTAGGACATATTCTAAAAAAGAGCATTTCCTTCCTTTGTTCCTTCACTATCGCCAGATGCGTCCTGTTATTTCATTTCACTTATCTGTGGAATTAAACTGTCACGTATGCAGGTACACCTTGTAGTTTTGAGCAAACCAGTATCTATCTAAATACTATATGTGTGTGTGCAGGCACCCTGTGTGTCCTGACCTCAGTGCATGACCTTACTCGACAAACAAAAGACATTTCAAAAGCATACTCCCTGACTCCGTTTGAGTCATGTGTTACCAGGCAGACTTCAATGCAACATGAGGGCACACAGGCCTTTATTATACCCTTGCATAATATGTGGTGAATTGTAAGCATGTAGGCAATCCTTCATTAGCCCAGTAGCTATTCCAATTGATCGATCAAACTCACGCTGACCGAAGCTTCCGACCATTATCAACTGAGCTTCAACTCTGTAATTAGCACAAAAATGCAATATGTGTATAACATGATTAGAGCTGCACCTGCGATAAAAGATTATTATGTGGTTCAGCTAACGCCTGAAATACAAACTTTAATGTAACATCAACAGTTTCCATAAATGCTCTAACCAAATGATGATAACTCATAAGTGATAATAAACCATAAGTGATGCAACAGTAATAATAATGATTATGAATAGTGACAGTAAAATAATTTTCTCATCCCGACACTATGTAAACTTCTCTATCCTCTAAATGTTTCTGGAACATTTGTATTGAAAAATCTCGACATTTCTCTTTATGAGTATGGCAGACCATGTGTGTGTGTTTGTGTTTGTTTTTGTCAAAATCATCAAACAAATGAGGGAAAACTGTGATTTTAATGAATGAATTCATATATTGTGTTGATGTTTTATTGTGTGAATAAACTGGAAGGTTTGACTATAAATCAAACTTTGAACAAAGTCTTTTCTTCTGTCTTCATTCCAGGATCTCACTCAAATCTGATGCAGAAAATATGAAACTAATCTGAGAGATGTTGAATTTTCCCAGTTCTTTGAATCTTTGGGCTGAAGGAAGGACACTTACTCAGTGTATAAATGCTCAATCAACAATCCTTTATTTCCATACAATTTTCACACACTGAGCATAAATAACCATCATGATGGGGAGAGATGCAGAGAGGGTCACAGCAAGTCTCAAAATGGCGATGTGTTACACAGCTTCTTATACTTTTCACTGGCCCCCACCTGGTCGTAAACCTAAACATTCACACTCTCTTATCTGTCGTGGCGCCTAAGTTATGACCTCGGGCTCCCTGTCTTTCTACCTCCTACAAGGGTGGGGGCACAGAATGTGGTCTGTTTCTGCTATTATCGGCACAAGGTCTTTTGCACACAACATTCTCAGAAAATGATTTAAGCAGTCTGACATGACAAGAAAACAGTGTAAAACATTCACAGCAGATAAATGGTGGCGCCCACCTGTCTAACAGAACCCAAAGGATGGTCACATTCTTTTAATCCCCAAAGATATACTTGAACTTTTGTCTATCCTACTACCAAAATATACTGAGACATTTTGTCTAACATACTATAAGAATATACTGCGAAGGGGGTCATGTTCTTTAACCTAATCTCACAATTCCCCCTTTGATCTCTCTTTAGAGAGATCACTTACAACATACATTCTAGGGTGGAAAAGTGGTGTCAACTCTTTCCCAGTCTCCTAGTATTTGTGCTTCACACAAAAACACAATTCCATCGCTGGATTTCCTCTGCGCTGTCACTTTTAGAGCTTGGCACGCTCTCTCCATCCCTCAAGTTGTCACGTCCAACGCTGCTGAAGATTTAAGGCAGAGCACGTCGTACACCTTAGTTGTCTTCCTCAATGTCAACGATGAATCTCTCATTTTACTTAAAATCATGCTGTGGGAAGTCTCCTCTCAATCTCCTGGAAGCTCAGTAGCACAGTTCTCTGTGGGATGTCTGCTGTGCTGAAGATGATCTCTGATCCTCCTGAAGCCTCTCTCCTGGCCTCAGCTCCCATCTTGTGGACGATCCTCTCAGCCACTCCTCGTCATGGCACCTCACGACATCTACAGATTAAAAATAACACTCCTCTCCCCACATGGCTTCCACCATGTGTCAACTCCTCAATGAGACATGTACAAGAATGTTGCACATTCTCTTTAAAACAATCTCCAGGGTTTCCCACTTGGAGCAGCCATACTCCAACCTGTAACCCTGTGTAAAAACATTAATCAGCAGTTACATGTTCAGCTTATTTAATTCCCAGCTCCACCTGGAGCCTGTATCCTGGAAGACAAATCTGTTAAATCAAACTTCACATTTGCAACCAACTGTAGATCATAAGAGTGATAAAGTATTCAGCATAAAAGACAAGTATCATGTGCAGGTTTTCTCCAATCATTAAATCACTATTATTACCATAATTTGTCCCAAATCATGAATCATCCCAATTTATTCCACAATTTAATCTGTGACTTCCCTTAAGCAATGTCACTCCACCCATTTTATCACTATGAGCTCAGTAGTGGCCAGCTAATGAGCTCATATTCAACTATTCCATAAACACTGCATCTCTTATTTGTTTCCTCATGTCACTTGTCTGTTTTCTGCTGAATCCTCTACATCCACTCTTAGAAAAGACAAACATTAGGAGCACACATAGACAATCCTCTTGGTCAGGCGCAGGTCGATATGTTCCATAGGTGCCGTAAAAGGCCATAAAATTAAGCCTGCTGTAAAAGGAATGACACTGGTTTCAACCCAGGAAATTTCTCACGTTATTCACATCGTCAAAGTAACCTTCAACATTTTCCCAACAACACAGTGTAACAGCATCATCAATCCTGTAGTAGAGAAACAAACATCAACCAATTGTTCTGTTATAAATCACATCATCAAATCACATGAAGAACTGTAATGCTGTAGAAAAGAGAGTGCAAATGTTAGCGCTGCGCAGATGTATACACACTTTCTCACAGTAATCTCTGTGAGCAACACAAGCCCATGAATAACACACCCCTGGTAGATTCACAAACACAGAAAGTGGCATTTAAAAGGTTAAATCATCACACAACCTCGAATGTTGCTGTCATCTTTCTGCTCCTGTAAAAAGAAACACATAAATTCATCCACCCTTTTGGCCTGTCTAGGTGGAGGTAAACTTTGAGTCGTGGTCAAGTCTTGTCAGCTTTTACCAGTCAGTCAGTTTGTTTTTATTTCCATTCATTCATTCATTCATCCATTCTTTCTTTCTTTCTTTGCTGATAGTGGAAACCATCGCCGCATTTGATTTCCACCCTCAGCAAAATGACGTCATTTCAAAAAGAAAAAGAAGAACTTTAGGTCGGATTACCTCGCTGAATCCTTTTTTAGGCAGGGACTCTCATTTTCTAATTGTCCCAAATAAGTGGCTTTCTCCTGAGCCCATTTTAATGTGGAGAAAAATACTTTGCGACTGTTTTCAGTAAGAATGTTTTATAGCGCTTTAAAGTTCACTCTCTCAGGCCTGGATTAAAGAGCTGATTTGTTAAATCAGGAACTCACAAAATACCAAAATATCACCACCGGTGGATCACTCCTCCCAGATGTTCTTATTTCAGTGCACACAAAAGCAAAAACAAACGTAACCAATAAAATACTCATATAATAACAAATACTGGGGCCCGTTAGAACCATGTCCAAGCATAAAACCACCTTTCTCTCCCTTAGAGAAAGAAAACAATACAAACCTCACTGATAAAATCAACCTAGTGTTCAGCAAAACCCAAAATCAACCAAAACTTCACCAGAAAGTGATATGTTACGAGGCAGGGTGCACCCCGAACAGGTCACCAGTCTATCACCTAGAAACAAACAACCATTTACACTTACATTCACGGCTAATTTAGAGTCATCAATTAACCTAACTCTAACAGCTGCATGACTTTTCACTGTGGCAGGAAACCAGAACACCCAGAGAGAAACCACTGCAAACTAACCAGACTGTGGACTTGCACCCAGGACCTTCTTACTGTGGAGCAACAGCACTCACCACCATGCCAACAATTGTAGGAAATACAGGGAAGCTATGATTTCCTGTTGAATTTTGTACAGATCTTTAAAGCCTGAGGCAATTGTGTTAAATACACCTGGGATACTTACGTAAATCCAAGGGCTGGCCCCCTTTTTCTTTTTTTTTTAAATTTATTTTTTATTTTTAGTGTGTTCCTCCTTCAATTAAATCTCAATCACAAAAATGTGGCGCTCCGAAATAAGGCTCACACCGTTAATTCATCATTTTCACTCTGTACCACTGCTCCTTATCAGGCTGTGTGAAGCACAGTAAACAATTCAGTCGAGGCCTTGAGCCATAAACAGACATCACTCACAGACATTGTTTTCATAACCAAACTGCTCTAGACCCTGTCCCCTAAATCTACACAAATGCCCTCTGGGTGACATGAAATGCATTTAACCAATTAACAATCAATGGCTTCTTGTTGTTGTAACAGATTCTGTATTTGGACGTTTGTGTGCAGCATTTTGCGTATCAGCATAGCATTTGTTAGTAAAGCATTCTTCATTGCATCAGCGTGTGTATGTGAGTGTGTGTGTGTGTATGTGAGTGTGGATCACTTCTCAGTGAATTGAATCAGCATTTCGATTTGTGTGCGTGTGTGTGTCATTTCTCAGTCAATCAATGAGTGCATATGTGTTCATATGTGTGTTTCTCTTGATTCTGAGTCAGTGTATGTAGATGTGTGTGTTTGTGTGTGTGTGTTTGTGTTCATCACTTTCCTGTTCTGGTGTTCTGGGTAAACCAGGGCCTGAAGCGTGCTCTGGGGTCCTGCTCTCCTCCTTTTCAGTCCGTTTGGGTCCATTGGTGCTGCTGCCCAAAGTTCTCTCCATACTGGTTCTGGCCCCAATTGAGGCAGTCCTTTTCTCCAGTGTCCTGCATCTTCTCCTTGTCCAGCTCCTCCTTAACCTGACCCTTTTTGCTTCTGTAGGTCCTTCAGGGTTTGCTCCTGTGTTGGAGCTTCTCGTCAGGTTTGGCAACCTCCTGCTCCAGCAAGCTCCGGCCTGATTTTAAGTCCTGTATCTGGGACTCCAAGCCTGACTGATGGGTTCGATTAGCAGCCAGCTCCTCCTGAGCCATGCTCAGTTTCTGCTCTGATGTCTTGAGCTCTCACTGAGGGCAGAAACCTCAGAGTCTTTTCCGTACACGTCAGATTGAAGTTTATTGATGTTTTCCTTGCTTTGCTCCACGGCCTTCTGCAGCTCTGCTGTTCGGCTCTTCTCAGAGGTCAGCTCCTGGCTGAGCCCCGACACCTGTGCCTTCAGCTTATGTTCTTCTGCTGCTTTTGTCCAATCTGAGGTGCCTTCTGACCTCAGTTACTCCTCGTGTCTCTGGCACGCCCTTTTTGCTGCCCGATCCTCCGTGTTGGTCCATCACTGTCCTGCACAGGTTTAATGCAGAGTTGTTAAGGTCAGCATTGTTTTGCTCGGCCTCACTTTTCATCCGGGCTTAATAGGCGTCTCGTCACAGCTCTGTCAGCTGAAGCTGTCTGGAAATCTTCCCCGTGTCGTGAAACGGGCCTTGGATTTAACGTTCTCCGTCTCCGCTGCATGAGATCTTTTTCCTGCAGCACTGTTGACATTCTCAGGCTGTTGTTGTGAGTCCAGCTGCTGTAGCATTTGGTCAGGGTCACATCAAAGATGGTAGAAGGGAGAGCAAAGATGGTAGAGGGGAGAGCAGGAGTCCAGGTCAGCCTCGGCTTTCCGGGCCGACAAAGCAGCCTGTAATCAAGCATAAAGAGAAAAAACAAAAACAAAACAAAAACAGACGAACAGGAAAATGATGTTGTTTTGGCTGTGTTATTCAGAGAGGGGCCAGGCCCTGTGTCAGCCTTCTCCCCCCCTTTTTTTGTTTTTTCACACTATATAATCAAGTCATAACCCACCAAGTTGACAGGACAACACAGGTACATGTTAAAATTCTTAAGATCATGTTTAATAATTCAAAAAAGGAATTTTATTTCATTCAATAATCTCTTGTATTAATCAGAGGAAAACATGTCACAATTCGACTCTTTTAACCACTAAATTTGTTGTTTCATCACTGGTTTGTGATTTACCAGTGTCTGTCATTTTGAAGTCAAGTTGTTGTCCTGCAACCCAGAGAGTTTATTTGTTAGTAGTGGATAAACTTTATCATTTAACATCAGGTGTATGTTAAGTTTCGCTGCTTTAACCTTGCTGGAAAATCTTCACGTGTTCATGAATGTAAGCTGTTTCTTCATTGCGTGTGTGTGCGTTTGTGGGTGGGTTATTTTAACTTTTTCTCCAACAAGGCATTTCTCTAATTGTGTGTGTTTTTAATTTTGTTTCCCAAATTTTGATTTCCCACCTTAAATAACAGCATTCCATGTCTTCAGCCAGGAATTAGAGCTTGCTTGTGAGATTCAGGGACACATGGTGCCAAAAACAATTCAGTGAAAAACTTGCCTGAAAATTTCCAGTGATGGTAACCGATAACTGGAGGAGAAGATGTCCTTTAAGCTTCTTTTTAGGGTGGGGACAAAGTGATAGGTCAACCTGTAAAATTTTGAGCCAGAGCTTGGCATGTGTGGCGTCCCAATTTTATTAATCTATCCTTTTGCTGCTGTACTCAGGTCTCCTGGTTGAGAGAAATCCACCTGTATTAAGAGACTAAAACATTCATTTACTATTTTTCTTAAAACATCCATTTGGTTCATCTGCCTAGATTTTACTCTCTCTCTCTCTCGGTGCATCGTTCACACAGTCAGGCAGTTGCCTTTTATGGGCACGCAGATTTCCGGCCACCGACACTCACCCCCAGCAGCCGCCAAGCCATCTCTCCCATATCAAAACCCAGCCAAACATCAAACATTCACCGTAGTCATTCAAAAACTGTATCTATAATATTATAATCAACAAAATCAGCATTTTAATTACAGGCATGTATCATTGTTTGCAAATCATACTTATAAAACTCAATAACACGCTAAACAGGAAGTCCTCTGTGGGCTTCACAGCAGCCACCTCATTTGCATGTTCACACACCGTCTAAACTAGCTCGCAGCGCGCTGTCGTCACACACAGCCTCGTTTCACACTCAACTCTCTATTATATTACAAAGACGTCTTATATTTACAATCACTCCTTCTTTATCACACAACTCCTTACTCTCCTTTGCCACAGCTGCAACCTCTAATTTTTTCTCTGGCGCACTCCCAGGTCGCATGACCTGCAGCGCCCTCAACAACTCCTCTCTCTGCTTCTCAAAGTTTTCCACTCACCCTGCACACCCCCTTTTTCTATGTTAGACTTAGACCCCAACATTTTCACACCACTACACACCTTTAAACCCTCCAAAATGATTTCACAATTTGCAACAATTCACGACACGACCTCCTGCCACAATTTCTGCACAACACAAACACACTTTTATACACAAATTATCCCGTTACTTTAATTGACTCCCGTACTTTAGACGAGACGCCGACTCTAACGGCGCTTTCACACAAACTACACCGTCCTATCTTTCTCTCTCTCTTTTTTTTTTTTAATTTTTTTTATTTAAACACCACAGAGTAATACACCCAATTCAGCCCGTCTATCTCTATGTGGCTCCAAATACACTCTTTATTTAATTTAACACTCGTCAGGGGACAGGCAAACAACAATTTCAACCACTGAAACGAGGAATACAACCTTTTTCAACCTTTTTAACCTTATTTAACCTTATTTAACCTTATTCTCTTACTATACTTAGAACTCAACCTTTGTTCGCAAAATGTGTCTTGTTCTATGTTCTCATCCAGAATAAAATGTAAACCCGTGATTACACAAATGTTTTCAATATTATTCTGTGGCTATGCGGGAGTCCTCAGTCCCCAAGTCACCACCTCAGCAAACCAGACGCCGCTGGACCTGACTGCGCGTCCACAGGCAGGGGGGTTGCCAACACCATGAACAAAACCAATTTCCACAGGTCCACTAGGCATCAACCTTTGATCCTAAAATGTGTCTTTGCTCTAATGTCCTCCCATTCACACATCAACCGTCACTGTCACCATGTTCATATTTCACACAGAAACACAGCAAGCGCGTCTCACCAGCAGAAACACACACAGAAACCTCTGAGCTCACCTTTGAAAATGCAAGCGCACCATAAGCCAGACTCTATTTCACCTCTATTTCATATTCTACACTTTGGCCGCTTTTTGAAAGTTTTTCCACATTTCTTGCGACAGAAGCCAGTCATAGACAAAATTAATTATGTAGGGTAAAAGTGGGCTGCACCCTAGTGTCAACGTAGAATATGATTAGTATCTTGCTAGAGCCAGTTCCTATAACACACTGGAATTCTAGTCTCAACGTAGATTATTAGTATCTTGCTAGAAAATTCCTATAACACTTGAATTCAGCCTCAACTTATGTTGTTAGTATCTTGCGCCGAAAACCAGACACCGACAATTTAATGTGAAAATACGTGTAACTCAGCGAACAGATTAATTTGGAAAGCCCAATATGCACATTTGGTATTTATAATACAACAGGCTGTGCTTACCTTTTTATGTTTGGACCGTCCTCTGTTCGCCTCGCCCCACGATCTCACCAAAGGCCAAATCTGCCCCTCCTCAGCACACCAAAGATCCGGGTCACCGGCACCAAGTTGTTGAATTTTCCCAGTTCTTTGAATCTTTGGGCTGAAGGAAGGACAATACTCGGTGTATAAATGCTCAATCAACAATCCTTTATTTCCATACAATTTTCACACAATGAGCATAAAAACCATCCGGATGGGGAGAGATGCAGAGAGGGTCACAGCAAGTCTCCAAATGGTGACGTGTTACACAGCTTCTTATACTTTTCACTGGCCCCCACCTGGTCGTAAACCTAAACATTCACACTCTCTTATCTGTCGTGGCGCCTAAGTTATGACCTCGGGCTCCCTGTCTTTCTACCTCCTACAAGGGTGGGGGCACAGAATGTGGTCTGTTTCTGCTATTATCGGCACAAGGTCTTTTGCACACAACATTCTCAGAAAATGATTTAAGCAGTCTGACATGACAAGAAAACAGTGTAAAACATTCACAGCAGATAAATGGTGGCGCCCACCTGTCTAACAGAACCCAAAGGATGGTCACATTCTTTTAATCCCCAAAGATATACTGGAACATTTGTCTAACATACTACAACAATGGTCATGTTCTTTAACCTAAAAATATAAGGAGAATAATGATCTCACACTGGATAGCCCTGACCCCCACCCGACACACAATAATGCCATGAAAGCATCATTTTAAAAAGGGCTATGCAAACATGGCCAATAACTTTCATTCTAATGATGTGCAAAATGATTTGGGAACAAAACAAATTTTGCTGTTAGAAAACTTGCAGACTTCACTATATACAGTGTAGACCCTCTAAACTAAGTTTGGGGGATGTGATCTTTCAAGAAATGCAGACCAAACTGTTGTTGTTTGTTTACTTACACAGCATGTCTTGTAGAATTAACTGGAGTCACCAGCAACAGCATAGTGCAGTCATATCTCAAGTCTAATAACAGAAGACAGGAAAAGATCAGTAAAGAAACAACTTCCCCAAACCAAAGCACGAATAAAACGATAAGTAAAACAGGCTGATCTAAAGTATGATTAAAGTTCAGCCTGATTAATATAAATGTCACTGACAGTTGCTAATATATTGGAAAACCGAAATACTTACCACTGAGTTGATGTCTTTCTGTCCAACAACAGGAGTGCTGATCCCGATCCTCAAAGACAGTAAGAAGCAAGCAGAGGGAGAAAAAGCAGAACAGTTTTCAGAAACTGATTTTATCCTTAATGGCTGTGCAATTATTGTAACATAGAGATTGCTTATGTTGCTAAATAAAGGCTAGATTTGACATTAATAGATGCCACAGATGTTCAAAAGCTGCCACAAAGCATGAAAAAAAATGGACGTCTCCGAAAACGTCAGAGCATTTTTGCAAATATGTTTTGTTTGTTTTCAACCCCCCTGCACTCTTTTCCTACTCAGGTTAAACATTATATATATAATTAGTTAGTTAGTTATGGCTATGGATTGAAAATACCCACCACACCCCACCCTACCCCTAACGGCTACACCTCCCGAAGAATTTTGTCTGGGCTCTTATCTCACTTTTTTATTTCAAACAATCAACAGAAAATTTCACAGACATAGTTTTATGTAAGGTTTTTAAGGCTGTGGTGTTAACTTTTAAGTAACATGAGCCCAGCGGCAGCAGCAACGCTAGGCTAACACTAACTAGCTAGCAAGATTATAATCCTGGTGCTAAACTAAGAGAAGCCACAAAATCAGTTTGAATAAGAGTAAACATTTACTCACCAAGTCAGTGTATCAGCTAAAGATCCACAGCAATGACAATAATATGTTGAGCTGAGGCTTCTCCAGGTTTGCTCAACATATTCCATAACAAATGCTGGCACCGTGAACATGCGGACTGATCGGAGAGGGAGGAGGACGGTAGTGACGTGGCATTTTCAAAACACATCTTTCATCCTTCCGCCCTGTGAAGCAAAACTTGCAGCTTAGTTAGTTTTTCTAAGTTAAGACAAGTGAAATAAATTGAGTTTGTCAGCATTTTTGCATAAAAAGTACTGGTAAATTATTTAAATGTAGTTCTAATAAGAAATAGTTAAAAATTGAGTTGAGCCTATTTAATATTTAAAATGAAACAGAATATTCCATTGTACAGTGTAGGTTTCCATGTGTAATTAGTGTGTAAGAATATTGCAGAAGAAGCTTAATGTGTACTTTGTAAAAACGATGAGAAAAAAAGCTGGCTGGAGAAGAAAAGATAAATGTCCTTTTTTTCCATAGATCTCTCGGCCGGCCGTTTGGCGTATGACATGTGGCGGAAGTCTCTGGTACAGAGGGCCGCCAGTTCGAATCCCTTATGAACTCATTGCCACGGCCCTCGCTTGGGGGACCGGGAGACGCATACGCGCGTTTCCTTTAGCTTTCACCTAGTAATCATACAGCTCGCCTTCATTTCTTTAACTACTGTGTAGCTTAACCTATACCAACTCATCATAATCACACATTTATATTCATCTCAATCTGCAGTGTAACTGTGTTGCTCTTCAATCTCTACCTCAACAATCTTGTACACTTAAAAGTATAGGAAAAGACAACACTTAACCTAAAATATTTAAGTCGAGCACTTAAGGAAATATTCATCTTGGCATTCCACCACTCATTTATTTTTAACATTTATTGTGGTTCATTTGTTTTTCATTATTCTACCTTTTGTCAAGGCAAAACTCAAGGGCTACAGACAGGACAGACTTAAAAGAAGACTTTCAACTGAAACACATTTGCGGAATGTTGCAGAGGTGGACATACAGATGAAGAAAAGAATTCTGGATATGATGGAGTCATCTGAGAGGCCAGCTTCTGAACATCACAGTAAATTATAAGTCACTCTTGAGAGACAAGTTCAGTTGCAGATGGATTTTTACTGCTAAGACAAGTCATGCATCCACCACCACAACCTTTCAACCTGCCACCACACCATGGTCTATGCATGTGCACCACCACCACACGCTGTACCTGGCTCATTTTGAGTACACTGTACAGCCTTGTTAGTTCCCAGAACTCGAAAAAAATTGAGGAAACTCGTTGCCTCAAAAAAACTACGTGAAGCTTACTTAAGATGACTGTTAGGACAACTTACACATTGCGATTGTATAGGAATTTCTTTCACCTAGATATTAATGACATTATTTATTGTATTAACATGTCTGACACTCATACTGTAAGACAAATGGTAGGGGGTGTAGCAAGGATGTTGGGGGGGGAAACAGGAACTCCAGAGGACCAGTCTTTTGTCTCTTGAGGACTCTGGGAAGTAGCAAGGGAGTGTGAACCTTAAGGTGAAACCTTAATCAGCTGTGTACTGCCTTTGTTCCTGGAGAAGGTATTTAACTGAGAGCCATGCTTGGCTCAGTGAGACTCTGCTGACCGTCTGTCCCGCGGCCATGGAGGGCTCCACAAGCTTGTTTGTATGTTGTCTTTGTGTGCTTGGATTAAAGAATGTTAGCTACCGCTCACCGCTCGTCTGCAGGCTTTATTTAAGTGGAAAACTTCCACAACAAAATGGCGCTGTGAGCAGGGTGGTCCGTGTGGTCGCTGAACAACGGTTCCGTGAACGGGCTGATCACCCCTGAGGGAAAAGGTACCTTTGTCCTACCAGCTGTTGAAGCAAAGCAAATGGAGGAGTCACGGAGCCGTGTGTTTCAGTCACCACCGAGACCATCGATTTTGAGGGGACTCCTGCAGATGGGTGAGTTGTAGCTAACTTGTATACAGTCATGGAGAGTTTTTTGTCTGGCTGAGGGGAGAACGCTGGCTGACTCCGGAGTTCGAGTCTCCGGAGGGAAAATCCTGGCGGTTTGAGGCCCCAGGCTTGTGTTGGGTACGGCTCATCACAAGGACATTGGCTCGAGTGCGCTGTTGGGGAGAAGCCGGCCCAGACCTGTGTTCGGTCCAAGTACGCCACAGGAACGGCGGTTCGGGTACACTGTCGGGAATCATTTCTGCATACTACAGTGCGTGAAATGACGGTATTTTAGCACTTTTCTGCCGGTAAGGGAAGAAGGCCATTGCAGAGGACGCTCTGAATGTAAAGGGAAGCTGGATCCAGTAAAGCGGCAGGCCTTCCACCAGGCGGCCAGAGACAAAACTCAATACGTGACTGTGGTAAGAATTGAGTAAATGTGTAGTGTGTAAGATTGCAGAGAATGGTTGTGTGGGAAAAGTTGATGTGTGTGTAAAAACAGTGAAAAATGGGGTTACAAAATGTTGAAAATGGGGAACAAAAACAAGAAAAAAAAAAAAAAAGAGAGGAGTGTAGAAATGTGTGTAAAAGTTGTTTCCAACTAGTGGGAGAGGGTGGTACTGCAGACCACCAGCTCCCCTAGGGTGGACACACACGAAAAATTATTTTTAGCAGAATTGTTGATAAAAATAAGCAAAAAAAATAGGAAGAGGGTTTGGTGTTTCTCAACGTAGAACAACTACAATCTCTCTGGGTTTTTAAGAAAGGGGAATTCAGAACCAGAGAGGGGAGATGTGTTGTTTTAAGCAATGAGAAGAATGATCAAATGTCTCAGTGTGTCACTTGCAGGTGAAGAGCAGACCCGGATCAATTTTCCACGTGCAGCAGTCGGAAGAAAATTATAGGTTAACACCATTAGAAACACTCAAGCCAAGTTTTGGCTGAATTGTTTTACAGCTTAACTTCCACGTGTTTGTCACCCTGAGAACACAAGCTCCAAGAATCTCTCCTTGAAGACTAGAAATGCAGTTCCAGAACAACGAGATGGATCTCAAGAGCTCACAGCAGCATCCTGAGCAGTGAAGACAAGGTCCAGCAGCAACAGCTGTGCAAGACAGCGACAGCAAGGAGAAAAATGGCATCATCATGACTGGATGGATGGATGTGCATTTCCAACGAGCTGCACCTTCACTGTGTGTGAATGGACTTTTGAAAAGACTGTTTGAGTTGGACATTTGCCACTTTCGGCGCAAAAATGGCAAAATGAGACCGTGGAAAACACAGGACAAAGCTGAAAGACAACTGACTCTCACTGGACTGCTGCAAGGGGGGAGATGAGATGAGACCACAGTCGAAGGAGAAGGGGACAACATGGAGGAATGCTGTTGTAGTGTGGGAATGAAATTTGGGTTTAGGAAACTGGGGAGAAAAACGACTGCCTTGCGTGGAGAATTGAAAAGTGTCTGGAGCACCGCAAAGAGGAGAGGTACACAAAAATTACACAAACAGAAAAATGCATTAATCCTACTAACACAAACACACATGCAATGAAGCTCATGAAGACCAAATAGCATTTTAAGCATTTATGTTACCGTCATCTTGTCCGGTTCACTTAGTAGGTTAAGAAGTGATACATAGACTAGTGAACTAGTATTATTTTTGGGGAAGGATGATTGAATCATTGCAGCGGTGAACAGAATGCTGCGGGAGGGTCAGATGAGTGGGGACTAATAGATTATTGAGTTTCTGGTTTCTGATGTGTGAGGGAGGTCTTATCATGACACACATCTGGGTACATGGGGAAAACAAAAACTCATTTTCTAATAGAATATTGCTGTTGTGTGAGGTGTGTGACTGGTGGATGAAAGTTTTGGAGATTTACTGATGCATTTTCTTTTGGTACCACTTTGAACCTGCCAATTAGTTTTGTTTTGATCTATCATTCTAAGAAAGTATGCTTAGACAACTTCTAAAAGAGGCCTTCATATTTTTTGACTTTTAACAGTGCACTGAGATTTTTGTTTGGCAATTTTCTCTTTTTCAAGCAGGCCTGCAAGATCAGAATCGAAAGCGCTATACAACATGTTGAACAATCGCAAGTGAGCTTCTCCAAAATTAAAATGGGCTCAGGAGAAAGCCACTTATTTGGGACAATCAGAAAACAAGTCCCTGTCAAAAAGGATTCAGCAAGGTAATCCAGTCTAAATTCTTTCTTTTTTCCTTTTTGAAATGACGTCATTGCTGGCAGTAGAAACTTATTGCGTCACGAGAGGTTCTACTGTCAGCAAATAAAAATGGGGACTGACTGGACTGACAAAAGCTTTGACTAAGTTGACACCAGTATGCAAGATTGCACCTCCACCTTGACCTGACAAAAGGGTGGATGTATGTATGTTTCTCTTTACAGGAGCAGAAAGGTGACAGCAACGGGTTGCATGGGCTTTTGAGCCGTGCTGACTTAACCTTTTAAATGCCACTTTCTGTGTCTTTGTGAATTTACCAGCGGTGTGTTATTCATGACCTTGTATTGTTTACAGTGCAGAGGTCACTGTGAGAAAGTGTGCATACAGACGCGCTGCGCTAACATCTATATCACTTTTTCCACAGCAGAGGGTTCATATGATCTAATCACATGATTTACAGCAGGACACACCACTGGCTAATGTTTTTTTTCTTACGACAGGGCCTGGAGTAAAGCTACTTCAGGGGAGAATCCCTGAGAATTTTTAAGAGACAATGCACAACTTTATTGTGCATGTCTAATGGTGATAAGCTGACAGAGGGCAAAAGAGGGTTTTCCGGGGAAGTTTTTATTTTTTAAATTGCAGGAACCGTGACATGAGGGATATGGAAGGATTGACTGAGGCGCAGATGCAGACCATGACTGGGAGAGAACGCTTCAAGAGGACCACTGAGAAGCAGGGACCATCTGCAGGACAACTGACAAACAACAGTGGGCTTCCAAAGGATTGTCATGAGGAGATTTTGAACAGCAAAATCTCAAAATAAAATGAAAGAGTTTCGTCGTTGACGCTGAGGAAGACAACTAAGGTGTACGACGTGCTCTGCCTTAAATCTACAGCTGCGTTGGAACAGAAATCGAGGGATGGAGAGAGCGTGCTAAGCTCCAAAAGTGACAGCGCAAGGAAGATCAGCGTTGGAATTATGACTCTGTAAATGGCACAGACACCAGGAGCCATGACTGTGACAGAGAATGACCACCTAATGCTGTTTCACTTTGCCATGCAAAGTACTTTGACACTCTGGAGAAGACCTTTCCTCTGTATCATTGTTGTTTCCATTTGCATGTGAGAGCTTAGATTGTGGGGAAGATTAAAGATGAACAAAGGGTGGTGGGAGAACAGTGAAGTGAGGATACACAGTGTGAAACTCCTTTAAGTGTACAATAATGTTGATGTAATATACAGAATGTCAGGAAAGAAATTCTGGTTTTAATGTGATTCTTGATTTTAGAATCAAAGGGTGGGATTGTATAGGAATTTCTTTCACCTAGATATTTAATCGCATTATGTTATTGTATTAACATGTCTGACACTCATACTGTAAGACAAATGGTAGGGGGTGTAGTCAGGATGTTGGGGGAAACAGGAACTCCAGAGGACCAGTCTTTTGTCTCTTGAGGACTCTGGGAAGTAGCAAGGGAGTGTGAACCTTAAGGTGTGAACCAGCTGTGTACTGCCTTTGTTCCTGGAGAAGCTATTTAACTGAGAGCCATGCTAGGCTCAGTGAGAACTCTGCTGACCGTCTGTCCCGCGGCCATGGAGGGCTCCACAAGCTTGTTTGTATGTTGTCTTTGTGTGCTTGGATTAAAGAATGTTAGCTACCGCTCACCGCTCGTCTGCAGGCTTTATTTAAGTGGAAAACTTCCACAACAAAAGTCTGCAGTATTAAGAATAACTTGATATTTCTGACTGTACAATTTTAATTGTTTACCTACTGACAAACATTTCAAGTTCAACTAAATGAAAAAACTATTTGTGGTAACCTGAATATGATTAAAAATAATTAACAACACTTTTTGTAATGATGTTAAAATCAGCCCAACTTTTATTTTCAAACACAACAAAGTATAACAGCCAACATACTGGACACTGTTCTGCTGAACAACAAACGTCTTTTGAGTGTCCAGTTGAATTAATTCTACTGGCTCTCATGGTCATTTGTTATTATAGACATATTTTTCATGTTCATCCAGCTATATAGTAAATTCTATCTATTTAGTAATATCCGTCAGCTATAAAATGTAATATAAATATAAAAAATATCTAAATATCTCCTGCCCTTTATATTTTAATGATGTAAGTGTGTTATCGTGTTACATTAGCATTCCTCACATATCAATGAGATGCTGTACAGTACAATCCTACTGACACAGCAGAGGGATAACGACGGCTATTCAACATCGTTACACGACACATTCGAGCGGCATGACACAGACAAAGTGACTAAATCATCTTTTTTGTGGTTTATTGTCTTCAAACCAGCAGACAAAGCTGATGGCAGAAGATGTCGGAGAAGAACTTCAGGCCGTGTACTCTATAGGTATTTTTTTCTTGTTATCAAAAGACATTTGGAGTGACGGCTTCTACAACTGGTTGTGCTAAAGTAAAGCTTACAGTCTAAGAAATCACAGTGTTGATATTCAGCACAAAGAGAAAAGCTCACTTGTTTGAATTTATTTACAATCATAGTTTTATAAATCCTGACTGTAAACATCTTCTACAGCTTTGATATTGTTTGACACTAGATATCAGGTTTCATTTAAAGGTTTCTGTGTCCCAATGAGCCATTTACACTGACCAGTGTTTGCATTTAACTGGAACACATTCATTATTTAGTTCCAACATTTCTAAGAGAAATAACTGAATGTAAAAAAATGGCAGCACTCAGGCCAGGTTTATAGAGATATATGCATGCATTATGAAATTTATGTATACCAGATAATTGTTATTCATCTAGTCATGGCAGACCCACCCCTTCCTCCCAAGTTAACTGCAACCCAAAAGAACTAGTGGGGCTATTTACACACTCACAACCAGTGTGGGGTAAAAAGAGCCACCAAAAAGCTGTCAGCCACAGATGTGCTAGAAGAGTTAGAAACTCTACTTATGGAGAAACTTTCTAAGTCTAACAGGGGACAGGTACTCCTGCCCAAATAACATGATATAACCCCACATACAGCCCAGCCATAAAATGAATTAATTCAATTCTAATTCTAATTCAAACTAATTCACTGGATGGTGTCAGGTCCTGAGTAGAGAGAGTCTGACTGGACGTTGTTACTGGGAGGTGGAGTGGAGAGGAGGTTATGTAGCAGTCGCATACAAGAATATCAGCAGAAAAGGAGGTAATGAATGTTTGTTTGGATATAATGACAAATCTTGGTCATTAGATTGTATCAACAACAGTTATATATTTTGGTACAACAACATCCAAACTCGTGTCTCAGGTCCTCGTTCCTCCAGAGTAGGAGTGTACCTGGATCACAGAGCAGGTATTTTGTCCTTCTACAGCGTCTCTGAAACCATGACTCTCCTCCACAGAGTCCAGACCACATTCACTCAGCCGCTCTATGCTGGACTTTGGTTTCAGTATTATGGAAACACTGCTGAGTTTATTACACTGAAATAGACTGAAGTCCAGTTTAATTCGGTATTTTGTGTTTTGGACTTTTAAAGGAGATCTTTCCTGTGACTTTTTATGGAGGCTATCACTGCTCATCATCATGTTTATTTACTAAAATATTTCTCCACATAAAAATGTAAACTTCTCTATCCTCTAAATCAGGGGTCAGCAACCTTTAAGATCCAAAGAGCCATTTGCACTGTAAAATCTAATTAGTTCCCAGAACTCAAAGAAATTGAGGAAACTCGTTGCCTCAAAAAAAATTGAGTAAAGCTTAGCTAAAAATGACTAAATTATGACAACTTATTTATTTTGAGTACACTGTACAGCCTTGTTAGTTCCCAGAACTCAAAACTATGCAAACTCGTTGCCTCAAAAAAACTACGTGAAGCTTACTTAAGATGACTGTTAGGACAACTTACACATTGCAAGTCTGCAGTATTAAGAATAACTTGATATTTCTGACTGTACAATTTTAATTGTTTACCTACTGACAAACATTTCAAGTTCAACTAAATGAAAAAACTATTTGTGGTAACCTGAATATGATTAAAAATAATTAACAACACTTTTTGTAATGATGTTAAAATCAGCCCAACTTTTATTTTCAAACACAACAAAGTATAACAGCCAACATACTGGACACTGTTCTGCTGAACAACAAACAATTATATTGCCATCACTGTTATAATCTTACAATGAAACAAAGTCTCAGATGTAATTATTCTGAAAAGAAGTTTAGGCCTACCACAAGTTTGTTTTGTACTTACATTACTTATATAATCAAAATAAAATATTTATTGTTCTGTCACAAGTGCAGTCTCTGATTTAAACAGCACATTTGTTGTTCATTCCAACACAGGAGCTGGAATGTTGTAATGTTTTAAGGATGGCTTGTTTCCAGTCCAGGCATTACTGCCCAAATGACTGTCATGGATCGAGGTGATCCAAATGTAAGTGCAGAAGAAGGTCTTTAATTTCCCTTAAGTACAGTGGCAGTGGATGTGGGTTGGAGATGCAGGCGACCATCTTCACTGACCACACCATCTGTGACGGAGGACTCATCTCTCCTGGTGTCCTGCGAGCAAACAATCATATTTTTTGGAACATGAACTTAATTGCTTTCTTAAAACATTTTTTTCTGCATTTGGTATAAAACAGACTCCAATTTACACAATCTCAGGCTCCCTCCCCACCAGAGAGGTGACATTCAATGTCCCAATTGTCAGTCTGGATAGCCCTGACCCCCACCCGACACACAATAATGCCATGAAAGCATCATTTTAAAAAGGGCTATGCAAACATGGCCAATAACTTTCATTCTAATGATGTGCAAAATGATTTGGGAACAAAACAAATTTTGCTGTTAGAAAACTTGCAGACTTCACTATATACAGTGTAGACCCTCTAAACTAAGTTTGGGGGATGTGATCTTTCAAGAAATGCAGACCAAACTGTTGTTGTTTGTTTACTTACACAGCATGTCTTGTAGAATTAACTGGAGTCACCAGCAACAGCATAGTGCAGTCATATCTCAAGTCTAATAACAGAAGACAGGAAAAGATCAGTAAAGAAACAACTTCCCCAAACCAAAGCACGAATAAAACGATAAGTAAAATAGGCTGATCTAAAGTATGATTAAAGTTCAGCCTGATTAATATAAATGTCACTGACAGTTGCAAATATATTGGAAAACCGAAATACTTACCACTGAGTTGATGTCTTTCTGTCCAACAACAGGAGTGCTGATCCCGATCCTCAAAGACAGTAAGAAGCAAGAAGAGGGAGAAAAAGCAGAACAGTTTTCAGAAACTGATTTTATCCTTAATGGCTGTGCAATTATTGTAACATAGAGATTGTTTATGTTGTTAAATAAAGGCTAGATTTGACATTAATAGATGCCACAGATGTTCAAAAGCTGCCACAAAGCATGAAAAAAAAAATGGACGTCTCCGAAAACGTCAGAGCATTTTTGCAAATATGTGATGTCTTGATAAATCGAGCAGATATTTGAACTTTACACAGCTACATTCTCGCCTGAAAATATCTTAAAAGTTTATTTTGTGACCCAGAAAAAGTAATACGTTTTTTAGCCGCGCTCCTCTGCCATTGCTGCGTTTACAAGTATGCACAGGCTCTAATGACCACCCTCCTCCTTTTCCCCAGACTACCCTTTCTGGGTCACAAAATAACCTTTTAAGATATTTTTAGGCGAGAATGTAGCTGTGTAATGCTCAAATATCTACTTAATTTATAAAAATATCACATATTTGCAAAAGTGCTTCCACGTTTTCGGAGAGCTCTGTTATCCACCAGCGCAATAGCTGACCGGGAGGTCAAGGCTTGATAGAGTCCAGAAGCACAGCTAACTCCTGGCTTATTGTTTTCAACCCCCCTGCACTCTTTTGCTACTCAGGTTAAACATTATCTATATAATTAGTTAGTTAGTTATGGCTATGGATTGAAAATACCCCCCACACCCCACCCTACCCCTAACGGCTATACCTCCCGAAGAATTTTGTCTGGGCTCTTATCTCACTTTTTTATTTCAAACAATCAACAGAAAATTTCACAGACATAGTTTTATGTAAGGTTTTTAAGGCTGTGGTGTTAATTTTTAAGTAACATGAGCCCAGCGGCAGCAGCAACGCTAGGCTAACACTAACTAGCTAGCAAGATTATAATCCTGGTGCTAAACTAAGAGAAGCCACAAAATCAGTTTGAATAAGAGTAAACATTTACTCACCAAGTCAGTGTATCAGCTAAAGATCCACAGCAATGACAATAATATGTTGAGCTGAGGCTTCTCCAGGTTTGCTCAACATATTCCATAACAAATGCTGGCACCGTGAACATGCGGACTGATCGGAGAGGGAGGAGGACGGTAGTGACGTGGCATTTTCAAAACACATCTTTCATCCTTCCGCCCTGTGAAGCAAAACTTGCAGCTTAGTTAGTTTTTGTAAGTTAAGACAAGTGAAATAAATGGAGTTTGTCAGCATTTTTGCATAAAAAGTACTGGTAAATTATTTAAATGTAGTTCTAATAAGAAATAGTTAAAAATTGAGTTGAGCCTATTTAATATTTAAAATGAAACCCAATATTCCATTGTACAGTGTAGGTTTGCATGTGTAATTAGTGTGTAAGAATATTGCAGAAGAAGCTTAATGTGTACTTTGTAAAAACGATGAGAAAAAACGCTAAATGGGAAAAGGAAAGAAAAGATAAATGGCCTTTTTTTCAATGGACCTCTCGGCCGGCCGCTTTGCGTATGACATGTGGCGGAAGTCTCTGGTACAGAGGGCCGCCAGTTCGAATCCCTCACGAACTCATTTGCCACGGCCCTTCGCTTGGGGGACCGGGAGACGCATACGCGCGTTTCCTTTAGCTTTCACCTAGTAATCATACAGCTCGCCTTCATTTCTTTAACTACTGTGTAACTTAACCTATACCAACTCATCATAATCACACATTTATATTCATCTCAATCTGCAGTGTAACTGTGTTGCTCTTTAATCCCTACCTCAACAATCTTGTACACTTAAAAGTATAGGAAAAGACAACACTTAACCTAAAATATTTAAGTGGAGCACTTAAGGAAATATTCATCTTGGCATTCCACCACTCATTTATTTTTAACATTTATTGTGGTTCATTTGTTTTTCATTATTCTACCTTTTGTCAAGGCAAAACTCAAGGGCTACAGACAGGACAGACTTAAAAGAAGACTTTCAACTGAAACACATTTGCGTAATGTTGCAGAGGTGGACATACAGATGAAGAAAAGAATTCTGGATATGATGGAGTCATCTGAGAGGCCAGCTTCTGAACATCACACTAAATTATAAGTCACTCTTGAGAGACAAGTTCAGTTGCAGATGGATTTTTACTGCTAAGACAAGTCATGCATCCACCACCACAACCTTTCAACCTGCCACCACACCATGGTCTATGCATGTGCACCACCACCACACGCTGTACCTGGCTCATTTTGAGTACACTGTACAGCCTTGTTAGTTCCCAGAACTCGAAAAAAATTGAGGAAACTCGTTGCCTCAAAAAAACTAAGTAAAGCTCACTTAAGATGACTGTTAGGACAACTTACACATTGCAAGTCTGCAGTATTAAGAATAACTTGATATTTCTGACTGTACAATTTTAATTCTTTACCTACTGACAAACATTTCAAGTTCAACTAAATGAAAAAACTATTTGTGGTAACCTGAATATGATTAAAAATAATTAACAACACTTTTTGTAATGATGTTAAAATCAGACCAACTTTTATTTTCAAACACAACAAAGTATTACAGCCAACATACTGGACACTGTTCTGCTGAACAACAAACAATTATATTGCCATCACTGTTATAATCTTACAATGAAACAAAGTCTCAGATGTAATTATTCTGAAAAGAAGTTTAGGCCTACCACAAGTTTGTTTTGTACTTACATTACTTATATAATCAAAATAAAATATTTATTGTTCTGTCACAAGTGCAGTCTCTGATTTAAACAGCACATTTGTTGTTCATTCCAACACAGGAGCTGGAATGTTGTAATGTTTTAAGGATGGCTTGTTTCCAGTCCAGGCATTACTGCCCGAATGACTGTCATGGATCGAGGTGATCCAAATGTAAGTGCAGAAGAAGGTCTTTAATTTCCCTTAAGTACAGTGGCAGTGGATGTGGGTTGGAGATGCAGGCGACCATCTTCACTGACCACACCATCTGTGACGGAGGACTCATCTCTCCTGGTGTCCTGCGAGCAAACAATCATATTTTTTGGAACATGAACTTAATTGCTTTCTTAAAACATTTTTTTCTGCATTTGGTATAAAACAGACTCCAATTTACACAATCTCAGGCTCCCTCCCCACCAGAGAGGTGACATTCAATGTCCCAATTGTCAGTCTGGATAGCCCTGACCCCCACCCGACACACAATAATGCCATGAAAGCATCATTTTAAAAAGGGCTATGCAAACATGGCCAATAACTTTCATTCTAATGATGTGCAAAATGATTTGGGAACAAAACAAATTTTGCTGTTAGAAAACTTGCAGACTTCACTATATACAGTGTAGACCCTCTAAACTAAGTTTGGGGGATGTGATCTTTCAAGAAATGCAGACCAAACTGTTGTTGTTTGTTTACTTACACAGCATGTCTTGTAGAATTAACTGGAGTCACCAGCAACAGCATAGTGCAGTCATATCTCAAGTCTAATAACAGAAGACAGGAAAAGATCAGTAAAGAAACAACTTCCCCAAACCAAAGCACGAATAAAACGATAAGTAAAACAGGCTGATCTAAAGTAGGATTAAAGTTCAGCCTGATTAATATAAATGTCACTGACAGTTGCTAATATATTGGAAAACCGAAATACTTACCACTGAGTTGATGTCTTTCTGTCCAACAACAGGAGTGCTGATCCCGATCCTCAAAGACAGTAAGAAGCAAGCAGAGGGAGAAAAAGCAGAACAGTTTTCAGAAACTGATTTTATCCTTAATGGCTGTGCAATTATTGTAACATAGAGATTGCTTATGTTGTTAAATAAAGGCTAGATTTGACATTAATAGATGCCACAGATGTTCAAAAGCTGCCACAAAGCATGAAAAAAAAAATGGACGTCTCCGAAAACGTCAGAGCATTTTTGCAAATATGTGATGTCTTGATAAATCGAGCAGATATTTGAACTTTACACAGCTACATTCTCGCCTGAAAATATCTTAAAAGTTTATTTTGTGACCCAGAAAAAGTAATACGTTTTTTAGCCGCGCTCCTCTGCCATTGCTGCGTTTACAAGTATGCCCAGGCTCTAATGACCACCCTCCTCCTTTTCCCCAGACTACCCTTTCTGGGTCACAAAATAACCTTTTAAGATATTTTCAGGCGAGAATGTAGCTGTGTAATGCTCAAATATCTACTTAATTTATAAAAATATCACATATTTGCAAAAGTGCTTCCACGTTTTCGGAGAGCTCTGTTATCCACCAGCGCAATAGCTGACCGGGAGGTCAAGGCTTGATAGAGTCCAGAAGCACAGCTAACTCCTGGCTTATTGTTTTCAACCCCCCTGCACTCTTTTGCTACTCAGGTTAAACATTATCTATATAATTAGTTAGTTAGTTATGGCTATGGATTGAAAATACCCCCCACACCCCACCCTACCCCTAACGGCTATACCTCCCGAAGAATTTTGTCTGGGCTCTTATCTCACTTTTTTATTTCAAACAATCAACAGAAAATTTCACAGACATAGTTTTATGTAAGGTTTTTAAGGCTGTGGTGTTAATTTTTAAGTAACATGAGCCCAGCGGCAGCAGCAACGCTAGGCTAACACTAACTAGCTAGCAAGATTATAATCCTGGTGCTAAACTAAGAGAAGCCACAAAATCAGTTTGAATAAGAGTAAACATTTACTCACCAAGTCAGTGTATCAGCTAAAGATCCACAGCAATGACAATAATATGTTGAGCTGAGGCTTCTCCAGGTTTGCTCAACATATTCCATAACAAATGCTGGCACCGTGAACATGCGGACTGATCGGAGAGGGAGGAGGACGGTAGTGACGTGGCATTTTCAAAACACATCTTTCATCCTTCCGCCCTGTGAAGCAAAACTTGCAGCTTAGTTAGTTTTTCTAAGTTAAGACAAGTGAAATAAATGGAGTTTGTCAGCATTTTTGCATAAAAAGTACTGGTAAGTTATTTAAATGTAGTTCTAATAAGAAATAGTTAAAAATTGAGTTGAGCCTATTTAATATTTAAAATGAAACCCAATATTCCATGGTACAGTGTAGGTTTGCATGTGTAATTAGTGTGTAAGAATATTGCAGAAGAAGCTTAATGTGTACTTTGTAAAAACGATGAGAAAAAACGCTAAATGGGAAAAGGAAAGAAAAGATAAATGTCCTTTTTTTCAATGGATCTCTCGGCCGGCCGCTTGGCGTATGACATGTGGCGGAAGTCTCCGGTACAGAGGGCCGCCAGTTCGAATCCCTCACGAACTCCTTTGCCACGGCCCTTCGCTTGGGGGACCGGGAGACGCATACGCGCGTTTCCTTTAGCTTTCACCTAGTAATCATACAGCTCGCCTTCATTTCTTTAACTACTGTGTAGCTTAACCTATACCAACTTATCATAATCACACATTTATATTCATCTCAATCTGCAGTGTAACTGTGTTGCTCTTTAATCCCTACCTCAACAATCTTGTACACTTAAAAGTATAGGAAAAGACAACACTTAACCTAAAATATTTAAGTGGAGCACTTAAGGAAATATTCATCTTGGCATTCCACCACTCATTTATTTTTAACATTTATTGTGGTTCATTTGTTTTTCATTATTCTACCTTTTGTCAAGGCAAAACTCAAGGGCTACAGACAGGACAGACTTAAAAGAAGACTTTCAACTGAAACACATTTGCGTAATGTTGCAGAGGTGGACATACAGATGAAGAAAAGAATTCTGGATATGATGGAGTCATCTGAGAGGCCAGCTTCTGAACATCACACTAAATTATAAGTCACTCTTGAGAGACAAGTTCAGTTGCAGATGGATTTTTACTGCTAAGACAAGTCATGCATCCACCACCACAACCTTTCAACCTGCCACCACACCATGGTCTATGCATGTGCACCACCACCACACGCTGTACCTGGCTCATTTTGAGTACACTGTACAGCCTTGTTAGTTCCCAGAACTCGAAAAAAATTGAGGAAACTCGTTGCCTCAAAAAAACTAAGTAAAGCTCACTTAAGATGACTGTTAGGACAACTTACACATTGCAAGTCTGCAGTATTAAGAATAACTTGATATTTCTGACTGTACAATTTTAATTCTTTACCTACTGACAAACATTTCAAGTTCAACTAAATGAAAAAACTATTTGTGGTAACCTGAATATGATTAAAAATAATTAACAACACTTTTTGTAATGATGTTAAAATCAGACCAACTTTTATTTTCAAACACAACAAAGTATTACAGCCAACATACTGGACACTGTTCTGCTGAACAACAAACAATTATATTGCCATCACTGTTATAATCTTACAATGAAACAAAGTCTCAGATGTAATTATTCTGAAAAGAAGTTTAGGCCTACCACAAGTTTGTTTTGTACTTACATTACTTATATAATCAAAATAAAATATTTATTGTTCTGTCACAAGTGCAGTCTCTGATTTAAACAGCACATTTGTTGTTCATTCCAACACAGGAGCTGGAATGTTGTAATGTTTTAAGGATGGCTTGTTTCCAGTCCAGGCATTACTGCCCGAATGACTGTCATGGATCGAGGTGATCCAAATGTAAGTGCAGAAGAAGGTCTTTAATTTCCCTTAAGTACAGTGGCAGTGGATGTGGGTTGGAGATGCAGGCGACCATCTTCACTGACCACACCATCTGTGACGGAGGACTCATCTCTCCTGGTGTCCTGCGAGCAAACAATCATATTTTTTGGAACATGAACTTAATTGCTTTCTTAAAACATTTTTTTCTGCATTTGGTATAAAACAGACTCCAATTTACACAATCTCAGGCTCCCTCCCCACCAGAGAGGTGACATTCAATGTCCCAATTGTCAGTCTGGATAGCCCTGACCCCCACCCGACACACAATAATGCCATGAAAGCATCATTTTAAAAAGGGCTATGCAAACATGGCCAATAACTTTCATTCTAATGATGTGCAAAATGATTTGGGAACAAAACAAATTTTGCTGTTAGAAAACTTGCAGACTTCACTATATACAGTGTAGACCCTCTAAACTAAGTTTGGGGGATGTGATCTTTCAAGAAATGCAGACCAAACTGTTGTTGTTTGTTTACTTACACAGCATGTCTTGTAGAATTAACTGGAGTCACCAGCAACAGCATAGTGCAGTCATATCTCAAGTCTAATAACAGAAGACAGGAAAAGATCAGTAAAGAAACAACTTCCCCAAACCAAAGCACGAATAAAACGATAAGTAAAACAGGCTGATCTAAAGTAGGATTAAAGTTCAGCCTGATTAATATAAATGTCACTGACAGTTGCTAATATATTGGAAAACCGAAATACTTACCACTGAGTTGATGTCTTTCTGTCCAACAACAGGAGTGCTGATCCCGATCCTCAAAGACAGTAAGAAGCAAGCAGAGGGAGAAAAAGCAGAACAGTTTTCAGAAACTGATTTTATCCTTAATGGCTGTGCAATTATTGTAACATAGAGATTGCTTATGTTGTTAAATAAAGGCTAGATTTGACATTAATAGATGCCACAGATGTTCAAAAGCTGCCACAAAGCATGAAAAAAAAAATGGACGTCTCCGAAAACGTCAGAGCATTTTTGCAAATATGTGATGTCTTGATAAATCGAGCAGATATTTGAACTTTACACAGCTACATTCTCGCCTGAAAATATCTTAAAAGTTTATTTTGTGACCCAGAAAAAGTAATACGTTTTTTAGCCGCGCTCCTCTGCCATTGCTGCGTTTACAAGTATGCCCAGGCTCTAATGACCACCCTCCTCCTTTTCCCCAGACTACCCTTTCTGGGTCACAAAATAACCTTTTAAGATATTTTCAGGCGAGAATGTAGCTGTGTAATGCTCAAATATCTACTTAATTTATAAAAATATCACATATTTGCAAAAGTGCTTCCACGTTTTCGGAGAGCTCTGTTATCCACCAGCGCAATAGCTGACCGGGAGGTCAAGGCTTGATAGAGTCCAGAAGCACAGCTAACTCCTGGCTTATTGTTTTCAACCCCCCTGCACTCTTTTGCTACTCAGGTTAAACATTATCTATATAATTAGTTAGTTAGTTATGGCTATGGATTGAAAATACCCCCCACACCCCACCCTACCCCTAACGGCTATACCTCCCGAAGAATTTTGTCTGGGCTCTTATCTCACTTTTTTATTTCAAACAATCAACAGAAAATTTCACAGACATAGTTTTATGTAAGGTTTTTAAGGCTGTGGTGTTAATTTTTAAGTAACATGAGCCCAGCGGCAGCAGCAACGCTAGGCTAACACTAACTAGCTAGCAAGATTATAATCCTGGTGCTAAACTAAGAGAAGCCACAAAATCAGTTTGAATAAGAGTAAACATTTACTCACCAAGTCAGTGTATCAGCTAAAGATCCACAGCAATGACAATAATATGTTGAGCTGAGGCTTCTCCAGGTTTGCTCAACATATTCCATAACAAATGCTGGCACCGTGAACATGCGGACTGATCGGAGAGGGAGGAGGACGGTAGTGACGTGGCATTTTCAAAACACATCTTTCATCCTTCCGCCCTGTGAAGCAAAACTTGCAGCTTAGTTAGTTTTTCTAAGTTAAGACAAGTGAAATAAATGGAGTTTGTCAGCATTTTTGCATAAAAAGTACTGGTAAGTTATTTAAATGTAGTTCTAATAAGAAATAGTTAAAAATTGAGTTGAGCCTATTTAATATTTAAAATGAAACCCAATATTCCATGGTACAGTGTAGGTTTGCATGTGTAATTAGTGTGTAAGAATATTGCAGAAGAAGCTTAATGTGTACTTTGTAAAAACGATGAGAAAAAACGCTAAATGGGAAAAGGAAAGAAAAGATAAATGTCCTTTTTTTCAATGGATCTCTCGGCCGGCCGCTTGGCGTATGACATGTGGCGGAAGTCTCCGGTACAGAGGGCCGCCAGTTCGAATCCCTCACGAACTCATTTGCCACGGCCCTTCGCTTGGGGGACCGGGAGACGCATACGCGCGTTTCCTTTAGCTTTCACCTAGTAATCATACAGCTCGCCTTCATTTCTTTAACTACTGTGTAGCTTAACCTATACCAACTTATCATAATCACACATTTATATTCATCTCAATCTGCAGTGTAACTGTGTTGCTCTTTAATCCCTACCTCAACAATCTTGTACACTTAAAAGTATAGGAAAAGACAACACTTAACCTAAAATATTTAAGTGGAGCACTTAAGGAAATATTCATCTTGGCATTCCACCACTCATTTATTTTTAACATTTATTGTGGTTCATTTGTTTTTCATTATTCTACCTTTTGTCAAGGCAAAACTCAAGGGCTACAGACAGGACAGACTTAAAAGAAGACTTTCAACTGAAACACATTTGCGTAATGTTGCAGAGGTGGACATACAGATGAAGAAAAGAATTCTGGATATGATGGAGTCATCTGAGAGGCCAGCTTCTGAACATCACACTAAATTATAAGTCACTCTTGAGAGACAAGTTCAGTTGCAGATGGATTTTTACTGCTAAGACAAGTCATGCATCCACCACCACAACCTTTCAACCTGCCACCACACCATGGTCTATGCATGTGCACCACCACCACACGCTGTACCTGGCTCATTTTGAGTACACTGTACAGCCTTGTTAGTTCCCAGAACTCGAAAAAAATTGAGGAAACTCATTGCCTCAAAAAAACTAAGTAAAGCTTAAGATGACTGTTAGGACAACTTACACATTGCAAGTCTGCAGTATTAAGAATAACTTGATATTTCTGACTGTACAATTTTAATTGTTTACCTACTGACAAACATTTCAAGTTCAACTAAATGAAAAAACTATTTGTGGTAACCTGAATATGATTAAAAATAATTAACAACACTTTTTGTAATGATGTTAAAATCAGACCAACTTTTATTTTCAAACACAACAAAGTATAACAGCCAACATACTGGACACTGTTCTGCTGAACAACAAACAATTATATTGCCATCACTGTTATAATCTTACAATGAAACAAAGTCTCAGATGTAATTATTCTGAAAATAAGTTTAGGCCTACCACAAGTTTGTTTTGTACTTACATTACTTATATAATCAAAATAAAATATTTATTGTTCTGTCACAAGTGCAGTCTCTGATTTAAACAGCACATTTGTTGTTCATTCCAACACAGGAGCTGGAATGTTGTAATGTTTTAAGGATGGCTTGTTTCCAGTCCAGGCATTACTGCCCGAATGACTGTCATGGATCGAGGTGATCCAAATGTAAGTGCAGAAGAAGGTCTTTAATTTCCCTTAAGTACAGTGGCAGTGGATGTGGGTTGGAGATGCAATGAGCTTGAACCTGCAGGCGACCATCTTCACTGACCACACCATCTGTGACGGAGGACTCATCTCTCCTGGTGTCCTGCGAGCAAACAATCATATTTTTTGGAACATGAACTTAATTGCTTTCTTAAAACATTTTTTTCTGCATTTGGTATAAAACAGACTCCAATTTACACAATCTCAGGCTCCCTCCCCACCAGAGAGGTGACATTCAATGTCCCAATTGTCAGTCTGGATAGCCCTGACCCCCACCCGACACACAATAATGCCATGAAAACATCATTTTAAAAAGGGCTATGCAAACATGGCCAATAACTTTCATTCTAATGATGTGCAAAATGATTTGGGAACAAAACAAATTTTGCTGTTAGAAAACTTGCAGACTTCACTATATACAGTGTAGACCCTCTAAACTAAGTTTGGGGGATGTGATCTTTCAAGAAATGCAGACCAAACTGTTGTTGTTTGTTTACTTACACAGCATGTCTTGTAGAATTAACTGGAGTCACCAGCAACAGCATAGTGCAGTCATATCTCAAGTCTAATAACAGAAGACAGGAAAAGATCAGTAAAGAAACAACTTCCCCAAACCAAAGCACGAATAAAACGATAAGTAAAACAGGCTGATGTAAAGTATGATTAAAGTTCAGCCTGATTAATATAAATGTCACTGACAGTTGCTAATATATTGGAAAACCGAAATTCTTACCACTGAGTTGATGTCTTTCTGTCCAACAACAGGAGTGCTGATCCCGATCCTCAAAGACAGTAAGAAGCAAGCAGAGGGAGAAAAAGCAGAACAGTTTTCAGAAACTGATTTTATCCTTAATGGCTGTGCAATTATTGTAACATAGAGATTGCTTATGTTGTTAAATAAAGGCTAGATTTGACATTAATAGATGCCACAGATGTTCAAAAGCTGCCACAAAGCATGAAAAAAAAAATGGACGTCTCCGAAAACGTCAGAGCATTTTTGCAAATATGTGATGTCTTGATAAATCGAGCAGATATTTGAACTTTACACAGCTACATTCTCGCCTGAAAATATCTTAAAAGTTTATTTTGTGACCCAGAAAAAGTAATAAGTTTTTTAGCCGCGCTCCTCCGCCATTGCTGCGTTTACATGTATGCACAGGCTCCAATGACCACCCTCCTCCTTTTCCCCAGACTACCCTTTCTGGGTCACAAAATAACCTTTTAAGATATTTTCAGGCGAGAATGTAGCTGTGTAATGCTCAAATATCTACTTAATTTATAAAAATAACACATATTTGCAAAAGTGCTTCCACGTTTTCGGAGAGCTCTGTTATCCACCAGCGCAATAGCTGACCGGGAGGTCAAGGCTTGATAGAGTCCAGGAGCACAGCTAACTCCTGGCTTATTGTTTTCAACCCCCCTGCACTCTTTTGCTACTCAGGTTAAACATTATATATATATAATTAGTTAGTTAGTTATGGCTATGGATTGAAAATACCCCCCACACCCCACCCTACCCCTAACGGCTACACCTCCCGAAGAATTTTGTCTGGGCTCTTATCTCACAGACATAGTTTTATGTAAGGTTTTTAAGGCTGTGGTGTTAATTTTTAAGTAACATGAGCCCAGCGGCAGCAGCAACGCTAGGCTAACACTAACTAGCTAGCAAGATTATAATCCTGGTGCTAAACTAAGAGAAGCCACAAAATCAGTTTGAATAAGAGTAAACATTTACTCACCAAGTCAGTGTATCAGCTAAAGATCCACAGCAATGACAATAATATGTTGAGCTGACGCTTCTCCAGGTTTGCTCAACATATTCCATAACAAATGCTGGCACCGTGAACATGCGGACTGATCCGAGAGGGAGGAGGACGGTAGTGACGTGGCATTTTCAAAACACATCTTTCATCCTTCCGCCCTCTGAAGCAAAACTTGCAGCTTAGTTAGTTTTTCTAAGTTAAGACAAGTGAAATAAATGGAGTTTGTCAGCATTTTTGCATAAAAAGTACTGGTAAATTATTTAAATGTAGTTCTAATAAGAAATAGTTAAAAATTGAGTTGAGCCTATTTAATATTTAAAATGAAACCCAATATTCCATTGTACAGTGTAGGTTTCCATGTGTAATTAGTGTGTAAGAATATTGCAGAAGAAGCTTAATGTGTACTTTGTAAAAACGATGAGAAAAAACGCTAAATGGGAAAAGGAAAGAAAAGATAAATGTCCTTTTTTTCAATGGATCTCTCGGCCGGCCGCTTGGCGTATGACATGTGGCGGAAGTCTCTGGTACAGAGGGCCGCCAGTTCGAATCCCTCACGAACTCATTTGCCACGGCCCTTCGCTTGGGGGACCGGGAGACGCATACGCGCGTTTCCTTTAGCTTTCACCTAGTAATCATACAGCTCGCCTTCATTTCTTTAACTACTGTGTAGCTTAACCTATACCAACTTATCATAATCACACATTTATATTCATCTCAATCTGCAGTGTAACTGTGTTGCTCTTTAATCCCTACCTCAACAATCTTGTACACTTAAAAGTATAGGAAAAGACAACACTTAACCTAAAATATTTAAGTGGAGCACTTAAGGAAATATTCATCTTGGCATTCCACCACTCATTTATTTTTAACATTTATTGTGGTTCATTTGTTTTTCATTATTCTACCTTTTGTCAAGGCAAAACTCAAGGGCTACAGACAGGACAGACTTAAAAGAAGACTTTCAACTGAAACACATTTGCGTAATGTTGCAGAGGTGGACATACAGATGAAGAAAAGAATTCTGGATATGATGGAGTCATCTGAGAGGCCAGCTTCTGAACATCACACTAAATTATAAGTCACTCTTGAGAGACAAGTTCAGTTGCAGATGGATTTTTACTGCTAAGACAAGTCATGCATCCACCACCACAACCTTTCAACCTGCCACCACACCATGGTCTATGCATGTGCACCACCACCACACGCTGTACCTGGCTCATTTTGAGTACACTGTACAGCCTTGTTAGTTCCCAGAACTCGAAAAAAATTGAGGAAACTCGTTGCCTCAAAAAAACTAAGTAAAGCTTAAGATGACTGTTAGGAACACTTACACATTGCAAGTCTGCAGTATTAAGAATAACTTGATATTTCTGACTGTACAATTTTAATTGTTTACCTACTGACAAACATTTCAAGTTCAACTAAATGAAAAAACTATTTGTGGTAACCTGAATATGATTAAAAATAATTAACAACACTTTTTGTAATGATGTTAAAATCAGACCAACTTTTATTTTCAAACACAACAAAGTATAACAGCCAACATACTGGACACTGTTCTGCTGAACAACAAACAATTATATTGCCATCACTGTTATAATCTTACAATGAAACAAAGTCTCAGATGTAATTATTCTGAAAATAAGTTTAGGCCTACCACAAGTTTGTTTTGTACTTACATTACTTATATAATCAAAATAAAATATTTATTGTTCTGTCACAAGTGCAGTCTCTGATTTAAACAGCACATTTGTTGTTCATTCCAACACAGGAGCTGGAATGTTGTAATGTTTTAAGGATGGCTTGTTTCCAGTCCAGGCATTACTGCCCGAATGACTGTCATGGATCGAGGTGATCCAAATGTAAGTGCAGAAGAAGGTCTTTAATTTCCCTTAAGTACAGTGGCAGTGGATGTGGGTTGGAGATGCAGGCGACCATCTTCACTGACCACACCATCTGTGACGGAGGACTCATCTCTCCTGGTGTCCTGCGAGCAAACAATCATATTTTTTGGAACATGAACTTAATTGCTTTCTTAAAACATTTTTTTCTGCATTTGGTATAAAACAGACTCCAATTTACACAATCTCAGGCTCCCTCCCCACCAGAGAGGTGACATTCAATGTCCCAATTGTCAGTCTGGATAGCCCTGACCCCCACCCGACACACAATAATGCCATGAAAGCATCATTTTAAAAAGGGCTATGCAAACATGGCCAATAACTTTCATTCTAATGATGTGCAAAATTATTTGGGAACAAAACAAATTTTGCTGTTAGAAAACTTGCAGACTTCACTATATACAGTGTAGACCCTCTAAACTAAGTTTGGGGGATGTGATCTTTCAAGAAATGCAGACCAAACTGTTGTTGTTTGTTTACTTACACAGCATGTCTTGTAGAATTAACTGGAGTCACCAGCAACAGCATAGTGCAGTCATATCTCAAGTCTAATAACAGAAGACAGGAAAAGATCAGTAAAGAAACAACTTCCCCAAACCAAAGCACGAATAAAACGATAAGTAAAACAGGCTGATCTAAAGTATGATTAAAGTTCAGCCTGATTAATATAAATGTCACTGACAGTTGCAAATATATTGGAAAACCGAAATACTTACCACTGAGTTGATGTCTTTCTGTCCAACAACAGGAGTGCTGATCCCGATCCTCAAAGACAGTAAGAAGCAAGCAGAGGGAGAAAAAGCAGAACAGTTTTCAGAAACTGATTTTATCCTTAATGGCTGTGCAATTATTGTAACATAGAGATTGCTTATGTTGTTAAATAAAGGCTAGATTTGACATTAATAGATGCCACAGATGTTCAAAAGCTGCCACAAAGCATGAAAAAAAAAATGGACGTCTCCGAAAACGTCAGAGCATTTTTGCAAATATGTGATGTCTTGATAAATCGAGCAGATATTTGAACTTTACACAGCTACATTCTCGCCTGAAAATATCTTAAAAGTTTATTTTGTGACCCAGAAAAAGTAATACGTTTTTTAGCCGCGCTCCTCTGCCATTGCTGCGTTTACAAGTATGCACAGGCTCTAATGACCACCCTCCTCCTTTTCCCCAGACTACCCTTTCTGGGTCACAAAATAACCTTTTAAGATATTTTCAGGCGAGAATGTAGCTGTGTAATGCTCAAATATCTACTTAATTTATAAAAATATCACATATTTGCAAAAGTGCTTCCACGTTTTCGGAGAGCTCTGTTATCCACCAGCGCAATAGCTGACCGGGAGGTCAAGGCTTGATAGAGTCCAGAAGCACAGCTAACTCCTGGCTTATTGTTTTCAACCCCCCTGCACTCTTTTGCTACTCAGGTTAAACATTATCTATATAATTAGTTAGTTAGTTATGGCTATGGATTGAAAATACCCCCCACACCCCACCCTACCCCTAACGGCTATACCTCCCGAAGAATTTTGTCTGGGCTCTTATCTCACTTTTTTATTTCAAACAATCAACAGAAAATTTCACAGACATAGTTTTATGTAAGGTTTTTAAGGCTGTGGTGTTAATTTTTAAGTAACATGAGCCCAGCGGCAGCAGCAACGCTAGGCTAACACTAACTAGCTAGCAAGATTATAATCCTGGTGCTAAACTAAGAGAAGCCACAAAATCAGTTTGAATAAGAGTAAACATTTACTCACCAAGTCAGTGTATCAGCTAAAGATCCACAGCAATGACAATAATATGTTGAGCTGAGGCTTCTCCAGGTTTGCTCAACATATTCCATAACAAATGCTGGCACCGTGAACATGCGGACTGATCGGAGAGGGAGGAGGACGGTAGTGACGTGGCATTTTCAAAACACATCTTTCATCCTTCCGCCCTGTGAAGCAAAACTTGCAGCTTAGTTAGTTTTTCTAAGTTAAGACAAGTGAAATAAATGGAGTTTGTCAGCATTTTTGCATAAAAAGTACTGGTAAGTTATTTAAATGTAGTTCTAATAAGAAATAGTTAAAAATTGAGTTGAGCCTATTTAATATTTAAAATGAAACCCAATATTCCATGGTACAGTGTAGGTTTGCATGTGTAATTAGTGTGTAAGAATATTGCAGAAGAAGCTTAATGTGTACTTTGTAAAAACGATGAGAAAAAACGCTAAATGGGAAAAGGAAAGAAAAGATAAATGTCCTTTTTTTCAATGGATCTCTCGGCCGGCCGCTTGGCGTATGACATGTGGCGGAAGTCTCCGGTACAGAGGGCCGCCAGTTCGAATCCCTCACGAACTCATTTGCCACGGCCCTTCGCTTGGGGGACCGGGAGACGCATACAAGCGTTTCCTTTAGCTTTCACCTAGTAATCATACAGCTCGCCTTCATTTCTTTAACTACTGTGTAACTTAACCTATACCAACTCATCATAATCACACATTTATATTCATCTCAATCTGCAGTGTAACTGTGTTGCTCTTTAATCCCTACCTCAACAATCTTGTACACTTAAAAGTATAGGAAAAGACAACACTTAACCTAAAATATTTAAGTGGAGCACTTAAGGAAATATTCATCTTGGCATTCCACCACTCATTTATTTTTAACATTTATTGTGGTTCATTTGTTTTTCATTATTCTACCTTTTGTCAAGGCAAAACTCAAGGGCTACAGACAGGACAGACTTAAAAGAAGACTTTCAACTGAAACACATTTGCGTAATGTTGCAGAGGTGGACATACAGATGAAGAAAAGAATTCTGGATATGATGGAGTCATCTGAGAGGCCAGCTTCTGAACATCACACTAAATTATAAGTCACTCTTGAGAGACAAGTTCAGTTGCAGATGGATTTTTACTGCTAAGACAAGTCATGCATCCACCACCACAACCTTTCAACCTGCCACCACACCATGGTCTATGCATGTGCACCACCACCACACGCTGTACCTGGCTCATTTTGAGTACACTGTACAGCCTTGTTAGTTCCCAGAACTCGAAAAAAATTGAGGAAACTCGTTGCCTCAAAAAAACTAAGTAAAGCTTAAGATGACTGTTAGGACAACTTACACATTGCAAGTCTGCAGTATTAAGAATAACTTGATATTTCTGACTGTACAATTTTAATTGTTTACCTACTGACAAACATTTCAAGTTCAACTAAATGAAAAAACTATTTGTGGTAACCTGAATATGATTAAAAATAATTAACAACACTTTTTGTAATGATGTTAAAATCAGACCAACTTTTATTTTCAAACACAACAAAGTATAACAGCCAACATACTGGACACTGTTCTGCTGAACAACAAACAATTATATTGCCATCACTGTTATAATCTTACAATGAAACAAAGTCTCAGATGTAATTATTCTGAAAATAAGTTTAGGCCTACCACAAGTTTGTTTTGTACTTACATTACTTATATAATCAAAATAAAATATTTATTGTTCTGTCACAAGTGCAGTCTCTGATTTAAACAGCACATTTGTTGTTCATTCCAACACAGGAGCTGGAATGTTGTAATGTTTTAAGGATGGCTTGTTTCCAGTCCAGGCATTACTGCCCGAATGACTGTCATGGATCGAGGTGATCCAAATGTAAGTGCAGAAGAAGGTCTTTAATTTCCCTTAAGTACAGTGGCAGTGGATGTGGGTTGGAGATGCAATGAGCTTGAACCTGCAGGCGACCATCTTCACTGACCACACCATCTGTGACGGAGGACTCATCTCTCCTGGTGTCCTGCGAGCAAACAATCATATTTTTTGGAACATGAACTTAATTGCTTTCTTAAAACATTTTTTTCTGCATTTGGTATAAAACAGACTCCAATTTACACAATCTCAGGCTCCCTCCCCACCAGAGAGGTGACATTCAATGTCCCAATTGTCAGTCTGGATAGCCCTGACCCCCACCCGACACACAATAATGCCATGAAAGCATCATTTTAAAAAGGGCTATGCAAACATGGCCAATAACTTTCATTCTAATGATGTGCAAAATGATTTGGGAACAAAACAAATTTTGCTGTTAGAAAACTTGCAGACTTCACTATATACAGTGTAGACCCTCTAAACTAAGTTTGGGGGATGTGATCTTTCAAGAAATGCAGACCAAACTGTTGTTGTTTGTTTACTTACACAGCATGTCTTGTAGAATTAACTGGAGTCACCAGCAACAGCATAGTGCAGTCATATCTCAAGTCTAATAACAGAAGACAGGAAAAGATCAGTAAAGAAACAACTTCCCCAAACCAAAGCACGAATAAAACGATAAGTAAAACAGGCTGATGTAAAGTATGATTAAAGTTCAGCCTGATTAATATAAATGTCACTGACAGTTGCTAATATATTGGAAAACCGAAATTCTTACCACTGAGTTGATGTCTTTCTGTCCAACAACAGGAGTGCTGATCCCGATCCTCAAAGACAGTAAGAAGCAAGCAGAGGGAGAAAAAGCAGAACAGTTTTCAGAAACTGATTTTATCCTTAATGGCTGTGCAATTATTGTAACATAGAGATTGCTTATGTTGTTAAATAAAGGCTAGATTTGACATTAATAGATGCCACAGATGTTCAAAAGCTGCCACAAAGCATGAAAAAAAAATGGACGTCTCCGAAAACGTCAGAGCATTTTTGCAAATATGTGATGTCTTGATAAATCGAGCAGATATTTGAACTTTACACAGCTACATTCTCGCCTGAAAATATCTTAAAAGTTTATTTTGTGACCCAGAAAAAGTAATAAGTTTTTTAGCCGCGCTCCTCCGCCATTGCTGCGTTTACATGTATGCACAGGCTCCAATGACCACCCTCCTCCTTTTCCCCAGACTACCCTTTCTGGGTCACAAAATAACCTTTTAAGATATTTTCAGGCGAGAATGTAGCTGTGTAATGCTCAAATATCTACTTAATTTATAAAAATAACACATATTTGCAAAAGTGCTTCCACGTTTTCGGAGAGCTCTGTTATCCACCAGCGCAATAGCTGACCGGGAGGTCAAGGCTTGATAGAGTCCAGGAGCACAGCTAACTCCTGGCTTATTGTTTTCAACCCCCCTGCACTCTTTTGCTACTCAGGTTAAACATTATATATATATAATTAGTTAGTTAGTTATGGCTATGGATTGAAAATACCCCCCACACCCCACCCTACCCCTAACGGCTACACCTCCCGAAGAATTTTGTCTGGGCTCTTATCTCACAGACATAGTTTTATGTAAGGTTTTTAAGGCTGTGGTGTTAATTTTTAAGTAACATGAGCCCAGCGGCAGCAGCAACGCTAGGCTAACACTAACTAGCTAGCAAGATTATAATCCTGGTGCTAAACTAAGAGAAGCCACAAAATCAGTTTGAATAAGAGTAAACATTTACTCACCAAGTCAGTGTATCAGCTAAAGATCCACAGCAATGACAATAATATGTTGAGCTGAGGCTTCTCCAGGTTTGCTCAACATATTCCATAACAAATGCTGGCACCGTGAACATGCGGACTGATCGGAGAGGGAGGAGGACGGTAGTGACGTGGCATTTTCAAAACACATCTTTCATCCTTCCGCCCTGTGAAGCAAAACTTGCAGCTTAGTTAGTTTTTCTAAGTTAAGACAAGTGAAATAAATGGAGTTTGTCAGCATTTTTGCATAAAAAGTACTGGTAAGTTATTTAAATGTAGTTCTAATAAGAAATAGTTAAAAATTGAGTTGAGCCTATTTAATATTTAAAATGAAACCCAATATTCCATGGTACAGTGTAGGTTTGCATGTGTAATTAGTGTGTAAGAATATTGCAGAAGAAGCTTAATGTGTACTTTGTAAAAACGATGAGAAAAAACGCTGAATGGGAAAAGGAAAGAAAAGATAAATGTCCTTTTTTTCAACGGCTCTCTCGGCCGGCCGCTTGGCGTATGACATGTGGCGGAAGTCTCTGGTACAGAGGGCCGCCAGTTCGAATCCCTCACGAACTCATTTGCCACGGCCCTTCGCTTGGGGGACCGGGAGACGCATACGCGCGTTTCCTTTAGCTTTCACCTAGTAATCATACAGCTCGCCTTCATTTCTTTAACTACTGTGTAGCTTAACCTATACCAACTCATCATAATCACACATTTATATTCATCTCAATCTGCAGTGTAACTGTGTTGCTCTTCAATCCCTACCTCAACAATCTTGTACACTTAAAAGTATAGGAAAAGACAACACTTAACCTAAAATATTTAAGTGGAGCACTTAAGGAAATATTCATCTTGGCATTCCACCACTCATTTATTTTTAACATTTATTGTGGTTCATTTGTTTTTCATTATTCTACCTTTTGTCAAGGCAAAACTCAAGGGCTACAGACAGGACAGACTTAAAAGAAGACTTTCAACTGAAACACATTTGCGTAATGTTGCAGAGGTGGACATACAGATGAAGAAAAGAATTCTGGATATGATGGAGTCATCTGAGAGGCCAGCTTCTGAACATCACACTAAATTATAAGTCACTCTTGAGAGACAAGTTCAGTTGCAGATGGATTTTTACTGCTAAGACAAGTCATGCATCCACCACCACAACCTTTCAACCTGCCACCACACCATGGTCTATGCATGTGCACCACCACCACACGCTGTACCTGGCTCATTTTGAGTACACTGTACAGCCTTGTTAGTTCCCAGAACTCGAAAAAAATTGAGGAAACTCGTTGCCTCAAAAAAACTAAGTAAAGCTCACTTAAGATGACTGTTAGGACAACTTACACATTGCAAGTCTGCAGTATTAAGAATAACTTGATATTTCTGACTGTACAATTTTAATTCTTTACCTACTGACAAACATTTCAAGTTCAACTAAATGAAAAAACTATTTGTGGTAACCTGAATATGATTAAAAATAATTAACAACACTTTTTGTAATGATGTTAAAATCAGACCAACTTTTATTTTCAAACACAACAAAGTATAACAGCCAACATACTGGACACTGTTCTGCTGAACAACAAACAATTATATTGCCATCACTGTTATAATCTTACAATGAAACAAAGTCTCAGATGTAATTATTCTGAAAAGAAGTTTAGGCCTACCACAAGTTTGTTTTGTACTTACATTACTTATATAATCAAAATAAAATATTTATTGTTCTGTCACAAGTGCAGTCTCTGATTTAAACAGCACATTTGTTGTTCATTCCAACACAGGAGCTGGAATGTTGTAATGTTTTAAGGATGGCTTGTTTCCAGTCCAGGCATTACTGCCCGAATGACTGTCATGGATCGAGGTGATCCAAATGTAAGTGCAGAAGAAGGTCTTTAATTTCCCTTAAGTACAGTGGCAGTGGATGTGGGTTGGAGATGCAGGCGACCATCTTCACTGACCACACCATCTGTGACGGAGGACTCATCTCTCCTGGTGTCCTGCGAGCAAACAATCATATTTTTTGGAACATGAACTTAATTGCTTTCTTAAAACATTTTTTTCTGCATTTGGTATAAAACAGACTCCAATTTACACAATCTCAGGCTCCCTCCCCACCAGAGAGGTGACATTCAATGTCCCAATTGTCAGTCTGGATAGCCCTGACCCCCACCCGACACACAATAATGCCATGAAAGCATCATTTTAAAAAGGGCTATGCAAACATGGCCAATAACTTTCATTCTAATGATGTGCAAAATTATTTGGGAACAAAACAAATTTTGCTGTTAGAAAACTTGCAGACTTCACTATATACAGTGTAGACCCTCTAAACTAAGTTTGGGGGATGTGATCTTTCAAGAAATGCAGACCAAACTGTTGTTGTTTGTTTACTTACACAGCATGTCTTGTAGAATTAACTGGAGTCACCAGCAACAGCATAGTGCAGTCATATCTCAAGTCTAATAACAGAAGACAGGAAAAGATCAGTAAAGAAACAACTTCCCCAAACCAAAGCACGAATAAAACGATAAGTAAAACAGGCTGATCTAAAGTATGATTAAAGTTCAGCCTGATTAATATAAATGTCACTGACAGTTGCAAATATATTGGAAAACCGAAATACTTACCACTGAGTTGATGTCTTTCTGTCCAACAACAGGAGTGCTGATCCCGATCCTCAAAGACAGTAAGAAGCAAGCAGAGGGAGAAAAAGCAGAACAGTTTTCAGAAACTGATTTTATCCTTAATGGCTGTGCAATTATTGTAACATAGAGATTGCTTATGTTGTTAAATAAAGGCTAGATTTGACATTAATAGATGCCACAGATGTTCAAAAGCTGCCACAAAGCATGAAAAAAAAAATGGACGTCTCCGAAAACGTCAGAGCATTTTTGCAAATATGTGATGTCTTGATAAATCGAGCAGATATTTGAACTTTACACAGCTACATTCTCGCCTGAAAATATCTTAAAAGTTTATTTTGTGACCCAGAAAAAGTAATACGTTTTTTAGCCGCGCTCCTCTGCCATTGCTGCGTTTACAAGTATGCACAGGCTCTAATGACCACCCTCCTCCTTTTCCCCAGACTACCCTTTCTGGGTCACAAAATAACCTTTTAAGATATTTTCAGGCGAGAATGTAGCTGTGTAATGCTCAAATATCTACTTAATTTATAAAAATATCACATATTTGCAAAAGTGCTTCCACGTTTTCGGAGAGCTCTGTTATCCACCAGCGCAATAGCTGACCGGGAGGTCAAGGCTTGATAGAGTCCAGAAGCACAGCTAACTCCTGGCTTATTGTTTTCAACCCCCCTGCACTCTTTTGCTACTCAGGTTAAACATTATCTATATAATTAGTTAGTTAGTTATGGCTATGGATTGAAAATACCCCCCACACCCCACCCTACCCCTAACGGCTATACCTCCCGAAGAATTTTGTCTGGGCTCTTATCTCACTTTTTTATTTCAAACAATCAACAGAAAATTTCACAGACATAGTTTTATGTAAGGTTTTTAAGGCTGTGGTGTTAATTTTTAAGTAACATGAGCCCAGCGGCAGCAGCAACGCTAGGCTAACACTAACTAGCTAGCAAGATTATAATCCTGGTGCTAAACTAAGAGAAGCCACAAAATCAGTTTGAATAAGAGTAAACATTTACTCACCAAGTCAGTGTATCAGCTAAAGATCCACAGCAATGACAATAATATGTTGAGCTGAGGCTTCTCCAGGTTTGCTCAACATATTCCATAACAAATGCTGGCACCGTGAACATGCGGACTGATCGGAGAGGGAGGAGGACGGTAGTGACGTGGCATTTTCAAAACACATCTTTCATCCTTCCGCCCTGTGAAGCAAAACTTGCAGCTTAGTTAGTTTTTCTAAGTTAAGACAAGTGAAATAAATGGAGTTTGTCAGCATTTTTGCATAAAAAGTACTGGTAAGTTATTTAAATGTAGTTCTAATAAGAAATAGTTAAAAATTGAGTTGAGCCTATTTAATATTTAAAATGAAACCCAATATTCCATGGTACAGTGTAGGTTTGCATGTGTAATTAGTGTGTAAGAATATTGCAGAAGAAGCTTAATGTGTACTTTGTAAAAACGATGAGAAAAAACGCTAAATGGGAAATGGAAAGAAACGATAAATGTCCTTTTTTTCAATGGATCTCTCGGCCGGCCGCTTGGCGTATGACATGTGGCGGAAGTCTCTGGTACAGAGGGCCGCCAGTTCGAATCCCTCACGAACTCATTTGCCACGGCCCTTCGCTTGGGGGACCGGGAGACGCATACGCGCGTTTCCTTTAGCTTTCACCTAGTAATCATACAGCTCGCCTTCATTTCTTTAACTACTGTGTAGCTTAACCTATACCAACTCATCATAATCACACATTTATATTCATCTCAATCTGCAGTGTAACTGTGTTGCTCTTCAATCCCTACCTCAACAATCTTGTACACTTAAAAGTATAGGAAAAGACAACACTTAACCTAAAATATTTAAGTGGAGCACTTAAGGAAATATTCATCTTGGCATTCCACCACTCATTTATTTTTAACATTTATTGTGGTTCATTTCTTTTTCATTATTCTACCTTTTGTCAAGGCAAAACTCAAGGGCTACAGACAGGACAGACTTAAAAGAAGACTTTCAACTGAAACACATTTGCGTAATGTTGCAGAGGTGGACATACAGATGAAGAAAAGAATTCTGGATATGATGGAGTCATCTGAGAGGCCAGCTTCTGAACATCACACTAAATTATAAGTCACTCTTGAGAGACAAGTTCAGTTGCAGATGGATTTTTACTGCTAAGACAAGTCATGCATCCACCACCACAACCTTTCAACCTGCCACCACACCATGGTCTATGCATGTGCACCACCACCACACGCTGTACCTGGCTCATTTTGAGTACACTGTACAGCCTTGTTAGTTCCCAGAACTCGAAAAAAATTGAGGAAACTCGTTGCCTCAAAAAAACTAAGTAAAGCTCACTTAAGATGACTGTTAGGACAACTTACACATTGCAAGTCTGCAGTATTAAGAATAACTTGATATTTCTGACTGTACAATTTTAATTCTTTACCTACTGACAAACATTTCAAGTTCAACTAAATGAAAAAACTATTTGTGGTAACCTGAATATGATTAAAAATAATTAACAACACTTTTTGTAATGATGTTAAAATCAGACCAACTTTTATTTTCAAACACAACAAAGTATAACAGCCAACATACTGGACACTGTTCTGCTGAACAACAAACAATTATATTGCCATCACTGTTATAATCTTACAATGAAACAAAGTCTCAGATGTAATTATTCTGAAAAGAAGTTTAGGCCTACCACAAGTTTGTTTTGTACTTACATTACTTATATAATCAAAATAAAATATTTATTGTTCTGTCACAAGTGCAGTCTCTGATTTAAACAGCACATTTGTTGTTCATTCCAACACAGGAGCTGGAATGTTGTAATGTTTTAAGGATGGCTTGTTTCCAGTCCAGGCATTACTGCCCGAATGACTGTCATGGATCGAGGTGATCCAAATGTAAGTGCAGAAGAAGGTCTTTAATTTCCCTTAAGTACAGTGGCAGTGGATGTGGGTTGGAGATGCAGGCGACCATCTTCACTGACCACACCATCTGTGACGGAGGACTCATCTCTCCTGGTGTCCTGCGAGCAAACAATCATATTTTTTGGAACATGAACTTAATTGCTTTCTTAAAACATTTTTTTCTGCATTTGGTATAAAACAGACTCCAATTTACACAATCTCAGGCTCCCTCCCCACCAGAGAGGTGACATTCAATGTCCCAATTGTCAGTCTGGATAGCCCTGACCCCCACCCGACACACAATAATGCCATGAAAGCATCATTTTAAAAAGGGCTATGCAAACATGGCCAATAACTTTCATTCTAATGATGTGCAAAATTATTTGGGAACAAAACAAATTTTGCTGTTAGAAAACTTGCAGACTTCACTATATACAGTGTAGACCCTCTAAACTAAGTTTGGGGGATGTGATCTTTCAAGAAATGCAGACCAAACTGTTGTTGTTTGTTTACTTACACAGCATGTCTTGTAGAATTAACTGGAGTCACCAGCAACAGCATAGTGCAGTCATATCTCAAGTCTAATAACAGAAGACAGGAAAAGATCAGTAAAGAAACAACTTCCCCAAACCAAAGCACGAATAAAACGATAAGTAAAACAGGCTGATCTAAAGTATGATTAAAGTTCAGCCTGATTAATATAAATGTCACTGACAGTTGCAAATATATTGGAAAACCGAAATACTTACCACTGAGTTGATGTCTTTCTGTCCAACAACAGGAGTGCTGATCCCGATCCTCAAAGACAGTAAGAAGCAAGCAGAGGGAGAAAAAGCAGAACAGTTTTCAGAAACTGATTTTATCCTTAATGGCTGTGCAATTATTGTAACATAGAGATTGCTTATGTTGTTAAATAAAGGCTAGATTTGACATTAATAGATGCCACAGATGTTCAAAAGCTGCCACAAAGCATGAAAAAAAAAATGGACGTCTCCGAAAACGTCAGAGCATTTTTGCAAATATGTGATGTCTTGATAAATCGAGCAGATATTTGAACTTTACACAGCTACATTCTCGCCTGAAAATATCTTAAAAGTTTATTTTGTGACCCAGAAAAAGTAATACGTTTTTTAGCCGCGCTCCTCTGCCATTGCTGCGTTTACAAGTATGCACAGGCTCTAATGACCACCCTCCTCCTTTTCCCCAGACTACCCTTTCTGGGTCACAAAATAACCTTTTAAGATATTTTCAGGCGAGAATGTAGCTGTGTAATGCTCAAATATCTACTTAATTTATAAAAATATCACATATTTGCAAAAGTGCTTCCACGTTTTCGGAGAGCTCTGTTATCCACCAGCGCAATAGCTGACCGGGAGGTCAAGGCTTGATAGAGTCCAGAAGCACAGCTAACTCCTGGCTTATTGTTTTCAACCCCCCTGCACTCTTTTGCTACTCAGGTTAAACATTATCTATATAATTAGTTAGTTAGTTATGGCTATGGATTGAAAATACCCCCCACACCCCACCCTACCCCTAACGGCTATACCTCCCGAAGAATTTTGTCTGGGCTCTTATCTCACTTTTTTATTTCAAACAATCAACAGAAAATTTCACAGACATAGTTTTATGTAAGGTTTTTAAGGCTGTGGTGTTAATTTTTAAGTAACATGAGCCCAGCGGCAGCAGCAACGCTAGGCTAACACTAACTAGCTAGCAAGATTATAATCCTGGTGCTAAACTAAGAGAAGCCACAAAATCAGTTTGAATAAGAGTAAACATTTACTCACCAAGTCAGTGTATCAGCTAAAGATCCACAGCAATGACAATAATATGTTGAGCTGAGGCTTCTCCAGGTTTGCTCAACATATTCCATAACAAATGCTGGCACCGTGAACATGCGGACTGATCCGAGAGGGAGGAGGACGGTAGTGACGTGGCATTTTCAAAACACATCTTTCATCCTTCCGCCCTGTGAAGCAAAACTTGCAGCTTAGTTAGTTTTTCTAAGTTAAGACAAGTGAAATAAATGGAGTTTGTCAGCATTTTTGCATAAAAAGTACTGGTAAGTTATTTAAATGTAGTTCTAATAAGAAATAGTTAAAAATTGAGTTGAGCCTATTTAATATTTAAAATGAAACCCAATATTCCATGGTACAGTGTAGGTTTGCATGTGTAATTAGTGTGTAAGAATATTGCAGAAGAAGCTTAATGTGTACTTTGTAAAAACGATGAGAAAAAACGCTAAATGGGAAATGGAAAGAAAAGATAAATGTCCTTTTTTTCAATGGATCTCTCGGCCGGCCGCTTGGCGTATGACATGTGGCGGAAGTCTCTGGTACAGAGGGCCGCCAGTTCGAATCCCTCACGAACTCATTTGCCACGGCCCTTCGCTTGGGGGACCGGGAGACGCATACGCGCGTTTCCTTTAGCTTTCACCTAGTAATCATACAGCTCGCCTTCATTTCTTTAACTACTGTGTAGCTTAACCTATACCAACTCATCATAATCACACATTTATATTCATCTCAATCTGCAGTGTAACTGTGTTGCTCTTCAATCCCTACCTCAACAATCTTGTACACTTAAAAGTATAGGAAAAGACAACACTTAACCTAAAATATTTAAGTGGAGCACTTAAGGAAATATTCATCTTGGCATTCCACCACTCATTTATTTTTAACATTTATTGTGGTTCATTTGTTTTTCATTATTCTACCTTTTGTCAAGGCAAAACTCAAGGGCTACAGACAGGACAGACTTAAAAGAAGACTTTCAACTGAAACACATTTGCGTAATGTTGCAGAGGTGGACATACAGATGAAGAAAAGAATTCTGGATATGATGGAGTCATCTGAGAGGCCAGCTTCTGAACATCACACTAAATTATAAGTCACTCTTGAGAGACAAGTTCAGTTGCAGATGGATTTTTACTGCTAAGACAAGTCATGCATCCACCACCACAACCTTTCAACCTGCCACCACACCATGGTCTATGCATGTGCACCACCACCACACGCTGTACCTGGCTCATTTTGAGTACACTGTACAGCCTTGTTAGTTCCCAGAACTCGAAAAAAATTGAGGAAACTCGTTGCCTCAAAAAAACTAAGTAAAGCTTAAGATGACTGTTAGGACAACTTACACATTGCAAGTCTGCAGTATTAAGAATAACTTGATATTTCTGACTGTACAATTTTAATTGTTTACCTACTGACAAACATTTCAAGTTCAACTAAATGAAAAAACTATTTGTGGTAACCTGAATATGATTAAAAATAATTAACAACACTTTTTGTAATGATGTTAAAATCAGACCAACTTTTATTTTCAAACACAACAAAGTATAACAGCCAACATACTGGACACTGTTCTGCTGAACAACAAACAATTATATTGCCATCACTGTTATAATCTTACAATGAAACAAAGTCTCAGATGTAATTATTCTGAAAATAAGTTTAGGCCTACCACAAGTTTGTTTTGTACTTACATTACTTATATAATCAAAATAAAATATTTATTGTTCTGTCACAAGTGCAGTCTCTGATTTAAACAGCACATTTGTTGTTCATTCCAACACAGGAGCTGGAATGTTGTAATGTTTTAAGGATGGCTTGTTTCCAGTCCAGGCATTACTGCCCGAATGACTGTCATGGATCGAGGTGATCCAAATGTAAGTGCAGAAGAAGGTCTTTAATTTCCCTTAAGTACAGTGGCAGTGGATGTGGGTTGGAGATGCAGGCGACCATCTTCACTGACCACACCATCTGTGACGGAGGACTCATCTCTCCTGGTGTCCTGCGAGCAAACAATCATATTTTTTGGAACATGAACTTAATTGCTTTCTTAAAACATTTTTTTCTGCATTTGGTATAAAACAGACTCCAATTTACACAATCTCAGGCTCCCTCCCCACCAGAGAGGTGACATTCAATGTCCCAATTGTCAGTCTGGATAGCCCTGACCCCCACCCGACACACAATAATGCCATGAAAGCATCATTTTAAAAAGGGCTATGCAAACATGGCCAATAACTTTCATTCTAATGATGTGCAAAATGATTTGGGAACAAAACAAATTTTGCTGTTAGAAAACTTGCAGACTTCACTATATACAGTGTAGACCCTCTAAACTAAGTTTGGGGGATGTGATCTTTCAAGAAATGCAGACCAAACTGTTGTTGTTTGTTTACTTACACAGCATGTCTTGTAGAATTAACTGGAGTCACCAGCAACAGCATAGTGCAGTCATATCTCAAGTCTAATAACAGAAGACAGGAAAAGATCAGTAAAGAAACAACTTCCCCAAACCAAAGCACAAATAAAACGATAAGTAAAACAGGCTGATCTAAAGTATGATTAAAGTTCAGCCTGATTAATATAAATGTCACTGACAGTTGCAAATATATTGGAAAACCGAAATACTTACCACTGAGTTGATGTCTTTCTGTCCAACAACAGGAGTGCTGATCCCGATCCTCAAAGACAGTAAGAAGCAAGCAGAGGGAGAAAAAGCAGAACAGTTTTCAGAAACTGATTTTATCCTTAATGGCTGTGCAATTATTGTAACATAGAGATTGCTTATGTTGTTAAATAAAGGCTAGATTTGACATTAATAGATGCCACAGATGTTCAAAAGCTGCCACAAAGCATGAAAAAAAAAATGGACGTCTCCGAAAACGTCAGAGCATTTTTGCAAATATGTGATGTCTTGATAAATCGAGCAGATATTTGAACTTTACACAGCTACATTCTCGCCTGAAAATATCTTAAAAGTTTATTTTGTGACCCAGAAAAAGTAATACGTTTTTTAGCCGCGCTCCTCTGCCATTGCTGCGTTTACAAGTATGCACAGGCTCTAATGACCACCCTCCTCCTTTTCCCCAGACTACCCTTTCTGGGTCACAAAATAACCTTTTAAGATATTTTCAGGCGAGAATGTAGCTGTGTAATGCTCAAATATCTACTTAATTTATAAAAATATCACATATTTGCAAAAGTGCTTCCACGTTTTCGGAGAGCTCTGTTATCCACCAGCGCAATAGCTGACCGGGAGGTCAAGGCTTGATAGAGTCCAGAAGCACAGCTAACTCCTGGCTTATTGTTTTCAACCCCCCTGCACTCTTTTGCTACTCAGGTTAAACATTATCTATATAATTAGTTAGTTAGTTATGGCTATGGATTGAAAATACCCCCCACACCCCACCCTACCCCTAACGGCTATACCTCCCGAAGAATTTTGTCTGGGCTCTTATCTCACTTTTTTATTTCAAACAATCAACAGAAAATTTCACAGACATAGTTTTATGTAAGGTTTTTAAGGCTGTGGTGTTAATTTTTAAGTAACATGAGCCCAGCGGCAGCAGCAACGCTAGGCTAACACTAACTAGCTAGCAAGATTATAATCCTGGTGCTAAACTAAGAGAAGCCACAAAATCAGTTTGAATAAGAGTAAACATTTACTCACCAAGTCAGTGTATCAGCTAAAGATCCACAGCAATGACAATAATATGTTGAGCTGAGGCTTCTCCAGGTTTGCTCAACATATTCCATAACAAATGCTGGCACCGTGAACATGCGGACTGATCGGAGAGGGAGGAGGACGGTAGTGACGTGGCATTTTCAAAACACATCTTTCATCCTTCCGCCCTGTGAAGCAAAACTTGCAGCTTAGTTAGTTTTTCTAAGTTAAGACAAGTGAAATAAATGGAGTTTGTCAGCATTTTTGCATAAAAAGTACTGGTAAGTTATTTAAATGTAGTTCTAATAAGAAATAGTTAAAAATTGAGTTGAGCCTATTTAATATTTAAAATGAAACCCAATATTCCATGGTACAGTGTAGGTTTGCATGTGTAATTAGTGTGTAAGAATATTGCAGAAGAAGCTTAATGTGTACTTTGTAAAAACGATGAGAAAAAACGCTAAATGGGAAAAGGAAAGAAAAGATAAATGGCCTTTTTTTCAATGGACCTCTCGGCCGGCCGCTTGGCGTATGACATGTGGCGGAAGTCTCTGGTACAGAGGGCCGCCAGTTCGAATCCCTCACGAACTCATTTGCCACGGCCCTTCGCTTGGGGGACCGGGAGACGCATACGCGCGTTTCCTTTAGCTTTCACCTAGTAATCATACAGCTCGCCTTCATTTCTTTAACTACTGTGTAACTTAACCTATACCAACTCATCATAATCACACATTTATATTCATCTCAATCTGCAGTGTAACTGTGTTGCTCTTTAATCCCTACCTCAACAATCTTGTACACTTAAAAGTATAGGAAAAGACAACACTTAACCTAAAATATTTAAGTGGAGCACTTAAGGAAATATTCATCTTGGCATTCCACCACTCATTTATTTTTAACATTTATTGTGGTTCATTTGTTTTTCATTATTCTACCTTTTGTCAAGGCAAAACTCAAGGGCTACAGACAGGACAGACTTAAAAGAAGACTTTCAACTGAAACACATTTGCGTAATGTTGCAGAGGTGGACATACAGATGAAGAAAAGAATTCTGGATATGATGGAGTCATCTGAGAGGCCAGCTTCTGAACATCACACTAAATTATAAGTCACTCTTGAGAGACAAGTTCAGTTGCAGATGGATTTTTACTGCTAAGACAAGTCATGCATCCACCACCACAACCTTTCAACCTGCCACCACACCATGGTCTATGCATGTGCACCACCACCACACGCTGTACCTGGCTCATTTTGAGTACACTGTACAGCCTTGTTAGTTCCCAGAACTCGAAAAAAATTGAGGAAACTCGTTGCCTCAAAAAAACTAAGTAAAGCTTACTTAAGATGACTGTTAGGACAACTTACACATTGCAAGTCTGCAGTATTAAGAATAACTTGATATTTCTGACTGTACAATTTTAATTCTTTACCTACTGACAAACATTTCAAGTTCAACTAAATGAAAAAACTATTTGTGGTAACCTGAATATGATTAAAAATAATTAACAACACTTTTTGTAATGATGTTAAAATCAGACCAACTTTTATTTTCAAACACAACAAAGTATTACAGCCAACATACTGGACACTGTTCTGCTGAACAACAAACAATTATATTGCCATCACTGTTATAATCTTACAATGAAACAAAGTCTCAGATGTAATTATTCTGAAAAGAAGTTTAGGCCTACCACAAGTTTGTTTTGTACTTACATTACTTATATAATCAAAATAAAATATTTATTGTTCTGTCACAAGTGCAGTCTCTGATTTAAACAGCACATTTGTTGTTCATTCCAACACAGGAGCTGGAATGTTGTAATGTTTTAAGGATGGCTTGTTTCCAGTCCAGGCATTACTGCCCGAATGACTGTCATGGATCGAGGTGATCCAAATGTAAGTGCAGAAGAAGGTCTTTAATTTCCCTTAAGTACAGTGGCAGTGGATGTGGGTTGGAGATGCAGGCGACCATCTTCACTGACCACACCATCTGTGACGGAGGACTCATCTCTCCTGGTGTCCTGCGAGCAAACAATCATATTTTTTGGAACATGAACTTAATTGCTTTCTTAAAACATTTTTTTCTGCATTTGGTATAAAACAGACTCCAATTTACACAATCTCAGGCTCCCTCCCCACCAGAGAGGTGACATTCAATGTCCCAATTGTCAGTCTGGATAGCCCTGACCCCCACCCGACACACAATAATGCCATGAAAGCATCATTTTAAAAAGGGCTATGCAAACATGGCCAATAACTTTCATTCTAATGATGTGCAAAATGATTTGGGAACAAAACAAATTTTGCTGTTAGAAAACTTGCAGACTTCACTATATACAGTGTAGACCCTCTAAACTAAGTTTGGGGGATGTGATCTTTCAAGAAATGCAGACCAAACTGTTGTTGTTTGTTTACTTACACAGCATGTCTTGTAGAATTAACTGGAGTCACCAGCAACAGCATAGTGCAGTCATATCTCAAGTCTAATAACAGAAGACAGGAAAAGATCAGTAAAGAAACAACTTCCCCAAACCAAAGCACGAATAAAACGATAAGTAAAACAGGCTGATCTAAAGTAGGATTAAAGTTCAGCCTGATTAATATAAATGTCACTGACAGTTGCTAATATATTGGAAAACCGAAATACTTACCACTGAGTTGATGTCTTTCTGTCCAACAACAGGAGTGCTGATCCCGATCCTCAAAGACAGTAAGAAGCAAGCAGAGGGAGAAAAAGCAGAACAGTTTTCAGAAACTGATTTTATCCTTAATGGCTGTGCAATTATTGTAACATAGAGATTGCTTATGTTGTTAAATAAAGGCTAGATTTGACATTAATAGATGCCACAGATGTTCAAAAGCTGCCACAAAGCATGAAAAAAAAAATGGACGTCTCCGAAAACGTCAGAGCATTTTTGCAAATATGTGATGTCTTGATAAATCGAGCAGATATTTGAACTTTACACAGCTACATTCTCGCCTGAAAATATCTTAAAAGTTTATTTTGTGACCCAGAAAAAGTAATACGTTTTTTAGCCGCGCTCCTCTGCCATTGCTGCGTTTACAAGTATGCCCAGGCTCTAATGACCACCCTCCTCCTTTTCCCCAGACTACCCTTTCTGGGTCACAAAATAACCTTTTAAGATATTTTCAGGCGAGAATGTAGCTGTGTAATGCTCAAATATCTACTTAATTTATAAAAATATCACATATTTGCAAAAGTGCTTCCACGTTTTCGGAGAGCTCTGTTATCCACCAGCGCAATAGCTGACCGGGAGGTCAAGGCTTGATAGAGTCCAGAAGCACAGCTAACTCCTGGCTTATTGTTTTCAACCCCCCTGCACTCTTTTGCTACTCAGGTTAAACATTATCTATATAATTAGTTAGTTAGTTATGGCTATGGATTGAAAATACCCCCCACACCCCACCCTACCCCTAACGGCTATACCTCCCGAAGAATTTTGTCTGGGCTCTTATCTCACTTTTTTATTTCAAACAATCAACAGAAAATTTCACAGACATAGTTTTATGTAAGGTTTTTAAGGCTGTGGTGTTAATTTTTAAGTAACATGAGCCCAGCGGCAGCAGCAACGCTAGGCTAACACTAACTAGCTAGCAAGATTATAATCCTGGTGCTAAACTAAGAGAAGCCACAAAATCAGTTTGAATAAGAGTAAACATTTACTCACCAAGTCAGTGTATCAGCTAAAGATCCACAGCAATGACAATAATATGTTGAGCTGAGGCTTCTCCAGGTTTGCTCAACATATTCCATAACAAATGCTGGCACCGTGAACATGCGGACTGATCGGAGAGGGAGGAGGACGGTAGTGACGTGGCATTTTCAAAACACATCTTTCATCCTTCCGCCCTGTGAAGCAAAACTTGCAGCTTAGTTAGTTTTTCTAAGTTAAGACAAGTGAAATAAATGGAGTTTGTCAGCATTTTTGCATAAAAAGTACTGGTAAGTTATTTAAATGTAGTTCTAATAAGAAATAGTTAAAAATTGAGTTGAGCCTATTTAATATTTAAAATGAAACCCAATATTCCATGGTACAGTGTAGGTTTGCATGTGTAATTAGTGTGTAAGAATATTGCAGAAGAAGCTTAATGTGTACTTTGTAAAAACGATGAGAAAAAACGCTAAATGGGAAAAGGAAAGAAAAGATAAATGTCCTTTTTTTCAATGGATCTCTCGGCCGGCCGCTTGGCGTATGACATGTGGCGGAAGTCTCCGGTACAGAGGGCCGCCAGTTCGAATCCCTCACGAACTCATTTGCCACGGCCCTTCGCTTGGGGGACCGGGAGACGCATACGCGCGTTTCCTTTAGCTTTCACCTAGTAATCATACAGCTCGCCTTCATTTCTTTAACTACTGTGTAGCTTAACCTATACCAACTTATCATAATCACACATTTATATTCATCTCAATCTGCAGTGTAACTGTGTTGCTCTTTAATCCCTACCTCAACAATCTTGTACACTTAAAAGTATAGGAAAAGACAACACTTAACCTAAAATATTTAAGTGGAGCACTTAAGGAAATATTCATCTTGGCATTCCACCACTCATTTATTTTTAACATTTATTGTGGTTCATTTGTTTTTCATTATTCTACCTTTTGTCAAGGCAAAACTCAAGGGCTACAGACAGGACAGACTTAAAAGAAGACTTTCAACTGAAACACATTTGCGTAATGTTGCAGAGGTGGACATACAGATGAAGAAAAGAATTCTGGATATGATGGAGTCATCTGAGAGGCCAGCTTCTGAACATCACACTAAATTATAAGTCACTCTTGAGAGACAAGTTCAGTTGCAGATGGATTTTTACTGCTAAGACAAGTCATGCATCCACCACCACAACCTTTCAACCTGCCACCACACCATGGTCTATGCATGTGCACCACCACCACACGCTGTACCTGGCTCATTTTGAGTACACTGTACAGCCTTGTTAGTTCCCAGAACTCGAAAAAAATTGAGGAAACTCGTTGCCTCAAAAAAACTAAGTAAAGCTTAAGATGACTGTTAGGACAACTTACACATTGCAAGTCTGCAGTATTAAGAATAACTTGATATTTCTGACTGTACAATTTTAATTCTTTACCTACTGACAAACATTTCAAGTTCAACTAAATGAAAAAACTATTTGTGGTAACCTGAATATGATTAAAAATAATTAACAACACTTTTTGTAATGATGTTAAAATCAGACCAACTTTTATTTTCAAACACAACAAAGTATAACAGCCAACATACTGGACACTGTTCTGCTGAACAACAAACAATTATATTGCCATCACTGTTATAATCTTACAATGAAACAAAGTCTCAGATGTAATTATTCTGAAAATAAGTTTAGGCCTACCACAAGTTTGTTTTGTACTTACATTACTTATATAATCAAAATAAAATATTTATTGTTCTGTCACAAGTGCAGTCTCTGATTTAAACAGCACATTTGTTGTTCATTCCAACACAGGAGCTGGAATGTTGTAATGTTTTAAGGATGGCTTGTTTCCAGTCCAGGCATTACTGCCCGAATGACTGTCATGGATCGAGGTGATCCAAATGTAAGTGCAGAAGAAGGTCTTTAATTTCCCTTAAGTACAGTGGCAGTGGATGTGGGTTGGAGATGCAGGCGACCATCTTCACTGACCACACCATCTGTGACGGAGGACTCATCTCTCCTGGTGTCCTGCGAGCAAACAATCATATTTTTTGGAACATGAACTTAATTGCTTTCTTAAAACATTTTTTTCTGCATTTGGTATAAAACAGACTCCAATTTACACAATCTCAGGCTCCCTCCCCACCAGAGAGGTGACATTCAATGTCCCAATTGTCAGTCTGGATAGCCCTGACCCCCACCCGACACACAATAATGCCATGAAAGCATCATTTTAAAAAGGGCTATGCAAACATGGCCAATAACTTTCATTCTAATGATGTGCAAAATTATTTGGGAACAAAACAAATTTTGCTGTTAGAAAACTTGCAGACTTCACTATATACAGTGTAGACCCTCTAAACTAAGTTTGGGGGATGTGATCTTTCAAGAAATGCAGACCAAACTGTTGTTGTTTGTTTACTTACACAGCATGTCTTGTAGAATTAACTGGAGTCACCAGCAACAGCATAGTGCAGTCATATCTCAAGTCTAATAACAGAAGACAGGAAAAGATCAGTAAAGAAACAACTTCCCCAAACCAAAGCACGAATAAAACGATAAGTAAAACAGGCTGATCTAAAGTATGATTAAAGTTCAGCCTGATTAATATAAATGTCACTGACAGTTGCAAATATATTGGAAAACCGAAATACTTACCACTGAGTTGATGTCTTTCTGTCCAACAACAGGAGTGCTGATCCCGATCCTCAAAGACAGTAAGAAGCAAGCAGAGGGAGAAAAAGCAGAACAGTTTTCAGAAACTGATTTTATCCTTAATGGCTGTGCAATTATTGTAACATAGAGATTGCTTATGTTGTTAAATAAAGGCTAGATTTGACATTAATAGATGCCACAGATGTTCAAAAGCTGCCACAAAGCATGAAAAAAAAAATGGACGTCTCCGAAAACGTCAGAGCATTTTTGCAAATATGTGATGTCTTGATAAATCGAGCAGATATTTGAACTTTACACAGCTACATTCTCGCCTGAAAATATCTTAAAAGTTTATTTTGTGACCCAGAAAAAGTAATACGTTTTTTAGCCGCGCTCCTCTGCCATTGCTGCGTTTACAAGTATGCACAGGCTCTAATGACCACCCTCCTCCTTTTCCCCAGACTACCCTTTCTGGGTCACAAAATAACCTTTTAAGATATTTTCAGGCGAGAATGTAGCTGTGTAATGCTCAAATATCTACTTAATTTATAAAAATATCACATATTTGCAAAAGTGCTTCCACGTTTTCGGAGAGCTCTGTTATCCACCAGCGCAATAGCTGACCGGGAGGTCAAGGCTTGATAGAGTCCAGAAGCACAGCTAACTCCTGGCTTATTGTTTTCAACCCCCCTGCACTCTTTTGCTACTCAGGTTAAACATTATCTATATAATTAGTTAGTTAGTTATGGCTATGGATTGAAAATACCCCCCACACCCCACCCTACCCCTAACGGCTATACCTCCCGAAGAATTTTGTCTGGGCTCTTATCTCACTTTTTTATTTCAAACAATCAACAGAAAATTTCACAGACATAGTTTTATGTAAGGTTTTTAAGGCTGTGGTGTTAATTTTTAAGTAACATGAGCCCAGCGGCAGCAGCAACGCTAGGCTAACACTAACTAGCTAGCAAGATTATAATCCTGGTGCTAAACTAAGAGAAGCCACAAAATCAGTTTGAATAAGAGTAAACATTTACTCACCAAGTCAGTGTATCAGCTAAAGATCCACAGCAATGACAATAATATGTTGAGCTGAGGCTTCTCCAGGTTTGCTCAACATATTCCATAACAAATGCTGGCACCGTGAACATGCGGACTGATCCGAGAGGGAGGAGGACGGTAGTGACGTGGCATTTTCAAAACACATCTTTCATCCTTCCGCCCTGTGAAGCAAAACTTGCAGCTTAGTTAGTTTTTCTAAGTTAAGACAAGTGAAATAAATGGAGTTTGTCAGCATTTTTGCATAAAAAGTACTGGTAAGTTATTTAAATGTAGTTCTAATAAGAAATAGTTAAAAATTGAGTTGAGCCTATTTAATATTTAAAATGAAACCCAATATTCCATGGTACAGTGTAGGTTTGCATGTGTAATTAGTGTGTAAGAATATTGCAGAAGAAGCTTAATGTGTACTTTGTAAAAACGATGAGAAAAAACGCTAAATGGGAAATGGAAAGAAAAGATAAATGTCCTTTTTTTCAATGGACCTCTCGGCCGGCCGCTTGGCGTATGACATGTGGCGGAAGTCTCTGGTACAGAGGGCCGCCAGTTCGAATCCCTCACGAACTCATTTGCCACGGCCCTTCGCTTGGGGGACCGGGAGACGCATACGCGCGTTTCCTTTAGCTTTCACCTAGTAATCATACAGCTCGCCTTCATTTCTTTAACTACTGTGTAGCTTAACCTATACCAACTTATCATAATCACACATTTATATTCATCTCAATCTGCAGTGTAACTGTGTTGCTCTTTAATCCCTACCTCAACAATCTTGTACACTTAAAAGTATAGGAAAAGACAACACTTAACCTAAAATATTTAAGTGGAGCACTTAAGGAAATATTCATCTTGGCATTCCACCACTCATTTATTTTTAACATTTATTGTGGTTCATTTGTTTTTCATTATTCTACCTTTTGTCAAGGCAAAACTCAAGGGCTACAGACAGGACAGACTTAAAAGAAGACTTTCAACTGAAACACATTTGCGTAATGTTGCAGAGGTGGACATACAGATGAAGAAAAGAATTCTGGATATGATGGAGTCATCTGAGAGGCCAGCTTCTGAACATCACACTAAATTATAAGTCACTCTTGAGAGACAAGTTCAGTTGCAGATGGATTTTTACTGCTAAGACAAGTCATGCATCCACCACCACAACCTTTCAACCTGCCACCACACCATGGTCTATGCATGTGCACCACCACCACACGCTGTACCTGGCTCATTTTGAGTACACTGTACAGCCTTGTTAGTTCCCAGAACTCGAAAAAAATTGAGGAAACTCGTTGCCTCAAAAAAACTAAGTAAAGCTTAAGATGACTGTTAGGACAACTTACACATTGCAAGTCTGCAGTATTAAGAATAACTTGATATTTCTGACTGTACAATTTTAATTCTTTACCTACTGACAAACATTTCAAGTTCAACTAAATGAAAAAACTATTTGTGGTAACCTGAATATGATTAAAAATAATTAACAACACTTTTTGTAATGATGTTAAAATCAGACCAACTTTTATTTTCAAACACAACAAAGTATAACAGCCAACATACTGGACACTGTTCTGCTGAACAACAAACAATTATATTGCCATCACTGTTATAATCTTACAATGAAACAAAGTCTCAGATGTAATTATTCTGAAAATAAGTTTAGGCCTACCACAAGTTTGTTTTGTACTTACATTACTTATATAATCAAAATAAAATATTTATTGTTCTGTCACAAGTGCAGTCTCTGATTTAAACAGCACATTTGTTGTTCATTCCAACACAGGAGCTGGAATGTTGTAATGTTTTAAGGATGGCTTGTTTCCAGTCCAGGCATTACTGCCCGAATGACTGTCATGGATCGAGGTGATCCAAATGTAAGTGCAGAAGAAGGTCTTTAATTTCCCTTAAGTACAGTGGCAGTGGATGTGGGTTGGAGATGCAGGCGACCATCTTCACTGACCACACCATCTGTGACGGAGGACTCATCTCTCCTGGTGTCCTGCGAGCAAACAATCATATTTTTTGGAACATGAACTTAATTGCTTTCTTAAAACATTTTTTTCTGCATTTGGTATAAAACAGACTCCAATTTACACAATCTCAGGCTCCCTCCCCACCAGAGAGGTGACATTCAATGTCCCAATTGTCAGTCTGGATAGCCCTGACCCCCACCCGACACACAATAATGCCATGAAAGCATCATTTTAAAAAGGGCTATGCAAACATGGCCAATAACTTTCATTCTAATGATGTGCAAAATGATTTGGGAACAAAACAAATTTTGCTGTTAGAAAACTTGCAGACTTCACTATATACAGTGTAGACCCTCTAAACTAAGTTTGGGGGATGTGATCTTTCAAGAAATGCAGACCAAACTGTTGTTGTTTGTTTACTTACACAGCATGTCTTGTAGAATTAACTGGAGTCACCAGCAACAGCATAGTGCAGTCATATCTCAAGTCTAATAACAGAAGACAGGAAAAGATCAGTAAAGAAACAACTTCCCCAAACCAAAGCACGAATAAAACGATAAGTAAAACAGGCTGATCTAAAGTATGATTAAAGTTCAGCCTGATTAATATAAATGTCACTGACAGTTGCAAATATATTGGAAAACCGAAATACTTACCACTGAGTTGATGTCTTTCTGTCCAACAACAGGAGTGCTGATCCCGATCCTCAAAGACAGTAAGAAGCAAGCAGAGGGAGAAAAAGCAGAACAGTTTTCAGAAACTGATTTTATCCTTAATGGCTGTGCAATTATTGTAACATAGAGATTGCTTATGTTGTTAAATAAAGGCTAGATTTGACATTAATAGATGCCACAGATGTTCAAAAGCTGCCACAAAGCATGAAAAAAAAAATGGACGTCTCCGAAAACGTCAGAGCATTTTTGCAAATATGTGATGTCTTGATAAATCGAGCAGATATTTGAACTTTACACAGCTACATTCTCGCCTGAAAATATCTTAAAAGTTTATTTTGTGACCCAGAAAAAGTAATACGTTTTTTAGCCGCGCTCCTCTGCCATTGCTGCGTTTACAAGTATGCACAGGCTCTAATGACCACCCTCCTCCTTTTCCCCAGACTACCCTTTCTGGGTCACAAAATAACCTTTTAAGATATTTTCAGGCGAGAATGTAGCTGTGTAATGCTCAAATATCTACTTAATTTATAAAAATATCACATATTTGCAAAAGTGCTTCCACGTTTTCGGAGAGCTCTGTTATCCACCAGCGCAATAGCTGACCGGGAGGTCAAGGCTTGATAGAGTCCAGAAGCACAGCTAACTCCTGGCTTATTGTTTTCAACCCCCCTGCACTCTTTTGCTACTCAGGTTAAACATTATCTATATAATTAGTTAGTTAGTTATGGCTATGGATTGAAAATACCCCCCACACCCCACCCTACCCCTAACGGCTATACCTCCCGAAGAATTTTGTCTGGGCTCTTATCTCACTTTTTTATTTCAAACAATCAACAGAAAATTTCACAGACATAGTTTTATGTAAGGTTTTTAAGGCTGTGGTGTTAATTTTTAAGTAACATGAGCCCAGCGGCAGCAGCAACGCTAGGCTAACACTAACTAGCTAGCAAGATTATAATCCTGGTGCTAAACTAAGAGAAGCCACAAAATCAGTTTGAATAAGAGTAAACATTTACTCACCAAGTCAGTGTATCAGCTAAAGATCCACAGCAATGACAATAATATGTTGAGCTGAGGCTTCTCCAGGTTTGCTCAACATATTCCATAACAAATGCTGGCACCGTGAACATGCGGACTGATCCGAGAGGGAGGAGGACGGTAGTGACGTGGCATTTTCAAAACACATCTTTCATCCTTCCGCCCTGTGAAGCAAAACTTGCAGCTTAGTTAGTTTTTCTAAGTTAAGACAAGTGAAATAAATGGAGTTTGTCAGCATTTTTGCATAAAAAGTACTGGTAAGTTATTTAAATGTAGTTCTAATAAGAAATAGTTAAAAATTGAGTTGAGCCTATTTAATATTTAAAATGAAACCCAATATTCCATGGTACAGTGTAGGTTTGCATGTGTAATTAGTGTGTAAGAATATTGCAGAAGAAGCTTAATGTGTACTTTGTAAAAACGATGAGAAAAAACGCTAAATGGGAAATGGAAAGAAAAGATAAATGTCCTTTTTTTCAATGGACCTCTCGGCCGGCCGCTTGGCGTATGACATGTGGCGGAAGTCTCTGGTACAGAGGGCCGCCAGTTCGAATCCCTCACGAACTCATTTGCCACGGCCCTTCGCTTGGGGGACCGGGAGACGCATACGCGCGTTTCCTTTAGCTTTCACCTAGTAATCATACAGCTCGCCTTCATTTCTTTAACTACTGTGTAGCTTAACCTATACCAACTCATCATAATCACACATTTATATTCATCTCAATCTGCAGTGTAACTGTGTTGCTCTTCAATCCCTACCTCAACAATCTTGTACACTTAAAAGTATAGGAAAAGACAACACTTAACCTAAAATATTTAAGTGGAGCACTTAAGGAAATATTCATCTTGGCATTCCACCACTCATTTATTTTTAACATTTATTGTGGTTCATTTGTTTTTCATTATTCTACCTTTTGTCAAGGCAAAACTCAAGGGCTACAGACAGGACAGACTTAAAAGAAGACTTTCAACTGAAACACATTTGCGTAATGTTGCAGAGGTGGACATACAGATGAAGAAAAGAATTCTGGATATGATGGAGTCATCTGAGAGGCCAGCTTCTGAACATCACACTAAATTATAAGTCACTCTTGAGAGACAAGTTCAGTTGCAGATGGATTTTTACTGCTAAGACAAGTCATGCATCCACCACCACAACCTTTCAACCTGCCACCACACCATGGTCTATGCATGTGCACCACCACCACACGCTGTACCTGGCTCATTTTGAGTACACTGTACAGCCTTGTTAGTTCCCAGAACTCGAAAAAAATTGAGGAAACTCGTTGCCTCAAAAAAACTAAGTAAAGCTTAAGATGACTGTTAGGACAACTTACACATTGCAAGTCTGCAGTATTAAGAATAACTTGATATTTCTGACTGTACAATTTTAATTGTTTACCTACTGACAAACATTTCAAGTTCAACTAAATGAAAAAACTATTTGTGGTAACCTGAATATGATTAAAAATAATTAACAACACTTTTTGTAATGATGTTAAAATCAGACCAACTTTTATTTTCAAACACAACAAAGTATAACAGCCAACATACTGGACACTGTTCTGCTGAACAACAAACAATTATATTGCCATCACTGTTATAATCTTACAATGAAACAAAGTCTCAGATGTAATTATTCTGAAAATAAGTTTAGGCCTACCACAAGTTTGTTTTGTACTTACATTACTTATATAATCAAAATAAAATATTTATTGTTCTGTCACAAGTGCAGTCTCTGATTTAAACAGCACATTTGTTGTTCATTCCAACACAGGAGCTGGAATGTTGTAATGTTTTAAGGATGGCTTGTTTCCAGTCCAGGCATTACTGCCCGAATGACTGTCATGGATCGAGGTGATCCAAATGTAAGTGCAGAAGAAGGTCTTTAATTTCCCTTAAGTACAGTGGCAGTGGATGTGGGTTGGAGATGCAATGAGCTTGAACCTGCAGGCGACCATCTTCACTGACCACACCATCTGTGACGGAGGACTCATCTCTCCTGGTGTCCTGCGAGCAAACAATCATATTTTTTGGAACATGAACTTAATTGCTTTCTTAAAACATTTTTTTCTGCATTTGGTATAAAACAGACTCCAATTTACACAATCTCAGGCTCCCTCCCCACCAGAGAGGTGACATTCAATGTCCCAATTGTCAGTCTGGATAGCCCTGACCCCCACCCGACACACAATAATGCCATGAAAGCATCATTTTAAAAAGGGCTATGCAAACATGGCCAATAACTTTCATTCTAATGATGTGCAAAATGATTTGGGAACAAAACAAATTTTGCTGTTAGAAAACTTGCAGACTTCACTATATACAGTGTAGACCCTCTAAACTAAGTTTGGGGGATGTGATCTTTCAAGAAATGCAGACCAAACTGTTGTTGTTTGTTTACTTACACAGCATGTCTTGTAGAATTAACTGGAGTCACCAGCAACAGCATAGTGCAGTCATATCTCAAGTCTAATAACAGAAGACAGGAAAAGATCAGTAAAGAAACAACTTCCCCAAACCAAAGCACAAATAAAACGATAAGTAAAACAGGCTGATGTAAAGTATGATTAAAGTTCAGCCTGATTAATATAAATGTCACTGACAGTTGCTAATATATTGGAAAACCGAAATACTTACCACTGAGTTGATGTCTTTCTGTCCAACAACAGGAGTGCTGATCCCGAGCCTCAAAGACAGTAAGAAGCAAGCAGAGGGAGAAAAAGCAGAACAGTTTTCAGAAACTGATTTTATCCTTAATGGCTGTGCAATTATTGTAACATAGAGATTGCTTATGTTGTTAAATAAAGGCTAGATTTGACATTAATAGATGCCACAGATGTTCAAAAGCTGCCACAAAGCATGAAAAAAAAATGGACGTCTCCGAAAACGTCAGAGCATTTTTGCAAATATGTGATGTCTTGATAAATCGAGCAGATATTTGAACTTTACACAGCTACATTCTCGCCTGAAAATATCTTAAAAGTTTATTTTGTGACCCAGAAAAAGTAATAAGTTTTTTAGCCGCGCTCCTCCGCCATTGCTGCGTTTACATGTATGCACAGGCTCCAATGACCACCCTCCTCCTTTTCCCCAGACTACCCTTTCTGGGTCACAAAATAACCTTTTAAGATATTTTCAGGCGAGAATGTAGCTGTGTAATGCTCAAATATCTACTTAATTTATAAAAATAACACATATTTGCAAAAGTGCTTCCACGTTTTCGGAGAGCTCTGTTATCCACCAGCGCAATAGCTGACCGGGAGGTCAAGGCTTGATAGAGTCCAGGAGCACAGCTAACTCCTGGCTTATTGTTTTCAACCCCCCTGCACTCTTTTGCTACTCAGGTTAAACATTATCTATATAATTAGTTAGTTAGTTATGGCTATGGATTGAAAATACCCCCCACACCCCACCCTACCCCTAACGGCTACACCTCCCGAAGAATTTTGTCTGGGCTCTTATCTCACTTTTTTATTTCAAACAATCAACAGAAAATTTCACAGACATAGTTTTATGTAAGGTTTTTAAGGCTGTGGTGTTAATTTTTAAGTAACATGAGCCCAGCGGCAGCAGCAACGCTAGGCTAACACTAACTAGCTAGCAAGATTATAATCCTGGTGCTAAACTAAGAGAAGCCACAAAATCAGTTTGAATAAGAGTAAACATTTACTCACCAAGTCAGTGTATCAGCTAAAGATCCACAGCAATGACAATAATATGTTGAGCTGAGGCTTCTCCAGGTTTGCTCAACATATTCCATAACAAATGCTGGCACCGTGAACATGCGGACTGATCGGAGAGGGAGGAGGACGGTAGTGACGTGGCATTTTCAAAACACATCTTTCATCCTTCCGCCCTCTGAAGCAAAACTTCCAGCTTAGTTAGTTTTTCTAAGTTAAGACAAGTGAAATAAATTGAGTTTCTCAGCATTTTTGCATAAAAAGTACTGGTAAGTTATTTAAATGGAGTTCTAATAAGAAATAGTTAAAAATTGAGTTAAGCCTATTTAATATTTAAAATGAAACCCAATATTCCATTGTACAGTGTAGGTTTCCATGTGTAATTAGTGTGTAAGAATATTGCAGAAGAAGCTTAATGTGTACTTTGTAAAAACGATGAGAAAAAAAGCTGGCTGGAGAAGAAAAGATAAATGTCCTTTTTTTCAATCGATCTTTCGGCCGGCCGTTTGGCGTATGACATGTGGCGGAAGTCTCTGGTACAAAGCGCCGCCAGAACCCCTCACGAATTCATTGCCACGGCCCTCGCTTGGGGGGCGGGGAGACGCATACTCTCGTTTCCTTTAGCACCTTTAGCCTTCACCTAGTAATCATACAGCTCGCCTTCATTTCTTTAACTACTGTGTAGCTTAACCTATACCAAGTCATCATAATGACACATTTATATTCATCTCAATCTGCAGTGTAACTGTGTTGCTCTTCAATCCCTACCTCAACAATCTTGTACACTTAAAAGTATAGGAAAAGACAACACTTAACCTAAAATATTTAAGTGGAGCACTTAAGGAAATATTCATCTTGGCATTCCACCACTCATTTATTTTTAACATTTATTGTGGTTCATTTGTTTTTCATTATTCTACCTTTTGTCAAGGCAAAACTCAAGGGCTACAGACAGGACAGACTTAAAAGAAGACTTTCAACTGAAACACATTTGCGTAATGTTGCAGAGGTGGACATACAGATGAAGAAAAGAATTCTGGATATGATGGTGTTGGGTCTAAATCAGACCCCGCTGATCCCAGAACTTATTCCCATGAAAGAAAGACAAGGCAACAGCGATCGATCTTTTTACTTGCAAGGGAGGTCTGTCGGTATCTTAGTTCATCACAAAATGACCTCCCCGACTGCCCCCTCTCGCTCCCTTTTATTGGCAACGTTCACACAATAAACAATAGTTTACAACACGTACCTTCCCCACATAACCCCCCTTGGTTACAAAGACAAGGCACTGTGTGTGTGTTATGTGAGAATGTGTGTGTGTGTGTGTGTGTGTGTGGCACGCTGCTTATCAAAGGGTCATATAACATAAAAGCACAGGAACATCCTTGGTCATAAAGAGGGCAATCTCCCCTCACCCTAGATAACACAATGAAGCCCTACAAAGGGGAGGAAGTTTACCACATCAAACAGACCTTCACAGAGGGTGTTCCTGTGATCAGAAACACTACTGCCCCCCTCCCAGAATCTTAAGGATCTGGGGAGGGGAGGACAGAAGGGATTCTTTAAACCTATGTACAAATGGCAAACATAAGAATGACAATATTAAACAATTAACCCTGACATAACCCTCCTGTTTGTCATTTTATGTTTCAAATTATTCCTATGTAGTACATTCTAGCCATGCACCTCATGCTTGACATTTTCAGCGCAGGCGTCATTTTATACACAGGCTTCTGTCATGTCAGTAATTTCAGTCATGTTATATTGTTGTAAAAGTACATAATCAACAAATGTATTGAAAATCATCTTAGTTAGCATTGATCCTATACAAGGTAAAATGCATCCTATACATAAGCAAATCAGCATCAACAATACATAAACAGGAATTAAATTTTTCAAAAGAAGATGCCACCAAGGACCAGACATTAACCAACCTATCCAGCCTCATGGTGCATCTATTCCTGTCATGTAATTCATTATGTATTTCTGCAAGTAAACAACTGAATATCAAAAGTCAAACAAGAAGAATCATCATTCTCAAAAATCATATGTCACTACAATCCAACTGTATACAGACATATGCATTCAAACGCATCAGTTGACTTCATTGTTTGTCCATGTGGCTCTCAGCTAACTTCAAAGCTGTAGCCTGGTCAACACTCCTTTTTATGACTCCTATCAACCCCCCAAATCTCACTGTAGGCTTCCTGTGGGGGTTAGAGTCAACTGGTGAGTTATCTGCATTTACAACTCTTCTCCTGTCCTGTTGTCACCACAGAAAAAGCTTTGTAAAGGAAATTGGATCAAGCTGTTTTGATCTTCTTGGCTCAAAACCTCAAGTGTTCATGATGTAAATGTAGACAAAAGGCTTCTCTGTTTACATCCTTCTTGCAGAAGACAAAAGAATAGGTGATGTTGCACAAATTCCATGGTAAATCTTCAACTTGGACTAAATCCATTGTCCTTTATGCACATAGGCAATCGGCCTGTTTCCAGTTCGTTTAGCTGTTCAATGTCCTGCAGCGAGTCAGATACTTTGAGTCAGACTAGCAGGTCTGTCTTACCAGAGCAGTTCATCTTCCCGGCTACTGGTGAATCAACCGTCCATTCAGGTTCAGAGCAGTTGAAAAGTTGGCAGTGTTCCAAGTATGTTTACTCCTGGATGTGTTGCTAAGGCAACCAAACAAACTGTCTCGCTCTCAGTGATGCTATATGGCCACAGTCCAGAAGAATGTGTAGCCAGTGGCATCACAAGCATAACCATTGGTCTCGTTCTTTAGGTGAGCGGTTGTGTTCTTAAACTGCCACCAGTAGTTGTTGAAAACCCATGCAGGTACTGGGTGTGGTTTGCTCTGTCCCAGTGCGCTCCCTGTCATCCCACTCTGGGTCCACAGGCTCAAGAAGATGCACAGCACATTCCCAGCCATTCTGATGAGTACCTGTGGCTCAGTTGGTTTCTTCACCGGATTGAGACGAGGGGCCCTGGAGGCTTTCCCCCCCCTTTGTACCCGGTCTTCCTGCCACTTACTCCGAGCTGGCCTGGATGTGTGTCACCTTCTTGCAGTGCGCTTGATGTATCCATGTATTCCTTCCGGCAATCTTCACTGCTGTGGTCGTTGTCAGCAGCACCCAATAGGGACCTTTCACCGCGGACTGGACCAGCACTTCCTCTCCATGGCCTTATCAACATCCAATCTCCAGACTTCAGACTCTGCTCCTGCGGAGAAACAGAATCATCTGGCAGATCATTTGTTCTCATGACTACTTTACTTTTAAACATTTCAAGCATCTAATCTGCTAATATGCTCTCTCTTCTGTTTTTCTATCATCACTACAGAAGACTAGAACTCTAAATGCTCTAACATATTTAATCTCAAAGAGTCAGACCATTCTCTGTTGGAGGAATCCTCATGTATATCTTAACTAATTCTATACAGTCTAACCATGTCCTGCCTGTCTTCCTAAGTCTTAACTTTACTGTTCTATTAGTTCTCTCTGCCTGCAAATGCAATTATTTTTTTTAGTATTTAATAATCCTAGAGTGAGTATAACCTACTGCTGCCATCATCCCCCCTGTGGAGACATTGCAAAGCCCATGGCTCAAAATAGCAGCAGTCTTGTAGAAATTATTAGGCAGTATTGGTTTATCACACAGATGATAAACACCAACCTACAAACTCGCTCCTTCTGTAGGTCACAACTGTTTTCCTGCTGTAGGTGAGTGGCCTACATGTCTGCTGATGTTGTACTGCTAAAATGTTAACACCATGTTTACTAAAGCTGCCTCTTTTGCGATGTTATCTGCAAAAACTTTCCCTAATGCAACTGGATCTTTCCCTCACATGTGTGCTACACATTTACAAACGGCAATTTCACTGGTTAATAACACTGCCTTCAGCAGATTTTTCAAGAGTTTGGTGTGTTCTACAGGTTTCCCTGTAGAAGTTGTCACACCTCGTCTCACTTATTGCACTACAAGGAAATGTAATGTAGCAAATGCACACTGGCTATCAGGGTATATTGTCTCTCTGCAGCTTTACACGTTTCCGTTAAAGCTAGCATCTCTGCTGCTCAAGCAAATATGAAACATGTTAGTTGTCCTACACAGATAACTTTCTCACTGTCTACTACAGTAAAACCTGTTTTAGTCTGTCCCTCTGCTGTTGTAAAACTCAAACCATCAACAAACCAAACCTTTCCCTCAACGAGTGGCACAGCTATTAAGTCATCCCTCGACTTACACTTCTTCTCCACGTGCTCTCTACACTCATGAGAAGTGCCCTCTTCTTTCGTTGGCAAAAAGGGTTTGACAAATTCAGAATTGTGCACTGCTTTATGGTTCTGTATGGTTGTGAGAGTAATAGTAACATTAAAGACAAGTGTCTTGTAGGTGACAGAAATGTAAGTTTAGTCTGCAGTAATAGACATCCACCTCGTGTGGAACTAACAATGTCAAAAGGTGAAATAACCTATTTCCTGAAACATTGTACAGCTTTAAGCTGCTGCACATACTGATCTCACGCATGGAGGTAAAGCACAAGCAACTAGAGCTAATCCTTTACGATAGTAAGTTACTGGCTTCACTTGTGGAACAAGTGCTGTTAGTTATTTTACAGTCACCTGGCGTTTGTGCTGTTCACAGAACCACAAGTCCATCGCTGGACCTCCTCTGCGCTGTCACTCTTTGGAGCCTGGCACGCTCCCTCAGGTTCTCATGTTCCAACGCTCCTGGAAGCCCAGTAGCACAGCTCTCTGCGCGATGCTGCTGTGCTGGAGGTGATCTCTGATCCTCCTGAAGACTCTCTCCAGGCCTCAGCTTCCATCTTGTGGGCGATCCTCTCAGTCACTCCTTCTCGTTATGGCACCTCACGACATCTACAAATTAAAAAATGACACTCCTCTCGCCACACGGCTTTTGCCATGTGTCAACTCCCCAATGAGACATGTACAAGAATGTTGCACAGTCTCCCTAAAACAATCTCCAGGGTTTGTCCCTTGGAGCAGCTTCACTCCAAGCTGTAACCCTGTGTAAAAAACATTAGTCAGCAATTAAATGTTTTGCTTGTTTAACTCCCAGCTTCAACCTGTATCCTAGAAGACAAAGTTTTAAAGTTAAAACAACCTCACATTTGCAACCAACTGCAGCTCGTAAGTGTAATAAAGTATTCAGCATCACAGAGACAAGTATCATTGCAGGTTTATTCTGAACTCATTAAACTCCTACTTTTTCCCATAATTTGTTCCAAATCATTGAACATCTCAATGTCATTCCACATTGTAATCAGTGACTTCCCTTAAGTTTGTCACTCACCATGAGCCCAAATAGTGGTCAGATAATGAGCCTCATGTATCTATTCTGTAACCATTACCCATCTGTTCAATTGTCACTTGTCTGTCTGCTGAATCCTTTAGCACTCTTAAGGAAAAACAAACATTAGCCAAACACACGGTTCATCCTGGTCAGGTGTCGGCCATCCAGATTCCAGAGGAGCTGTGAAAAGTCATAAAGTTAACACTCACTGTGGAAAAGTAACAATGGTCTCATCACAGTATGTCTCAAACTGTATTAATTTCTCCCCTGTAATTTTCACACTTTCTCCAACATTCTCTCAACAACACAGTGTAATTTCATCATCAACATATAGCCAGTTTCCTTCACACAAAATCTCAGTAATCCTGTGGTAGAAAAACATCATTAAGTTGTGTCCTGCTATAAATCACATGATCAAATCACATGATTAACCATCTGCTGTAAAAAGAAATGTAAATGTTAGCGCTGCGCAGGTGTATACACTCTTTCTCACAGTAATCTCTGTGAGCAACATAAGGTAGTGAATAACACTCCCATGGTAAATTCACAGACACAAGAAATTTTAAACTAAAAAGGTTAAATTTGCAGAGTTCACATAGTCATGTGACCCAAGTTTCCTCCTGTGGTCTCCTTCTGTTCCTGCAACAGAGACACACACAGAGATACATCCACACCTTTGTCAGGTGGGGGTTAACTTCACACAATGGTGTTAGGTCAGTCAGTCTTGTCAGCTTCCCCATTTATTTTAAAATTCTCACTCAGTGATTCTTTGCAGATTGTGGAAATTATCTTCGCATTTGTTTCCACACTCAGCAAATTGACGTCATTTCAAAAAGAAAAATAATTTAGACTGGATTTCCTCGTTGAATCCTTTTGGACAGGAACTTGTTTCCTAATTGTCCCAAATAAGTGGCTTTCTCCTGAGCCCATTTTAATTTTGGAGAAGCTCACTTTGCAACAGTTTTCTCGACGACGCTTCGGTTCTAATCGTGCAGATCTACTCAAACAGAGATCATCAAACAAAACTTCAGTGCACCATGAAAGTAACAAAATAAAAGGAAATAAAGAAAAGGAAAGGAAAGGAAAGGAAAGGAAAGGAAAGAAAGGCCTTGTTTAAGTCATGACACGTGTTCTTCATGCCAGGGGGATAAATCGTAACAACCCAATTGGCTCAGCTTAGTAACAAAAGACAAATCAACAGCCAGTTCAATCTCAAACATTCATCCAATCACACACAACATACAGCATAACCCTGTTGTCTTAGCACATAAGTTTCTTCTCATGTAACTAAATGTGTGCCATGTTAAAACTTCTTCACACACCAGAAACTCACAAACAGCTCACTCATCTAAAACCTCTCATCAGCTTTCTGTTTTTCTCCTCTATGATGCAACCATCTGTCCTCCTATAATATTCAGTCCACTAGTCTATGTATCACTTTCATCTCACTAGTGACTTGGACAAGATGACAAACAGAATCTCATGCTTAAGGTGCTGTCTAGTCTTCATGAGTATCATTTATTGTGTATATGTATGTAGGGTTAGTATAGTTAATGCATTTTCTGTATGTTTTTGTGTTCCTCTCTCATCACACTTTCATTAATCTCATCACTTCTTAAAACATCACACATCTCTCTCTGTTTGTTTTTTTTTTTTTTTTTTTTAAACTGTACTTTTCTCCAAACAGAAAATAGCATTACAGCTGTTTCAGACTGAGAAACACCAAACACTCTTCATGTTGTCATTCATCCACACAACTATTTTATTTCTTTTTGTCCACTGGGCAGGTGATCTGCAGTATCATGTCTGCCCCAGCTGGATACCTTTTCACACACACCGTGACGTCAAACACTCACTTCTGCTTAGATCACAATTATACTTCATTAATTTTCAACGAGATCTGCATCTCCATAGGGCAGGGTGTTATCACCTGGCCCTCTACCTGTGTATTGTGTCAGGGATGGATATGTGGTTGTAACGTTTGTGTTCACTAACTTTACTTTCTGTTTCCTGCATACCTAGTCCGTCTTAGACTCGATGCTGCTCCTAATGCCTCTCCATACTCAGCCTTTAATTTCTCCTCCTCCTCTGTCTCTGCTCTCTCACGCTCTTCTCTGACTTTCTTTCTGCTAACATTCTTGCTTCTCTTCTCTTTTGAGCCTGCTCCAGCCACAACTTAGCAACTGCTAACTGCAATTCTTTCCTCTGCTTCACTTTCCCTGTTTTACCTGCTACACTTACAGCTATTCTTTCAAGCATCTTACTCTTAACTTCCACTAATGTCCCTTCAAATCCATATTTTTCACGTCAACAACCTACATACTGCGTGCTGCCCGGTAAAAATTTCTCCATAAATTCTACATCCCCTTCTAAGGCAGACTTACACATTTTATTCCCCATTATAACAATTCTTTCAAGTTTGCGGCAGGTAACACCTTACCTTAAAAATCCAGGCTACGTGTACACAACAGGTCACAAAATTACGTTAACACCGTTTAGGTTTCCTTCTGTGTGGCTGCGTACACCTACTGGCAATCACACACGCATACGTTCATTCACACACTTTTTAAGGCCTATAATCTTAAACTCTGTATACCGCGGCGAGCTCTTTCCTCCTTATATATTGGTGGAGAAACCATACACTCAACGCACTTATCTGCGGAGTCCTTTTTATAGAGCTCTATCCTCCTTTCGGCGGAGAAACCAGGCAGCTTGCGTCTACACGCACAGCTCTCATGGACCTGCGTCCAAAACGCACAGTCCAACGCACTCCCGTGCCCGCGTGAAACCGCGCAGCTATGGAGCCGTTTATTTCTTTAATAGCCTGCGACCTTCTCGCACGGCTGGCGCGCTCACGTACCTGCGAGAATCCGCACGGTCACGTAGCCGCTCTCTATTGTTTTAGGTTCGCGTGAAACCGCGCAACCAGCGCTCCCCTGGACTCGCGTGAAACCCGCGCAGTCTCAGTGACGCGTTCCTATCTAAAATTCCACATTCATTCACACGGTTACAGAGACGCTCTCGGTTTGCCTACCGTTCACGGGAGAGTCCAGGATCCCGTCAGTCGCCGTCCACGAGGGGAGTTAAAACGCTATCTCGCCGGCCTGGTCGCGACTTTAACACTTCAGGCTTTATCAGGCGTCCTACGGCCTGGCTGTCGACAGTCTGCGGCGTGTCCTCTCTCTCCTCAGTGTACGGCAAAAATTCTTGGGCTCCGGCTCCGAAGGACCAAATAATGTTGGGTCTAAATCAGACCCCGCTGATCCCAGAACTTATTCCCATGAAAGAAAGACAAGGCAACAGCGATCGATCTTTTTACTTGCAAGGGAGGCCTGTCGGTATTTTAGTTCATCACAAAATGACCTCCCCGACTGCCCCCTCTCGCTCCCTTTTATTGGCAACGTTCACACAATAAACAATAGTTTACAACACGTACCTTCCCCACATAACCCCCCTTGGTTACAAAGACAAGGCACTGTGTGTGTGTTATGTGAGAATGTGTGTGTGTGTGTGTTTGTGTGTGGCACGCTGCTGATCAAAGGGTCATATAACATAAAAGCACAGGAACATCCTTGGTCATAAAGAGGGCAATCTCCCCTCACCCTAGATAACACAATGAAGCCCTACAAAGGGGAGGAAGTTTACCACATCAAACAGACCTTCACAGAGGGTGTTCCTGTGATCAGAAACACTACTGCCCCCCTCCCAGAATCTTAAGGATCTGGGGAGGGGAGGACAGAAAGGATTCTTTAAACCTATGTACAAATGGCAAACATAAGAATGACAATATTAAACAATTAACCCTGACAGATGGAGTCATCTGAGAGGCCAGCTTCTGAACATCACAGTAAATTATAAGTCACTCTTGAGAGACAAGTTCAGTTGCAGATGGATTTTTACTGCTAAGACAAGTCATGCATCCACCACCACAACCTTTCAACCTGCCACCACACCATGGTCTATGCGTGTGCACCACCACCACACGCTGTACCTGGCTCATTTTGAGTACACTGTACAGCCTTGTTAGTTCCCAGAACTCGAAAAAAATTGAGGAAACTCGTTGCCTCAAAAAAACTAAGTAAAGCTTACTTAAGATGACTGTTAGGACAACTTACACATTGCAAGTCTGCAGTATTAAGAATAACTTGATATTTCTGACTGTGCAATTTTAATTGTTTACCTACTGACAAACATTTCAAGTTCAACTAAATGAAAAAACTATTTGTGGTAACCTGAATATGATTAAAAATAATTAACAACACTTTTTGTAATGATGTTAAAATCAGCCCAACTTTTATTTTCAAACACAACAAAGTATAACAGCCAACATACTGGACACTGTTCTGCTGAACAACAAACAATTATATTGCCATCACTGTTATAATCTTACAATGAAACAAAGTCTCAGATGTAATTATTCTGAAAATAAGTTTAGGCCTACCACAAGTTTGTTTTGTACTTACATTACTTATATAATCAAAATAAAATATTTATTGTTCTGTCACAAGTGCAGTCTCTGATTTAAACAGCACATTTGTTTTTCATTCCAACACAGGAGCTGGAATGTTGTAATGTTTTAAGGATGGCTTGTTTCCAGTCCAGGCATTACTGCCCGAATGACTGTCATGGATCGAGGTGATCCAAATGTAAGTGCAGAAGAAGGTCTTTAACTTCCCTTAAGTACAGTGGCAGTGGATGTGGGTTGGAGATGCAATGAGCTTGAACCTGCAGGCGACCATCTTCACTGACCACACCATCTGTGACGGAGGACTCATCTCTCCTGGTGTCCTGCGAGCAAACAATCATATTTTTTGGAACATGAACTTAATTGCTTTCTTAAAACATTTTTTTCTGCATTTGGTATAAAACAGACTCCAATTTACACAATCTCAGGCTCCCTCCCCACCAGAGAGGTGACATTCAATGTCCCAATTGTCAGTCTGGATAGCCCTGACCCCCACCCGACACACAATAATGCCATGAAAGCATCATTTTAAAAAGGGCTATGCAAACATGGCCAATAACTTTCATTCTAATGATGTGCAAAATGATTTGGGAACAAAACAAATGTTGCTGTTAGAAAACTTGCAGACTTCACTATATACAGTGTAGACCCTCTAAACTAAGTTTGGGGGATGTGATCTTTCAAGAAATGCAGACCAAACTGTTGTTGTTTGTTTACTTACACAGCATGTCTTGTAGAATTAACTGGAGTCACCAGCAACAGCATCGTGCAGTCATATCTCAAGTCTAATAACAGAAGACAGGAAAAGATCAGTAAAGAAACAACTTCCCCAAACCAAAGCACAAATAAAACGATAAGTAAAACAGGCTGATGTAAAGTATGATTAAAGTTCAGCCTGATTAATATAAATGTCACTGACAGTTGCTAATATATTGGAAAACCGAAATACTTACCACTGAGTTGATGTCTTTCTGTCCAACAACAGGAGTGCTGATCCCGATCCTCAAAGACAGTAAGAAGCAAGCAGAGGGAGAAAAAGCAGAACAGTTTTCTGAAACTGATTTTATCCTTAATGGCTGTGCAATTATTGTAACATAGAGATTGCTTGTGTTGTTAAATAAAGGCTAGATTTGACATTAATAGATGCCACAGATGTTCAAAAGCTGCCACAAAGCATGAAAAAAAAAATGGACGTCTCCGAAAACGTCAGAGCATTTTTGCAAATATGTGATGTCTTGATAAATCGAGCAGATATTTGAACTTTACACAGCTACATTCTCGCCTGAAAATATCTTAAAAGTTTATTTTGTGACCCAGAAAAAGTAATACGTTTTTTGGCCCAGGCTCCAATGACCACCCTCCTCCTTTTCCCCAGACTACCCTTTCTGGGTCACAAAATAACCTTTTAAGATATTTTCAGGCGAGAATGTAGCTGTGTAATGCTCAAACATCTACTTAATTTATAAAAATATCATATTTGCAAAAGTGCTTCCACGTTTTCGGAGAGCTCTGTTATCCACCAGCGCAATAGCTGACCGGGAGGTCAAGGCTTGATAGAGTCCAGGAGCACAGCTAACTCCTGGCTTATTGTTTTCAACCCCCCTGCACTCTTTTGCTACTCAGGTTAAACATTATATATATAATTAGTTAGTTAGTTATGGCTATGGATTGAAAATACCCCCCACACCCCACCCTACCCCTAACGGCTACACCTCCCGAAGAATTTTGTCTGGGCTCTTATCTCACTTTTTTATTTCAAACAATCAACAGAAAATTTCACAGACATAGTTTTATGTAAGGTTTTTAAGGCTGTGGTGTTAATTTTTAAGTAACATGAGCCCAGCGGCAGCAGCAACGCTAGGCTAACACTAACTAGCTAGCAAGATTATAATCCTGGTGCTAAACTAAGAGAAGCCACAAAATCAGTTTGAATAAGAGTAAACATTTACTCACCAAGTCAGTGTATCAGCTAAAGATCCACAGCAATGACAATAATATGTTGAGCTGAGGCTTCTCCAGGTTTGCTCAACATATTCCATAACAAATGCTGGCACCGTGAACATGCGGACTGATCGGAGAGGGAGGAGGACGGTAGTGACGTGGCATTTTCAAAACACATCTGTCATCCTTCCGCCCTCTGAAGCAAAACTTCCAGCTTAGTTAGTTTTTGTAAGTTAAGACAAGTGAAATAAATTGAGTTTGTCAGCATTTTTGCATAAAAAGTACTGGTAAGTTATTTAAATGTAGTTCTAATAAGAAATAGTTAAAAATTGAGTTGAGCCTATTTAATATTTAAAATGAAACCCAATATTCCATTGTACAGTGTAGGTTTGCATGTGTAATTAGTGTGTAAGAATATTGCAGAAGAAGCTTAATGTGTACTTTGTAAAAACGATGAGAAAAAGAGCTGGCTGAAGAAGAAAAGATAAATGTCCTTTTTTTCAATCGGTCTCTCGGCCGGCCGCTTGGCGTATGACATGTGGCGGAAGTCTCTGGTACAGAGGGCCGCCAGTTCGAATCCCTCACGAACTCATTGCCACGGCCCTCGCTTGGGGGACCGGGAGACGCATACGCGCGTTTCCTTTAGCACCTTTAGCTTTCACCTAGTAATCATACAGCTCGCCTTCATTTCTTTAACTACTGTGTAACTTAACCTATACCAAGTCATCATAATCACACATTTATATTCATCTCAATCTGCAGTGTAACTGTGTTGCTCTTCAATCCCTACCTCAACAATCTTGTACACTTAAAAGTATAGGAAAAGACAACACTTAACCTAAAATATTTAAGTCGAGCACTTAAGGAAATATTCATCTTGGCATTCCACCACTCATTTATTTTTAACATTTATTGTGCTTCATTTGTTTTTCATTATTCTACCTTTTGTCAAGGCAAAACTCAAGGGCTACAGACAGGACAGACTTAAAAGAAGACTTTCAACTGAAACACATTTGCGTAATGTTGCAGAGGTGGACATACAGATGAAGAAAAGAATTCTGGATATGATGGAGTCATCTGAGAGGCCAGCTTCTGAACATCACAGTAAATTATAAGTCACTCTTGAGAGACAAGTTCAGTTGCAGATGGATTTTTACTGCTAAGACAAGTCATGCATCCACCACCACAACCTTTCAACCTGCCACCACACCATGGTCTATGCATGTGCACCACCACCACACGCTGTACCTGGCTCATTTTGAGTACACTGTACAGCCTTGTTAGTTCCCAGATCTCGAAAAAAATTGAGGAAACTCGTTGCCTCAAAAAAACTAAGTAAAGCTTACTTAAGATGACTGTTAGGACAACTTACACATTGCAAGTCTGCAGTATTAAGAATAACTTGATATTTCTGACTGTGCAATTTTAATTGTTTACCTACTGACAAACATTTCAAGTTCAACTAAATGAAAAAACTATTTGTGGTAACCTGAATATGATTAAAAATAATTAACAACACTTTTTGTAATGATGTTAAAATCAGCCCAACTTTTATTTTCAAACACAACAAAGTATAACAGCCAACATACTGGACACTGTTCTGCTGAACAACAAACAATTATATTGCCATCACTGTTATAATCTTACAATGAAACAAAGTCTCAGATGTAATTATTCTGAAAAGAAGTTTAGGCCTACCACAAGTTTGTTTTGTACTTGCATTACTTATATAATCAAAATAAAATATTTATTGTTCTGTCACAAGTGCAGTCTCTGATTTAAACAACACATTTGTTTTTCATTCCAACACAGGAGCTGGAATGTTGTAATGTTTTAAGGATGGCTTGTTTCCAGTCCAGGCATTACTGCCTGAATGACTGTCATGGATCGAGGTGATCCAAATGTAGGTGCAGAAGAAGGTCTTTAACTTCCCTTAAGTACAGTGGCAGTGGATGTGGGTTGGAGATGCAATGAGCTTGAACCTGCAGGCGACCATCTTCACTGACCACACCATCTGTGACGGAGGACTCATCTCTCCTGGTGTCCTGCGAGCAAACAATCATATTTTTTGGAACATGAACTTAATTGCTTTCTTAAAACATTTTTTTCTGCATTTGGTATAAAACAGACTCCAATTTACACAATCTCAGGCTCCCTCCCCACCAGAGAGGTGACATTCAATGTCCCAATTGTCAGTCTGGATAGCCCTGACCCCCACCCGACACACAATAATGCCATGAAAGCATCATTTTAAAAAGGGCTATGCAAACATGGCCAATAACTTTCATTCTAATGATGTGCAAAATGATTTGGGAACAAAACAAATGTTGCTGTTAGAAAACTTGCAGACTTCACTATATACAGTGTTGACCCTCTAAACTAAGTTTGGGGGATGTGATCTTTCAAGAAATGCAGACCAAACTGTTGTTGTTTGTTTACTTACACAGCATGTCTTGTAGAATTAACTGGAGTCACCAGCAACAGCATCGTGCAGTCATATCTCAAGTCTAATAACAGAAGACAGGAAAAGATCAGTAAAGAAACAACTTCCCCAAACCAAAGCACAAATAAAACGATAAGTAAAACAGGCTGATCTAAAGTATGATTAAAGTTCAGCCTGATTAATATAAATGTCACTGACAGTTGCTAATATATTGGAAAACCGAAATACTTACCACTGAGTTGATGTCTTTCTGTCCAACAACAGGAGTGCTGATCCCGATCCTCAAAGACAGTAAGAAGCAAGCAGAGGGAGAAAAAGCAGAACAGTTTTCAGAAACTGATTTTATCCTTAATGGCTGTGCAATTATTGTAACATAGAGATTGCTTGTGTTGTTAAATAAAGGCTAGATTTGACATTAATAGATGCCACAGATGTTCAAAAGCTGCCACAAAGCATGAAAAAAAAAATGGAGGTCTCCGCATAAAAAGTACTGGTAAGTTATTTAAATGTAGTTCTAATAAGAAATAGTTAAAAATTGAGTTGAGCCTATTTAATATTTAAAATGAAACCCAATATTCCATTGTACAGTGTAGGTTTCCATGTGTAATTAGTGTGTAAGAATATTGCAGAAGAAGCTTAATGTGTACTTTGTAAAAACGATGAGAAAAAGAGCTGGCTGAAGAAGAAAGGATAAATGTCCTTTTTTTCAATCGGTCTCTCGGCCGGCCGCTTGGCGTATGACATGTGGCGGAAGTCTCTGGTACAGAGGGCCGCCAGTTCGAATCCCTCACGAACTCATTGCCACGGCCCTCGCTTGGGGGACCGGGAGACGCATACGCGCGTTTCCTTTAGCACCTTTAGCTTTCACCTAGTAATCATACAGCTCGCCTTCATTTCTTTAACTACTGTGTAGCTTAACCTATACCAAGTCATCATAATCACACATTTATATTCATCTCAATCTGCAGTGTAACTGTGTTGCTCTTCAATCCCTACCTCAACAATCTTGTACACTTAAAAGTATAGGAAAAGACAACACTTAACCTAAAATATTTAAGTCGAGCACTTAAGGAAATATTCATCTTGGCATTCCACCACTCATTTATTTTTAACATTTATTGTGCTTCATTTGTTTTTCATTATTCTACCTTTTGTCAAGGCAAAACTCAAGGGCTACAGACAGGACAGACTTAAAAGAAGACTTTCAACTGAAACACATTTGCGTAATGTTGCAGAGGTGGACATACAGATGAAGAAAAGAATTCTGGATATGATGGAGTCATCTGAGAGGCCAGCTTCTGAACATCACAGTAAATTATAAGTCACTCTTGAGAGACAAGTTCAGTTGCAGATGGATTTTTACTGCTAAGACAAGTCATGCATCCACCACCACAACCTTTCAACCTGCCACCACACCATGGTCTATGCGTGTGCACCACCACCACACGCTGTACCTGGCTCATTTTGAGTACACTGTACAGCCTTGTTAGTTCCCAGAACTCGAAAAAAATTGAGGAAACTCGTTGCCTCAAAAAATCTAAGTAAAGCTTACTTAAGATGACTGTTAGGACAACTTACACATTGCAAGTCTGCAGTATTAAGAATAACTTGATATTTCTGACTGTACAATTTTAATTGTTTACCTACTGACAAACATTTCAAGTTCAACTAAATGAAAAAACTATTTGTGGTAACCTGAATATGATTAAAAATAATTAACAACACTTTTTGTAATGATGTTAAAATCAGCCCAACTTTTATTTTCAAACACAACAAAGTATAACAGCCAACATACTGGACACTGTTCTGCTGAACAACAAACAATTATATTGCCATCACTGTTATAATCTTACAATGAAACAAAGTCTCAGATGTAATTATTCTGAAAAGAAGTTTAGGCCTACCACAAGTTTGTTTTGTACTTACATTACTTATATAATCAAAATAAAATATTTATTGTTCTGTCACAAGTGCAGTCTCTGATTTAAACAGCACATTTGTTTTTCATTCCAACACAGGAGCTGGAATGTTGTAATGTTTTAAGGATGGCTTGTTTCCAGTCCAGGCATTACTGCCTGAATGACTGTCATGGATCGAGGTGATCCAAATGTAGGTGCAGAAGAAGGTCTTTAACGTCCCTTAAGTACAGTGGCAGTGGATGTGGGTTGGAGATGCAATGAGCTTGAACCTGCAGGCGACCATCTTCACTGACCACACCATCTGTGACGGAGGACTCATCTCTCCTGGTGTCCTGCGAGCAAACAATCATATTTTTTGGAACATGAACTTAATTGCTTTCGTAAAACATTTTTTTCCTGCATTTGGTATAAAACAGACTCCAATTTACACAATCTCAGGCTCCCTCCCCACCAGAGAGGTGACATTCAATGTCCCAATTGTCAGTCTGGATAGCCCTGACCCCCACCCGACACACAATAATGCCATGAAAGCATCATTTTAAAAAGGGCTATGCAAACATGGCCAATAACTTTCATTCTAATGATGTGCAAAATGATTTGGGAACAAAACAAATTTTGCTGTTAGAAAACTTGCAGACTTCACTATATACAGTGTAGACCCTCTAAACTAAGTTTGGGGGATGTGATCTTTCAAGAAATGCAGACCAAACTGTTGTTGTTTGTTTACTTACACAGCATGTCTTGTAGAATTAACTGGAGTCACCAGCAACAGCATAGTGCAGTCATATCTCAAGTCTAATAACAGAAGACAGGAAAAGATCAGTAAAGAAACAACTTCCCCAAACCAAAGCACGAATAAAACGATAAGTAAAACAGGCTGATCTAAAGTATGATTAAAGTTCAGCCTGATTAATATAAATGTCACTGACAGTTGCTAATATATTGGAAAACCGAAATACTTACCACTGAGTTGATGTCTTTCTGTCCAACAACAGGAGTGCTGATCCCGAGCCTCAAAGACAGTAAGAAGCAAGCAGAGGGAGAAAAAGCAGAACAGTTTTCAGAAACTGATTTTATCCTTAATGGCTGTGCAATTATTGTAACATAGAGATTGCTTATGTTGTTAAATAAAGGCTAGATTTGACATTAATAGATGCCACAGATGTTCAAAAGCTGCCACAAAGCATGAAAAAAAAAATGGACGTCTCCGAAAACGTCAGAGCATTTTTGCAAATATGTGATGTCTTGATAAATCGAGCAGATATTTGAACTTTACACAGCTACATTCTCGCCTGAAAATATCTTAAAAGTTTATTTTGTGACCCAGAAAAAGTAATAAGTTTTTTGGCCCAGGCTCCAATGACCACCCTCCTCCTTTTCCCCAGACTACCCTTTCTGGGTCACAAAATAACCTTTTAAGATATTTTCAGGCGAGAATGTAGCTGTGTAATGCTCAAATATCTACTTAATTTATAAAAATATCACATATTTGCAAAAGTGCTTCCACGTTTTCGGAGAGCTCTGTTATCCACCAGCGCAATAGCTGACCGGGAGGTCAAGGCTTGATAGAGTCCAGGAGCACAGCTAACTCCTGGCTTATTGTTTTCAACCCCCCTGCACTCTTTTGCTACTCAGGTTAAACATTATATATATAATTAGTTAGTTAGTTATGGCTATGGATTGAAAATACCCACCACACCCCACCCTACCCCTAACGGCTACACCTCCCGAAGAATTTTGTCTGGGCTCTTATCTCACTTTTTTATTTCAAACAATCAACAGAAAATTTCACAGACATAGTTTTATGTAAGGTTTTTAAGGCTGTGGTGTTAATTTTTAAGTAACATGAGCCCAGCGGCAGCAGCAACGCTAGGCTAACACTAACTAGCTAGCAAGATTATAATCCTGGTGCTAAACTAAGAGAAGCCACAAAATCAGTTTGAATAAGAGTAAACATTTACTCACCAAGTCAGTGTATCAGCTAAAGATCCACAGCAATGACAATAATATCTTGAGCTGAGGCTTCTCCAGGTTTGCTCAACATATTCCATAACAAATGCTGGCACCGTGAACATGCGGACTGATCGGAGAGGGAGGAGGACGGTAGTGATGTGGCATTTTCAAAACACATCTTTCATCCTTCCGCCCTGTGAAGCAAAACTTCCAGCTTAGTTAATTTTTCTAAGTTAAGACAAGTGAAATAAATGGAGTTTGTCAGCATTTTTGCATAAAAAGTACTGGTAAGTTATTTAAATGTAGTTCTAATAAGAAATAGTTAAAAATTGAGTTGAGCCTATTTAATATTTAAAATGAAACAGAATATTCCATTGTACAGTGTAGGTTTGCATGTGTAATTAGTGTGTAAGAATATTGCAGAAGAAGCTTAATGTGTACTTTGTAAACACGATGAGAAAAAAAGCTGGCTGAAGAAGAAAAGATAAATGTCCTTTTTTTCAATCGGTCTCTCGGCCGGCCGCTTGGCGTATGACATGTGGCGGAAGTCTCTGGTACAGAGGGCCGCCAGTTCGAATCCCTCACGAACTCATTGCCACGGCCCTCGCTTGGGGGACCGGGAGACGCATACGCGCGTTTCCTTTAGCACCTTTAGCTTTCACCTAGTAATCATACAGCTCGCCTTCATTTCTTTAACTACTGTGTAGCTTAACCTATACCAAGTCATCATAATCACACATTTATATTCATCTCAATCTGCAGTGTAACTGTGTTGCTCTTCAATCCCTACCTCAACAATCTTGTACACTTAAAAGTATAGGAAAAGACAACACTTAACCTAAAATATTTAAGTCGAGCACTTAAGGAAATATTCATCTTGGCATTCCACCACTCATTTATTTTTAACATTTATTGTGCTTCATTTGTTTTTCATTATTCTACCTTTTGTCAAGGCAAAACTCAAGGGCTACAGACAGGACAGACTTAAAAGAAGACTTTCAACTGAAACACATTTGCGTAATGTTGCAGAGGTGGACATACAGATGAAGAAAAGAATTCTGGATATGATGGAGTCATCTGAGAGGCCAGCTTCTGAACATCACAGTAAATTATAAGTCACTCTTGAGAGACAAGTTCAGTTGCAGATGGATTTTTACTGCTAAGACAAGTCATGCATCCACCACCACAACCTTTCAACCTGCCACCACACCATGGTCTATGCGTGTGCACCACCACCACACGCTGTACCTGGCTCATTTTGAGTACACTGTACAGCCTTGTTAGTTCCCAGAACTCGAAAAAAATTGAGGAAACTCGTTGCCTCAAAAAATCTAAGTAAAGCTTACTTAAGATGACTGTTAGGACAACTTACACATTGCAAGTCTGCAGTATTAAGAATAACTTGATATTTCTGACTGTACAATTTTAATTGTTTACCTACTGACAAACATTTCAAGTTCAACTAAATGAAAAAACTATTTGTGGTAACCTGAATATGATTAAAAATAATTAACAACACTTTTTGTAATGATGTTAAAATCAGCCCAACTTTTATTTTCAAACACAACAAAGTATAACAGCCAACATACTGGACACTGTTCTGCTGAACAACAAACAATTATATTGCCATCACTGTTATAATCTTACAATGAAACAAAGTCTCAGATGTAATTATTCTGAAAAGAAGTTTAGGCCTACCACAAGTTTGTTTTGTACTTACATTACTTATATAATCAAAATAAAATATTTATTGTTCTGTCACAAGTGCAGTCTCTGATTTAAACAGCACATTTGTTTTTCATTCCAACACAGGAGCTGGAATGTTGTAATGTTTTAAGGATGGCTTGTTTCCAGTCCAGGCATTACTGCCTGAATGACTGTCATGGATCGAGGTGATCCAAATGTAGGTGCAGAAGAAGGTCTTTAACGTCCCTTAAGTACAGTGGCAGTGGATGTGGGTTGGAGATGCAATGAGCTTGAACCTGCAGGCGACCATCTTCACTGACCACACCATCTGTGACGGAGGACTCATCTCTCCTGGTGTCCTGCGAGCAAACAATCATATTTTTTGGAACATGAACTTAATTGCTTTCGTAAAACATTTTTTTCCTGCATTTGGTATAAAACAGACTCCAATTTACACAATCTCAGGCTCCCTCCCCACCAGAGAGGTGACATTCAATGTCCCAATTGTCAGTCTGGACAGCCCTGACCCCCACCCGACACACAATAATGCCATGAAAGCATCATTTTAAAAAGGGCTATGCAAACATGGCCAATAACTTTCATTCTAATGATGTGCAAAATGATTTGGGAACAAAACAAATTTTGCTGTTAGAAAACTTGCAGACTTCACTATATACAGTGTAGACCCTCTAAACTAAGTTTGGGGGATGTGATCTTTCAAGAAATGCAGACCAAACTGTTGTTGTTTGTTTACTTACACAGCATGTCTTGTAGAATTAACTGGAGTCACCAGCAACAGCATAGTGCAGTCATATCTCAAGTCTAATAACAGAAGACAGGAAAAGATCAGTAAAGAAACAACTTCCCCAAACCAAAGCACGAATAAAACGATAAGTAAAACAGGCTGATCTAAAGTATGATTAAAGTTCAGCCTGATTAATATAAATGTCACTGACAGTTGCTAATATATTGGAAAACCGAAATACTTACCACTGAGTTGATGTCTTTCTGTCCAACAACAGGAGTGCTGATCCCGAGCCTCAAAGACAGTAAGAAGCAAGCAGAGGGAGAAAAAGCAGAACAGTTTTCAGAAACTGATTTTATCCTTAATGGCTGTGCAATTATTGTAACATAGAGATTGCTTATGTTGTTAAATAAAGGCTAGATTTGACATTAATAGATGCCACAGATGTTCAAAAGCTGCCACAAAGCATGAAAAAAAAAATGGACGTCTCCGAAAACGTCAGAGCATTTTTGCAAATATGTGATGTCTTGATAAATCGAGCAGATATTTGAACTTTACACAGCTACATTCTCGCCTGAAAATATCTTAAAAGTTTATTTTGTGACCCAGAAAAAGTAATAAGTTTTTTGGCCCAGGCTCCAATGACCACCCTCCTCCTTTTCCCCAGACTACCCTTTCTGGGTCACAAAATAACCTTTTAAGATATTTTCAGGCGAGAATGTAGCTGTGTAATGCTCAAATATCTACTTAATTTATAAAAATATCACATATTTGCAAAAGTGCTTCCACGTTTTCGGAGAGCTCTGTTATCCACCAGCGCAATAGCTGACCGGGAGGTCAAGGCTTGATAGAGTCCAGGAGCACAGCTAACTCCTGGCTTATTGTTTTCAACCCCCCTGCACTCTTTTGCTACTCAGGTTAAACATTATATATATAATTAGTTAGTTAGTTATGGCTATGGATTGAAAATACCCACCACACCCCACCCTACCCCTAACGGCTACACCTCCCGAAGAATTTTGTCTGGGCTCTTATCTCACTTTTTTATTTCAAACAATCAACAGAAAATTTCACAGACATAGTTTTATGTAAGGTTTTTAAGGCTGTGGTGTTAATTTTTAAGTAACATGAGCCCAGCGGCAGCAGCAACGCTAGGCTAACACTAACTAGCTAGCAAGATTATAATCCTGGTGCTAAACTAAGAGAAGCCACAAAATCAGTTTGAATAAGAGTAAACATTTACTCACCAAGTCAGTGTATCAGCTAAAGATCCACAGCAATGACAATAATATGTTGAGCTGAGGCTTCTCCAGGTTTGCTCAACATATTCCATAACAAATGCTGGCACCGTGAACATGCGGACTGATCCGAGAGGGAGGAGGACGGTAGTGACGTGGCATTTTCAAAACACATCTTTCATCCTTTCCATCCATTTTTTTCTTGTTATCAAAAGACATTTGGAGTGACGGCTTCTACAACTGGTTGTGCTAAAGTAAAGCTTACAGTCTAAGAAATCACAGTGTTGATATTCAGCACAAAGAGAAAAGCTCACTTGTTTGAATTTATTTCCAATCATAGTTTTATAAATCCTGACTGTAAACATCTTCTACAGCTTTGATATTGTTTGACACTAGATATCAGGTTTCATTTAAAGGTTTCTGTGTCCCAATGAGCCATTTACACTGACCAGTGTTTGCATTTAACTGGAACACATTCATTATTTAGTTCCAACATTTCTAAGAGAAATAACTGAATGTAAAAAAATGGCAGCACTCAGGCCAGGTTTATAGAGATATATGCATGCATTATGAAATTTATGTATCCCAGATAATTGTTATTCATCTAGTCATGGCAGACCCACCCCTTCCTCCCAAGTTAACTGCAACCCAAAAGAACTAGTGGGGCTATTTACACACTCACAACCAGTGTGGGGTAAAAAGAGCCACCAAAAAGCTGTCAGCCACAGATGTGCTAGAAGAGTTAGAAACTCTACTTATGGAGAAACTTTCTAAGTCTAACAGGGGACAGGTACTCCTGCCCAAATAACATGATATAACCCCACATACAGCCCAGCCATAAAATGAACCAAGTCATTTAGTTAAAGACAGCATGGGACCAAATGCATGTAACCAGCCTGCACCAACCTGGCATTTCTTCCTCCTGAATTAAAGGAATGAATGGATGAAAGTTAAATGACTACAAACCTAAAGCCACTAGTTCCCACACTGGAGTTCCCTGACACTGTGTGTTAACCGTATTTAGCTTGTATCAACAGTTGTAACAGTAATAAACTGGAAGGTTTGACTATAAATCAAACTTTGAACAAAGTCTTTTCTTCTGTCTTCATTCCAGGATCTCACTCAAATCTGATGCAGAAAATATGAAACTAATCTGAGAGAATAACTGAAGCAGTTTTCCTCCTGAAGCATCACAAAGTTCAGAGTTCATGTTTAGAGCAGAAGATTCAGCAGTCGCTCTGTGACCTTTCAACTTTCTTCACTAAAACAGCTTCATTACAGAGAAACAAGTCACATTTTCTTCATGTTCTTAAGTCCTTTCAGATGTTTGTAATGGTCCTTGAATGCAGCATCAGTGTTGCAGGTTGTGACTCCTGTGAACAAACTGACACAGTGTGATATTACACATATTTAAATCTGTCTTTACTGATGATGTTGAAGCTGCTGAAGGCTCAGTGAAGTTTTGTCTTCCTGCAGGTTAACAAGTGAAATCTGAAAGTGATGCACAACACAAGAGGGCGCCTTCATCCTGCTAACAGGGATGTAGAGGAGGTTAAAGCACCTCAGCTCAGTTTGTCCACATGTTTTACATTCTGCCATGTTTTTAGGCTGAATAAAGCCTTTATCATAAAGTGCATTGTGTCATAGATCATTTTGTGTTATAAAAACGATAAGAATTAAGAATTATTATAATATTAATATAGCACCAGGTTCAGTTACCTTTACATAAAAATTGATGGTAGAATTTTCCTTTAAGGAGCAACTTTTTACTTTTTTACTTTAAGTACATTTCAATAAGGAGAGATCGTCAGAAAGAATGAAGATGATTTATTGATGAACAGAATGTACAAAGGTGTTTGGTGGTCTGTCTCTCTGCAGAACGGAGCTCCAGCTGTGAAACAGATTAGAGCAGGACCCCCCAGAGCCTAGATGCTGGTGATGGAGATGAAGGTGACTTGAATGAAGCTCGAGTGATGAGAGGTGGAACTGGGCAGGAGGTGCTTTGCACAAAGGCGTCTATGAAGGAGAATGACAGATGCACAGTGAGGTTTAAAGTACGCAACATGAATGGTGATTGGCCTGGAGAAGGCCGGGAGAATGTGATTGGACCAGACCAGTGATGACACAAACAGCTTGACAGTGGAAGTGATAAAGCTTAGATTCAGCCGGCAGCACCTGGACAGATGTGAGACCATAGATCTTTCTTATTGAACTCACACAGAAGCTTTATTTCAGAGCCTGAACTTTTTTCCTCTTAGTTGAGTAACACGAGTATCTGTACTTCTACTTAAATACAGAACGTCTGCACTTTTGCCACCTCTGCTTTTTGGTAGCTCCAGGAATGAGAACAGAAAAACAAACATTGACAAAAAGTGTAGTGGATTTATGAACTTTACATTTAACAGATCTCACAAAGAAGCTCAACACAACAGTCAGCTGTTACTGTCGGGTATGGAGGATTGAAGACAGCAGGTGACGTTGTAGCAGAAGAGAAGATTCACACTGATGGGCTTCATCCATCAGTGTGAATCTTCTGTTGCCTCGACTGTTGTTAACAGAAAATGCAAATCAAAGTTACTATTCTGTTAAATATGGGAAATGTTACCAACTCTGTAGAGAATAATGGTGAGATGCAGTTGCACATCGTCATCATGAGAACTGATTCCTGAACCGCTCGTCCTGCATCATCTTCAATTATCAAGCTCTGTCAGCATGATCTCCATGATTCCTGGGATGTATTCCTCATAGACCACCCTCAGGTGTTTCTGCAGTGTGTTTAGCTTCTGACTCAATATACACCACAGACCTGAATCAGACCCTTTAGGTTACACACAACAGAGCAGGTCAGTCAGGAATCTTTCTGATTACTTTTTAAATGGCAGCACTGCCACAGAGAAGCTTTTAAAAACCTGAAGAATGCTGCTGAAACTAGAGGGTTTATATATCAATAAGATTAAGATTAATAAAGATTATGGCTCCTTACAGCCATCACATCAAAAGACTTATTTTTGGAGACAATGCCAACCATACCTTAAATTATCTTTAATGATTCTTAATGATAACACACTTACCTAAAACAAAGGTAATGTAAAGCATATCATCAAAGAGTAACTGCCACAGGAAAACATGACTGTCAGTGAAGACATCCATCTGTCTGCTGCTTCTACCATGGCACCATATTCAGCAGAGAAGACCACTTTGGTTTAGTCTCTCTAATTATGCGAGCTGGGACCACATCCTCACTTTAGGTTTGACAGCATTTCTAGTAGATAATGGCAGATGGCTTCAGCATGAACTGAGGCAGCGGTTTGAGGAAGGCCTCACATTATTAAACAACCCACAAACATAAAGCCCTGCTGCTGTCAAACTTTGTCATATAAACAAGTGCAGAGAACTGTGCTGAAATCTGGAGTGACAAAGCAAGGCAGGTACAATTACAAATACAGATATCAGTGTCACAGTAAAAAGCTTCATTTGAACATGAATTTAGTTGTGATGACGAGCTGAGACAAAAAGGTAATCACTTATTCCACTTCCTCACCCAAAGTGGAACCTGCTCCCATCTGGTTCCCCCTCTCCACCTGCTCTAAAACAGAATAAATGTAAAGCACCTGAATCAGCACATGAAACCTAGAGTTGACTTAATGATGCTCACAGAAAAATATGTTTACCTCACAGATGTCTGTGCAGGTTCTCAGTCATCCAGCTCATGGTAGTCTAAGGAGCTGCTTAGGTTTACCTCACATGTGAGATCATGTGCCTTGGAGAGCATCATGGACAGGAAAGTTTCAGGTCCATGAGGTGAGCATATTCTGGATGTGCAGAGATCACCTTATGCAAGTAGAGCACAAACCTGCATGTGACTGCTGCCTGATGTTACCTCATCCATCAGTATTAAAGGATGGGCATAAACTTCCTGTCAGAAATGACTGAAGGTCCTGTGGGAAGTTTTCATCAATAAGTACAGTATATGTATAGCAGTGGAACAGAAGCTGTTGTGGTCTTCTTGTCCTGAGACATGAATGTTTGTGCACATTTGTAGGCTGTAACTGTAATGAGGAACCTGAGGTGATGGACAACAGAAGTAAATATATATAAATATGAAAACATATTGAAGTAACGTCTTTACCCTGTGCAGCGTGTGGACGCTGTGCACACAATCACCTTATTCACTGTAGTAAACGTGCGCCGCTACCTCACGTGACTGACTGTCTCCATGGTTACATCGTATATTATTAGCTATGTAAACAGCTTCCAAAGATACCGCCATAGCTCTCTACAGCTGTAACACTTTCACACTTTGCAAATCATTTCACGTTTTTGATAGTTATGAAGACAGAATATGTTTTTAAGGTCATGCTAGGCGGTTGCTATGGTGGTTGCTGTGGACTTGGGTGGACCGCGTCCGATTCCTGTTATTAGCTGTCCGCCGTAGGAAGGCTGCGTTCCATTTACAAGTAGTGACAGTCTGCCGCAACTCGAACTCAAACCCCGCTTTGTTCTTTAAGAAAATGCATTTTAAAGCCGTTCATGACACTCACACACATAAAACACTTTGCCTCACCATGACAACGCAACTTTACTAAAAACTTTAAAGTATCTGATCTAAAATAGAAAAATGAAGCAACCAGAGGTTTAATGATGAAGACTCTGGGTTCTGTAGTTCACGTTTTACAGTCCTGAATGACTCTTTGCACATTCATATAATTTATTGAAGTGGAGTTTAGAATGCACTTTACCTTTAGACTGTTGCTGTTTAATATTTATATGTATACTTACTGCATATTAATCATTTTAACCATATTTAACACCTGCATATGTGTTTAAAAAAAGGCTTTGATTTTGATTTCCATGCCGCCCTAGGAATTTTTCTCTAGATCCGCCCCTGGACCTGTCCTGGACCAGCAACACCAAATCAGTGACAAAAAGAGCTCAGCAGCGACTGCATTTCAAGAGACGACTGAAGAAGGTGCACATCCCCAAACCCATCTTTAACACCTTCTACAGAGGTAACATACAGAGCATCCTAACCCGCTGCATCACAGTCTGGTATGGAAGCTGCCACGCGTCCGACCGCAGAGCCCTCCAGAGGATTGTGTGGACCGCTGAGCGCGTTATTGGCAGCTCTCTATCTAGTCTACAGGATATTTACACCTCACGCTGCATTGGGAAAGCCACTAGCATCATGGCTGACCTGCATCACCCTTCCATCCAGAAGACGACACTGCGTCATCAGGAGCAGGTCGGCAAGATTGTGCAATAGCATTTTCCTCCCAAAGCAGTCCGGCTCCTGAACACCATGCTGCCCTCCTCCTCACTGAGCTCTCTCCTCCACACGCTTCTTGGACTACATAACACTCTCCTCTAACTCCCAATTCTTGCACTACCCTGTATTTCACTGTTCGACTCTGTGTATCGTATTTATTCTGTGTACTATTGTATTTATTTACTCTCATTCTCATTGTTTTCTATTCTTATTCTCTCTGTATTCAAGTACAATACTGTTGTCCTTACTATTAGTTTATCTTATTTCTGTGTAGTTGTATGTATGTTTGAATTTTCCCATTTTATTTTTACAGTTTCCACCTTTGATCCAGGACGACGATATTTCGTCCCGCTGTATACTTGAGTGTATGTTGTTGGGTTGACAATAAAACTGTACTTGACTTGAATTAAACGGGCGCATCAATGAATGAGGAAACGCTTGATAGCCCACTCCAGGGCGCAGAGACTGTGGGAGAAGATGCAGGACAAGACACAGAGAATTTGGACATTGGACCATTGCTTTAAGTGACTTTTTTTCCAACCAATGCAAACTTGAAATATAGGATTTTTTTTTTTTTTTTTGGGGTGGAGGGGGGGGGGGGGGGGGGGTAGAAATGACTGAAAGATTAATAGGCTCTGTTTTGAGTTTTGTTCAAAAAAGAATGACTTCATATAGGAAGAAAATATATCACATATGCAGGACACCTTAAACTAGTTTTTTAATTAAGCAGCGAGGCAGAACAAAATCAGGGCTGTATCAAGACACAGGGACTAAACCCCAATTCAACCAGACCCAGAACTGATCCGGAATTAAAACAGGACTACAAGAGTTCAAAATCAGGACTACTGAGGACTTAACCAAGACAGAACAAGAATCAGAACTAGATGATAGTAACACTAAAAATCATCATAGACCTGCACTACACTTATTTTTTAATTCTACCAAAGTCCACTATTTAGATTGAGAAAAGTTTCTATAATTATTTAGCCTTGTTGTGCAAACAAGCCTGCAGAACTTAATAAATATAGAATTTGAAAAATAACAAACGTAAAAAGAAACACTAGGTACGACCCATATGGAAAAGATATATATAAATCTTATAAAGTTTGTATCTGTTTTGTATGAAACTTGTATGAAAAGCATACAAGAGTGAAAACAGATATAAGATCCCTTGAAGAATTATATAATGAAACTTGTATGTTTTGGATTCTTACTAAAACAATATATGAAAGTAATGAGAAAGTGGCCACTTTCATGAGTAAATCATATAAGTTTTTACTATTTCTTTTCCATATGGGGAGATACATGAGTACCTATGATACGGTGATACTTTTGGTAAACAACCATTTGACTAACATGTGTTTCTCACCTGCTCTTGTTCCATCTCTGTTCTGTCCTCATTCTCCTCTCTGTTCCTCTCTCTCCCTCTTTGTGCTGACAATCATCAAATATACAGTTGAAACCAGATATTTACAAACTCTTCAGATAAAAACACTTTTTTAATTGTAACATCAAATCAGACTAAATGTTTATTTTTTTAGATTGATAAATATAAAAAACATATTTGTTAACTTTAATAGTAAAGAGAGAAATTGTCTGTATTTCTTAATTGCAAATGGCACCAAATTGTATTCAAAACTGAGCCACACTTATGGAGCTCCACATTTCTTTTCCTGGTGTTTTGGTTGACATCTTTTGATTTTCCCATTTTAAAGAAACAGGCTCTGTGTTTTGTCTTATATGCATCCACAGGTGTGCCACCAATTTACTCACATGGACTCTGCTAACCTATCAGAAGCTTCTTCAGCTCAGAATGGAATCGTCTGGAGTTTTCTTATCAATTAACAATAAACTTAGTGTACATGTACTCCTAAATTTGATGAAAGTGATAAAAAATAGACAGCTCTGTCTCTCTTTATTCTGACATTTAACTAATTCAAAAGATATTTCAATATTTATTTAACCAAAACAAAACAAGTTTACTCTAAATTGATGTTGTACAGTAAAAAAATGTTCTTGTGTTTTCCATAAAGTGTATATAAATATCTGGTTTAAACTGTGAATATACTGCTGTGTATTGAAGTTCCTCTTGTTTTGCACAGAAATATACTGAACAACATACAAAGCATAATATATAAAATACTACCAGAGTTTTTTCTTTGAAAGAAGCCCCTTATGTCCATTCTTGTATATCAGTGCATTACTGAAACCGATTTATTTAGCCGTGGAGGGAAACAACTGAAAATATGAAATAAACACACGTAAGCTAAGACTCTCTAAAGAAACAGCATTGTTGTTGTTCGGCTTTTCATGTCGCCATTTGTTGATTCACTCGAAGAGCAAGTAACGTAATATGGGTCAAGTGATCAGTTTGATATCAATCTTTCGTGATACACCGTCATATTTACATTATTTGTACAGTACGAATGATTTGCTTTGGTACCTGGTCGAACTTCAGTTCTCCTCTGTCTGCCTCGCTCCGTTTCTCCAACAGGCAGCAGCTGCCCCGCCCCCTCGCTCAGTCGCTTAGTGTCTGAGCTCGGATCATACCAATATTAGGGGGGATTTATGCACAGTCGTAAATTCCCACAGTGTGCACTATGTGCTTCGAGTATTGTGTGAAGTTTTTGTTTTATACAGTGTCAGCAAGGCATCTAACTATGAAAAAATTACACTCCAAAAGACCCCGGGCTTCTGAAAAAACAACCCGGGCTTAAGCCCAGTAAGCCACACCCCCCCCCGCTCCGCCACTGGTGCCAGAGATGATCTTTCTGGGATAATGCTCCCAGATTTTGGTGTTACAGGTGATTGAACAGATTCTGAACGGAGTCAGTTGTTCCCATGCATCATTCTGTAAGTGTGAGAATGAACTAAGATGAGAAAATGTCAAAATATAAAGTGTGATTTATTTTTATTCATCACAGCATCCTAAACTTTGCTGAACTTTTTGAAAATATAAAATGAACTCACTGAGTGTTGACTGTCATAACTCAAGAAAAGTTAAACTGGGCTGACCCAGTTGAAACTAATTTTAACAGTTTAAACCAGTTAAACCAGTTTACCTGGGTCAGACTTGTTACTGCATGTTGTAACCAAACATACCACACCCTGCATCATGTGATTGGCTCTTGGTCGCTCTGTAAGAATATTTCTTTAGAGCCTCCCTTCACAGATGTGTCTGTATCAGGATGGGTCTAAACAACATGGTGTAAATGCAGTTGCTGGTGAGCCTCATTTCCTGTAGGAGGTGAAAAAGAGCAGAGATCTGTTTCCCTTCAGAGCACAGAGGTTGTTTCTGTTCAGAGGAAGTGAAACTGTCTGACAGTCACTGAGAGACGGTGAAACGGCACAGCACATGAATCAAATGGATCAAACAAAAATCTGCTGTTCAGTCTGTTTGGATCTACTGAAGGATCCGGTGGCTATTCCCTGTGGACACAGCTACTGCATGAACTGTATTAAAAGCTTCTGGGATGAAGAGGAAAAGAAGAAAATCTACAGCTGCCCTCAGTGCCGGAGGACTTTCACAGCGAGGCCTGTCCTGGTGAAAAACACCATGTTAGCAGATTTAGTGGAGGAGCTGAAGAAGACTGGACTCCAAGCTGCTCCTGCTGATCACTGCTATGCTGGACCTGAAGATGTGGCCTGTGATGTCTGCACTGGGAGAAAAATGAAAGCCTTCAAGTCCTGTTTAGTCTGTCTGGCATCTTACTGTGAGAAACACCTTCAGCCTCATCATGATTCACCTACATTCATGAAACACAAGCTGGTGGAGCCCTCCAAGAAGCTCCAGGAGAACATCTGCTCTCGTCATGATGAGGTGATGAAGATGTTCTGCCGTACTGATCAGCAGAGTATCTGTTATCTCTGCTCTGTGGATGAACATAAAGGCCACGACACAGTCTCAGCTGCAGCAGAAAGGACTGAGAGGCAGAGAGAGCTGGAGGTGAGTCGACAAAACATCCAGCAGAGAATCCAGGACAGAGAGAAAGATGTGAAGCTGCTTCAACAGGAGGTGGAGGCCATCAATCAGTCTGCTGATCAAACAGTGGAGCACAGTGAGAAGATCTTCACTGAGCTGATCCATCTCATCCAGAAAAGAAGCTCTGATGTGAAGCAGCAGATCAGATCCCAGCAGGAAACTGAAGTGAGTCGAGTCAAAGAGCTTCAGGAGAAGCTGGAGCAGGAGATCACTGAGCTGAAGAGGAAAGATGCTGAGCTGAAGCAGCTCTCACACACAGAGGATCACATCCAGTTTCTACACAACTACCCCTCACTGTCAGCACTCAGTGAGTCTACAGACTCATCCAGCATCAATATCCGTCCTCTGAGCTACTTTGAGGATGTGACAGCAGCTGTGTCAGAGGTCAGAGATAAACTACAGGACATTCTGAGAGAGGAATGGACAAACATCTCACTGACAGTCACTGAAGTGGATGTTTTACTGTCAGATCCACCAGAGCCAAAGACCAGAGCTGGATTCTTAAAATATTCACGTGAAATCAAACTGGATCCAAACACAGCAAACAAACATCTGTTATTATCAGAGGGGAACAGAAAAGTAACAGCAGTGGAACAAGAACAGTCTTATTCTGATCATCCAGACAGATTCACTTACTGTTGGCAGGTCCTGAGTAGAGAGAGTCTGACTGGACGTTGTTACTGGGAGGTGGAGTGGAGAGGGGGAGGAGGTTATGTAGCAGTCGCATACAAGAATATCAGCAGAAAAGGATATGAATGTGGATTTGGACATAATGACAAATCTTGGTCATTAGATTGTGACAACAACAGTTATACATTTTGGTACAACAACATCCAAACTCGTGTCTCAGGTCCTCGTTCCTCCAGAGTAGGAGTGTACCTGGATCACAGAGCAGGTATTTTGTCCTTCTACAGCGTCTCTGAAACCATGACTCTCCTCCACAGAGTCCAGACCACATTCACTCAGCCGCTCTATGCTGGACTCTGGCTTTACTCTGGAGCCACAGCTGAGTTGATTAAAGTGAAATAGACTGAAGTCTTTCATATTGTGGGTTTAAATCTGTATTTTAGTTTCATTTTATTTTCTCTCCATCATTTCTGCACAGAGATCAGCTGTCAGTCAAACATTATGGGTGGTACCTCCACATCTTCTAGTTGTTCTCTTGATGTTTCTGAGTTTTTAAAGGAGATCTTTCCTGTGACTGTTTATGGAGGCTATCACTGCTCATCATCATTTTGATTTACTAAAATAGTTCTCCACATGAAAATGTAAACTTCTCTATCCTCTAAATGTTTCTGGAATATTTGTATTGAAAAATGTCGACATTTCTCTTTATGAGTATGGCAGACCATGTGTGTGTGTTTGTGTTTGTTTTTGTCAAAATCATCAAACAAATGAGGAAAAACTGTGATTTTAATGAATGAATTCATATATTGTGTTGATGTTTTATTGTGTGAATAAACTGGAAGGTTTGACTATAAATCAAACTTTGAACAAAGTCTTTTCTTCTGTCTTCATTCCAGGATCTCACTCAAATCTGATGCAGAAAATATGAAACTAATCTGAGAGAATAACTGAAGCAGTTTTCCTCCTGAAGCATCACAAAGTTCAGAGTTCATGTTTAGAGCAGAAGATTCAGCAGACGCTCTGTGACCTTTCAACTTTCTTCACTAAAACAGCTTCATTACAGAGAAACAAGTCACATTTTCTTCATGTTCTTAAGTCCTTTCAGATGTTTTTAATGGTCCTTGAATGCAGCATCAGTGTCGCAGGTTTAAAAGGTCACTTTCTGTTGTGTTCAAAGATTTCCTTCAGATATGGTCTTTAATCAGTAAAGCCAGTGATACAGCAGTGTCATTAGCTGTGTTATTGGCACCAGGCTGTGTTTATGTATGTATTTAATTCTGTCTGAGGATGTCTTCAGCATGAAATGATCATTTGCTCAGCTGCTGTGTCTCATCTCTTATCAGACATTGGTTGGAATGTCATTGGTCATAGCAGATGGCCCCGCCCCTCCCTGATCCTGGTTCTGCTGGAGGTTTCTTCCTGTTAAAAGGGAGTTTTTCCTTCCCACTGTTCCCAAAGTGCTTGCTCATAGGAGGTCATATGATTGTTGGGTTTTTCGCTGTATGTATTATTGTATGGTTTACCTTACAATATAAAGCACCTTGAGGCGACTGTTGTTGTGATTTGAAGCTATATAAATAAAGTTTAATTGAATGGACACATTCAAACTGCACGATGTTTTTCCTGTTATCAATAGACATTTGGAATGACAGTGTTATGACGTGGACCGAAAACACAGACAAAGGAGAAAATCAAAGTAAAAAAAAAAGGTAAAAAGAGGTGAACCGTTTCTTTTGGGCTGAAGTCAAAAATGGAAAACAATTAGAGCAAAACGTCCTGGGACAAACTAAACTACAAACTAAACTGGGAGCAGCTAAATTACTATGATGACTGAAACATGAAACTGAACAGGAACATGAAGAAAAAAAACATGAGCATGAACCTGAGAAGTAGAAATAAAACGCTGTGAGCAGACGTGACTTGACATGGAGAAAACACACAACCTGACAAAGAACAGGGGAAGGCAGAGGACATGAATACACAGAAGGGTAATGAGGGAAGTGGAAACACAGCTGACACAAATGTACCTGAACGCCACAGGAAAAGTACAACTAAACACACTGATTATGGAACAGAATCCACAATAAAACAGGAACCATTGAGACATGAACTGGGACACGCAAGCTTGACACGAGACAGAGAGGGAACCTACAGACGAGGAGATAAAAAACAGACAAAGACTCAAACAAGGAGACGAAGGAGAAACATAAACTAGGTTAAATCTCAACTAAACCCTAACTAATACTAAACACCAGAACCTAACATATTTACAATGTAACACAAAGCAAACTCAACTCAGTTGTTGGTTGTTCTAAAGTAAAGCTCACAGTCTTAAGTGTTGATATTCAACACAAAGAAAAGCTCACGTCTTTGAATTTACTTACAATTAGTTTTTATAAATTCTGACCGTAAACAATTTTTACAGGTTTGATATTCTTGGACACTCGATATCAGGTGAAGCGATTTAATAAAAATTTTAGCATTTGTAATTTTATATGTCCCAATGAGTCATTTACACTAAACAGTGACAGTATAACAGATTTGTCATTTAGATCCCAAATTTCTGAGAGAAATAACTGAATTTAAAATATGGCAGACCTCAAATCAGACTTAATTGATAGAGATATATGCAAATGTGGTGGCACAAAGGTGGAAAACAGGTAAAGGCAACTAGATGGTGTTGACAGCGTCACCTGGGGAGGAAGTTACACCCCAGGAGAGGTTACAATAGCCAGTGCAAACGTAACAGTTACAAAAGGCACACGGGCTCGTTATTAACCCTTTCATGGATGATGGGGGCGATCGTGGCTCAAGAGTTGGGAGTTCGCCTTGTAATCGGAAGGTTGCCGGTTCGAGCCCCGGCTTGGACAGTCTCGGTCGTTGTGTCCTTGGGCAAGACACTTCACCCGTTGCCTACTGGTGGTGGTCAGAGGGCCCGGTGGCGCCAGTGTCCGGCAGCCTCGCCTCTGTCAGTGCGCCCCAGGATGGCTGTGGCTACAATGTAGCTGCCATCACCAGTGTGTGAATGTGTGTGTGAATGGGTGGATGACTGGATGTAGTGTAAAGTGCTTTGGGGTCCTTAGGAACTAGTAAAGCGCTATACAAATACAGGCCATTTATCATGGATGAATTATGACAACCTCACTCAGGATTGTTTTCTTGAGTATTTTTATTCATCTTTAGTCATGAAAAAAAGATTTTTGAACTTGAGTTTTTTAAACGTAGTTTTCAAAGAGTTTTTTACATGTCCACTTAGGTGGACAACATATGTTTCAACTTGTGAATTTGACACTGTGTGTTGTGTTTATGTGCAAGTATACCATCAACACTGACACAAATACAAGAAAACAGCCTTTGAGTAGCTGTCCACTGTAGTGACCACTATGTGTGAAAGGATTAACAAGCAGAGGTGAGGAAGGTCAGTTTCATAAAACAAAGTTTAGACAAAATAACTGCAAATGTAGAGCTGCAGAAAAGAAACTCCTTAGATAGCAGGGCTGTCAACACAGAAGCGTGAATGAAAACACTTTCTTAGCAAACATTAATTAAATGAACAGGCTTCACTGCAGTGATGGTGGAGACCGGCCACTTGGGGAGGCAACCTACAGCAAGTGAGAGCAGCTAAACAGATTCAGCACAAAGATGTAAACACAAAGCGTGGATCGTTCACCCGATGGCACGTACGCAGACACGCTGTCGGGGCTGAATGCTGACATCTCACATTTTCTGAAGCTGCAGGTTTTGTCACTCTCTGACCAAAATTCACTGAACGAGCAGCAAAAGAAGATCAAAACTGCTTCACATTTGATGAACATCATCATAAAATCCCTCCTACCTTTGCTGTTTTGGTTCCACCACGTTAAAATCTCACCTCCTGCACAGCTCTCTCTCTCAGTGTACTTCAAGAACAGTTTCCCATCTCAAATCTGTTCTCTGCATTATTCACTTGCTCATTATGCACCAGTCTACCGTTGTGTACAGCGCTGTCAGGTGCTGTTTTTATAAAATAACCTCTGACAAAAAAGCCTCATTTCGGCTGTTCAATACTGAAGAAATCGAAACTTTTTAAAATGACGCCAAATTGCAAAACGCTTAGCTGTGTCTCTAGTAAAACCTCTGCACCTTTGCTCTGCTTCACTTCAGCAGCATCACGTAATCTTCATATGCTGAGTCAAAATTGGATCCAAATGGTGATTGAATCGAATCGGGACCTTGTGAATTGGAATCAAAATGATTGTAGAAATCAAAATCGATACCCAGCCCAAGATATAACCCCACATACAGCTGAGCCACAAAGTGAACCAACTCATCTAGTTACAACAACAGAGGACCAAATGCACCTAACCAGCCTGCACCAACCTGACATTTCTTCCCCCTCAGTTAAATGAATAGATGGAAGTTAAATGACTGCAGACATAAAAGCCACTAGTTCCCACACAACAGTTCCCTGACACAGTGTTAATTTGTTTAGTTTTTATCAACAGTTGTAGCAGACTAAGCTACCTGAGACATTGCATTGAATTATTGTTTATATCTTAATTATTTCACCTGACTGATTTCACCTCAGATATCTTGTTTTTTCCTTTTGGTAGATCAAAGCAGCTCGTGCTGTTTCTGCTTTCTTTTTCATGCCAAAAAGAAGAAGAATGCTTCAAAGAAGTGGAGTTCGTGGTCTCAGTGGATTGTTGTTTGGAGATGTGTAATATTAGTGCATGCTACAGTTTGTTATTCAAACTTGTTCACTTGTTGTCTGTTTTGCTGACAAAGCATTCAAACTGAGCAGAATACAGAAAGAGCAGAGATTACAAAACAAATCAGGAAATGACTTCAAACTTACTGAGAGCAAGGCCTCTGTTACAAATCTGTCTCATACAAAAACATGCTGTACAGGTCCAATATGGTAAGTGTTCACGGGAATCCAACAGCTGGCTCTACCTGAACCACTTAAATATTTTATAAAGTCACTGAGTCAACAGTTTCTAATGTTTCTTTTCTTAATTGCAGTTAAAGTGTGGCTGGTAAAGATGAAAACACACACAGAATGTAAACTGTCTGAGTTTGTGAAATTTGTTAATAACAAACGACACAAAAACAAAGATAAACAACACAAACAGGCTCTTAATATTCATTAATAATTAGAAAACGTCTAAACATCCTGGTCGTGGATTTTTACAGTCTTAGTTTCGCTCACTGTCATCTTCATAATCATCATGATCAACATATGACAGGGGGAGGTCCTGAGGTGGGCGGGGCTGTCTCTGGTGATGTCACCATGAATGGCAGGAACAGCGTTTGCCACATGTTGCTGAAACATCACAGCACACTGGTGTAGTTTCATTTCCAGCTGTTTAACATTTGACACGTCAACACTGAGGCGAACAAGAAGAAACAGCGTTGGGTCTAAAATAACTGGCAGGAAGTAACCAGTAACCAGCAGTTAGAAAGTGGATGGCATGTGTTTATAGTGACTGCGTTATGGTTACTACAGTTAGGTAACTATAGTTACCAAAAGCAGAAGCACACAGACCAACAGGGATCAGATGATGAACGTTACAGGAACTCGCTCATCTGTGGTGATCACTGAGTGCTGCTGTGTTCTTTTATTGGAGTCGGCTGGTTGGACAGTCGAATAGTGAAAATGACTTAAAGAGGTCTAGAATATTACTACTATTAAACATTAGAGCTCAAGTTTGGATCATTTAGATCTAAAAAGAATTTCAGCAATCCAGTGAACAGACAGGAGTTTAGAGGACAGGTTGGTGTTATATTTCAAAATTACAGCCAATGAGATGTTGCATGGTGGAGCATCTTCTGATTATTAATGAATACAGTATGTTATCATTTTCAATTCAGGTGTCAAAGTAATTTGACAAACTTGAAGTTGCCAAAGATTTAAAAAAGTGATAATTATAGTGAAGAAAATCTCTTTTTCATCCGTTTATTCAAACATTTTAAACCTCAGCTGTCTCAGTCCTTCTATAACGTTCTGCAACTACGACTAACCTGAGGAGGCTTGGATTTGGTTGCAGGCGTCCCTGAACATCCTCCTCAGCAGCACACATGTGGGTACCATATAACATCACACTTCTTGCTGAGCTTTGCTTCCTCACAAGACTAAAGGTGGCATCCTGTGTCACACAGTCTTATCATCATCCACCTGGAGAAGAAACATTTACAGTAATCCTGGTTTTGTTTTCTGATCCTGTAAAAAGATTGAGGTCAGCAAAGCCCAGAGAACACAAGATACACAAGGTCCAACATTCAGACTCAAACAGCTTTCATCAATGAAGAGCACCAGGTTGGTCCAATTATACTAGATATCATCATACATCACATTACTGTGTATGAACAATAACCAAGAAACAAACTCAGAGATGCTGAGGATGTGGTCCCATCATCAGACTGTAAACAAACATCTACCAGACTTCTTTGTTGGAACAGGTAATGCCTAAAATAGGGCTGATTCTCCCATCAGGGATCTGTACAGTGTATTAACCTGTGGTATAAGCAGCAGTCACTGAAATAAGAATAAGAATAACTTTATTTATCCCGAGGGAAATTCTTTTGTCATGTACATGCTCAAAGCAGCAGGAGAGACAGAGGAACAGATGAATAAGATATACAATATATACAATAAGAATAGTAGTGTACAGTAATATACAGTAGGATAGTGCAAGACATAGTATCAAATAACTCTAACGAAGTAATATATATAACTATATCCTGGAGAATAAATAACTTAACTATCAGTGCAGGCGATTCTATAAAGTGACATATTATTGTGCAACTGAATAAAGGGAGTAGCAGCGTATGATGGGGGGATGAAACAAATATTCAATAAGGTACTGTTGGGTAATATTGCACGGTCTGGAAGGGAACAGAATAACATTGGTAATAGTCTCAGGAAAATCACCTACAGAGTGAGGAAGAGTTAAACAGTCTTATAGCCACCGGTACAAAGGATTTCCTGTGGCGGTCAGTTCTGCATTCTGGGGCAGTGAGTCTTTTGCTGCGTTTGCTCCGATGCTCCATCATGGAGGAGTGCATGGGGTGACAGGGGTTGTCCATGATACAAAGAAGCTTTTTTAGCATTCTCCTCTCAGACACCTCCTCCAGGTTCTCCAGTCTGACACCCAGGACAGAACCAGCCTTTTTAATCACTTTGTTCAGCCTGTTGGCATCAGCTGTCTTCACCCCACTGCCCCAGCACACAGCTGCAGAGAACACAGCGCTCTCTACCACAGAGTGATAGAACATGGTCAGCATTTTCCTACAAACATTAAAGGACCTGAGCCGCCTCAGTAGGAGAAGCCGACTCTGCCCTTTTTTAAAGACAGCATTGGTGTTCTTGGTCCAGTCCAGTTTACAGTCCAAGTGTACCCCCAGGTACCGGTAGTCCTCCACGATCTCTACATCAGCCCCCTCTGATGGTGACAGCGGTAGGAGGAGGAGCTTCCTAAAGTCCATAATCAGTTCTTTTGTCTTTGTGATGTTAAGTTGTAGGTGGTTTAGCTCACACCACTCGACAAAGCTGTCCACCACACTCCTGCGCTCCTCCTCCTGTCCATCCCTGATACAACCCACAATGGCAGAGTCATCCGAGAATTTCTGCAGATGACATGACTGAGACTTGTACCTGAAGTCAGATGTGTAGAGGGTGAAGAGGAAGAGAAATATTACTGTTTCACATAATAAGATCTACTTCATAAAAACCAGGGTGGGAGGATTTTAGATGACCTCTGAAAACTGACTCACCTCTGCGAGTGTGAGGCTGTTCCTCCAACCTCAAAAAAAATCTGACTCTCCAGTCACAGACAAAAACAAATATCCAGCAGGGCGATGGTAAACGCTGACTGGGTGGATGCTGGAGGTTGCCGGTCACACACATTAGCAGAGTGCTTCTAGTTCCCACTGACCCATGTGGACAGTGACTGTGGAGAGCTGCCCTGGCAAACTGAAAAAGGGAAATAACATTTAAAAAGCCAAACAGGATTTCCGTAAAGACCGTCTTGGAATCAGTAATCAAAGATGGATCACAAACTTATAGAAAATCATTGGTTCATCAAATAAATATGAACAGGTTCCTTAACTGTAAGCAGTTAAGATGTGATTTGATTCCCATCCTTCATGTACACAGCACATTTGTCAGGGCCTTCAGGTAAATACAGGAATAATCTCAGGTAACATGGCTTATTGTAGGAATTCTGTGAGAAAGGTTGCTCTAATATTAATACAAAATCCAAGGACAAAGCAACAGCTCAGATTTCTTGAACAATTTTAAAAAAACGTCAGCCTATCGATCCATTTTCTTCTTTATATTTAATTCAGGGTCACAGTGGGAGGGTTGGTGGGTGGGTGGAGGGCTCGGGCCTGTCCCAGTAATTATAGGTAGAGTACACCTGGACAGGTCACCAGTCTGTCGCAGCACTAACAGAGACAGACATCAGAGTAACAAGTCTGTTTAAAATGACTGCAAGCTTGCTACAGCTGCATATGTGACCATGTGTTTCTGTGCATACAGTCCACTGCAGGAAGCTGCTGTCAATGTTTTTGAGTCCACTTTAAACAGACCTCACAAAAGGCTGATGGAGCTCGTCCAGTAGTCTGAATTAAGAATGAAACCTTTGGCCAGGGATTAATCCAGCACATCTCCTCACCACCTTCATTTTAACGGTCCTGGAGTGTGTACTCTTAAGTATTTTTCCCAAACCTGAATAAAAAATACTGATATTTAATAAAATACTCGGTTAAGTAGGTGAGGCAAAGTTACAGTTACTGGATCAGTTTAAGACCAAAATACATTCAAATGAATTACTGACATGGACACTTTGTGAAAAATTACTAAACAGTTCATGCAAAAATTTTACTAAAACCTTTGAATTAAACTTCAAAGTTTTGCTTTCAAGCACATCTTGATGTTTTCTTTTAAACTCCACTGTGACTGTGTACACAGGAAAAACGACAAAAATATGTTTGTTTGTTTGTTTTTGTAAACACTGTGGAGCGATCTGCATTTGTTATTGCTGAATTTAAATATTTGTGTTAGGAGTTGGTGGGGTTTCTCTGGTGTGGTGTCACGGGCTCTGCTTCTGTTCTCAGCTCAGGTAGGCGGGGTGGTGTGTCACGGGATGCTGACACACCGGCGGTGCATCAGACGTCATTTGATGGAGCGTTACTTAGGAGCAGCGCGACTGACGTCTGGTGTCGGAGTATTGCCACCTCCTCGTGGGTAACGTGTGTAATTCTCCGCGGTGTGCATCACGGCCAACCTATGTCTTGGATTTTGTTTGCTTACCTGTTGTCCTGTATCCTCAGCCGGATCCATCACCCGCTTACCTGTCAGCTGTTTGTGAAGCCGCATTTCCGGGATCACTACGGAGATCAATTACAGCGTTTCTCCCACATCCCGAGAATCCTCGCCCGAGCCCGTACAGCCAGTGTGACAAGTGAGCTCTCCAACTCTCCCCATGTTTATTGCTGGTTCTTACCGGTGGTTTGGCATCTCCCCCTAAAGTTTCGTTTTCTTTTTCTTATAGATCCACGCTGCGTGCGCGGGTAACCCCTTTCCCTCCGAATGCGTGTCAGCCTCCTCCCCTGGTTTCCCTCTGTTTATTCCTCAGTATAATCTCATCCCGTGTAAATAAGTTTGACACAGCAAATAAAGAGCACTCCCTGCATTTTCTGCGCTTCTGTGTATTCTGCCATAGAGTCCGTTCACTCAGCATAACAAGTTGTTACTATTTAATGATCATAATTTCATTTGAACATAGGTTTGATTTAGTGGAGTCAGTTGTTCCCATGCATCATTCTGTAAGTGTGAGAATGAACTAAGATTAGAAAATGTCAAAATATAAAGTGTGATTTATTTTTATTCATCACAGCATCCTAAACTTTGCTGAACTTTTTGAAATATAAAATGAACTCGCTGAGTGTTGACTGTCACATTTCAAAGCACCAAGTAAAGATAAACTATTAAACTTTAACTGGGTCAGACTTGTTACTGCATGTTGTAACCAAACATACCACACCCTGCATCATGTGATTGGCTCTTGGTCGCCCTGTAAGAATATTTCTTTAGTGCCTCCCTTCACAGATGTGTCTGTATCAGGATGGGTCTAAACAACATGGTGTAAATGCAGTTGCTGGTGAGCCTCATTTCCTGTAGGAGGTGAAAAAGAGCAGAGATCTGTTTCCCTTCAGAGCACAGAGGTTGTTTCTGTTCAGAGGAAGTGAAACTGTCTGACAGTCACTGAGAGACGGTGAAACGGCACAGCACATGAATCAAATGGATCAAACAAAATTCTGCTGTTCAGTCTGTTTGGATCTACTGAAGGATCCGGTGACTATTCCCTGTGGACACAGCTACTGCATGAACTGTATTAAAAGCTTCTGGGATGAAGAGGAAAAGAAGAAAATCTACAGCTGCCCTCAGTGCAGACAGACTTTCACAGCGAGGCCTGTCCTGGTGAAAAACATATTAGTGGCAGATTTAGTGGAGGAGCTGAAGAAGACTGGACTCCAAGCTGCTCCTGCTGATCACTGCTATGCTGGACCTGAAGATGTGGCCTGTGATGTCTGCACTGGGAGAAAAATGAAAGCCTTCAAGTCCTGTCTGGTGTGTTTGGTCTCTTACTGTGAGAAACACCTTCAGCCTCATTATGATGTGGTTCAATTAAAGAAACACAAGCTGGTGGAGCCCTCCAAGAAGCTCCAGGAGAACATCTGCTCTCGTCATGATGAGGTGATGAAGATGTTCTGCCGTACTGATCAGCAGAGTATCTGTTATCTCTGCTCTGTGGATGAACATAAAGGCCACGACACAGTCTCAGCTGCAGCAGAAAGGACTGAGAGGCAGAGAGAGCTGGAGGTGAGTCGACAAAACATCCAGCAGAGAATCCAGGACAGAGAGAAAGATGTGAAGCTGCTTCAACAGGAGGTGGAGGCCATCAATCAGTCTGCTGATCAAACAGTGGAGCACAGTGAGAAGATCTTCACTGAGCTGATCCATCTCATCCAGAAAAGAAGCTCTGATGTGAAGCAGCAGATCAGATCCCAGCAGGAAACTGAAGTGAGTCGAGTCAAAGAGCTTCAGGAGAAGCTGGAGCAGGAGATCACTGAGCTGAAGAGGAAAGATGCTGAGCTGAAGCAGCTCTCACACACAGAGGATCACATCCAGTTTCTACACAACTACCCCTCACTGTCAGCACTCAGTGAGTCTACAGACTCATCCAGCATCAATATCCGTCCTCTGAGCTACTTTGAGGATGTGACAGCAGCTGTGTCAGAGGTCAGAGATAAACTACAGGACATTCTGAGAGAGCAATGGACAAACATCTCACTGACAGTCACTGAAGTGGATGTTTCACTGTCAGATCCACCAGAGCCAAAGACCAGAGCTGGATTCTTAAAATATTCATGTGAAATCACACTGGATCCAAACACAGCAAAGAAAAACCTGTTATTATCAGAGGGGAACAGAAAAGTAACATTTATGAATCAACAGTTTTATTCTGATCATCCAGACAGATTCACTGACTGGCTTCAGGTCCTGAGTAGAGAGAGTCTGACTGGACGTTGTTACTGGGAGGTGGAGTGGAGAGGGGAAGGAGTTTGTGTAGCAGTCGCATACAAGAATATCAGCAGAAATGGACGGGGTATTGAATGTGTTTTTGGACGTAATGACAAATCTTGGTCATTAGATTGTAACAACTACAGTTATACATTTCGGTACAACAACATCCAAACTCGTGTCTCAGGTCCTCGTTCCTCCAGAGTAGGAGTGTACCTGGATCACAGAGCAGGTATTTTGTCCTTCTACAGCGTCTCTGAAACCATGACTCTCCTCCACAGAGTCCAGACCACATTCACTCAGCCGCTCTATGCTGGACTGAGGCTTTACTACAATAATGTTGGAGACTCTGCTGAGTTGATTAAAGTGAAATAGACTGAAGTCTTTCATATTGTGGGTTTAAATCTGTATTTTAGTTTCATTTTATTTTCTCTCCATCATTTCTGCACAGAGATCAGCTGTCAGTCAAACATTATGGGTGGTACCTCCACATCTTCTAGTTGTTCTCTTGATGTTTCTGAGTTTTTAAAGGAGATCTTTCCTGTGACTGTTTATGGAGGCTATCACTGCTCATCATCATTTTGATTTACTAAAATATTTCTCCACATGAAAATGTAAACTTCTCTATCCTCTAAATGTTTCTGGAATATTTGTATTGAAAAATGTCCACATTTCTCTTTATGAGTATGGCAGACCATGTGTGTGTGTGTGTGTTTGTTTTTGTCAAAATCATCAAACAAATGAGGAAAAACTGTGATTTTAATGAATGAATTCATATATTGTGTTGATGTTTTATTGTGTGAATAAACTGGAAGGTTTGACTATAAATCAAACTTTGAACAAAGTCTTTTCTTCTGTCTTCATTCCAGGATCTCACTCAAATCTGATGCAGAAAATATGAAACTAATCTGAGAGAATAACTAAAGCAGTTTTCCTCCTGAAGCATCACAAAGTTCAGAGTTCATGTTTAGAGCAGAAGATTCAGCAGTCGCTCTGTGACCTTTCAACTTTCTTCACTAAAACAGCTTCATTACAGAGAAACAAGTCACATTTTCTTCATGTTCTTAAGTCCTTTCAGATGTTTTTAATGGTCCTTGAATGCAGCATCAGTGTCGCAGGTTTAAAAGGTCACTTTCTGTTGTGTTCAAAGATTTCCTTCAGATATGGTCTTTAATCAGTAAAGCCAGTGATACAGCAGTGTCATTAGCTGTGTTATTGGCACCAGGCTGTGTTTATGTATGTATTTAATTGTGTCTGAGGATGTCTTCAGCATGAAATGATCATTTGCTCAGCTGCTGTGTCTCATCTCTTATCAGACATTGGTTGGAACAGAGTTTTGTTGCTGACCATCTGACAAGAGGGTGAAGAAAAGCTTCAGGCTTCATTTGGACACTACGTTGGACAGAAGTCTCCACAAAAATGACTCAGAAACACAAATATTATTAATGAAAGTCCAAATGTCAAAAAGGGGTCATACACGATCCTGAGAAATGTCCTTGAACATTTGAACATGAGTCAGAGGGTTGTCAGGTTTCTACACTGCATCGTGGCATCAAGCCTGAGATGTCTGTGTAAACAAGTATGGAGGACACAAATGCACAGACGCAGTCGAGCTGTTTACTGCTGATGAGGAAGGAAAATAGTCTGTTGGATATTAAAGCAGCATTTATTAGAGTAAGAACAGATACTTGTGTCCTTCATTTGATCCCCGTCAATTTACAGAAGACTTAAGGACCCTTTGACTTCTAACATACAGCTGCATGTTTACAATTTTATTATTGATTTATTTCTAGCAAAGCGAGACTTTACTGATTAAAGACATATAATCAGACATATTACTGTTACTTTCTGAAAAAGACTCACATAAAGCAGATTTATCACAAGCAAACATCAAGACACATCCTTCATGGCTTAAAGTTGCAGTGGGACTCTTTCGCCATCTGGTGGTTGTAACAGTTATGACAACTGTTCCTGCATATATGTCCCTCCTCAGTGTGAAGAAGACTGGACTCCAAGCTGCTCCTGCTGATCACTGCGTGTTCCTCCTGTGTCTAAAATCTATTTCCATTATGAATCAGGAAACTGTTTGCACCAATCATAAAGGCAATAAAATACGTCACACACTAAGAAATAACAAAAAGGAATTGTGGATTTCAAGGAGATTTTTCCCTCGTTTTTTGAAATCATAAGAATACAAACTAATGCAAGACTGTCATGTTTTCATAAGTTTGTAGAGACACTGTTCTGTTGTATTCTAGGACATCAGTCACTTTTTAAATGCATGCTACTCCTCCTCATCATCATCATCATCAGCAGCACCCATGACCTCCTTTTAGTCTTTGTTTTGTTATTTTTCAGAGTTCAGGAGACGTTCTTATGGGATTTCCACAGTGTACAAGTACTGTTTAGACCCTTTACCTAAAAGAAAAGAGTAAAGTACAAAGTAGATTTACTCACTGCAGGAAAATAATGCCTCAATCTGATATATTGTCTTATATGACAAACTGAAAGTGATGCATCAAAGTGTAAGCAGCATTTTCCTGTTACAGCTGGTCTAGATGGAACTGATCTGATCTCCTTTATGTACAGGTAGATATCCAGTGGGTTTGCTAAGGGTCACAGATGAAGGGCTGTGTGAGATGTTTAATCAACACGTTCTCACTCCCAACTCGTCAAATGTGTGACGCATGGTCAGGCTCCCTCTGCTTCACTTATCGACGTGCAGGGTCCTCTCATTGAATGCTATGCTGCTCCCTTAACGTTGCTTATTGACGACAAGAGATTGCGCGGAAGAGCCTGTTGTCTGTATATTTATATATTTCCGAAATCACATTGTAGTGACGTATACTGAACACAATAAATTATATAATGTAAACAACTACCTGAAAAACATGTAGAACTTTTGTATCGTTTATTGCATTTATGGAGGGAGTGATGTATGCTGGGTAATGGCACAGCTAGCGACTGGGTGACTTTATTCACCCGCTTCGGCTGTTATCAGTCCATACAATGGGCGTTATTAGCACAAATCAGTCCCATAGATATGGGCCATCTCCTGCTAGATTGTTCAGAAGGTTGTTATCATCCATCCAGATGGAGGATCACTAACAGGAGCGTGGGAAGACTCCAGAATCCACTCTGGCTGGAATCCGGTGGATGCAGCAGTGTTTACAGGTAAGACCATTTAAACGGACAGCATTTATAGAATGACTATTAAAAGTCAGCGAGTGTCAATAATGTTAATGTGGTTATGTTAGTAATACACCGAGTGCTAATATAACAGCTTTAAGATGCATTTGTAGATATTATTACGTGTTTTACCGTCTTTATGGTGCTAGCTTAAAGTTACGGTGTAAACGTTAGCTTATATTGGAGTAAAGCTGTTACTGTTTAAACGATGTTAGCACAGAAATATTAGCTTCTGTCATGACGGATTAAGTTACTAGTTAGTAAAGTTTCCAGTAAAGTGTTTAATCGCAGCCACAGATTGACAGCAAATATCTCGATTAGCTTCAGTGCATCTGTAATAAATATGTGCAAGTTTCAGTGCTTCGTTTAAACTGTATGATACTTATACTGACCCAGGGTCAGTGTAAAATACAATCCTAGCTGGGTGAACAAAGCCTGGCTCCTTTAATCCTGCATGACAAACCTCAGGATGCAGGTTATTATTACTCTTTCCTGCTGGCACACCTGTCACACCTGAGAGTCAGCTAGAAACGTACAGTGACGTGGACATCATGCAAAGACTGCCAGACTCTGTAATACTGTAAATGATCAGTGACTCAGGTTAACACTAAACTTTAAACAGTCCCTCTGTGTCTCTGTGTGCTGAACATTTAGGATTGAGTCAGGCTGCATCAGCTGAAGCTGTTATTTGTATATATCGGTATTTTTTTAAATTCAGGTGTGGGGAAAATACATAAGACTGCAGTGAAGCGATGCACCAGATTAATCCCTGGCCAAAGGTATCGTACTTAAATCAGAGTACTGATCCAGCCACATCAGCCTTTTGTGAGGTCTGTTTAAAGTAGACTTAAAATGAACTGCAGGTTCCTCAGAGGTGGACTGTGAGCACAGAAACACATGTTCATACATACAGCTGCAGCAAACTTACATTAATTTTAAATAGATTTGTTACTCTGACGTCTGTCTCTGTGTTAGTCCTCTGACAGACTGGTGACCTGTCCAGGTGTGCTCTACCTATGACTACTGGGACAGGCTCTAGCCTCTGTAATAGAAATTTTCTGTTATTCTCATTTAAAGTATTTAAGTGCTTATGCATATGCTTAGTGACACTGTTATAGACTGTTCAGTGAAAGTTTCTAAAACTAGATGAACTTACTTCAGCAGTTTGAGAAAACAAATCCCTTTACAGGTGCTGATAAGGCCAAGGGCACAAAACAGCGTAACCATTGATCCGTTAGGTTTCATAACGAGACACGTGAAGTGTGGTAGGATCAGTTTGTAACTTCCTTGAATGCATAAAGGAGTAGGAGCACCACTTCTGTGGCAGCGCTGACATGACTGAACTGTGATGTTTGATGTGTGTTGGCTCTCCTGCGCGCAGTAATAAATAGCTTGATCACAGCTCTTTCTGTGTTGCAGACTTTATTTAAAAAATTCCACGACACCCCCCACCCTCCCACTGTGAACCTGAATTGAATATTCAGAAGACATTTGTTTAAATAGTTCTAGAAATCTGAGCTGTTGGTGTGTCCTTGGATTGTGTGGTAATAATATTAGAGCTGACAATCTTTCTTACTGAATCTCTACTATGAGTCATGTTACCTGAGATTAATTCTATGTTTACCTGTCAGCCTGGACAAATGTGCTGTGTGAAGGAAATTAAATGAAATCAGATCTGAACTGCGTGCATTTAAGGAACCTGTTCATATTTAATTGAAATATGAACCAGTGTTTTTTATTGCTGATTCCAAGAGAGTCTTTGTGGAAATCCTGTTTGGCTTTTTGTTATTTTAATTCTCTTTTCCATTTTCCAGAACAGTTCTCCACAGTCGCTGTCCACATGGGTCAGTGGGACCAAGAAGCACTCTGCTAATGTGTGGACTCTGACCAGCAACATCCAGCAAGACCCAGACAGCGTTTTCTATCTCCCAGCTGGAGTTTTTTGTTTGTCTGTGACTGGAGAGTCAGATTTTTGTTGAGCTTCACACTTGCAGAGGTAAGTCAGTTTGCAGAGATCCCTCCCACCCTGGCTTTTATGTGCTAGATTTCTTATCTGAAACAGTAATATTTCAGTGACTGCTGCTTATACCACAGGTTAATACACTCTACTGATCCCTGATGGGAGAATCATCACCTCTGACAGCAAAGAAGCCTGGTGGATGTTTGTTTACAGTCTGATGATGGGACATCATGCTCTGCATCTTCAAAGTTTACCTCCTCATTATTATTCATACCCAGTAATGTGAAGTATGCTTATATCTACTATAACTGAACCAACCTGGTGCTCTTCATTTATGGAGGCTGTTGAGTCTGAATGTTGGATGTTGTGTATCTCGTGTTCTCTGGGCTTTGTTGTCCTCAGTCTTTTTGCAGGATCAGAAAACAAAACCAGGAGGCGTGTAAATGTTTCTTCTCCATGATGTTTCTTCAAATGTTTCTTCTGGATGATGATAAGACCGTGACACGGGATGCCACCTTTGGTCTTGTGATGAAGCAAAGCTCAGGAAGAAGTGTGATTAAATGGTACCCACATGTGTGCTGCTGAGAAGGATGTACAGGGGCACCTGCAGCCAAATCCAAGCCTCAGGTTAGTTGTAGTTGCAGAACGCTATAGGACTGAGACAGCTGAGGCATCAAATGTTTGATTAAACAGATGAAAAATAAAATGATCACTTCTTAAAATCTGTAGCAACTTCAAGTATGTCATGCTGAGCATGCTCAGAATGTGACAATATATTTTTGTTCAATATTTAATTTCTTTCAGTTGCAATTGTTAATGAAAAAAAAGAAAAAAAATGTATTCTTATAATTTAGCAAACGAATTTATCAAAAAATATATATATATACATATATCTGTATTAGTTTTAATAAATTAATTTGACACCTGAATTGAAAATACCATATTGTATTCATACAGAATCAGTATCATTGTTTGTCTGTTCACTGATTGTTGAAACTAAGAGCTAGTTTGATCTGTTTAGATCTAAAGTATTCAAAGTTGAGCTCTAATGGTTCTTCACCCCTGTGTGTGTGATATGTGATTTCCTACATGCTGGCAGAGCGGCAGTTTGTGCTCACAGATGGTGACGGTGTGGAGAGACGGTGGTGTTTCCTCAGAAGAACCAGCAGAGTCACAAAGGACACCAGTCCATCTCACCATCTCGACTTGCTGACTGATGCTCGTCTGCACTACACAGAGGAAATCAACTGACCGAGGTTTGTCCAGTGCAGTGTTATGAAATGTATATTTGTTTTATGCTTACAGATATGTTTTTCTTGACAGAGGCTCTGCAGAGTTTAGACAAAGCAGAGAAAATATGTGCTTTACATTTTACTGTGATTTACTGAGATATTTCTTGCCTGATGTTCAGCAGGAATGGAGAAATAGAATCAAAGGGAGATGTTTTTGCTGTTTTTGTAATGATGTAAGTAAATCTTGAATATTATATATTTGCTTGGTTATATTAGGAGTGTTTCTGAGTGAGGGAGAGAGGAGTCATCATCCAGGTAAAGTGACGTAGATCAGTGGATACACTTGTCTCCCCTTTAAAGGAGACGATCCAAGTCATCCTTAAATGTTAGTGCTTTCAAATACACAAACATTTTTAAAGGACAAAAATGAACATCCAACTTTGACTGTAATACAAAATAAATCTTTGCATGTGTGTTTTCAAACTCTCAGATGGGCAGCATATCAGTCTTGGACTGTGTAACCTGCCGGAGCAGCACTGGATGATCACCACACGTGAGCATGTTCCTGCAACATTCAGCATCTGATCTGTCATCTGTGTGCTTCTGCTTTTGGTAAGTAGAGTTACCCAACTACAGTAACTCTAAACACATGCCATCCATTTCCAATGGCCTGGTTACTTCCTGTCAGTTATTTTAGAAACCATGTGGTCACCTGACCTAACACTGTTTCTTCTTCTTCCCCTTAATGTTGAAGTGTCAAACAGCTGGAGAGGAAACTACACCAGTGTACTGGGATGTTTCAGCAACACGTGCCAGATGCTGTTCCTTCATGGTGACATCATCAGAGACAGCCCCGCCCACCTCAGGACCTCGCCATTGATCATGATGATTATAATGATGACAGCGAGCGGAACTAAGACTGTAAAAATCCACGACCAGAATGTTTCGATGTTTTCTAATTATTAATGAATACTGAGTTTTTGTCTCTCTCTTTTTTTTCCTCATTTGTTACTAACAAAGTTCACCAAACTCACACGGTTTACATTCTGTATGTTTCCATCAAGGTTTATTTTCTTAGAAATCATCGTTTTTCTCCTTTTCTCTTTTTCTCTTTTGTAATTGATGATAATACAGTGAATATACTTTTATTGCGTCACACATTGCTTTAAGTTTTTCAGAGTCCAGTTATTTTTTACTGCTGTTTGAATTCTCTGTATGTTTGACCCTGTAGACTGTTTGATGGACTGCTTGTCTTCCTGTTTGTAACCGCCGCCTGTTTTTGACTAAAGATTTGGATTTCTGACTTTAACACAGCCTCTGCGTGTCCTCCCTTTGTGTCCTCTTCCTCTGTGAATGTGTTGCATGTGTCACAGATTCATTTTATTAACAGCTTTCCCACAGTGAGTTGCATCAGCATTCATTCACAGCACATTTCAGAAGGATTCAGATTAATACAGTGATCTTATAGTCAGAATGATCCTGACAGAGTGCCATTGTAAATGATCTTTCATCAGGTAAATTTTAAAGTTCAGTATTTCAAAGCAGGAGTTATGAGGAATCATATTGGAATTAGGACTGTAACAATATGTACTTACAAAGTCTAATTTTTTTAATTATGCTAGAATATTGGAAGGCAATCAACTTTTAGTGTTTTCTGCATATTAATTATTCTGAAATAGAGACGGTGAGCCTAACTGTACAGAAGCACACTAAACAACTGACAATCTAACAGACATCATTGGCCCGAGCCGTCATGCACAGTGAGTCTGATCCTTTGCTGTGAGAGTCTGACAAGCATGTTTCTGGTCAGTTTGGAAGAAATAATATCACAATGTTGATCTTTTTTCAACATTCCTTCTCTTTTACAACATAAACTGTGATCAAAGCTACTTATGTTCACAGCATGTAATAATACTGACAGGGCATTGTGGTCTGTTGAGCTAGGGTTAGGGTTAGCAACTCAGACATATGTAATCAATATTAAACGTCTCTGACGTGGGCCACTGTCCGCAGTGTTGGGAAATCCATACCAGGCTGGAACGAGTCAAGGTAGGTGAGCATCCACGAGACGACACAGCAGATGCATCCTACTAATACTGACAGGACCAGGAGACTCCAGAAACCGAGCATCTTCTCTTCAGTGCCATCCTCTCCTGTCACCCTCTCTGCCCGCAGCTCTTTGAGTATGGGGTAGATAAGGGCGCAGAGAAACCCTTATTACTAATTTGTATTATAATTCAATTTTCATGAAATATTCATATTCAGTATCGGTCCTTTTAAATTATAACCACGTATCCACCCAGGCTCATGGTGGGGCAGGGCTCTGTCCTGGGATGCTTGAGTACAAGGTAATGTACACATGACCAGGTATCCAGTCTGTCAGAATTGTTTTCAATATTTGGTTCAAAAATATGAGTGAAAACAAAAATCCAACTAGGATTCTTGCATATGATGAATGAAGTCTGTCTTTGACTGTATTGTCCAGCTGATCCATCAAACCCCCAGCAGGTGAACCTTATGCATGACATAACACGGCAACAATGTAAAAAATTAAACAGCAACAGTCTAAATGTAAAGTGCATTCTAAAGTCCTCTTCAATAAATTATATGCAAAGAGTCATTCAGGACTGTAAAACGTGAACTACAGAACCCAGAGTCTTCATCATTAAATCTCTGGTTGCTTCATTTTTCTATCCTATATCAGATACTTTAAAGGTTAGGTTAGGTAAAGTTGCACTGTCATTGTAAGGCAAAGTGCTTTATGTGTGTGTGTGCGTGTCATGAACGGCTATAAAAGGCCTATAATTAAAGAACAAAGCGGGGTTTGAGTTCGAGTTGCGGCAGACTGTCACTACTTCTAAATGGAACGCAGCCTTCCTACGGCGGACAGCTAATAACAGGAATCGGACGCGGTCCACCCAAGTCCACAGCAACCACCATAGCAACCGCCTAGCATGACCTTAAAAACATATTCTGTCTTCATAACTATCAAAAACGTGAAATGATTTGCAAAGTGTGAAAGTGTTACAGCTGTAGAGAGCTATGGCGGTATCTTTGGAAACTGTTTACATAGCTAATAATATACGATGTAACCATGGAGACAGTCAGTCACGTGAGCTAGCGGCGCACGTTTACTACAGTAAATAAGGTGATTGTGTGCACAGCGCGTCCACACGCTGCACAGGGTAAAGACGTTACTTCAATATTGTTTTATATTGATATATATTTGCCTTCTGTTGACCATCACCTCAGGTTCACCATTACAGTTTCAGCATACAAATGCACACTGTCTAAATATGAACACATTCAAAAAACAAAATCATGTCTCAGAAATAAGCACAGCTGTTCATGTTTGTCATTATAGTTTTATTTGTAAGAAAATTATGAACTTCATATTGTGCATCAAATAAAAGAACATTTCACAAGTCTGAGTCAACAGAAACAGGTAACAGAAATGTCTCTAATGTAGACATGTACAGTGTAGTGTAAGCATTAAAAGATCATAAAGGAAACACTAACATTTATGTGAAACTAATTGTAATAAAAATGAACAGGTGCTTTATAGATTTAAAAGAAAGAATCTGAAAACAACACTTTTTTGGTCTAAGTGATCAAAGTAGAAAACAGAACTGATGTTCAAGAACAAACCGTAGCTGCACTAATATTACACATCTCCATTGTTGTGGTGAACAGACATGTTGCTTTTAAAACCACATGCGGTGTGTGACCATGACTGTTCATTGAGGCCATGAACGCCACCTCGCTGAAGCAGTCTTCTTCTTCTTCTTCTTCTTCTTCTTCTTCTCATTAAAATAGAAGCAGAAGGAGCACGAGCTGCTTTGATCTACTGAAAGGAAAAAGCAGAACATCTGAGCTGAAACCAGTCAGCTGAAATCTTTAAGACAGGAACAATCATTCAATGCAGTGTCTCAGGTGGCTTAGCCTGTTACAACTGTTGATACAAGCTAAATACGGTTAACACACAGTGTCAGGGAACTCCAGTGTGGGAACTAGTGGCTTTAGGTTTGTAGTCATTTAACTTTCATCCATTCATTCCTTTAATTCAGGAGGAAGAAATGCCAGGTTGGTGCAGGCTGGTTACATGCATTTGGTCCCATGCTGTCTTTAACTAAATGACTTGGTTCATTTTATGGCTGGGCTGTATGTGGGGTTATATCATGTTATTTGGGCAGGAGTACCTGTCCCCTGTTAGACTTAGAAAGTTTCTCCATAAGTAGAGTTTCTAACTCTTCTAGCACATCTGTGGCTGACAGCTTTTTGGTGGCTCTTTTTACCCCACACTGGTTGTGAGTGTGTAAATAGCCCCACTAGTTCTTTTGGGTTGCAGTTAACTTGGGAGGAAGGGGTGGGTCTGCCATGACTAGATGAATAACAATTATCTGGGATACATAAATTTCATAATGCATGCATATATCTCTATAAACCTGGCCTGAGTGCTGCCATTTTTTTACATTCAGTTATTTCTCTTAGAAATGTTGGAACTAAATAATGAATGTGTTACAGTTAAATGCAAACACTGGTCAGTGTAAATGGCTCATTGGGACACAGAAACCTTTAAATGAAACCTGATATCTAGTGTCAAACAATATCAAAGCTGTAGAAGATGTTTACAGTCAGGATTTATAAAACTATGATTGTAAATAAATTCAAACAAGTGAGCTTTTCTCTTTGTGCTGAATATCAACACTGTGATTTCTTAGACTGTAAGCTTTACTTTAGCACAACCAGTTGTAGAAGCCGTCACTCCAAATGTCTTTTGATAACAAGAAAAAAATACCTATAGAGTACACGGCCTGAAGTTCTTCTCCGACATCTTCTGCCATCAGCTTTGTCTGCTGGTTTGAAGACAATAAACCACAAAAAAGATGATTTAGTCACTTTGTCTGTGTCATGCCGCTCGAATGTGTCGTGTAACGATGTTGAATAGCCGTCGTTATCCCTCTGCTGAGTCAGTAGGATTGTACTGTACAGCATCTCATTGATATGTGAGGAATGCTAATGTAACACGATAACAGACTTACATCATTAAAATATAAAGGGCAGGAGATATTTAGATATTTTTTATATTTATATTACATTTTATAGCTGACGGATATTACTAAATAGATAGAATTTACTATATAGCTGGATGAACATGAAAAATATGTCTATAATAACAAATGACCATGAGAGCCAGTAGAATTAATTCAACTGGACGCTCAAAAGACGTCCTTAAATGCTCTTTAAGTGGCAGAACAGATGAACAAACAGTTAATCGCTTACTTGAGATGAAATCTGCTCAGCTACTTGGAAAACAGCTTCTAACTGGTTCCTCCTTTAACAGGATGACTGCTCAGGGGTAAGGCCATCATGCAATCCAGCAACCTTTATGGTTCTGCTTTGATTCACCAGGAACTATTAGGGAAACCGTCCAGCGCCTCCTGTGAAAGACACAGGGATAAACACAAACATTTATTAACATGTTCCACAGTGTTCCAGTTTGATTTTCTCATCCTGTGGACAACAACATACAGGGATGCAGGTTTATTGTTAACGTTTGTAAGGTTTATTTAGTGAACATATCCAGCTGCAGCTCCACTGTGATCCTGAACTGGATAAGCACTTAAGAAAATGTGTCAATAAATGGACAAACATCAACTTACTATATTTATCCAAACAGACTGGACCAATAATGCTTCACTGAGTTAGAGACTTTAACAGTCTCTTCTATGTAAGAATGTCTCGTGCTGATAGACCTGCAAACTTGACAACAAAGGTTTTTCAGACTGCATGTAGCTGTCCTCTATGTCAGCTCACACATTTACATTTATGTCACACTTATTTCTGCTTTCCCATTTTATAATTATTACTTACATTTTGATTAGATACCTTGAGTTTGTAAATGATCAGATTACATAATTGGAATACAATGTATCCAATTCAGGGTTGCGGGAGGATGAAGCCTATCCCAGCTGATACAGGACAAAGACAGGACAGGCTGCCAGTTTATTGCAGGGCTAACACAATATGTGTAACAGAAAATCCACTTAAATGTTGGATATTTCTTATAATAATCATAATTATGACTATTATTTAAAGGTTTCTTCATGAATACATTTTGATTTTTTATAAATCAAACTAAAATATAAACCCGAGCTGTTTCAGATTCTGACCTCTGACCTCAGTGACCTGGCTGTGTCCTCACTGCAGCTCCCTCTTGGAAGTACGTCTGCTTCTTGTCTTCCCCCAGTGTTGACCGCCTGCCCTTGATATCACGTACTGTAACTGAAGAACAAAAAAGGACAAACACTTGCCTTCATTTAAGAAGTACATTCATACAGAGATAATCTATGGAAACACACTAGTTCACCCTTTTGGGAGGAATCAGTTCCTGTGAAACATTTCTGTAAATAAACATCATGTGGAGAATGAAGGACATGAGTTCTTCAGGTGACTCAGCAGTCCCACACTGACAAATGAAATCTAGTTAAACTATTAAGCATATTTGCTCTTCTGAAATCTGTGTTAAACAACAACAAACATAAATTAGTAACAAAAATACAGCTGAGTAGAGGCTTTACAAACCACCAGCAGCCATAATGCTAAATTTTAATCTTCAAATGTTTCTGAGCCGTCTTCAACCTGCTTTTAACACATTAAAGTCCCAATAAATAAAGTCAATGCAGCCTGACTCAATCCTAAATGTTCAGCACACAGAGACACAGAGGGACTGTTTAAAGTTTAGTGTTAACCTGAGTCACTGATCATTTACAGTATTACAGAGTCTGGCAGTCTTTGCATGATGTCCACGTCGCTGTACGTTTCTAGCTGACTCTCAGGTGTGACAGGTGTGCCAGCAGGAAAGAGTAATAATAACCTGCATCCTGAGGTTTGTCATGCAGGATTAAAGGAGCCAGGCTTTGTTCACCCAGCTAGGATTGTATTTTACACTGACCCTGGGTCAGTATAAGTATCATACAGTTTAAACGAAGCACTGAAACTTGCACATATTTATTACAGATGCACTGAAGCTAATCGAGATATTTGCTGTCAATCTGTGGCTGCGATTAAACACTTTACTGGAAACTTTACTAACTAGTAACTTAATCCGTTATGACAGAAGCTAATATTTCTGTGCTAACATCGTTTAAACAGTAACAGCTTTACTCCAATATAAGCTAACGTTTACACCGTAACTTTAAGCTAGCACCATAAAGACGGTAAAACACGTAATAATATCTACAAATGCATCTTAAAGCTGTTATATTAGCACTCGGTGTATTACTAACATAACCACATTAACATTATTGATACTCGCTGACTTTTAATAGTCATTCTATAAATGCTGTCCGTTTACACCTCCCGAAGAATTTTGTCTGGGCTCTTATCTCACTTTTTTATTTCAAACAATCAAAAGAAAATTTCACAGACATAGTTTTATGTAAGGTTTTTAAGGCTGTGGTGTTAATTTTTAAGTAACATGAGCCCAGCGGCAGCAGCAACGCTAGGCTAACACTAACTAGCTAGCAAGATTATAATCCTGGTGCTAAACTAAGAGAAGCCACAAAATCAGTTTGAATAAGAGTAAACATTTACTCACCAAGTCAGTGTATCAGCTAAAGATCCACAGCAATGAAAATAATATCTTGAGCTGAGGCTTCTCCAGGTTTGCTCAACATATTCCATAACAAATGCTGGCACCGTGAACATGCGGACTGATCCGAGAGGGAGGAGGACGGTAGTGACGTGGCATTTTCAAAACACATCTTTCATCCTTCCGCCCTCTGAAGCAAAACTTCCAGCTTAGTTAGTTTTTCTAAGTTAAGACAAGTGAAATAAATTGAGTTTCTCAGCATTTTTGCATAAAAAGTACTGGTAAGTTATTTAGTTCTAATAACAAATAGTTAAAAATTGAGTTGGGCCTATTTAATATTTTAAATGAAACACAATATTCCATTGTACAGTGTAGGTTTCCATGTGTAATTAGTGTGTAAGAATATTGCAGAAGAAGCTTAATGTGTACTTTGTACACAAGAAAAGATAAATGTCCTTTTTTTCAATTAATTTCTCGGCCAGCCGCTTGGCGTGTGACATGTGGCGGAAGGCTCTGGTGCAGAGCGCCGCCAGTTCGAACCCCTCACGAACTCATTGCCACGGCCCTCGCTTGGGGGGCGGGGAGACGCATACTCGCGTTTCCTTTTTGCTTTTTTCCTGCTCTCGCCAAGTCCTCCGTCCGCTCTACATCTCTCTTATTACCTTTTATTACCCGAACAAAATCACAATCACGCTTACACTCATGCCTTAGTTAGACAGCGCAACTTTTTTTTTACTTACAACTTTATTTCAAGACGAACAATAACAACAAATATAAAAATTTAGCATCAGTATAGCCAAATAGCACATTTTGGTAAAAAAGCACAAAATCTGATAAGACATGCATAGAAGCAGAACTGAGTCGTACATGTGACAGACAGTGAGGTGGAATTATTCCTCAATATCACACTGGAATATGAAACAGCAAAAAAAAACAAGAAAACTTGGACTGGGAGACTTGTCAGGGGAAATAAGGTTAGCCTACCATACATGTATAAACCAATGCCCTACTGTATTTCAGTAGCCCAATTATAGACGCCTTTAGCACCTTTAGGTTTGACCTAGTAATGATACAGCTCGGCTTCATTTCTTTAACTACTGTGTAGCTTAACCTATACCAAGTCATCATAATGACACATTTATATTCATCTGAATCTGCAGTGTAACTGTGTTGGTGTTGAATCCCTACCTCAACAATGTTGTAGAGTTAAAAGTATAGGAAAAGACAACACTTAACCTAAAATATTTAAGTGTAGCACTTAAGGAAATATTCATCTTGCCATTCCACCACTCATTTATTTTGAACATTTATTGTGGTTCATTTGTTTTTCATTATTCTACCTTTTGTCAAGGCAAAACTCAAGGGCTACAGACAGGACAGACTTAAAAGAAGACTTTCAACTGAAACACATTTGCGTAATGTTGCAGAGGTGGACATACAGATGAAGAAAAGAATTCTGGATATGATGGAGTCATCTGAGAGGCCAGCTTCTGAACATCACACTAAATTATAAGTCACTCTTGAGAGACAAGTTCAGTTGCAGATGGATTTTTACTGCTAAGACAAGTCATGCATCCACCACCACAACCTTTCAACCTGCCACCACACCATGGTCTATGCGTGTGCACCACCACCACACGCTGTACCTGGCTCATTTTGAGTACACTGTGCAGCCTTGTTAGTTCCCAGAACTCGAAAAAAATTGAGGAAACTCGTTGCCTCAAAAAAACTAAGTAAAGCTTACTTAAGATGACTGTTAGGACAACTTACACATTGCAAGTCTGCAGTATTAAGAATAACTTGATATTTCTGACTGTACAATTTTAATTGTTTACCTACTGACAAACATTTCAAGTTCAACTAAATGAAAAAACTATTTGTGGTAACCTGAATATGATTAAAAATAATTAACAACACTTTTTGTAATGATGTTAAAATCAGCCCAACTTTTATTTTCAAACACAACAAAGTATAACAGCCAACATACTGGACACTGTTCTGCTGAACAACAAACAATTATATTGCCATCACTGTTATAATCTTACAATGAAACAAAGTCTCAGATGTAATTATTCTGAAAAGAAGTTTAGGCCTACCACAAGTTTGTTTTGTACTTACATTACTTATATAATCAAAATAAAATATTTATTGTTCTGTCACAAGTGCAGTCTCTGATTTAAACAACACATTTGTTTTTCATTCCAACACAGGAGCTGGAATGTTGTAATGTTTTAAGGATGGCTTGTTTCCAGTCCAGGCATTACTGCCTGAATGACTGTCATGGATCGAGGTGATCCAAATGTAAGTGCAGAAGAAGGTCTTTAACGTCCCTTAAGTACAGTGGCAGTGGATGTGGGTTGGAGATGCAATGAGCTTGAACCTGCAGGCGACCATCTTCACTGACCACACCATCTGTGACGGAGGACTCATCTCTCCTGGTGTCCTGCGAGCAAACAATCATATTTTTTGGAACATGAACTTAATTGCTTTCTTAAAACATTTTTTCCTGCATTTGGTATAAAACAGACTCCAATTTACACAATCTCAGGCTCCCTCCCCACCAGAGAGGTGACATTCAATGTCCCAATTGTCAGTCTGGATAGCCGTGACCCCCACCCGACACACAATAATGCCATGAAAGCATCATTTTAAAAAGGGCTATGCAAACATGGCCAATAACTTTCATTCTAATGATGTGCAAAATGATTTGGGAACAAAACAAATTTTGCTGTTAGAAAACTTGCAGACTTCACTATATACAGTGTAGACCCTCTAAACTAAGTTTGGGGGATGTGATCTTTCAAGAAATGCAGACCAAACTGTTGTTGTTTGTTTACTTACACAGCATGTCTTGTAGAATTAACTGGAGTCACCAGCAACAGCATAGTGCAGTCATATCTCAAGTCTAATAACAGAAGACAGGAAAAGATCAGTAAAGAAACAACTTCCCCAAACCAAAGCACGAATAAAACGATAAGTAAAACAGGCTGATCTAAAGTATGATTAAAGTTCAGCCTGATTAATATAAATGTCACTGACAGTTGCTAATATATTGGAAAACCGAAATACTTACCACTGAGTTGATGTCTTTGTGTCCAACAACAGGAGTGCTGATCCCGATCCTCAAAGACAGTAAGAAGCAAGCAGAGGGAGAAAAAGCAGAACAGTTTTCAGAAACTGATTTTATCCTTAATGGCTGTGCAATTATTGTAACATAGAGATTGCTTATGTTGTTAAATAAAGGCTAGATTTGACATTAATAGATGCCACAGATGTTCAAAAGCTGCCACAAAGCATGAAAAAAAAATGGACGTCTCCGAAAACGTCAGAGCATTTTTGCAAATATGTGATGTCTTGATAAATCGAGCAGATATTTGAACTTTACACAGCTACATTCTCGCCTGAAAATATCTTAAAAGTTTATTTTGTGACCCAGAAAAAGTAATAAGTTTTTTGGCCCAGGCTCCAATGACCACCCTCCTCCTTTTCCCCAGACTACCCTTTCTGGGTCACAAAATAACCTTTTAAGATATTTCCAGGCGAGAATGTAGCTGTGTAATGCTCAAATATCTACTTACGCTGAATTTGGAGAAATAAAACGTGCGAGGTGAACGATAACGACGACAAGAGTCTCCCGATCGTTTACTCTTGCTGTCCGGTGAACAACATCAGCGTGGTGTTAATTGTTTGCTGTTTTCGCGATCGCGTCGCGCATGAGGATATCACCAGGTAAACTCGCCACATTTTTAAACATTTTGTTGTTCAACAGCATCAAGACTGACAGAGTGTGTTTGAGATAACCTCACAAGTGTCACAGGTGACACATTTGGCGTTTTTTTTGCTGGTTTGTAGGTAGCAGCTCCTGAAACGCAAGTCTGCCACACATCTGTTCGACCAACGCCAGTTGATCTAAACGCCAGTTGATCTAAACGCCAGTTGATCTAAACGCCAGTTAATCTAAACGCCAGTTGATCTAAACGCCAGTAGATCTGGAACACCGGTCCGAGTGTAAGGTGAACTGAACTTCAGGTAAGAAGTTATGACCTGCAGTCTATCTGGGTCAGATATAAAGCAAGTTTAGGTGGAGTTTATTTTCGTTGTGCTGACTTTTTACAGTCAGTTACAATAACTTGTACTGCGTGAGCTAGCATGACGGAGTTTCTATACAGCTGTTCGGTTGCTATGATGTTACTGATAGTGAACTTTATTTTATTCACAAGGTTAGTTAATAGAGTTGCCAACGGCTCCTTAAAAATGGAATGGTCCCTCATTCAGAGAAAATATTACACGTTTTGTATTGAGCTGAGAAGAGACGCAGTTTGTCCCGTACTTTAGCTAGAATGGAAAAAGACACAAAGCTGGAGTTATTCTGTCTTTACGCTGCAGCTGCCTCTTCTTCTCTCATTCTCTCCCCTCCCTCTCCTGTTTCTACTTCAATCATGAAACTGATCAATGATCAGCTGATCGGCTTTTCTCTCTCTCTTTCTTTCTTATTCTCATTTAAAATATTTAGCTTTTATTAAATAATTATCTGAATCTTGCGAACAAAGTTTTTATCTGACATAAAATGTATAGAAATCATACATATACCAACAAGACTGTACATCACTGTCACAACAGCGTTTGTTTGTCCCAGTCCAGCCCTGCAGGTTAATACTGGCAGTGTCACAATGCCAGCTGACTGTATTTCATCATCAGCCAGTGTTGTTCTTTATACATCAATATTACCAAAGTTTACCATAAGGCAGCATAGAAAGTATTTACTTGCTTTCAGGTTTTATTCAAATGTTAGTCTTTTCAGTTGTTTCCCCACTTTTTTCCTGTTTCAAAATCAAACACCAGTTTGTGAGAAGATTATCTTCTTTTTTTAATAGGCATTGGTTTTGCATTGGCTAATTTGCCAGTTGTATGTTAAAAATGTTCGTATTTTAATATTCAAAAATGTTTTTGCCCAAAACATATGTGCACTACATGTCAGTGAAAATACTATGCAAATATTGATGTCCTTGACTGCTGAATAAACACTGACTGATTGTATCTCTTGTACTTTATCAACACAGTATCTAAAAACTTTGCACCGTAGTGGTTAAAATCTCATTCTAATAAGAGTTAAAAGCACATTCGGTTATTAGGTTTATAGGGTTATTGAATTATGGTTAACGGTTGGTAGAATTGTTTTTAACATTATCTGCCAATTACATCTGCCACCCTTCTCCAAATCTGTGCCCCTACCTGGCCCCCCCAACAAACATTTTCTGGACACGCCACTGCCTGTGCGTGCTGCCCTTCTGGTCCCTCGTTCCACCTGCAGGACAATAACAGAAGCAGCCGTTAAACACTGAACCCGCGCGCACACATGATCTGCACTTCCTAATACTACACACTGACTTGGAGTCTTAGCTTAATGATCCCACGCCTGTGGGAGCTCCAACACTCTCCTAAGTAGCTCCCCCGACGAGCCCTGATCACCAACAGGTGTGTGGCAGGCAGTAGCGGTTTTAGATACGGGCGACACGGGCGGTTGCCCAGGGCGGCATCGTGGTGGGGGGCGGCATCACGGGCATCGGCAAAAAAAAAAAAAAAGAAATTCCTCGTACTCGTGCTGCCCCGACATCAGCCAGCGCATACTGGGAATGGTACAAGCACCGATCAGTTTTCTATCGCCCATTTGCTGGGAGTAAGGGCGCCCTCTGTTTGCGAGGTGCGTCTGCTGCTTGCGGCACAGGGAGGAGAGGGCGGGGAGGCGGGGGCTTCGCTGGCTGGCTGGAGCAGCGTCTAATAACCAACTCGCAAAATAAAACAAAACAACAAACACGAAAACACCAGATATTATGATACAGGCTTATAATTTGCACTGATGTTGTGGTTTTTTTGTCATCTCCGCTACATAGGGGCGATCGTGGCTCAAGAGTTGTGAGTTCGCCTTGTAATCGGAAGGTTCGAGCCCCGGCTTGAACAGTCTCGGTCGTTGTGACCTTGGGCACTGGTGGTGGTCAGAGGGCCCGGTGGCCCCAGTGTTCGGCAGCCTCGCCTCTGTCAGTGCACCCCAGGGTGGCTGTGGCTACAATGTAGCTGCCATCACCAGTGCGTGAATGTGTGTGTGACTGGGTGAATGACTGGATGTGTAAAGTGCTTTGGGGTCCTTAGGGACTAGTAAAGTGCTTTACAAGTCCAGTATATAGAGAGACGAGACGAGGAGGCTTCAGTTACAGCAGTGCAAGTAAACAAACAATAAATATAAGAAGAGTAAGAAAATAAATATCCACTTTAGGACTCGGGGTAAAGGGATCAATAACAATTTAAAATTTACAGTTTATATTTTATAGTTTGATGATTTAAAGCCGTCGAAAGGGGAGGGGCCGGCTGCTTCCAAATAGAGCACATTTCATTCATAATGTTGTAAATCCAAGCCCATTATGTATTCATGATCTGAATCCTGGGTTGTGGGAAATCCCAGAACCCTAGACAAAGTGAATCTGTGAACTAAGGTGTTGGTCTATTAGGTTATGTTGTGGCGATCCTCGAGTTGGGGATTTGTGTTCATACTGGAGAGCAAAATTAAAACCAATGGAAGATGGACAAGAAAAGTTCAAAGCCATCAGGTGCTCAGTTTAGAAAAAATAGAAAAGAAGAGGAGGAGAAATGAGCAAAAGATACAGGTAAGCAGGTGTGTGATTGGATAATGGCAGGTCATCCTGAAACTATCAGAATCAGAATACTTTATTAATCCCTAAGGAAATAATGTGGGTTACAGTTGCTCCAAAAAGAAATGGTAAAAATAGTAACAGTAACAGACTAAACTCCAAACAATACATTATGTTACAGATTTTAATATTAAGTAGTCATTGTTGATTTGTCCTGTTCTCATTGTATGATGGCTGTTTAGTAGCTGTTTCCATACTATGCATACTCTCCCTCTCTCTTCATATGTGTGTCTGTTTCTCTGGTGAAATTCAGTATGGTTCCGACAACAGTTTTATGTTCATGTACAATCCTTAATATGTTTTATATGTGTGTGTGTGTGTGTGTGGAGGGGGGGGGGGGGGGGGGGGTGTCAAACAGGCTAGGACCACCACTGCCTACAAGCCTCGCACTTCCGGTCTTAGCGGTCTTTGAGTACGCGGACCTTGAGGACCGTTAAGGCTGCGTACTTTAAGGCTGCAGACCCTGAATTGGGATACAGCCCTTGTCATGAGCTCACCCTTGCTGTGTGTCTTGTCTGTGTTGTAGTCTAGCTTCCTAGTGAAGTTCTTTGTACTATGGTTGCCTGCAAGTCCAGCAATAAAGCTGCCTTTTAGGTTCACTTCTGCATCTGAGTATCTGCATATTGGGTTTATGCCTCTGTCTGCTGCACAGCACATCATGACCAAGACAGGGTTAAATTATTGAAACTGTTCCCTGCTGTTGGTGGAGGTTTTGTCCAAAATATGGAGTTACTGAAGGTCACAAAACATACTTTCATAAAACAAAAACATGTAGATTAAATATTTCACTGACACTTGAGAGTAGCAATACACCTTAAAAGTGTCGATTCACTTTTAGACACTGATTAACAGAAGAGACGTGTAAAGACTTTTGGGAGATTTTTGAGAAATAAGAATTTGTGAAACCTGTTTGCTATGGGGAATGTTTCTCAGGTGGTGAAATTGGATGAATATTTGGCTTTGCCCTCAGAAACAGTTTTATTGCCAAAAAATGTTTAACTTACCAAAGAATTTCTCCTGAGTTTTCTATTGAAATATATAAAATAGGAGAATTTGCAAAATAACAGAAAAATGTTCAATGTGAAAACAAAAATGTCAAAGTGAAAAAAACGCAGTTCTCTGTCCTTGCAGTGAGTTTCCATCTTTAGCAAACTGTTATTAATCTGTATTTAAGTTCATTTTGTCTGAGGATCTCCTCACCATGAAATAATCCTTCGATCAGGAGCTGTGTCTCAGGTCGGACTAGAGGTTTGTTTTGATGCCGTTTTATTACTTACAAACTAATATCGCCATCTGGTGGTCATACAGTTTATGACAAAAGTTAATGCTTGTCCCCATTTAAAGACTGCTTCCAAAAGAGGACTGAACCAAGGGCGTAGATTTGGTTTTGGCATTGGTGGGGACGGATGATTCAACCATCGAACCCTGCCTTGTTTCTTTTTTTTTTCCTTTTTGTCTTTGCTTCTTGATAAAAAAAAAAAAAAAGGAGAAATATACTTGCCTACATATCCTATTCTGCATGCTTTTAAACCACTTAAAATTACAATTCATAGTTTTATATGTAAATTAGATAATGTTAAATTAGTATTAAACAAATGACTGACTAAGTATTTTAGACTTTAGTTTACTTCAGTCATATTCCATATAAATCAGGTATCATACAAAAATAAAAATAGTTTCAAATACAGTCATGACAATAAAAAAATATGACTTTAAGAAATTAACAACATTACTTCAGTTATAGTACACCAACATCTCTGATACATTAGCACTAAGGGAACACTGAATGACCTGCTGGGTTTTGTCCATAAAACTACTCGTCTAAGATTACCACAAAGTAAAAGATCTCTCAGCAAAATTATGCAACATTTTAGGCACTATTGCCCCGATCAAATCAGTGAGCTGGGATGTTTTATTCTAAACATGAACTACTGTTACAGCAACAGACATGGACTACTGGTGACCCACACAACAACTCAATGTCCACTATGTGAAGCAGCCAAACACATGCCTGCTCCTCTCGCTAACTGAGATAAACTGCTGGCATGTTTGTTTTACATCTATACTGTCCAGTCTCTCCTGGTGGACACACAGCAGCATTGTTTAATCTCATTTGAGTCATTGTTGACCTTAGCCATCTTTTTAGTCTTCTGAGAGCACTGAAGCTTCTTTCAGCCTCAGTACATGAGTTTTATCCTCAGATTAAAATGATTATTCTGTGCTTGATGTGCCTCACCTTTGGCTCTTCCCCTCTGACTGCACTGGGACATGTTGCCACCTGATAAAATAACACATGGATTCGTGCCATATAAAAAGTGAGACGTGTCAATTCAGATTCTTTGTCAAATATACACTAATGAATCAATTTACATCAGCAGCCTAACAACTGTCATGATAATAAATACTAGTTAATCTATAGCACCAAATCATCAGTCAGTCACCTGTGACCTCACCTCTTCACCTCTGTCTGAGCTACAACATGGCAGAGCTGCCTCTGTCACCTGATAAATAACAGTGAGACATTCAACATACATGCAGTCACACATGTGCTTCAAATACAGTCATGAACCATCAAGTCATCATCCAATTTCACCTGTGATCTTGTATCACCATTACTTTCTATCACCTGACAAATAGGACATACATGACAATAAGAATAAAATGTGGAGCTGCTTCAGTGTTTCTGTCAATTTGTGCAGATCTTGACTCGTCAGTAATGTTTGTAGTGTGAGTGCATTTTTAAAACAATTTGTGCAAACTGCACTACAAGGTGGAATATTTGCAAAATCATGACTACCTCATGATATTTTGTCTCAAAAATTAACGCTATGAATATGTCAGTACCATTAGGATAAAATTATTGTGTCACCAACATTTTAACCTTAGACATATAATTTTAACAGCCTCTGTAAACTAATATCCTGGCTCGCTCGAGGCTCCGTTTTCTCTGACAGTTTCAATCAAAATGAGAAATGCTGCTCTGAGACTGAGAGAACTGATAGTGCTGCCTGCTGTGCAGTTAGTTTACAAAACACGTTATTCATGGTTACATACAATTTTAGACTGATGTGGGCCAAAGCCTAGCATAGCCTGTAACGTTATTGTGTCGAAGCTCCGAATCGTGCGTCGGGTAATCTCGGGGGCGTTTTTCTGAAGCGCGTATCGAGGCTTGCTTTGATTACGTATGCAGTGACGTTCGAGGCCTCGCGGGCAGTCCGTACCACGTGACTGATTCGGGAACTGGTTCACCGGTTCGCGCCAAATTCGAAATAAAATGGGCAGCAAAACACAGCTGATTCCCCCATCACATTGTGTTGTGGAATTGGATTACGTACGTGTTACATAGTTACTTGAGCATTTCTTCCCTCGATGGAACCAGCAAGGAAAAGAAAATTTTCCCCTGTCTGGCAACATTTTGATGTCATGTCTCCTAATAAGGTATACACACTGTAATAAAGAAATGATAAGTACCATAATATAAATAAACCACACCACAGATCCTATAATCAGATTTCTGTCTTTTTGTTTATTAAAAGGTGAAGTGTTTGCTGTGCTCTAAAGAACTTGGATACAGCAACAACACCTCATCTATGCTGAGGCATTACAGAGCCCTGCATGAGAACAAGGAGACTAACCAAGGTGGACCAAGCTCAGGTGAGTTTTTGTAGGTTTTAAGGATACAGTCATTTGATACATTTATATTCCCCATGTAATTCATTAATATTTGGGTTCTATTTACTGAAATATGTAATTTCTTAATGTTTTTTTGTTGTATCAGGGGAGAGGAATGATGTGGATGAGGCCTTGGTCAACATGGTGATAGAGGATTCCCAGCCCTTCACTATTGTGGAGGACAGTGGGTTTAGGAAGCTTGTTAAAGTTTTGAACCCTAACTATGTTCTCCCCACAAGGCAGGTGTGTATCTTAAAATATGAAGCATGTTTCCATTTTGCCTTTATTTACATATTAAGTACTGTACCTTCTTTTGTTTAGGCTTTGAAAGCTATGGTGGACCAAAGATACAAAGAGTCCAAACAAAAAGAAAAACTGACTGTGGCCAAGGTTTCTGCAGTTAGTTTGACATCTGATATGTGGACCTCCATTAACACAGAGGCTTACCTAGCCGTCACCTGCCATTTCATTGACTCTAACACTGCATTGCATTCTGTAGTGTTAGGTGTTCAGCACTTCCCTCAAGCACATACTGCTGTCAATTTGTCACAAGTAACAGCAGCGCTCATGTCAGAGTGGGGCATTACAGACAAAGTTACATGTTATGTGACTGATGGAGCAGCAAACATGGGTGCTTGTGCTAAGGAGCTTCGTTTGCGTCACAGTAATTGTGTGGCACATACATTAAACCTAATGGTCAAAAAAGCTCTTGATCAACACACGACGCTGTCTGACATCCGGACTACCTGTAGGAGGATAGTGGGATATTTCAAGAGCAGCACAACTGCTAAGGTTTGTTCCATTATTTCATTACTGCTTTGAGGTGCTGCTGCAGTAACACAGCTTGAATTAATCAGTTTGTGTTGGCTGTTTTTCTAGGAGAGGCTGACAGAGGTGCAGGAGCAAATGGGCCGGCCTGCACTGAAGTTAATTCAAGAGGTGGATACACGTTGGAACAGCACATTCCAAATGCTTCAACGTGTTCATGAACTCAGGGAACCTATTGGAGCATCGTTAGCTGGCCTGCACACTGATATTTGCCCACTATCCTCTGAACAGTATGACCTTATGGCAGAATGTCTTAAAATACTCTCCCCATTTAATGATGCCACCACTGAGCTGTCAGAGGAAAAGCGAGTGTCTGGATCCAAAGTAATTCCACTTCTAACAATGTTGCACCATGCACTAAATGAAGAGGAAATGGGAGTTGTCCTAACTCCAGAGAGCTCCACCATGGTTGAGTGTCTAAGGGGACAATTAAAGGAGAAGCTCTACACATTGCAGTCAATGAGCATCATGTCACTGGCAACATTGCTGGATCCAAGGTTAAAAAAAAAAATAGGCTTCTTTAGCCCAAATAAAGCAATGGATGCTGAGAAGAGACTTATTTTTGAATGTGCTGCTATTTTGCGGCACGTGGCCTTCTCATCAGCAGCCTCATCATCTAAAGCTTCTCAGCCTGTGACTCAAGGTATATGAGCACATTTCGATTATTATATTGTATTTAGTTATTTACATTCTGTTTGTTTTAGGTAGCAAACTGTGGCATCGTTTGGACACCACTGTTCTGGAGACAAAGACCCCAAATGCTACTGCTGATGCAACAGCTGAAGTACAGAAATACCTCCATGAACCAAATATGGGCAGACTGGAGAATCCGCTGGAGTACTGGGCTGGACACAAATTTCTTTATCCAAACTTGTATAAACTTGCTGTGGTTTTTCTTGCAACCCCTGCTTCATCTGTGCCCTGTGAGAGGATATTTTCAAAAGCAGGAGAAATCCTCTCAAAAAAGAGGAACCGTCTTAAGCCCAGCACTGTGGAAAAGCTGCTATTTTTGAATAAAAACAAATGAAAACTTTTCCCTAGTGTCATGAGCACTGTTATAAAGTCACAACCACATTCACATCACAACTCCCTCCCTTTTTGTTTCCATGTACATTCCTGTGTTAAGCTGCCAATTTATTATACACAAACATTAATTAAATTAAAATAATATAAAATTAGTATAATATTAAATATAACTAATATTTAGAGTTTAGTTATTGGTGTCATGAACAAAAGTAATTTCTTTATTCATTCAACTTGAAGCGCCACACACTAGTTTGTGTCATTATTGAGATGTACATAAGCATGATTACACAGTTACACAATCATCCCAAAAACTCTGTACTGATAGTTTCCACTTTCTCTTTTGTATCAGACATACTGAGACAATATTCGGGATAAATAACCATAAAAACAATTTATTTATTCAGTTTAGAGGTTTACACATCACATCATTATAATCATTGAGCCCGTTTCACTTGAATCGTCCACTTGATGGCGCAGTAGAGCAAATGAATCATCACAATGCTTCGAACCATGAGTCGACCAGTTGGATGGAAAGCTTCATTTCATCACGAGGCTTCATCTCACCATCACTACATTTTATGAGTGAGCTTGACTTTAAGTGACTTACAGGTTTCTTTGAAAAATACTTTCTTATATCCAGGTTCTTCCTTGTTGCTGCCGTCCTCCTCTCCTCCTCGCAGCGCAGGCTTGCCGCTGCTGAAACTAAACAGAGCTCCAATCACATTGGCCATATTTGTCACGTGACGTAGGACTCCAGTAGAGAACGTAATTTAACTCTTTCTGCACCGCTGGGTGAATGAGACGCTGACAGATCGTTTTTTTCTTTCTATCGGGTTTGTTTTTCTTTCAAATTATTGGTGGGGACAATTCAATAATCGCTGGATATTGGTGGGTCCCTTCCGTCCATGCCAAATCTACGCCCTTGGACTGAACAGTCGTTTAGTTTCTAGTTTAATCGGCTTTGCTGTGAAATCTTTGCTGCCAACAGTGTAGTGAAACATTTAAGCTGTACATGAAAGTTAATGTGTAATTATGATGATCTTTACCACAAAGATTTTAAATGAAAGAATAAACAAAGGGCATGAAAACTGATTCTTATGTCTACTGTGTATCTTCAGTGTGAATGTTGAGTTATATTTGAGTGTCTGCATTTAAAGCACATATTAATGTATTGTTTCGAAATCCATGGTGGTACACAGTAAAAATTACTAAAGAATGTAGAATTAGAACACTATCTGTATTTGTTTTTTAAATAGTTTTACATATATTTTACTATTTAAAAAAACAATCAAGAAATCAAGCTTGCTGCCTGTCTTGTACAGTAATTTCATTTGAACATAGGTTTGATTTAGTGGAGTCAGTTGTTCCCATGCATCATTCTGTAAGTGTGAGAATGAACTAAGATTAGAAAATGTCAAAATATAAAGTGTGATTTATTTTTATTCATCACAGCATCCTAAACTTTGCTGAACTTTTTGAAATATAAAATGAACTCGCTGAGTGTTGACTGTCACATTTCAAAGCACCAAGTAAAGATAAACTATTAAACTTTAACTGGGTCAGACTTGTTACTGCATGTTGTAACCAAACATACCACACCCTGCATCATGTGGTTGGCTCTTGGTCGCTCTGTAAGAATATTTCTTTAGCGCCTCCCTTCACAGATGTGTCTGTATCAGGATGGGTCTAAACAACATGGTGTAAATGCAGTTGCTGGTGAGCCTCATTTCCTGTAGGAGGTGAAAAAGAGCAGAGATCTGTTTCCCTTCAGAGCACAGAGGTTGTTTCTGTTCAAAGGAAGTGAAACTGTCTGACAGTCACTGAGAGACGGTGAAACGGCACAGCACATGAATCAAATGGATCAAACAAAAATCTGCTGTTCAGTCTGTTTGGATCTACTGAAGGATCCGGTGACTATTCCCTGTGGACACAGCTACTGCAGGAACTGTATTAAAAGCTTCTGGGATGAAGAGGAAAAGAAGAAAATCTACAGCTGCCCTCAGTGCAGACAGACTTTCACAGCGAGGCCTGTCCTGGTGAAAAACACCATGTTAGCAGATTTAGTGGAGGAGCTGAAGAAGACTGGACTCCAAGCTGCTCCTGCTGATCACTGCTATGCTGGACCTGAAGATGTGGCCTGTGATTTCTGCACTGGAATAAAAATGAAAGCCTTCAAGTCCTGTTTATTCTGTCTGGCATCTTACTGTGAGAAACACCTTCAGCCTCATTATGACGTGGCTCCATTAAAGAAACACAAGCTGGTGGAGCCCTCCAAGAAGCTCCAGGAGAACATCTGCTCTCGTCATGATGAGGTGATGAAGATGTTCTGTCGTACTGATCAGCAGAGTATCTGTTATCTCTGCTCTGTGGATGAACATAAAGGCCACGACACAGTCTCAGCTGCAGCAGAAAGGACTGAGAGGCAGAGAGAGCTGGAGGTGAGTCGACAAAACATCCAGCAGAAAATCCAGGACAGAGAGAAAGATGTGAAGCTGCTTCAACAGGAGGTGGAGGCCATCAATCAGTCTGCTGATCAAACAGTGGAGCACAGTGAGAAGATCTTCACTGAGCTGATCCATCTCATCCAGAAAAGAAGCTCTGATGTGAAGCAGCAGATCAGATCCCAGCAGGAAACTGAAGTGAGTCGAGTCAAAGAGCTTCAGGAGAAGCTGGAGCAGGAGATCACTGAGCTGAAGAGGAAAGATGCTGAGCTGAAGCAGCTCTCACACACAGAGGATCACATCCAGTTTCTACACAACTACCCCTCACTGTCAGCACTCAGTGAGTCTACAGACTCATCCAGCATCAATATCCGTCCTCTGAGCTACTTTGAGGATGTGACAGCAGCTGTGTCAGAGGTCAGAGATAAACTACAGGACATTCTGAGAGAGGAATGGACAAACATCTCACTGACAGTCACTGAAGTGGATGTTTCACTGTCAGATCCACCAGAGCCAAAGACCAGAGCTGGATTCTTAAAATATTCATGTGAAATCACACTGGATCCAAACACAGCAAACAAACAGCTGTTATTATCAGAGGGGAACAGAAAAGTAACATTTATGAAACAACAACAGTCTTATTCTGATCATCCAGACAGATTCACTGGATGGTGGTTTCAGGTCCTGAGTAGAGAGAGTCTGACTGGACGTTGTTACTGGGAGGTGGAGTGGAGAGGGAGAGAAGTTAATGTAGCAGTCGCATACAAGAATATCAGCAGAAAAGGAGGGAATGATGAATGTGGATTTGGACGTAATGACAAATCTTGGTCATTAGATTATTACAACTACAGTTATACATTTTGCTACAACAACATCCAAACTCCTGTCTCAGGTCCTCGTTCCTCCAGAGTAGGAGTGTACCTGGATCACAGAGCAGGTATTTTGTCCTTCTACAGCGTCTCTGAAACCATGACTCTCCTCCACAGAGTCCAGACCACATTCACTCAGCCGCTCTATGCTGGACTGATGGTTTACTTTACTGGAGCCACAGCTGAGTTGATTAAAGTGAAATAGACTGAAGTCTTTCATATTGTGGGTTTAAATTTGTATTTTAGCTTCATTTTATTTTCTCTCCATCATTTCTGCACAGAGATCAGCTGTCAGTCAAACATTATGGGTGGTACCTCCACATCTTCTAGTTGTTCTCTTGATGTTTCTGAGTTTTTAAAGGAGATCTTTCCTGTGACTGTTTATGGAGGCTATCACTGCTCATCATCATTTTGATTTACTAAAATATTTCTCCACATGAAAATGTAAACTTCTCTATCCTCTAAATGTTTCTGGAATATTTGTATTGAAAAATGTCGACATTTCTCTTTATGAGTATGGCAGACCATGTGTGTGTGTTTGTGTTTGTTTTTGTCAAAATCATCAAACAAATGAGGAAAAACTGTCATTTTAATGAATGAATTCATATATTGTGTTGATGTTTTATTGTGTGAATAAACTGGAAGGTTTGACTATAAATCGAACTTTGAACAAAGTCTTTTCTTCTGTCTTCATTCCAGGATCTCACTCAAATCTGATGCAGAAAATATGAAACTAATCTGAGAGAATAACTGAAGCAGTTTTCCTCCTGAAGCATCACAAAGTTCAGAGTTCATGTTTAGAGCAGAAGATTCAGCAGTCGCTCTGTGACCTTTCAACTTTCTTCACTAAAACAGCTTCATTACAGAGAAACAAGTCACATTTTCTTCATGTTCTTAAGTCCTTTCAGATGTTTTTAATGGTCCTTGAATGCAGCATCAGTGTCGCAGGTTTAAAAGGTCACTTTCTGTTGTGTTCAAAGATTTCCTTCAGATATGGTCTTTAATCAGTAAAGCCAGTGATACAGCAGTGTCATTAGCTGTGTTATTGGCACCAGGCTGTGTTTATATATGTATTTAATTCTGTCTGAGGATGTCTCCAGCATGAAATGTTTACAATTTTATTATTGATTTATTTCTAGCAAAGCGAGACTTTACTGATTAAAGACATATAATCAGACATATTACTGTTACTTTCTGAAAAAGACTCACATAAAGCAGATTTATCACAAGCAAACATCAAGACACATCCTTCATGGCTTAAAGTTGCAGTGGGACTCTTTCGCCATCTGGTGGTTGTACAATTTTCTCTCGTCTCTTATTTGTTGTGTGTGATCAGGACAATTCTGGAGAAGATGAGCCTGCAGGGGAAAGTCACCCCCTGCGGGCCAGAAGGAAATGAGATATCTTAAAAATACAAAGTATGTATGTGTGATAACAAGAAGATAATCCTTAAAAACACAAGATAATAAATGAATTACTAAGAGTTGTTGTGTTGTATTGATTTGCTTCCTGTCCTAATTCCCTCTCTCCCTGAGGACACTCCAGGGCCATCTATGCAGACAAATCAGTTACAGGATCAAATGAATAATAGAAAATAAACAGAAATAAAAAATGTTCTTCTATGAGTTTCAAAGAGATTTGTTTTACATATTTTATATAATATAGTAAATGTGCACGAATGACCAGCAATCATTCAGTCACTGCGACATTTCTGGGTCCATTTTAAAGTTGTCACGCTTTGGCGCTAGCGACGGGAAAAACACAGAAGTGAGTGCAGACTTTACTGAAGGCTAGAAGACTGTCCAATCTCACAGCAGCTCACTTCCGGCCTACCCGGCCTTCGAAGGACCCGCCCTATGTGGACCGGGTAGGTCGGGTCCTTCGAAGCATGCTACCCCTGAACTTGGACACAGCCCCAGAGAACATGACTGGGGAAACATGGATAACATGACAGGAAGAGGAACAGAAGGAAACATGAGGGAAGCAAGAACTCACAACAAAGACAATCACAGCCACACAGAGGGAGACACAGAGGGCAAAGACACAAGGGGGGAAATACTAACTAATACAAATCTAAACAGGGACAACCTCGGCACTAGAGAATCAACTTAACCAAAGACGATTTAAACATGAAACATAATACAAAATGACATCAAAACACAAGAAAACTGAAAACGCTGGGTCAATGATCCAGGATCGTGACAGGTTTGAGGCCTCAGTGTTGTCACTGCAGTAGATCAAGCAGTCAATATAATAATCCTCACATGTTTGTATAGTTGCATGTAGATCAAGTGTAAGCAAACCACAGGTTATTATTTATTTATTATTTGCTACTACATATGTCATATTAGGTAAACTGACATAAGATTTGTTGCCAAGAAGCATTTTTACAACAAAGAAATAAATGACCAGACACAACTTTCCTTACATTTCATACAAAGTTTAGATGGTTTTCCATGTTTTTGTTTGTTTGTTTCAGAAATACTAGAACATGGATTCTCCTTTATTGAGCTATTTCACTGCTAACTTCTAAATCCTCTCATCTCCAGAAACCCTGGATGGATGGATGTTAAGACATTATTACTTTATTGCAACAGCAGAGAGTCCAGCCAAACTGATCATTTCATCAGAGCACATTTTTAACTTTGAGTTGTGCCTCAGTGGTTGTTTGTTTTGGGGAACTGAGCAGCAGTTAGCCTGGGAAATAGCTAGCAACACTAGATTTAAGGAGATAGCAACATAACTAAAGGCTGGTTTAGCATCACTGCCCTTTTTATTTAAAAAGAAAGTTTTATATCCAATGTTAAAAGTGGCGTTTGGCCTCAATTATTATCTCTGGACCTGAACTCCACATAAGACTGAATGATGAATAAATCAACATAACACTGGATGAGAGAAAATAAGGCATGCACCCTGGCAAAATAAAAACACAATGAAAGTGAAAAAAGGGAAAATGAAAAGTGTTGGTTGTTTGTAAATGATGTCGTACTTGCATAGGTCCTGTCTACTCACAGCACTTTCTGCTACATGTCTCATGTACCCAGTCACACACGTTCATGCAGCACTTCTATCTGTGCCTGAGGGCTTTAGCCAACATTCACACACGCTGATGGACTTGGGGTTCAGTGTCTTGTCCAAGGATACTTTGGCATGTGTACTGGAGGAAACTGTTTGAAGAGTTTCAGTCAGGTTTCAGAGTTCATCACAGCACAGAAACAGCTTTAGTGAAGGTTACAAATGATCTTCTTATGGCCTCTGACAGTGGACTCATCTCTGTGCTTGTCCTTCTTGACCTTAGTGCAGCATTCGATACTGTTGACCATAATATCCTATTAGAGCGATTAGAACATGCTGTAGGTATTACAGGTATTGCACTGCAGTGGTTTGTATCATATATATCTAATAGACTCCAATTTGTGCATGTAAATGGAGAGTCCTCTTCACTGAGGTTAATTATGGAGTTCCACAGGGTTCAGTGCTAGGACCAATTCTGTTTACATTATACATGCTTCCCCTAGGCAGCATCATTAGAAGACATAGCATACATTTTCACTGCTATGCAGATGACACCCAGCTCTATCTGTCCATGAAGCCAGATAACACACACCAATTAGTTAAACTGCAGGAATGTCTTAAAGACATAAAGACTTGGATGGCCACTAACTTTCTGCTTCTCAACTCAGATAAAACTGAGGTCATTGTACTCGGCGCTGAAAAGCTTAGAAATATGGTATCTAACCAGATTCTTACTCTGGATGGTATTACCTTGGCCTCCAGTAACACTGTGAGGAACCTTGGAGTCATTTTTGACCAAGATATGTCCTTCAACGCACATATTAAACAAATATGTAAGACTGCGTTCTTCCATTTGCGCAACATCTCTAAAATTAGAAATATCCTGTCTCAGAGTGACGCTGAAAAACTAGTTCATGCATTTATTACTTCCAGGCTGGACTACTGCAATTCATTATTATCAGGATGTCCAACTCCCTGAAAAGCCTTCAGTTAATCCAAAATGCTGCAGCAAGAGTACTGACAGGGACTAGAAAGAGAGAGCATATTTCTCCTGTTTTGGCTTCCCTTCATTGGCTTCCTGTTAAATCCAGAATTTAATTCAAAATCCTGCTCCTCACATACAAGGTCTTAAATAATCAGGCCCCATCTTATCTTAATGACCTTGTAGCACCATATCACCCTATTAGAGCACTTCGCTCTCGCTCTGCAGGCCTACTTGTTGTTCCTAGAGTATTTAAAAGTAGAATGGGAGGGAGAGCCTTCAGTTTTCAGGCCCCTCTTCTGTGGAACCAGCTTCCAGTTTGGATTCGGGAGACAGACACTATCTCTACTTTTAAGATTAGGCTTAAAACTTTCCTTTTTGCTAAAGCATATAGTTAGGGCTGGACCAGGTGACCCTGAATCCTCCCTTAGTTATGCTGCAATAGATGTAGGCTGCCGGGGGATTCCCATGATGCATTGAGTTTTTCCTTTCCAGTCACCTTTCTCACTCACTATGTATTAACAGACCTCTCTGCATTGAATCGTATCTGTTATTAATCTCAGTCTCTCTTCCACAGCATGTCTTTTATCCTGTCTTCCTTCTCTCACCCCAACCGGTCGCAGCAGATGGCCGCCCCTCCCTGAGCCTGGTTCTGCCGAAGGTTTCTTCCTGTTAAAAGGGAGTTTTTCCTTCCCACTGTCGCCAAAGTGCTTGCTCATAGGGGGTCATATGATTGCTGGGCTTTTCTCTGTATCTATGAAGCGCCTTGAGGCGACATTTGTTGTGATTTGGCGCTATATAAATAAAATTGAATTGAATTGAATTGAATTGTGGACCAATCCACTGACCCTGTGACTGGTACCAATTGTACCACCTGAACCACAGCTGGGACAAGATTAAAGCTGCTTAATAAAAGAAAACAGCAAGAGCAAAGAGATAAAGAACACTTGGGAAAGTCCGAATAGAGATAACATGTGTTCACTGCTTGAGCCACAATCTACTAGCTAACCTGAGTGAAGGAAAAGATTTGTCACGATTAACCAGCCTCTAAAGTTGGCAGCTCCTTGTAATGAATCATTTGACATTTCCATTTACTGCCAGTCTTTAGTGACTGAAACACTAACATGTGAAATTGGCTGTCAGAATTCACAGTTATGTTCTGCAGCAGATTTTAATCCAACTTTATGCAGCCTGGCGGGTGTTCATCGGCCTTCCTGGTGATTTAATTGGCCAGCACCTTAGCGTGCAAGGTGAATACAGCATGAATCACACAGGCTGCCATAAACAAAGTTACGCCCAAGACACATATTTAAAATTAATATCAGCTGAGGACCTCGGTGCTGCTGCAGACACACCTCCACACCACGTTATACACCTGAACACCACAGGGCTCATCAAACCTGTCACGATGAGCCAGACGACTGAAAATATGTTGTCTTTCTTTCTGGAGTTTAATTTTTACTTAGAGATTGATGTTCTTTAAGTAAGTTTAAAAGTATTTAAGAGATTTTTTTAACAATTCAATTCAGTTTTATTGATATTGCACCAAATCACAACTACAGTTGCCTCAATGCCTTTTCTATTGTAAAGTAAAGAACCTACAATAATACAGAAAACAGAGAAAACCCCAACAATCATATGACCTTTATGAGCAAGTGCTTTGGTGACAGCGCTGCTGGGTTTTAACTGATAATAATACAGTGAGCCTATAAAAAGGTGTCTGTCTCTGTCATTTCCCATAAATGACTCTTTTTATCTTTAATCTCTTTTTTGTGCTACAATCAGAAAGCGGTAAAATATACTTAATAAAGTATAAATAACTTTTTTCATGCAGCTGTACTTAAAGTAAAAAAGAAAAGAACGTGACCCAGTTTGTCACTTTCTCAATAAAACTATCACTGAGTATTAAAAGTTTTGAGGCAGAAGTTGAGGAGACTTTTGCACATCCCCATGCTGCTGCTGTGAACGCTTCATTTTATCAGATGTAGCTTTAACATGACCGTGCCTCTGCAGACAGCTGCAGCTCAACCTCTGCAGGTTTATGGAAAATAAAGGCGTTTACGGCAACAGTCGCTTTAGATCGCGCCTGTCGCATCCAACAAAAAGTTAGCGCCTTTAGCTACAATTAAAGGAAATTTAATCCATCAGCAGGCTTTTGAGAAGCAGCTCAGAGCAGATGAGAAATGTACCGTAGCTGGAGACGACTCAGTGCCTGCTCAGTTTTATGAAAGAAATCTTCAGTCTTTCAGTTCCTGCTGAGGACTCCAGAGGTATAAACATCTGTTTTTTCCTGGAGCTCAAAGAGTTTGTCAGAGTCAGAAGCCACAGACTACAGACGAGCTCTTTTCTCCTCCAGTCCTATCAGCACATCTCCAGTTTAAAGCTTATACATGAAAATGGAAAGTATTTACTTAAATCCACCTGCTCTGTCAAACTCAGTTCATTCAGTAAAAACAAAAACATCAGAATAACTCAAATGATTATGAGATGAATCAGTTAATTTACAGCCAGAAAATTAATCTGCTTCAATTTTAATGACTGAGTTTATTGTTTGAATAGTTTTGAATAGTTTTTCTCTATTTCTGCTTCCTCAAATCTAAATCCTGCAGATTTTCTTTAGTGCTTTGCTTCATTGTGCATGTTGGAGTGTGTACTGCACTGAAGGCTGGATGAAACAGATCAGTTCCTTAGACCAGCCGGTGAAGTGATTAACTGAGAAAATAAAGAGCAGATTAACCAAATAAGACTTTCCTATAAGGCGACATCCTTTTTGACCTGCAGGGGCCTAAAATTATCTGCAAGGTATTTTTTTAGGTTGGCTGGAGGAATTTGTAATTAATTAATTAATATTTGTAATTAATTTCTATTTATGTCAAGCATTTTTTTCTATTAATACAATATAATCACTTCACTTATGTCTTAATTTTTGCAAAAAATCCTTTAAAATGTATTAAATTGTACCTGCACATGTTGTATAGCAATATAATTTTTTCTGATAAAGGCGATGATTATTCCTCATTTATTATATTTAGATCCCTTATAACAAAGGTTTCAAACATAAAACTCGGGGCCAGAATCAGCCTCCAGAAACTGGAAAATGTGAAATGCATAGAATTTTAACATTTATCACTAATAATAATAATAATAATAATTTTAGGTTTTCTTGACATTTTAAAGAATCCCCCTTAGTTGCTATTCATACTACACCAAAGTCATTAGGTGACAGTTAAACAATTAAAGTTCCTGTTTTTTTTCCACTAAATTTGTAATTTATTTCTTTGTCTTTTTTCATAGTGGAGTCATTGAAAAATAGGAGATTATTTTTAAGTTAATGAAAGACAGTCTGGGGAATCAACTAAAAGAACTTTTCTGTAATTTTACACATTAATCGTGCAGCTTCACATGTCCGGCCCACTTATGATCAAAGTTACCTGTAAGTGGCCCACAGTGTAAAATGAGTTTGTCTTATAGATTCTGTGACATGATTAGTAATACTCAGTAACATCCATCAACCTCGGGTTTCACTGGGCAAAAGGCAGCGTTCACCCTGCACAGGGTTAACACACAGTGACAGAATAGAAACAATAGAATAGAAAATATTTGACACAGAGCACTATGGTTACTGGTTTTGTCTCACCTTCCTTGACTGAAAATAGGAGGCCTGGTGCTCTGGCTCTGCAGGGATGACATGAAACATTGAACAGACTGCACCCCGGCAGCTTTGGAAACTCCTGTTTTGGATGGTTTGACACATGAAGAAGAAGCTTCTGCATGCATGGACACTGGAGGCACCAGCCTGAGGTTTGATAACACAAGACCATCATTCTGCCCTAGAAACAGGAAGATAATCTGAAGTTACCTTCAGGTGCTTTTAAGAGACTCTTCAAGTGGAATCTGAAAACTGAACTTTACAGAATACCTTTCAATGAAAAAGGTTAATGTCTGACTGTCATGCTCCTGGGAATTTGACCCAGGTTTTTGAGTTTGTTGGACATTTTATTCATTCTTCAGAATTATGAAATAGTTATGTTCAGGTTTTGAGAGCCTCTGAGTTTTGTTGCTTATGTTTCTAGGTTTTGGTTCTTGTTTCTGTTCATGTTTGTCCCCTTTTCATGTCTAGTCTGTATTTGTCTCATCTTTGTGTTGTCTTTAGTCTCTCCTGTTGTCGTCTCTCTGTCTCTCTATCATCTGTGTTTTGTCCTTTTGTCTCCAGCTCTGTTTATTCCCCAGTATCAAGCTTACATGTCTGAGTCTCAGTTTGAATCACTTGCTGCTTTATTTTGTTCGTTTTTTGTCTCCTATAGCTGAGCCACATTTAGTAATGCCAACATATTAAACGAACAATATTTGTCTCTTATATATGATACATCTATATATACACTGTCAAAGATACTTGTCTTTGAGTGAAGATTTAAGGTGATAGGAAATATAAATAACTGCAACTTGAATCTTTACTGAAGCTCAGTATTTGACACAGAGTTCAAACTCACTGCTGTAATAACTAATAATGATTAATATGATAACTATAATTATGCTGTCCTCGCCCTGAGTCTCTTAGTTTCACCAGCTAGACAGCGAGATAACGATGCTCCAATAATCAGACTTATTTCCTTTTTGCGCTGATTTATTGAAGAATGGCCTCTGACCATTGCCTTCTCTTTGACCATCGTAAAACTGAAAGTACAAAATACTGTATTAGCTAACTAACATTGTAAACTAGCTTGTTACACTCTTACTGCAAGCTAACAAGATAAAACTTTCAAATGTACAAATTATTGAACCATTTTTACACAAAACAAAAGATAATAATTATTTTATCGACACTCATACTTACAGACATATCTTGTCCATGGCAACAACATTTTAAGGTCCGTATAAGCTTAGAACAATAACATTACGGTATCACTTTCCGCCATCTTTTATTTCTTCTTCACGTTCTCATTTTTTCCCTTCCCAAAGTAACCGAACCCATATTACAAAGCAGCCACTAGAGGGAGCTCTAGGGCAGTTTACAACTATAATATCCCATTTAAGTTATAAAAGGCAGAACAATAATATTGGCCATATTATATTTACATTACCAAAGTGAGATGACTTTAGTCTCATGAACAACATTAGCTAATTGTTATTTACTAGCTAATCTTAAATGACTGTTCAGTACAGAAATGAAGCCCAACAATCATGTTTTACAGTCCTGTGGTCTCAGCCTCAGATACTTATTAAATCACACAGAGCTCATGTAGAAACAAATGAACAAAATATGTTCTCCTTCATTTCTGTCAAACAAAGCTGTATGAAACGTTTCCAGCGGTTTGTATCATGGTTGCTAGGCAACCTGGGCAGCGCGACGGAGGCTAGACCGTCACATTTCACAAGCCTACAAGCCTCGCACTTCCGGCCTTAGCGGTCTTTGAGTACGCGGACCTTGAGGTCCGTTAAGGCTGCGTACTTTAAGGCTGCAGACCCTGAATTGGGATACAGCCCTTGTCATGAGCTCACCCTTGCTGTGTGTCTTGTCTGTGTTGTAGTCTAGCTTCCTAGTGAAGTTCTTTGTACTATGGTTGCCTGCAAGTCCAGCAATAAAGCTGCCTTTTAGGTTCACTTCTGCATCTGAGTATCTGCATATTGGGTTTATGCCTCTGTCTGCTGCACAGCACATCATGACCAAGACAGGGTTAAATTATTAACTGTTATTAATCTGTATTTAAGTTCATTTTGTCTGAGGATCTCCTCACCATGAAATAATCATTCGATCAGGAGCTGTGTCTCAGGTCGGACTAGAGGTTTGTTTTGATGCCGTTTTATTACTTACAAGCTAATATCGCCATCTGGTGGTTATACAGTTTATGACAAAAGTTAATGCTTGTCCCCATTTAAAGACTGCTTCCAAAAGAGGACTGAAGAGTCGTTTAGCTTCTAGTTTAATCGGCTTTGCTGTGTAATCTTTGCTGCCAACAGTGTAGTGAAACATTTAAGCTGTACATGAAAGTTAATGGGTAATTATGATGATCTTTACCACAAAGATTTTAAATGAAAGAATAAACAAAGGGCATGAAAACTGATTCTTATGTCTACTGTGTATCTTCAGTGTGAATGTTGAGTTATATTTGAGTGTCTGCATTTAAAGCACATATTAATGTACAGTGTTGGGGAGTAACGGAATAAATGTACCGCCGTTACGTATTTAAAATACAAAATATGAGTAACTGTACTCCGTTACAGTTACCGTTTAAAAAGGTGGTATTTAGAATACAGTTACTTTGTTGAAATAAATGGATTACACGGCAGTACTTCCCTGTTTCATATTGTGGCGGGTCAGGACTGTTTGGGTTTTGTTTGACAGCTACGTTCTGTTGTTCCAGGTGGCAGCGTTACGGTTGCCATGGTTACAGGGTGACGCTCTCTCTCTGCGTGTTTCCTGGGTGAGAGAGCGCCTGTTGTTGTTGTTGTGCTAAGCTAACAGGCAGAATGCTACAGGTATAGCTCTAAAGAATGTAGCATCATGGGCAGTGTAGTCCGTGCTGCAGGGAGAATGGACTGCCATACCCGTTGTGTCTGTGAGCAAGAGGAGGGAGAAAAAGGAAAAGTACGAGTTGTTATCAAGCAAAAACGGGAGCTGGAAGCATGTAAATATAATAATAACCACTGCAGCCAAGAAGAGAGCCTGACGAGCCCAGTTGTAAGTAAGCTATTAAGACTCGACTGTACACCGTGGTCGTGTTTTCCTCCAAAAACAATAAGTTCTGTTGGAGCAGCTTTTCAACGTCTCTCTCTGTCTCTCGCTAGCAAAGTTGACCCAGACAACAAAGTAAAGCTAGTTTTCAGCTACGAGCCGACACAGAACCCACCGTATTAGCCAGAGGTCCCTTTACTACGGTTCGGAGCAGCGGACCTTCAGTAACAGTAATAAATCACAGCAATAGTACATTCATGTAGTTGTAAACAGCATGATAATATATTAAGTAATCCAAAGTATTCAGAATACGTTACTCTCATTGAGTAACGTAACGGAATACGTTACAGAATACATTTTGGGGCATATGCCGTCCTCGCCCTGAGTCTCTTAGTTTCACCAGCTAGACAGCGAGATAACGATGCTTCAATAACCAGACTTATTTCCTTTTTGCGCTGATTTATTGAAGAATGGCCTCTGACCATTGCCTTCTCTTTGACCATCGTAAAACTGAAAGTACAAAATACTGTATTAGCTAACTAACATTGAAAACTAGCTTGTTACACTCTTACAACAAGCTAACAAGATAAAACTTTCAAATGTACAAATTATCGAACCATTTTTACACAAAACAAAAGATAATAATTATTTTATCGACACTCATACTTACAGACATATCTTGTCCAAGGCAACAACATTTTAAGGTCCGTATTAGCTTAGAACAATAACATTACGGTATCACTTTCCGCCATCTTTTTTTCCTTCTTCACCTTCTCATTTTTTCCCTTCCCAAAGTAACCGAACCCATATTACAAAGCGGCCACTAGAGGGAGCTCTAGGGCAGTTTACAACTAGAATATCCAATTTAAGTTATAAAAGGCAGAACACTCCCCGCCTGGTACAATATAATTGTGCCACTACAACAAACTTTTCTAATAAACATTTTGAACAGTTTAGGGATATTTCAAACACTTATTTATCACTTGATAAAAGCAAAACCATATCAGCGATGGGTCTCAAAAACACTTTTTCATTTCCATCCTTCACAGTCTTTACTTCTGCTTTTCGAACCTTATTGTCCTTGCTCTCAAATGTTCTTACAACTTTTCCCATGGACCAGTCATTTCTGTGTGCGAGAGCATCTTTCAATAACACAACATCACCAACTTTTATGTTTGTTTTATCATCAGTCCATTTTCTCCTTTGCTGTAGTGTTGAAAGATATTCACTTTTCCACTGTTTCCAAAAAGAGTCTGCCAAACACTGTACTTGCTTCCATTGCTTTGAGTAGAGGTCTGGCGGTCCAAAGCTTCCTGTTGGTGCAGATAATGCATTGACCTTTTGTGTAAGGAGCATTGCTGGAGTGAGAAGGTTTGGTTTGTCTGGATCTGTTGAGACTGGTACAAGTGGTCTTGCATTCATTATTGCCATTACTTCTGCCATGAATGTACTTAACACTTCATGCGTTAGTTGGACATGTACGGCTTTCAACAGAATACCATCTAGGATGCGCCTTGCTACTCCAATAAGTCTCTCCCACGATCCACCCATGTGTGACGAGTGTGGGGGATTAAACAGCCATGTGCATCCTTTCTCTTGCAGGTATGAGTTTAGTTCTGTGTCCTTGTGATCAATTTGCAACTCATTGCATGCTCCAACAAAATTTGTACCTCTATCAGATCTGAGTATTTGAGCAGGTCCACGGATGCAGAAAAATCTCCTCAGCGCATTGATGAAGCTGGATGTTGACATTGTTTCAATGAGCTCAATGTGCACAGCTCTCGTGGACATGCAGGTGAAAAGCACAGCCCAGCGTTTACTGTCTGCACTCCCTCCTCTGGTGCGACGTGTGGTGACCATCCAGGGTCCAAAGACATCCAGTCCTACACTAGTGAACGGTGGCATTGGTGTCAGCCTGTCCACGGGTAAATCTGCCATTTTTTGGGTCTGAAGTCGTCCTCGAAGCTTTCGACAAAGAACACACTTGTAAATAACAGAAGAGACGAGCCGTTTACTGCCAATAATCCAAAATCCAGCACCTCTGAGCGCTCCGTCTGTTTGGTGACGCCCCTGATGTGCTACCTTCTCATGATAGTATCTAATAAGAAGGATGGCTATATGATGCGCATTTGGGATAATGAGTGGATGTTTCTCATCTTTTGTTAGGTTAGCAGGTGCCAATCGACCTCCTAGTCTGAGGAGCCCATCTTCATCAATAACTGGATTTAATCTTTGAAGACAGCTTTGTTTTGGAAGTGGCTGATTTTCTTTTATGCATCTGTACTCTTCTTTGAACGTTTCACTTTGTACTGTGTGAATTATGAACTTTGCTGCTTTAGACGCTTCATCTGCGGTGTTAGTTTCACTGAAACACTTCCAGCCTTTACCTTCTGTGTTTGTTTTCTTGAATGATGCTGCCACACGCTTTAGTGATGCAATAGTGCGACACAATCTCATCCAATGAGAGAATCTTTCAAAACGGCATGGCTCTAGTTGTGTTACTGAGGCTTTGGTAACAAAACTTGTTATATCAGGTCTGATCTCTGCATCTGTGTCAGGATCGATCAGTGTGAAACTATCACAGTGAGACTTCTCTATGTCGTGTTGTGTCAAAAAGGAAGGACCACTAAACCAGTTTGTAGAAGCCAATGCAGAAACTGCAATCGGTCTAGTGGCTGTGTCTGCTGGATTGTCACTAGTGGCTATGTAAAACCACTGTGCTGGATGTGTAGTCTTTCTGATTCTAATCACTCGGTTAGCCACGTAAGTGTAGAACCTCTTTGTGTTGTTGTGTATGTAACCAAGAACAATTTTACTGTCTGTGAAAAATCTGACAGTGTCTACTTCAATGTCAATCTCATCTCTAATGAGTTCGTACATCTCTACAGCTAACACTGCTGCACATAACTCCAATCTAGGAACAGTGTGGGCGGGTGTTGGGGCTACTTTGGACTTGCCCATGATGAAACCTGTGTGCCACTGACCTTCACCATCAATAGCTCTCAGATATGCCACTGCTCCTATAGCCATGGTGGAGGCATCTGAAAATATGCACAGTTCTTTTTTTCACAGCAATGGCCTGGGAGAACGGGAAGTAGCACCTCGGTACCTGTAGCCGCTCAAGATCCTTCAATGAACTTCTCCATCTGCTCCATTCATCTTCTCTTTCTGCAGGAAGTGATTCATCCCAGTCCTTTTGCTCTGAGGTCAATTCACGGAGAAGAGCTTTTCCCTGCATTGTGATGGGTGACACGAAACCCAGCGGGTCATACAGACTGTTAACAGTGGCTAAGACACCTCTCCTGGTGAACGGCTTTTGTTCAGTGATGACGTGAAAGGTAAAACAGTCCTTCTTAAGATTCCACAGTACCCCCAAGCTCCTTTGCAGGGGTATGTCGTCCAACTCTAAATCCAAGTCTTTTAGATCCTTGGCTCTCTCGGCAGCAGGAAACGCTTCCACTACTTTGTGGTGATTAGAGGCTATTTTATGTAGCCTTAAGTTTGACTGTGCCAGCATCTTTTGAGCGCTTGTGAGTGTCTCAACAGCTTCTTCCACTGTTGCTGTGGATGCGAGACCATCATCAACATAAAAATGTCTCATTACAAACTGCTTTGCATCATGTCCGTGCTCTTCTTCTCCCTCGACTGCAGCACGCCTCATACAATAAATAGCCACAGCTGGGGAAGGGCTATTCCCAAAAACATGAACCCTCATTCTATAGTCACAAATACCTTGGTCGGGATCATTATCTTCATACCAAAGGAATCTCAGATAATCCCTATGATCCTCTCTCACTTCAAAACAATAAAACATTTGTTGCACATCAGCTGAAAATGCTACAGGCTCTTTCCTAAAACGCATAAGGACACCCAGTAGTGTGTTATTTAGGTCGGGTCCACTTAATAAGACTTTGTTAATGGACTGTCCTTCAAATTCTGCACTTGAGTCAAAGACTACTCTCAGCTGATTAGGTTTTTGTGGGTGGTACACACCGAAGGATGGCAAGTACCAGTGTTCTTGGTTTGAGTCCAAAGGTGGAGCGACTTCTGCATGGTCATTGTCCAGCATGTTTTGAATGAATTCAATATATTGTCTTTTCATTTCAGGGTTCCGGTCCAGTGTCTTTCTGAGAGATTGGAGGCGCTTGAATGCTTGCTCTCTGTTACTCGAAGCTCTGGTCTTGGAGAGCGGAATGGCAAAGGCGCCACCCAGCTGTTACATTCATTTTGATACACCTCCTTCTCCATGATGTCAATGAAGTCTTTGTCCTCTACTGACAGTGCTGGTTTGTCATCATCTTTTGTCCTGTCAAAAACAGTTTCTCCCAGTTGATTGGTGTTTGTGTTTCCCCTGTCCTTTTTGGGGTTGTGTGTGGTGTTTAACTGGTCTTTGATTTGAAACGTGTTAGGACATGGGCAGAGGTAAGAAGCACGGCCATTCTGAAGAATATGTGTTTTGAGAACACTCACACTAGGGGGCTTATGCGTCTTCCCCATGCAGGCTTCCCCAACTATAACCCAGCCTAAATCCAAACGCTGCGCATAAGGTGTATTGTGTGGCCCATTGATTCTCTCTCTGACTTTGTGTACCTGTATAATGTCTCTTCCCAAAAGCATCAGAATAGGTACTTGTTCTTCTACAGGAGGTACTTTTTCAGCTATCTTCTGTAAGTGTGGGAACTTCATGGCCACTTGTGGAGAGGGAATCTCTCTCCTGTCGTCTGGAATCATGTCACATTCAATCAGGTTTGGGAGTGGGAGCTTTACTTTACCATCCATTGACTCAATCATGAAGTTTACTGCTGTTCTGCCGACATTATCTGACAGTCCTGAGCATGTTCTGAGCTTGTAAGTCTCTGAGCGTGTCTTAATATTAAAGAGCTCAAAAAACTGAGACTTAGCTAGTGACTTGTTACTTTGCTCATCAAGCACTGCATACATCTTTCTAGCCTGTTCTTTTTCGCCTTCTGGATAGACTAACACAGGACTTATTTTTGAGCATGAATGTGGGCTATCTTCATCACCACAGACTTCTGTGCATTTGGAAACAACTGAGGCATTTGCACTATCCTGTGTCTCCCCGCCATCGTCTTTATCAGCTCCAGAGCTCTCAGCTGGAGCAGGGGGTGGACCTGGATGTAGCACTGCTAAATGCCTGTCGCTACCACAGTCCATGCATTTTATTTGAGCCCTGCAGTCCCTTGCTAGATGTTGAGTAGAGCCACAGCATTTAAAACAGATTCTGTTCTCTTTTAAAAATGACTTGCGCTCATCTATGGGCTTTGCTCTAAAACTCTTGCACCTTTTAAGAGGGTGAGGCTTCTTATGTATTGGGCATACCTTGTCAGGGCTTTCTATAGGCTTGCTGTAACTATTTTGAGGTGAACTAGTGTCTGTAGGAATGTCTGTTTTGTGTACACTAATCACTTGCCTGTTACTGCCTCTGAAGCTTTTCTCCTTCTTGAAGCTTGTGTCGGCAGGAGGTGTGATGACAAAGCTTGGGTCGTTTCTTATTTTGGCTTGTTGTCTTACAAACTTTGAAAAGACACTGAAAGGGGGGAAAACAACTTTATGTTCTTCTTTGTACTTTGCTCCTGTTGCAATCCATTTTTCCTGCAGTCCATATGGTAACTTTTCCACAATGGGGTTGACTCCGCGAGCTGTGTCCAAATATGAGAGGCCTGGTAGGTATCCTCCATCTTTTGCACATTCTATTTCCTGCAGAACATCACCCAGCTCTCTTAACTTTGTGTTGTCTCTGTTGTTTAGTTTGGGAAACTGTTCAATCTTTTTTAACAGTGCATTTTCTACCACTTCTGGAGATCCATAACATTCCTCGAGTCTTTGCCACACAAGGTTGAGAGCTGCAGCTGGATTAAAGACATGGACTGATCGAATTCTTTTGGCCTGGTGACCAGACTCAACTCCAAGCCATTTGACCATTAAATCTAGCTCCTCTTGAGCTGTAACATGCAAGTCTTTAATAGCACTTTGAAATGACGCCTTCCACGCCCAGTAGTTTTCTGGGTGGTCATCAAACTGCAAAAGTCCAGTACTTAACATTTCCCTCCGTGTCAGGTACCTTGTAATATCCTGGACACCCTGTGTCTCTGTTGATGTTCGAAGAGTGTTGTATGGATAAGGTTTGGGGGAATCCAGTCTCTCTCTCTGTTGTGTTTGGAGTTCCACTTTAACATTAGCCTTTTGAGCACTGTGTGAGCCGTCATTGTCTATATCTGCATTCATAGCCATTTCGCATTGTTCACGTGCAGCTTTGTGACAGGCAAGTGGATCTACTTTTAATTTGAAACCTTCAAGGCAAATATCTGAGTGTTTTTGTACATACTCTGCTGTGCGTTGTTTTGGACTGGCGGGTGGTCCCACCAATGGATAGCGCAGTTCACTTTTTGAGAGTCCCTCCTCTTCTTCTTCATAAACTGCAACCTCTGCTTCTGCAACTGCAACAGCCTTTTGACAACTCAAAACATGCAAATTAGCCTCAAGTTCAGTTTTTTGTTTCATTATAGCTGCTTCTCTTTCTGAATACGCCAGCTGTGCACGTGCAGCCTCTGCTTTTGCTCGTGCTTTAAGTGCTGCAGAACTTGTGGATGAACGCTTGGATGTACGCGAGCGTCTAGACTCCCCTTGTGTGTCTGCGTTGCTTGCATTATCCTTGTTCTCCATATTCTCTGCGTTGTGCACTTGTTCTGTTTCTCTTTGGTCTGCTGTTTCTTCCTCTTCTGGAAGATCCAGTTGATATTGCTTTCCTGACCGTAGACTCATAACTGATGTGCTGAAAATAGCTCCTCGTGGTTGTGCCCGCTGCGCTAATGTCTTTTTACTATGTCGTCCTCGCCCTGAGTCTCTTAGTTTCACCAGCTAGACAGCGAGATAACGATGCTTCAATAACCAGACTTATTTCCTTTTTGCGCTGATTTATTGAAGAATGGCCTCTGACCATTGCCTTCTCTTTGACCATCGTAAAACTGAAAGTACAAAATACTGTATTAGCTAACTAACATTGAAAACTAGCTTGTTACACTCTTACAACAAGCTAACAAGATAAAACTTTCAAATGTACAAATTATCGAACCATTTTTACACAAAACAAAAGATAATAATTATTTTATCGACACTCATACTTACAGACATATCTTGTCCAAGGCAACAACATTTTAAGGTCCGTATTAGCTTAGAACAATAACCTTACGGTATCACTTTCCGCCATCTTTTTTTCCTTCTTCACCTTCTCATTTTTTTCCTTCCCAAAGTAACCGAACCCATATTACAAAGCGGCCACTAGAGGGAGCTCTAGGGCAGTTTACAACTAGAATATCCAATTTAAGTTATAAAAGGCAGAACAGGGCATGTATTCTGTATTCTGTAATGGAATACATTTTAAAAGTAACCTTCCCAACACTGTTAATGTATTGTTTCAAAATCCATGGTGGTACACAGGAAAAATTACTAAAGAATGAAGAATTAGAACGCTATCTGTATTTGTCTTTTAAATAGTTTTACATATATTTTACTATTTAAAAAAATAATCAAGAAATCAAGCTTGCTGCCTGTCTTGTACAGTAATTTCATTTGAACATAGGTTTGATTTAGTGGAGTCAGTTGTTCCCATGCATCATTCTGTAAGTGTGAGAATGAACTAAGATTAGAAAATGTCAAAATATAAAGTGTGATTTATTTTTATTCATCACAGCATCCTAAACTTTGCTGAACTTTTTGAAATATAAAATGAACTCGCTGAGTGTTGACTGTCATAACTCAAGAAAAGTTAAACTGGGCTGACCCAGTTGAAACTAATTTGAACAGTTTAAACCAGTTAAACCAGTTTACCTGGGTCAGACTTGTTACTGCATGCTGTAACCAAACATACCACACCCTGCATCATGTGATTGGCTCTTGGTCGCTGTGTAAAAACATTTCTTTAGTGCCTCCCTTCACAGATGTGTCTGTATCAGGATGGGTCTAAACAACATGGTGTAAATGCAGTTGCTGGTGAGCCTCATTTCCTGTAGGAGGTGAAAAAGAGCAGAGATCTGTTTCCCTTCAGAGCACAGAGGTTGTTTCTGTTCAGAGGAAGTGAAACTGTCTGACAGTCACTGAGAGACGGTGAAACGGCACAGCACATGAATCAAGTGGATCAAACAAAAATCTGCTGTTCAGTCTGTTTGGATCTACTGAAGGATCCGGTGACTATTCCCTGTGGACACAGCTACTGCATGAACTGTATTAAAAGCTTCTGGGATGAAGAGGAAAAGAAGAAAATCTACAGCTGCCCTCAGTGCAGACAGACTTTCACAGCGAGGCCTGTCCTGGTGAAAAACACCATGTTAGCAGATTTAGTGGAGGAGCTGAAGAAGACTGGACTCAAAGCTGCTCCTGCTGATCACTGCTATGCTGGACCTGAAGATGTGGCCTGTGATGTCTGCACTGGGAGAAAAATGAAAGCCTTCAAGTCCTGTTTAGTCTGTCTGGCATCTTACTGTGAGAAACACCTTCAGACTCATTATGATTCACCTACATTCAAGAAACACAAGCTGGTGGAGCCCTCCAAGAAGCTCCAGGAGAAGATCTGCTCTCGTCATGATGAGGTGATGAAGATGTTCTGCCGTACTGATCAGCAGAGTATCTGTTATCTCTGCTCTGTGGATGAACATAAAGGCCACGACACAGTCTCAGCTGCAGCAGAAAGGACTGAGAGGCAGAGAGAGCTGGAGGTGAGTCGACAAATCATCCAGCAGAGAATCCAGGACAGAGAGAAAGATGTGAAGCTGCTTCAACAGGAGGTGGAGGCCATCAATCAGTCTGCTGATCAAACAGTGGAGCACAGTGAGAAGATCTTCACTGAGCTGATCCATCTCATCCAGAAAAGAAGCTCTGATGTGAAGCAGCAGATCAGATCCCAGCAGGAAACTGAAGTGAGTCGAGTCAAAGAGCTTCAGGAGAAGCTGGAGCAGGAGATCACTGAGCTGAAGAGGAAAGATGCTGAGCTGAAGCAGCTCTCACACACAGAGGATCACATCCAGTTTCTACACAACTACCCCTCACTGTCAGCACTCAGTGAGTCTACAGACTCATCCAGCATCAATATCCGTCCTCTGAGCTACTTTGAGGATGTGACAGCAGCTGTGTCAGAGGTCAGAGATAAACTACAGGACATTCTGAGAGAGGAATGGACAAACATCTCACTGACAGTCACTGAAGTGGATGTTTCACTGTCAGATCCACCAGAGCCAAAGACCAGAGCTGGATTCTTAAAATATTCATGTGAAATCACAGTGGATCCAAACACAGCAAACAAACAGCTGTTATTATCAGAGGGGAACAGAAAAGTAACATATGTGAATCAACAACAGTCTTATTCTGAACATCCAGACAGATTCACTAACAGGTTGCAGATCCTGAGTAGAGAGAGTCTGACTGGACGTTGTTACTGGGAGGTGGAGTGGAGAGGGGAAGGAGTTCGTGTAGCAGTCGCATACAAGAATATCAGCAGAGCAGGGAGTGAATGTGTATTTGGATTTAATGACAAATCTTGGGCATTAATTTGTAACAACAACAGTTATACATTTTGGTACAACAACATCCAAACTCCTGTCTCAGGTCCTCGTTCCTCCAGAGTAGGAGTGTACCTGGATCACAGAGCAGGTATTTTGTCCTTCTACAGCGTCTCTGAAACCATGACTCTCCTCCACAGAGTCCAGACCACATTCACTCAGCCGCTCTATGCTGGACTGAGTGTTTACTATAAATATGGAGCCACAGCTGAGTTGATTAAAGTGAAATAGACTGAAGTCTTTCATATTGTGGGTTTAAATCTGTATTTTAGTTTCATTTTATTTTCTCTCCATCATTTCTGCACAGAGATCAGCTGTCAGTCAAACATTATGGGTGGTACCTCCACATCTTCTAGTTGTTCTCTTGATGTTTCTGAGTTTTTAAAGGAGATTTTTCCTGTGACTGTTTATGGAGGCTATCACTGCTCATCATCATTTTGATTTACTAAAATATTTCTCCACATGAAAATGTAAACTTCTCTATCCTCTAAATGTTTCTGGAATATTTGTATTGAACAATGTCGACATTTCTCTTTATGAGTATGGCAGACCATGTGTGTGTGTTTGTGTTTGTTTTTGTCAAAATCATCAAACAAATGAGGAAAAACGGTGATTTTAATGAATGAATTCATATATTGTGTTGATGTTTTATTGTGTGAATAAACTGGAAGGTTTGACTATAAATCAAACTTTGAACAAAGTCTTTTCTTCTGTCTTCATTCCAGGATCTCACTCAAATCTGATGCAGAAAATATGAAACTAATCTGAGAGAATAACTGAAGCAGTTTTCCTCCTGAAGCATCACAAAGTTCAGAGTTCATGTTTAGAGCAGAAGATTCAGCAGTCGCTCTGTGACCTTTCAACTTTCTTCACTAAAACAGCTTCATTACAGAGAAACAAGTCACATTTTCTTCATGTTCTTAAGTCCTTTCAGATGTTTTTAATGGTCCTTGAATGCAGCATCAGTGTCGCAGGTTTAAAAGGTCACTTTCTGTTGTGTTCAAAGATTTCCTTCAGATATGGTCTTTAATCAGTAAAGCCAGTGATACAGCAGTGTCATTAGCTGTGTTATTGGCACCAGGCTGTGTTTATGTATGTATTTAATTCTGTCTGAGGATGTCTTCAGCATGAAATGATCATTTGCTCAGCTGCTGTGTCTCATCTCTTATCAGACATTGGTTGGAACAGAGTTTTGTTGCTGACCATCTGACAAGAGGGTGAAGAAAAGCTTCAGGCTTCATTTGGACACTACGTTGGACAGAAGTCTCCACAAAAATGACTCAGAAACACAAATATTATTAATGAAAGTCCAAATGTCAAAAAGGGGTCATACATGATCCTGAGAAATGTCCTTGAACATTTGAACATGAGTCAGAGGGTTGTCAGGTTTCTACACTGCATCGTGGCATCAAGCCTGAGATGTCTGTGTAAACAAGTATGGAGGACACAAATGCACAGACGCAGTCGAGCTGTTTACTGCTGATGAGGAAGGAAAATAGTCTGTTGGATATTAAAGCAGCATTTATTAGAGTAAGAACAGATACTTGTGTCCTTCATTTGATCCCCGTCAATTTACAGAAGACTTAAGGACCCTTTGACTTCTAACATACAGCTGCATGTTTACAATTTTATTATTGATTGATTACTAGCAAAGCGAGACTTTACTGATTAAAGACATATAATCAGACATATTACTGTTACTTTCTGAAAAAGACTCACATAAAGCAGATTTATCACAAGCAAACATCAAGACACATCCTTCATGGCTTAAAGTTGCAGTGGGACTCTTTCGCCATCTGGTGGTTGTAACAGTTATGACAACTGTTCCTGCATATATGTCCCTCCTCAGTGTGAAGAAGACTGGACTCCAAGCTGCTCCTGCTGATCACTGCGTGTTCCTCCTGTGTCTAAAATCTATTTCCATTATGAATCAGGAAACTGTTTGCACCAATCATAAAGGCAATAAAATACGTCACACACTAAGAAATAACAAAAAGGAATTGTGGATTTCAAGGAGATTTTTCCCTCGTTTTTTGAAATCATAAGAATACAAACTAATGCAAGACTGTCATGTTTTCATAAGTTTGTAGAGACACTGTTCTGTTGTATTCTAGGACATCAGTCACTTTTTAAATGCATGCTACTCCTCCTCATCATCATCATCATCATCATCAGCACCCATGACCTCCTTTTAGTCTTTGTTTTGTTATTTTTCAGAGTTCAGGAGACGTTCTTATGGGATTTCCACAGTGTACAAGTACTGTTTAGACCCTTTACCTAAAAGAAAAGAGTAAAGTACAAAGTAGATTTACTCACTGCAGGAAAATAATGCCTCAATCTGATATATTGTCTTATATGACAAACTGAAAGTGATGCATCAAAGTGTAAGCAGCATTTTCCTGTTACAGCTGGTCTAGATGGAACTGATCTGATCTCCTTTATGTACAGGTAGATATCCAGTGGGTTTGCTAAGGGTCACAGATGAGGGGCTGTGTGAGATGTTTAATGGGAAAGGAAATAAAACCATTGTTCCAGACCTGCAGCTAAGATACTCGAGTATACTCAAATATGAGTATTACTTCCATACTTTCCTCCACTGCTGATGACCTTGTTACCTGCTGCTCCCTGTTAATGATCAGCCTCAGTTCTGATAGTAAACTGTTGGCTCTCTGGGGGAAGAAAGAAGTTTGTATTTGTTTAAGATACAATGAAATCATATTGTAACATATTGGAAGATGACATGGAGCTGAAAAAATACTACAGGTATAAATGGAAACTACAGTTTATTTCTGTTATTTCCTGTGATAGTGTTTGTACACTCGCTCATGATAACTGTTCATTCAGCTGCTGTTTTTGTCTGCTGGACATCTTTAGCTTTCAGTAAGGATGCATTCATAGATCAGCACATCTTTTTGAATCACATTTCTTATGAGACTCAGAGTTTACATTTTGGAAATGTGCTGAGACCTGGGGTAGAAAGAGACTGAAGCCAGCTTCAACCTCGGCAGTTTTGTGAGTGTCTGAAGCAGAAAGATAAGAACTGTGTGGCCAACTCATCACACACATAATCCTGAATCAGAAAAACAGCATCAAGTGTTGTAATTGTTAAACACAGAAGTGTGATTTATATGTGGTTTTACTGATGGTTAACACAGTCGCACAAACACCTGAAACTGATCAAAATATAAAACAACATATTAAACATAAATATGTCCCAGTTACCAGAACTTATATGTGGTTTCACTGAGGTTTAATTATGCTCAGTTTATCAATACTCACTCATACAAAAGTTTGTTATGTTTTATTGATTGTTTGGCTTTAGGTTTTCCAGTTTTCCAGCTGCTGCTGTTTAATGTTTGCCTGGGAAAAGAAATTTCAGTTAGTGTGGGAAGTTTGGTTAAGCTGGTGGAAAACAATACTGTTACACTGACCTTTTGGATAAGATTGTCTTACCTGTGGTTTCTCTGATGTGCACGACAAAACAGTCTCCAGGCAGCTTGAGGCCCATTTAAAGGTTCCTGGTGGTACCAAGTGATTGAAGAGAGGATTGAAAAGCCATATTAGTTTATTGTAGATTGTAGTCAGTTGGCCAAGCTTGTAATGAAAAACGGTTCATTACTCGAAGCTTTCATCACAGTCCTCTTTGGTGACATCTGGTGGACAAATATATGAAGAGCAGCTTGAGTCTGCAGCTTATAATGAACTGCTTCATTATGATTGCCCACTCTGCAGAGCTGACAGCTTGTGTTTGATTTCATGTGACAGTTCTGTGTGATATCGGGCTGATATGTTGCTTTGAACGTGAATTTTTGGGGGGTGAAAAAATGATGTTATCATCAATCAATCATGTGGTCAGAAGAATCTGTGCTTACCTTGCAGGAATGTTTTAAATTTACAGATTGGGAAGTTTTTATTCAGTCTTGATGCTTTGGTGGATGTTAGCTCATATGCAGTTTTTTGTAAAGACATGATTATACCCCTTAAGCGTGCTAAAGTGTACCCTAACAATAAGCCATGGGTCACCAAATGCATCAAATCCTGTTTAAGGAAAAAGAGACAGGCTTTTAAAGAGGGGGCTGTTACTGACTTTCAGGCAGTCACCAAAGACTTGAAAATCGAGCTCTTGAAAGCAGAACAGATCTACAAAAACCTTCTTGAAAGCAAATTTGCTGCAAAACATTTTGGGTCTGCCTGGACTTGTATGAAAACCATATCAGGGTTTCAAAATCCCCAGAGCAGCAGTCAGATCATTGTAGACGGTTTTAAGTTAGACAGAGATTTGAATATGCTTTATGCTCGTTTTAGTTCTTCTGAACTGAAACAGAAACTGAAAGATACTCAACACTTCATCACTGAACTCAGCGATGTCCAAAAGGCCTTTCATACAGTTAATGTGAACAAGAGCCAGGGCCCTGATAACATTAGTGCCGCCTAATTCAATCTTGTGCTAAAGAGCTCAGTCCTAAATTTCAGGTTATTTTTAATAAATCCTTTCAAATACAAAATGTGCCCTCGCTTTGGAAGGAAGCTGTCGTCGTTCATGTCCCTAAATCTAGTCGTCCAAACGTCCTGAATGACTTCAGGCCTGTTGCCTCACCTGAGTTGTCATGAAAGTCTTTGAAAAAATCATCAGAAATGTGATTATGGAAGAGATTGAATATCAGCTGGATCCAATGCAATTTGCGTCCAGGCCCAACAGAGGAGTGCAGGACGCGCTTTTGACTCGACTAAATCTGATTCTTAAACATGTAGAGAGTAAAGGGACTTTTGCAAGACTTCTTTTCATTGATTTTTCTTCTGCTTTTAATACAATACAGCCCCATATTTTAATGAAAAGACTTTTAGAAGAGTTTGAAATCAGGAAAAACCTGGTTTGCTGGATTTTAGATCTTTTAACTGACAGGTGACAAAGAGTGAGAATAAATGGGGTTCTGTCTGACCCAGTGTTCTCCTCCACAGCTTCTCCTCCAGGGTGTCTCTTATCGCCCTTATTATTCATTCTCTTTACAAACATGTGTCAGAGCAGATATGAAAACAGGGCCATCATTAAATTTACAGATGACTTTGTTATTGTCAGCTTACTGAAAGAGGGTGAAACTCACCACGGTCCAATCATTGATGACTTTGTTCAGTGGTGGGAGGAGTCTTATCTCCAATTGAACATATCTAAAACAAAAGATATGGTTATTGATTTTAGGAAACAACAAAATGGGCACAGAGTCACTTTAATTAAAGGTCAGAAAATAGAGCAAGTGCAATCATATAAATATCTTGGGACCATAATCAATGAAAAACTGAACTTTTATTGCAAATCGGTCTGTAAAAAGGGTCACCAGTGCCTTTACTGCCTCAGGAAACTTGCTCATTTCCACATTGAGCGAAAGATTTTAACTTTGTTTTATTGTTCTTTTATTGAGTCTGTTTTATCTTTTTGTTTGGTGGCATGGTTCAGTCAGTCCTCTGTCACAGAGACAAATTCACTGAATTAGTGAGTGAGATGGTCCAGTCGTCTGATAGATGAGTCACAGGCCTGTTTAGACTCCCTGTACTCTAAACAGGTACCACAGATGGCTTAATCAATCCTTAAAAATGGTTCCCATCCTCTACGGGGTGGATTTAGCTTCTTTCTTCAGGACGGAGGTTTCTAGTTCCAAGATGCAGGACAAAGCATTATAAAAACAGCTTTGTCCCTGCTGCTGTCACTGAACTCAATAAGAATGGTTTTTGATTTGATTCATTTTGTTTAATTACTAAATATGTGTTTTGTCAGGTTTCATTAGGTGTGTGTGTTTGTGAAGGGAGGCCAAATGCTATCATTGTTCTGTAAAGCAAATTTACCTGTGGGTATAAATAAAGTAACCTTAACTTAAAGCTTATAGGAGGTTGTGAGGTCACTGCCTCCACCTGATTATGTAATTAACCAGCAGACAGGTACGTTTATATATAATATACTATAAGTTATATCATTATAATTATGTGTACATCATATTTCTTATGCACATTTTAGACCTGGGAGCAGAAATGCTGATGAACAGGTTTTTATTCAGGAACAGGCAGAGCGTCCTCTCTTCCTGGCTCCATGTCTATAATTATGTCACACACTGATTCGCTCACAAAATCACCAAAACACAGCACAAATCCCACCAATGATTCAATTCCTTATAAATCATTGAATCAGGTACTGAAGCAGTGACGTGCTGAATGAAGCTTCAGACGTCATTGATCACGTGACTCTGTTCAGACAAACCAAACCTCAGCAGCGTTTCTGAAGCAGTGTGTTGAGTTTTTTGACTCATGTGCCGGAGCTTCAGCTTCAAACGGGCCGTCACCATCAGAGTTGCTGGAACCATGTCCCACTACTGGGCTGGACTGGGACACAAAAAAAATCTGCATTTTTGGTCCAAGCACCCCAACCCCACATTATATTTACACATATATATGAATAACATAATTTCATGTGCTGTTGTCACAACACATGACTATGTGAAGCCAGAAGGCCAGTGAACAAAATAAGTCCACACAAGGCTTTTCTTGATTTTACTGAAGATCTTTTTAAAACTTTTCTTGCTTTGGTTTTTGTCTTGTAAGTGAAATTTATGAAAATAAAAAATAAATTAATAGCTAATACACACATCTTAATGCCAGACTTAATGATTAGCCTAGCTTAAACACATGCACACTACATTACATGGACTAAAATGTTGTGCCAAACACACATCCAAGTTCTTTCTGAACGCATTAATAGTCACAAAGATGAAAGTCTCCTAAGGCACAAGCGTGTAGGGTACATTTAGCATGTACATGAGTTGTTGTCTGCGTTATTTCTGCTTGTTCACAACATTACTGGTGAAGATCCTGCAAAGATAGATTCAGAATTCCAGGCGTGGTGTGTGTGCGGGGCGGGGTGCAAGTTTAGACTTCCCCATTACAAACCCAGTATGGGATTGTTCTTCACTATCAACTGTATGCAGATAAGCAGCGGGGGGCCCATGACACGTTGGGATAAGTGAGCATCAATATTGTCTCCTTTAATGCCCGAGGATTATCTGTTGGGCACAGTGAATTTGACCAATCACGCTGTTTAACTGTTGATAAACGTTTGACCTCCTGTGGTATATTGTGTGTTCAATAAACTTTTTTACCTAAGCAAGATCTGGAAGAACTGAACTGTTTGCACAACGACTTTCATGGAGTTGGTGAATCCACCACTAATCTGAGCTCTAGGGTGGTTTGTGGGATAATTTCTGGTGGTGTCACTATACTCTGGCACAAGAAGTATGATCAGCTGGTTAATGTTGTCAGACTGAATGTTGATTGGGCTATAGGAGTTGTTTTATGCTTTGTTATTTTTTTGGATTTTTAATGTTGGTTAATAAACACATGGTTGGTCTGCACCTCATCTCTGCCTCAATCCTCCTGTTTGAACCCAGCTGCTACAGGGCATCCTAACATGAAGCAACACACTGGAGCCACTAATCTCAGAGAGTGTCTGACTTACAAAATGTAAGATTTAATAAAAGAAGCTGCACAAAATAAATAAAAATGAATAAATAGTAATTAACAAACACAGTTATAAAGTCAAAGAAAGTATTTCTCTGTATTTGAATTGGAAACAATTAATGTTCATGTGAAAAGAAGAAGACAAATCTAACTGAAGTAGACTTACAGAAACTGGATGAAGTGAATTATATCCATATAGAATAGAATAGAATTCAACTTTATTGTCATTGCACATGCACAGGTACAGGGCAACGAAATGCAGTTTGCATCCATCCAGAAGTGCTTTAGCCGTGATATAGATATATTACAATATATATTAGCAATAATATAGATATGTAAGTATATTACAGAGATGGGTCTATTATGGTATGTTATAATGTACACGGTATGAAGTATGTTATGAATATTCTATAACTATAAGTATGTACAGGCTATGAACAGGATATAAATATGAAATAAAAAACTATACAGAAATCTGAGATATACAGTTATACAGAAATGTGAACTATGTAAGTTATAAACAGTTGTAGGATTAAAAATTATCGTATGTACAGAATGATTATTTACACAGAACAGTTAAGATCAGTGAGATATGTGGATAATTTCTACAGAGGCTATAAAGTGCTAGTGGTTGTGAGTGGTGGTTCAGTCCATGTTATTATTGTGTGTTTGAGGGTACAGTTGTCCATTGTGTGTGTAGGTGGTTGTGGGTGTGTGTATGTTCAGTCCATTGACTGTAGAAAACATGGACGACGCGACCCCGCCTCCTACCATTGTGTAAGGACAAGAAAGACATTGTGGACAAAACAGGACACCCCCCATAATCTTTAGTTACAATATTATAGTTGGTTAGATGGTCTGATTGTTCAAATATGTATTTTCTTTGATTGTGGTAAAATAAGGTGTGCCCCAGTCTCCAAAAATGACATAGTGCAGGAAGGGTAGTTATTCCTCCGTTACACCACAAGAGGGAGTATCCCCTAAAATGAGCAGCTCTAGCGGGAGTAAATAAGCCCAGCCACTACCCATAAGGCAGTGCGCCTATAAGAGTTGTGTGAGACTGCAAAAGTGTGTAACGTTGTGCTATGTTAATGTATATATTTGCAGGTAAGCAGATACAAGATGGTAAATAACTTAAAATGTATCTACAGATGAGTACACGGGGTTGCAGAGAATGTGGGAAAGTTGGCCGTTAATCCCCACTATATGTCATTAGTATATAAGTTATTGGTAGCCATGTGAATTAGCCGTGACGCTAACGATTAGCAGCTCGATCTAATTCATTAGCTTGTGTGGAACCCTCGTGGCGCTTTTGTGGATTTATACCTGTACCGGGCTGTAATCACAGCAGATATAGACTGGTGGATCACACTATCTTTTGTTTATGTTTATTTCATTGTTGCACTGTGAGAAATATTAGTGATTTGAGTTTAAAGACTAACCATAAGGCAGTGCGCCTATAAGAGTTGTGTGAGACTGCAAAAGTGTGTAACGTTGTGCTATGTTAATGTATATATTTGCAGATGCAGTAAAGGCGAACTCACAAAGCCACACTGGTTTCAATTCATTTTAATCCAAGTGTGCAACAATTGTGCAAAAATGAAGCCAAAATACCCCGCTTGTGGAGGTTGCCATCTTGCAAATTTGGAGCCAGAGTCTGCGCAGGAGTGACTTGAGGTGGAGCGACTGTGTAACGCTCCGGCCCACACACCCACTGGACTTGACCGCAAACACGCCGCCCTACACTTTTTACGTAGCCCGGCTGCTCGAGTTTGTTTGCTGGTTTACCGCGACTGACGACTCGTTTAATTAAGGTAAATACAACCATGTCACTGTTATAAAAAAGACACACAGCTCATCATCTTATACTTCTAAAACATCTAAAATCACTCTGTTGTTAATTCGTTAGTTAGATTAGCCCAGGGGTGTCGGACTCCAGGCCTCGAGGGCCGGTGTCCTGCAGGTTTTAGATCTCACCCTGGGTCAACACACCTGAATCAAATGATTACTTCATTACCAGGCCTCTGGAGAACTTCAAGACATGTTGAGGAGGTCATTTAGCCTTTAAATCAGCTGTGTTGGATCAAGGACACATCTAAAACCTGCAGGACACCGGCCCTCGAGGCCTGGAGTCCGACACCTGTGGATTAGCCGCTAGCATACGCACTGTGTTGGAGGCTTGTTGCTAGCTAGTTAGCGATGCTACACACCTGCTACTCTTAATAGTCTTCAACACTTATGTTTTTTTATGTATTTTTAGACAGCGATGAGATCAGCTGCACACTCCACGGAGGCCCAGAGTTACTGTTAATATCAAAAATATAATGCTGTCCTTTGAGATTTTAACATAAGACTGTGAGTGTAATGGATCTAAAACTGTTTAAATCTCTACAGCCTGGTAACATGGAGACTTTAAATACATCAGCAGAACGTTTCAGTAGTGTAGTCTAATTTGTTCTTTTCATTTAATAATAGAGTCCATATTATATCAACAGCTACATTCACCCTGGAGAGAAACTAGTGAGGGAGACCATCAGGACCAAGCTGGGTTTCCTGGGTCCAGAGGTTTGGAGAAACTTCTTCCCTTTCTTTCATCACAGCTGTCCTGTGCCAGAAGTTCTGTTGACCCGCTGTAAGAGGCATCATTTAAGAAACACCAGGAAGACTGAAGCTCATCGCATTGATCAAGCAGGACTCATGATCTTCACCAGCAGCTCCCTCACAGGGAAATCTTCAGCACTCCTCCCCAGGAGATGGATAAACCCAGCATTTCATCAACACTGTGATGAGACCTTTGGTTTGTGTAATGTTATAAATACTCAGATACTCCCCAGAGGCTCCAGACTTTTACATAAAGATATTATATTCAGTCCTGTAGAAAGTTATATATTTAAAAATGTGATCCTCTCTGGTTACTCTGGTATGAATAACTCTGAATCACTTTATGGTAAATAACACACTGTGTGTAAAAAAATAAAAAATAAAAAAAAACAAAAAAAAAAAAAACTGAAAAAATTCCAGATGACAAGTTTGTAGTTCAACATACAAGTGACGACCTTTGACCTTCATCAGGTTTTATTTAATTATGTTAGAGAAAATCTCATATGCTCTTCATGCAGCTGAGTACATCAAGTGTTTAAAACGGAAGCTGTGCAGGTCTGAGATCAGCAGCTCTCTGAAACACCAAACTGAGGTCCTGTTAATGCTGATATATAGTGACACAGTTACATGAGTGATTAATCCTTTTGTTTTTTTGTCTTTAACTTTATCAATAAAACAGCTGCAGCTTTCACTACAGCACGTGTGGTACTTTAACCTTTGTACTGTTTTCATCAGTTCATTTTGCAGTTAACATGTGAACATGTTGGATGATCTGTCTGCTGTCACTGGGTGGTGCTGAGGTCTGAATCTGAGGGCAGCTCCTGTAATCACAAAGACAACAGAACCATCAAACTCAGATATAAATTTTATCCCTCAAAATTGAAATAAAGCTGATTCTTCTGTCCTCACACACTCAGGATCTGAAGTTCTTCTCTTACATTTTTTTCAGTATTACAGTACACTACAGTACTTTAATCCATAGTTCCTGATTAATGAGGAGTTACTGAAGTATAAGCTTTTAAAAAAATTGCTACTGTCTTTACAGATGTGGCAAGAGACTGAAAACATGCTGTTGTTTGCACATATTTAATATTCAGCTCTGCACAGGAGCTGAAGCAGGGTGCAGCCTGTTGCTTTTACAGTATAATACTTGTAATAAAAGTACAGTAACAGTAATTAGTGACTGAGCAGCCCGGAGCGTTTCTCTTGATTTCTTTAGTAAATTCATTCCCCTGCACAGCTAAACGAACCCTGACAGCCGAGTGCTCATTTTAGCTAGCTAGGTCTCAGGAACTAGCTAAGGACGGTAGTTACGGATTAGCTTACAAACACGTTTAACTTACTGAAAAAGTGCAGCAGGGCCTCGGGTCCTTCTGTCGGGTAGTCCAGTTTACTGAAGAACACCTCAGGCTGTCAGGTTAAAACACTCGGTCGTGTTTTCGTAGCGTAAACGCTGGCCCTCCTCTCAGAGCCTACGCTCTATCTGCTATTCGCGAACAGAGATACGCAAGTTTCTCCGTGACTGCAGCTGTCAGTCAAAGCTCTTATGATGACGTTTCACCCCAATTTAACATCACCGCGGTAGGAATTAGAATCAAACTTATGGGAAAGGAGACCCCTTGAACATCAATCAGCGTGATGAGAACTATTGAAAACAAAAGAAAGAATCTTTGGAAAAAAATTATCTAAGGAGAATCAATTTATTTTAGTCTGACCCCAGTCCCATCCGCTAACATGGAGGAGGCGGGGTTTATGACCTATACTGCAGCCAGACACCAGGGGGCGATAGAGACGTTTTGGCTTCATTTTTGGGGAGCTGTCAAGTCGTCCATGTTTTCTACCGGCCTTTATACACCAGAAGAACTAGGTCAAAGGGTGACAAGTTTCCCTGGCAACAGACTTTAGAAAGGAGAAGTAAAGAAAAGAGGAAGTTTAGTGCAGAGCTACACCGGAAATCTGACACAAAGAAAGAGGAACTGAGTAAACTGAGGGTGTGTGTGTGACGTAGCTGAACAAGACATACAGAGTCATCTTGTGATTTTTTCTCAGAGCTGTGGGTGCATGAGAGCGCCTAACAGCTCCCCATTCCCAGGAATGCAAAATAAAGATCATTTTTGAGTTAGACCACTTTGAGCTGTGAGTCTTTCTTCACCGCCAAAAGAATACAAAGAACTGAATTTAATAAAACTCTTTACATGTTCATGTGGCGAAAGAAAAATGATTTTCTTATAACTAAAATAGATCGAGAAGTATGCTTTCATTAACTCATCTATATAAAGCATTTTGTTGAGGGTACAGTAGCCGTGGTAGTTTATCTTGAAACAACAACTGTAATCTCAATATACTTCAACTATTTCCTGGAAAAAAAATTGAACTTAAACCTCAAAATAAGTAGTTTTATCTTAAGGAGGCTCTAATACTTTGTAATAAACAAACCACACCCTGGCTCTTGTCACTGCCAGGATATTGCTTTAGTGCGTCCCTTTACATATCTGTCTGTGCTGAGCTCCAGAGTTTCCAGAGAACAGCGGGCAGAAGGTCGGAGCAGAGTGATGACTGAATCCAAAAAGACGGTTGTAGGAGGAGAATGTAAACTTTGTAGTGATGACCAGTGTCGAGACAGAGCAGTGACTGAGGAGTTTGGAGTGAACTGAGAGTTAAACCCTCAACAAAATGCCTAATTTAGAAGAGTTGATCAGCCGTCTTATCCTGTTTTGTGATGCAAAATACAAAATCCTCTTTAATCCAGAAGGATGTAGCCATGGTTATCCTTGCGTCTGTGCATTGTCATTTAATTTTGTACAATAAGGCTAACTCTTCCAAGTTTGTGTAATTTTTTTTTTTTTGCTTCTGACCAGTTGCCACCTTTTACACCATACTGTCAGGGTCCTTGTACGTTGTCCATGTGCTGAAAGAAAAATTCATTCCTTATAAATATAACTGATCGTCAAGTATGCTTTTTTAAAAGGTATTTAGTAGAAACCGAGTTACAAGTTAACAAGTTTAGCTAGGTCAAAGTTTTTATTGCATACTGTAAATCAAACATAACACACCCTGGCACTCATACATTAAGCATTTTATGACTCGTGGTTGCCTCCCTTCACAGATGTGTCTGTATCAGGATGGGTCTAAACAACATGGTGTAAATGCAGTTGCTGGTGAGCCTCATTTCCTGTAGGAGGTGAAAAAGAGCAGAGATCTGTTTCCCTTCAGAGCACAGAGGTTGTTTCTGTTCAGAGGAAGTGAAACTGTCTGACAGTCACTGAGAGACGGTGAAACGGCACAGCACATGAATCAAATGGATCAAACAAAATTCTGCTGTTCAGTCTGTTTGGATCTACTGAAGGATCCGGTGACTATTCCCTGTGGACACAGCTACTGCAGGAACTGTATTAAAAGCTTCTGGGATGAAGAGGAAAAGAAGAAAATCTACAGCTGCCCTCAGTGCAGACAGACTTTCACAGCGAGGCCTGTCCTGGAGAAAAACACCATGTTAGCAGATTTAGTGGAGGAGCTGAAGAAGACTGGACTCCAAGCTGCTCCTGCTGATCACTGCTATGCTGGACCTGAAGATGTGGCCTGTGATGTCTGCACTGTAAGAAAAATGAAAGCCTTCAAGTCCTGTTTTGTGTGCTTGACATCTTACTGTGAGAAACACCTTCAACCTCATTATGTAGCAGCTCAGTTAAAGAAACACAAGCTGGTGGAGCCCTCCAAGAAGCTCCAGGAGAACATCTGCTCTCGTCATGATGAGGTGATGAAGATGTTCTGCCGTACTGATCAGCAGAGTATCTGTTATCTCTGCTCTGTGGATGAACATAAAGGCCACGACACAGTCTCAGCTGCAGCAGAAAGGACTGAGAGGCAGAGAGAGCTGGAGGTGAGTCGACAAAACATCCAGCAGAGAATCCAGGACAGAGAGAAAGATGTGAAGCTGCTTCAACAGGAGGTGGAGGCCATCAATCAGTCTGCTGATCAAACAGTGGAGCACAGTGAGAAGATCTTCACTGAGCTGATCCATCTCATCCAGAAAAGAAGCTCTGATGTGAAGCAGCAGATCAGATCCCAGCAGGAAACTGAAGTGAGTCGAGTCAAAGAGCTTCAGGAGAAGCTGGAGCAGGAGATCACTGAGCTGAAGAGGAAAGATGCTGAGCTGAAGCAGCTCTCACACACAGAGGATCACATCCAGTTTCTACACAACTACCCCTCACTGTCAGCACTCAGTGAGTCTACAGACTCATCCAGCATCAATATCCGTCCTCTGAGCTACTTTGAGGATGTGACAGCAGCTGTGTCAGAGGTCAGAGATAAACTACAGGACATTCTGAGAGAGGAATGGACAAACATCTCACTGACAGTCACTGAAGTGGATGTTTTACTGTCACAACCAGGGCCAAAGACCAGAGCTGGATTCTTAAAATATTCACGTGAAATCACACTGGATCCAAACACAGCAAACAAACAGCTGTTATTATCAGAGGGGAACAGAAAAGTAACAGCAATGAATCAACAACAGTCTTATTTTGATCATCCAGACAGATTCACTGGATGGTGTCAGGTCCTGAGTAGAGAGAGTCTGACTGGACGTTGTTACTGGGAGGTGGAGTGGAGAGGGATAGTAGTTTATGTAGCAGTCGCATACAAGAATATCAGCAGAACAGGACGGGGTAATGAATGTCGATTTGGACGTAATGACAAATCTTGGTCATTAGATTGTAACAACAACAGTTATACATTTTGGTACAACAACATCCAAACTCCTGTCTCAGGTCCTCGTTCCTCCAGAGTAGGAGTGTACCTGGATCACAGAGCAGGTATTTTGTCCTTCTACAGCGTCTCTGAAACCATGACTCTCCTCCACAGAGTCCAGACCACATTCACTCAGCCGCTCTATGCTGGACTGAGGTTTTACTACAATAATGTTGGAGACACTGCTGAGTTGATTAAAGTGAAATAGACTGAAGTCTTTCATATTGTGGGTTTAAATCTGTATTTGAGTTTCATTTTATTTTCTCTCCATCATTTCTGCACAGAGATCAGCTGTCAGTCAAACATTATGGGTGGTACCTCCACATCTTCTAGTTGTTCTCTTGATGTTTCTGAGTTTTTAAAGGAGATCTTTCCTGTGACTGTTTATGGAGGCTATCACTGCTCATCATCATTTTGATTTACTAAAATATTTCTCCACATGAAAATGTAAACTTCTCTATCCTCTAAATGTTTCTGGAATATTTGTATTGAAAAATGTCCACATTTCTCTTTATGAGTATGGCAGACCATGTGTGTGTGTTTGTGTTTGTTTTTGTCAAAATCATCAAACAAATGAGGAAAAACTGTGATTTTAATGAATGAATTCATATATTGTGTTGATGTTTTATTGTGTGAATAAACTGGAAGGTTTGACTATAAATCAAACTTTGAACAAAGTCTTTTCTTCTGTCTTCATTCCAGGATCTCACTCAAACCTGATGCAGAAAATATGAAACTAATCTGAGAGAATAACTGAAGCAGTTTTCCTCCTGAAGCATCACAAAGTTCAGAGTTCATGTTTAGAGCAGAAGATTCAGCAGTCGCTCTGTGACCTTTCAACTTTCTTCACTAAAACAGCTTCATTACAGAGAAACAAGTCACATTTTCTTCATGTTCTTAAGTCCTTTCAGATGTTTTTAATGGTCCTTGAATGCAGCATCAGTGTTACAGGTTGTGACTCCTGTGAACAAACTGACACAGTGTGATATTACACATATTTAAATCTGTCTTTACTGATGATGTTGAAGCTGCTGAAGGCTCAGTGAAGTTTTGTCTTCCTGCAGGTTAACAAGTGAAATCTGAAAGTGATGCACAACACAAGAGGGCGCCTTCATCCTGCTAACAGGGATGTAGAGGAGGTTAAAGCACCTCAGCTCAGTTTGTCCACATGTTTTACATTCTGACATGTTTTTAGGCTGAATAAAGCCTTTATTATATATATATATATATATATATATATATATATATATATATATATATATATATATAGAGAGAGAGAGAGAGAGAGAGAGAGAGAGAGAGAGAGAGAGAGCACCTCTGACAGTCAAGAGTCTTTTTCATCAGTGTTTATCGTAATAAATATGGATTTTTAGACGACACTTTATTCTTCAATGTTTTTCAGTATTGCTTGCAAACAATTTTACAATTTTATTGTTCTGTTACAATCATATGAAACAGAGCCACGATTTGTACATACTAACTTTATCAATCAAACATCAAATTGATCAAATTTGCACGTAGATTAAGCCTACATTTGAATGCTGTTTTTAATATTAATTTTTTAGTTGATCTCAAATCAGAGCTGCAGCTGGAGGAATAAAAACTAAAACCATCTGTCAAACATTAATATAATACTCAGTTATATTCCATCAGTTTAACTTTGTCCTGATGATAGAGTTTTGATATTGCCAAGTTTACTAAATTACACGATCTGCATTTTGTAGTGCATTAGTACTGACCTCGCTTAAAGCATACTGTTCAGTCAAATTGTCAAATGTTGTCTTTGTGTTTCTTAAATTTGTAAAGTCTTAGTTCAAACTATAGGATTGAAGACATCCCTTTGTCCCCCTCCCCAGCCTCTCGAGGTTCTGGGAGGAGGCTGTAGTGTTTTATCACAAGCACATCCCTGTGAAGGGTCTGTTTAATGTTGCTTCCTGCTTTTATGATCCTTGTGGTGAGCAGGAGGTCACATAAACGCACCCCGATGACACACAAACACACACACACACACACAAACACACACAAACACACACACACACAGTGCCTTATCTTAGAACCATTGGGGGGTTTTACGGAGGGAGGTGCTGTGATGTGTACTGTAACAGTTTGTCAATAAAAAGGCTACGAGGAGAGCTGCTCTTTGAAGGATTTGGGCTAGAGACAGGTGATGAGCAGTATGCTCCACCGCCTGGTTCTGACCAAGGCTTCCCTCGTTAGCGAGTTAAAGACCAGTTGAAGATCTTCTGTTTTGTCTTGTGTTCTTCATGAGGAATAAGTCTCTCAACTAGCGGGGCCTGTGGAAACACAGACTCAACACATACAGTGTTTTTAATATTAAATGCAGCGATATCCCTCCTGCTGCCAGTACTAATCTAATCATGTCCATTTTGATCATTTCCAATGAAAACCTTTGTGTCTTCATCTGCGGCCTCCAGCTCAGCCTCCTGTGTTTTTGTCAGCACCACCATCTCCAAACCACACCTCAGGCAGGTGTCACTACTATCTCTTGGTCTTATTCTTCAGTCATAAATCACCCCAACGCTCATCTCGAACCACTACACCCTGTGTGCTCTCGCTTCTTCACCTCCCTTGTGCACTGTCTGTTTCTTTTGATGATTGAACCCTAATAAGCGCACTTTACAAACCCTCCCGCTACTACTTTTTATGCCTGTTCTCTCCAGAGCATACCTACACCTCTCCAGACTCGCTTCCACATCGTCCCTACAATCACAAAAGATCACAACGTCATCAGCAAACATCACATGGCACAGAGACTCCGTGTGAGGGTTGGCCGAGTTCTGCAGGCAGAAATAAATTGTTCGGAGGGTTGACAGTCCAGCCTTTTTATTATTTCCTTTACAGTTGTGATCTAATGTGTCATATATACAGAGCAGCAAACTAAAGAAAAATCAAACTAGAAAAGCTCCACAAAGAAAAGATAACATGTGCAATTTAAAGATAATCCTAACTACATAGAAACCACTCGGCACCAGAGATGGGCAGTTACAAGTAACGCGTTACTGTAATCCGATTACTTTTTTCAAGTAACGAGTAAAGTAAGGGATTACTATTGCAAAAACGGTAATTAGATTACCGTTACTTTCCCGTAGGAACGCTGCGTTACTGCGTTACTAAAACCGTGATTTTTTGCGAGAATGTCTCATGACAGTGACGTAAGCGAGTGCGACGTTCATGACAACAGCTGTGTGCAGATCAACAATGGATCATATATCGAGTGCGGGAGAGAGTATGAGCGTGCAGCGTTTAAAGCGTGGAAGTACTGACCTTACTTTGAGTTTGATTCCATAAAAAGTGACAAAAACATTAGTGTCCGTTGTGCGTGGGAAGAAAACTTCTTTTTACAGCGAAAAAAAACCCCTAATCTTCCAAGCAAGCACCGAGTAGCTACGACGTGATGGGAAACTCACAGAGAAACTCGCGGATTCTTCCACTGACCGCTGCACACCTGCACCAGGATAAACCTCCGCCTACCCCACTCCTGCTTTACAGGTGAAAATAGAGCAACAGGACCGCTAGTCTTTGACTTTATTTATTTTCTGCTGTGTTTTACTTGCATCTATTTGAAAGAGTGAGTGTAAACACTCACAAAAAAATATTTTATGTGCTGGAATGTGCAGAAAATAGGTTTAAATATTAAACAAATTTCTTCCAGTCAGAGAATGTTGCATATAATTAAATTTTTGCTTGATGCATAAAGTTAAAAGATTAAAACGAATAAAATATGTTTTAAAAAGAGACTTTTCCATTTGATTACATTTTGTATGATGGATTATGCAGAAAAAGTAGAATTGGGCTGAAAGATCTATCACTTTATCACCTATTCAGGGTGTAAATCATGTTTTTAAAAAGTAACTAAGTAACTAAGTAATTAATTACCTTTGAAAATAAGTAATCAGCAAAGTAACGGGATTACTTTTTGGGGGAAGTCATCAGTAATTAGTTACTGATTACTTTTTTCAAGTAACTTGACCAACACTGCTCGGCACTGGGCAAAACCCCTTTAACAAGGACCCCCGACTCTCCATCACAATCTGGCACACACCGATCCTCCAGAGGAGTTGCAGCCCCTGACGTAATAGCCAGTGGCTTTTTCCACTCCTTGAAATAGCAGTTAAATACAATTATGGATTAAATGAACAATTCTCAATCTGCCATTCGAGTATAATGATAATAAGTTAACAGTGAGAACATTGAGACAAATATATTGAGAAAATTCCCCGATTCTGCAAGCGTTTAAAACCAACAGATACTACACGTGGCACATTCCCTTCCACCAACCTCCCCATTAAAAGGACGTCATAAAGACTCATGGTGTTGCTGTTCCTGGGCCTTTGCCAGCTAGAGACCAGGTGTAGTCTGGAGGAGAGGTGAGCAAACAAGCAAACAACAGCATGCGACAGCAGAAAACAAGAAGGGCCAGATGCAAAGTCAGATGGTAGATTTCTGTTGTGTTCTTGGTCTTTTTTATTTGGTTTTTGTTTTATAAAAAATCTTTTTTTGTTTCCCAAATATTGACGCTACAGCAATTATTTTGTTAACATTCCTGATTATATGAGGCAGAGACTTACAAAAGGTGTGCCCTTTACTAAAGCACAGTGTTGACGTGGGAATAAAACAAAAGTAACTTATCACATTAACATTTACAACATTAAAGCATGTAATTATAGCACACCTCTGTTTGTTGTGAATGAATACATCTTCAGCATCTCGAACAACTGTTGCATCTAAAAAAAACCCAAACAAAACACCCAACCCTGATGATACGTCAGGGTTGGGTGTTTCACCCACTCGGTACATATTTGCTCATTCTTCACGTTCATGGTTCTTTAAATTTGTGAATGGGTGTAACCAGCTTATATGTCTGGAAGCTCAGACAAACTTTTCTAACATTGCAGACAGAGACACATGTTGGCTGTGCATGAAACTGAGAGCTGAAATGGCGGAGCTAGAATTTCAAAACAACGAAAGAAAATTCTGCTGTTCGATCTGTTTGGATCTACTGAAGGATCCCACAACTATTCCCTGTGGACACAACTACTGCATGAGATGTCTCAAAGCCCACTGGGATGCAGAAGATACAAAGCAAGCTCACAGCTGCCCTCAGTGCAGACAGACTTTCACACCGAGGCCTTTCTTGATGAAAAACACCATGTTAGCTGAGTTGGTGGAAGAGCTGAAGAGGATTAGGCTTCAAGATGCCCCTGATGATGATCACTGCTATGCTGGACCTGAAGATGTGGCCTGTGATGTCTGCACTGGAAGACAAATGAAAGCATTCAAGTCCTGTTTATTCTGTCTGGCATCTTACTGTGAGAAACACCTTCAGCGTCATTATGATGTGGCTCCATTAAAGAAACACAAGCTGGTGGAGCCCTCCAAGAAGCTCCAGGAGAACATCTGCTCTCGTCATGATGAGGTGATGAAGATGTTCTGCCGTACTGATCAGCAGAGTATCTGTTATCTCTGCTCTGTGGATGAACATAAAGGCCACGACACAGTCTCAGCTGCAGCAGAAAGGACTGAGAGGCAGAGAGAGCTGGAGGTGAGTCGACAAAACATCCAGCAGAGAATCCAGGACAGAGAGAAAGATGTGAAGCTGCTTCAACAGGAGGTGGAGGCCATCAATCAGTCTGCTGATCAAACAGTGGAGCACAGTGAGAAGATCTTCACTGAGCTGATCCATCTCATCCAGAAAAGAAGCTCTGATGTGAAGCAGCAGATCAGATCCCAGCAGGAAACTGAAGTGAGTCGAGTCAAAGAGCTTCAGGAGAAGCTGGAGCAGGAGATCACTGAGCTGAAGAGGAAAGATGCTGAGCTGAAGCAGCTCTCACACACAGAGGATCACATCCAGTTTCTACACAACTACCCCTCACTGTCAGCACTCAGTGAGTCTACAGACTCATCCAGCATCAATATCCGTCCTCTGAGCTACTTTGAGGATGTGACAGCAGCTGTGTCAGAGGTCAGAGATAAACCACAGGACATTCTGAGAGAGGAATGGACAAACATCTCACTGACAGTCACTGAAGTGGATGTTTTACTGTCAGATCCACCAGAGCCAAAGACCAGAGCTGGATTCTTAAAATATTCACGTGAAATCACACTGGATCCAAACACAGCAAACAAACAGCTGTTATTATCAGAGGGGAACAAAAAAGTAACAGCAATGAATCAACAACAGTCTTATTCTGATCATTCAGACAGATTCACTATAATGTGGCAAGTTCTGAGTAGAGAGAGTCTGACTGGACGTTGTTACTGGGAGGTGGAGTGGAGAGGGGGAGGAGTTTATGTAGCAGTCGCTTACAAGAATATCGGCAGAGCAGGGAGTGGGAATGAATGTAGATTTGGACGTAATGAAAAATCCTGGGCACTAGACTGCTTCAAAAACAGTTATACATTTCAGTACAACAACATCCAAACTCGTGTCTCAGGTCCTCGTTCCTCCAGAGTAGGAGTGTACCTGGATCACAGAGCAGGTATTTTGTCCTTCTACAGCGTCTCTGAAACCATGACTCTCCTCCACAGAGTCCAGACCACATTCACTCAGCCGCTCTATGCTGGACTTTGGCTTCACTGCTTTGGAAACACTGCTAAGTTTACTAAACTGAAACAGACGTGTTTTTGATACAGCAGCTGGCTCACATCTGTACGTTATTATTATTATTTTTTATCTGTAAATTATCACAATCACTGTTGTAGCATTGCTGCACTGTACTAGATGACTTTTATCTATAAAGTATTTTTCCACAAAAAAGTATAAATGTATGTGTTTGCATTTGTATGTATTTAAGTGGAATATATTTATTTGATTTTATTTAGTTATTGTTTTTTTGGTTTTTGTTTTCCAATTCATGGGCTGAGACAGAGACAATACAAGACCTTCCTGTATATATATTTGTAAAGAAATGAATTATTTATATGAATATATACTCATTTTGAATTTTATGCCAGCAACAGGTTTAAATCTTCTTTTAAACATAATATTTAAGAGTTTGCTCTTTAAAAGTGAGGACAGTATTTGTGTCCGAAGAATATTTTCTCAGGTGGCTTCATCAAGTCAGTTATGTAACATCTCAGCACTTTGTGTTTGCTTGTTTTTGTTTTTCCCAACAGTGTCAGATGTTTTTGATTGGGTGCCAGGTGTACAGTGCAGACAGACCAGCTTTGCAGTGATGATGTTTTCTGTGACGTTATACTGTAGATGTACTGGAAGGATGTGGTGTGGCATTGTTTTTGAACGATTATAGCCTTCCTAAAAAAACATGAACATTTCCTTCAGAAATATTTTACATTAACCGTTAAACTATTTGCACCTGCAGTCTTTAAAGAGGAAGTGAACTTCGTTATTGTTACTTTTGAAAAATTAACAACAAACACAAAATCTGTTTGTTACATTTACCAAGTCAAAATAATCTCATCTCTGCCAATTGTTGCTGTTTTGTTTTTAAATTATACTAAAACAAATGAAACTTAAATAAAATAAATAATCAGTTTTCTTGAGAGTTTGTAATCCCTTACACACACACACACACACACACACACACACACACACACACACACACACACACACACACACCTGTGTATTCAAACCTTTGCTCTCACTCTCACACTTTCTCCACTTTTCAATATCAAAACATAATTACCCTCAAAACCTAATAACAGGTTGTGTCTCCCGTACTAACAAAATAAGGAATCAAGAATTTATTGTTACTGACGATGAGTCTTTTGCATTACCAGGAGGAATTTTGGCTGACTCCTTATTGCAGAATCTCTTGAATCAGAATCAAAATCATCTTTATTTGACCAAGTTTGTGCACAAAAAAGGAATTTGACTCTGGTTCACTTTACTATTCTGCATGTAAAAAATGAACCACAGCAAAGCATCTCAATCTGATTTAAATCCAGAATTTGTTTACACAATTCCACAACCTTTTTATTTCTTTTAGAAACACTGGAGGGTTTTCAGACATGAACAGGATGTTTAAGATCATGCCAAAGCATCTCAGTCTCATTTAAGTCCAAACTTTCATTAGGACACTCCAAAGCTTTTATTTTGTAGTTGTTTGTTTTGTAGACTTGTTGATGTGTTTCGGATCATTGTCCTGCTGCATCGCCCAGCCTCAGGGCACAAACTGATGGCCGGACATTCTGATTGGCCCTGAAGCAATGCGGTGACTCGGACATCTTTGCACTTCAGTCTGCACCGGCGGGCCTCATGCTGGAGCACAGACCTTTCCTCCTCTGGTCTGTAACGTTTCGACTGGTCGCTCATGACCCGTGGTTCCCGTTTCATGGCGTCTTCGTGTTTTTGACTCTGTGCATGGGTCATCGTATCCGGTGGTCCGGGTCTCTGTCAAACTGGTCAGCTCCACATTTGTTTGGCCAGGCCTTTGCAAGTCAGTTAGGGAATGGGCTGCATGTGTTCCATGCGCACAAAGGTCCATAAGCACACTAAAGCAGCGGTCCCCAACCCCCGGGCCATGGGCCGGTACCAGTTGTTTTCTTGACTTGGGTTTCACGTTGTGGTCCCCCTACTGACATTACATCCGACAGGGCCCTCGTTATGTTTCGGGGCTGACAGCCTGGGGGTCAAGATTCACCGCACCACTGCATACCACCCGCAGGCTAATGGGATGTGCGAGAGGTTTCACAGGTCGCTTAAGGTTGTGCTCCGCGCTTCTTTGACTATTAGCGGCTGGGTTGGCCACCCCAGGTTTTGCTGGGGCTGTTCTGTGCAGTGGTTCTTGGCATCTCTCCAGCTGAACTGGCCCTCGGTCAGCCTCTCCGTGTCCCCGGGGAATTCTTGCCTGAGAGCCCCTCCCCGTGCTCCCATTCCCTGGTGTTGTCCCCTCGCTAGCAAGTGGACTCATTTGGTGTTCCAGGTCCCGTGCACCATTGCCTGCCTGACACTTTTGTTCCGAAGACTTCAGACAGTTCAAAGTTTGTTTTTGTCCGGCATGATGCACATAGGACACCGCTGCGTCCACTCTATCACGGCCCATATGGGGTCCTCAAATCAGGCCAGAAGCACTTTGTTTTGGGTTTCGGCAGGCATAGGGAGACTGTATGTGTGGACAGACTTAAACTGGCCAATGTTCAGGTGGACAACCAAGTGACACTAGCCCAGGTCCCCCGCCGTGTCCAACCACCTCACAAGATTACTGGACTCTGGTTTTTCCTCTAGCGGCGCCTCTCAACCACCGGAGCTCGAGTTCCTTCAGCCTTTCCTGGCTGCCCACGCCGGCCTCATACTCAGGCTAGGACTCCCTCTACCATTTCCCCGCCTCCCAGGTTCAGCCGTTCTGGCAGTTTGCTTATGCCCAGGGTCCTGGACTAGTGGGGGACCCTGCTGGGTGTTTGGGAGGGGGTGGTATTTGTGGCGGACCACCAGGGGACCCCACTCACTCTCAGCGATAGGGGAACTGGGAAGAGTAATGTTTCTGGGTTCTGGGGGGGGGGGGTTTGCCGCCTTGTGAAACCAGTTGAGTTAAGCTGAGAATAAGTGAGTGAAATGTGACAAACTCTCATGTCGTTCTTACATACCTCGACAAGACCATTACACCACCACCACTGTGTTTGACTGCTGGTGTCATGTTCTTTCTCTTTCAAGGGTTGGATGATGGGGGTTGGGGGTCAAATTACATTTTCACATTGGATCATTTTTATCCACAGTGCTAAATGTGTTTCATTGGGCAGTGTTGGGGAGTAATGGAATACATGTACTGGCGTTACGTATTTAAAATGCAAAATATGAGTAAGTGTATTCCATTACAGTTCCCATTTAAATAGGTGATATTCACAATACAGTTACTTTGTTAAAATAAATGGAACACACAGTGGTCATTTCCTGTTTCATATGTTAGGCTATGTCCTCTCAATCCCTTCTCCAATTTTGGTGATTAAATACAGTCGGGTGCAGCTTTAGCTCGGATGGATGACCATGCAATCATATGATGTATGGCTGAGGGCGGCTGTCGTGGGTTCATGTCCAACCAGTGGCCCTTTTTTTAAAAAACTCAATTTCCCTCTGTAATTAATACAGTTTCTTCGATTCTTCGATTGCCAGAAACCGAAACAAAACACACAATAACAGCTCTAATGTAAGCGTCCTGTTAATGTTGGTGGCATCAATTACACAATGGACCTGGAGCCAGCACAACAGAGCCAGCAGTGCACAGGCAGGAATGCATTTCTGACACCACGTCATAAGAAGAATGGGATGGGCGAAACTTCAGTATCTTCGATGTCTCTGTGATTTTTGTTACTATTTATGAAGGCTACTTGCCACCAAGCTAACATTGTTAGCTGACGTTAGCTGAGATTTCTTCATAAACTGCAGACTGTTAGGCCGTTTCTAAATGCTCAACTACGTGAGTCCGTACTCGCGTTCTCGCTAGTGCGGATTTCATAAGTTCACACGGGAATCTGGACTTCCCGAGATCAGGTCTGTTTCTGTTAGTTTTTGCAGTTTAGATCACCTTATGTTCTGCACCTGCTGGTTCAATGCATGGAACCAGTTTCACACAAACTGTTTTCGTTGAGCCTGCTCCTCTGCCTTTCAGTGTTCCAGCTTGGTCTGTAGTGTTGCCACCAGCTGCGTCACCTGTTCAGTTTCCTGTCCCGGTTTTTTCATCTAAATGATTTATTATTGAAATAAACATGACATTGTTTTTTCAGGTCTGCAGAGTGGGCTATCATAATGAAGCAGTTCATTATAAGCTGCAGATTTAAGCTGCTCTTCATAGTTTTGTCCACCAGATGTCACCAAACAGGACTGTGTTGAAAAGCTTTGAGTAATGAACCGTTTTTTCAATGCAAGCTTCAGAAAGCTTCATTTGGACATCAGAGGCCGTCTGATGTTAAACATGTGCCATGGGTTGTTGTCCTGCGGCTTCTTGATGTTTTTTGCTAATAAAAAAAAAATCTTGTAATCTTATAATCAATCTCATAAGCACATGACTTGTGCTGTGAGGTCCCTGCTTCCACCTGATTAAGTAATTAACCAGCAGTCAGGTACATTTACATCCTCCTGAGAACCAGCCTATTCATTTATGGTCTCTGTAATAAACATTTATTTTTGGTCTCTATCTTTTGACTTATTTGAGCTATCATAATAAGTCCTGATGTACTACATAGAAAACATCCTGTCTTTCCATTGATAGCTCATGTGTTTGGGTCGTGTCTTTTAGCTCCAAAGAGGAAGGAAATCACCAAAAACATTCAATGGGAAGGTTCATTTTTCCTCGATCATCAGGAAGATATATTATATACTATGACTTCTATATTTGTAAGTATGTGTATCATACTTTAGACCTGGGAGCAGAAATGCTGATGAACTGGTTTTTATTCAGGAACAGGCAGAGCGTCCTCTCTTCCTGGCTCCATGTCTATAATTATGTCACACACTGATTCGCTCTCACAAAATCACCAAAACACAGCACAAATCCCACCAATGATTCAATTCCTTATAAATCATTGAATCAGGTACTGAAGCAGTGACGTGCTGAATGAAGCTTCAGACGTCATTGATCACGTGACTCTGTTCAGACAAACCAAGCCTCAGCAGCGTTTCTGAAGCAGTGTGTTGATTTTTTGACTCATGTGCCGGAGCTTCAGCTTCAAACGGGCCGTCACCATCAGAGTTGCTGGAACCATGTCCCACTACTGGCTACTCTGTTTTATTCTGTGTTAAGTTTAGATAGAAAGAGAGAGAGAGAGATGAGGTGTGGGTGGACATCAGATGATCAAATGTCAACAACCTGATTGGCCCAAGTGTGAAGATGTGACGTCCACTGAGGGAAGGGGGGAGAAAGGGTGAGCAGGTATAAAAGTGAGGTGAAGAAGAGATTCGGGGTTCTTCCCTTTTGTCCTCTGTCAGATGAGCAGTTCAGAAGTTTGGATCTAAGAGGTTCACAGTTCAAATTCCAGCAGAGACGCTAAAAGGAGAACCACAGTCCAACCTGTGAATGTTTTTAACCCTTTGTGAAACAACAAAGGCATAAATATGATCATATAAATATTATCTACTGGGTCAGACTCATAGGATCAGGGATTAGAACTCCTTTTATCAGAGAGATGAAATCTACTTCCTGTACAGGGTTTTTTTGTGGGCCTACCGATCGACAGAAACTAGAGTCAATAAAAACTGGACATTGGCTCAATGTGTGTGTGGCACAGGGAAACAAGGACTGAGCGCTGTGTAGTCCCACATAAAGTCAGACACCTGGTCACCCTAGGTGGACCATGGCATGGTCTATATGGAGGATACAGACACTGCTGAAAACATGACTCTGTCTGGTTTAGATGATCAAATGTCTTTACTTTAGGAGGCTGTGGCTCAGAGTACATTCACATAATGCCTTTGAATAAATGTAAAAAGCTTGTTTTTCTCCTGCTTTGATTTCTTTGTCCAGGTAGAAATTCTGCTTTTTGCCTCTGAAATCTGAAACAGTTTGAAACAAAGTTTGGCGCTCTAATCCTCTCTGTGTTTGTCCTTCGGTCAGATGGTGATATTGAATGAAATATTCCAGTATTCAGTAGCTCAGCAGCTTTGTAACATGTGGTTTTGCACACTGTTCAAACCTCAGATGTTTGTGTAAACAAGTGTGGAGGACACAAACTCACGGGGGGAGGAACGACATTTACTGTTGATGTGTCTGACATTTAGTCTCCATGAGTTCTCATAAGACTGAAGAACTCTGTGATCTCTAACATGCAGCTGTATGTTTTGAAAGTATGTGTCTCATTCTCTGGACTTTACTAGACGACGAGTGAAGAACATATAACAAATATCATCTTTAAAGTGATGAATAATAACTCTGCCTCTGTGTCTTCATAAAAAGACCGTACTTCTGAAAGGTCAGAGGGCAGCATCCACTCTGTGTTTACACAGTTTTGCAGGTTTAGCTCTTCTGAAGTTCAGCACCTGCTTTTTCAACCAATCAGAAGCCAGTATTGTAGAGACTTCATATTTCTTTTCATGCAATTGAATAATTTTGAATGTTTAGGTGAATATTTATATTTAGAGTATTTTCTCGATCAGTGTCTTCAGTCCTGACCCTGAGTGCGTACATTTAAAAATAAAGTGATATAACTTCTTTTACATTACTGTGAACTTCTTGACCAGTTTGACAGCTGATTGTTGTCGTGTTTGTCGTCATATGAAGATCGTTTCCTAAAGAGGACTGAACAGTCATTTAGCCTCTGGCTCCATCCATGAATCTGATGTTTGTTGTATAATCTGTGCTGTTAATAGTGTAATGGAACATATAATTTGTACGTATAATTTCATATGTAATTATGATGATCTTTACCCATTAAGATTTTAAATGAAACGATAAACAAAGACCAAGAAAACTGAGTTAAACTCCTGAGTCTACTATATATTTGCACCATGAAGAAATGAATTGTTTGCACCAGTAATAAATAATCAAATATATCAAATTATCATCAATATTTAAATAAAAGCAAGCATTGCAACAAACAAAACAACAATTCAACAGACAGTTCTATAAAACTGTGGATGATTCAAAGTGCTGCTATAACTGCACAACAAAACTGCAGTGAGAAAAGCTTTGGATGTTCAGTTTAGTTATAATGACAGTTAAACAACTAAAATACTCGATTAAGTAGGTGAGAAAAAGTTACTGGATCAGTTTAAGACCAAAATACATTTGAATGAATTACTGACATGGACACTTTGTGAAAAAATTACTGAACAGTTCAGGCAAAATTTTACTAAAACCTTGAATTAAACTTGAAAGTTTGCATTTCAAGCACATCTTGATGTTTTCATTGAAAATCCACAGTGACTGTGTACACAGGAAAAACTACAAAATAATGTTTGTTTGTTTGTTTGTTTTTGTAAACACTGTGGACCGATCTGCATTTGTTATTGCTAAATTTAAATATTTGTTACTATTTAATGATCATAATTTCATTTGAACATAGATTTGATTTAGTGGAGTCAGTTGTTCCCATGCATCATTCTGTAAGTGTGAGAATGAACTAAGATTAGAAAATGTCAAAATATAAAGTTTGATTTATTTTTATTCATCACAGCATCCTAAACTTTGCTGAACTTTTTGAAATATAAAATGAACTCGCTGAGTGTTGACTGTCACATTTCAAAGCACCAAGTAAAGATAAACTATTAAACTTTAACTGGGTCAGACTTGTTACTGCATGTTGTAACCAAACATACCACACCCTGCATCATGTGATTGGCTCTTGGTCGCTCTGTAAAAACATTTCTTTAGCGCCTCCCTTCACAGATGTGTCTGTATCAGGATGGGTCTAAACAACATGGTGTAAATGCAGTTGCTGGTGAGCCTCATTTCCTGTAGGAGGTGAAAAAGAGCAGAGATCTGTTTCCCTTCAGAGCACAGAGGTTGTTTCTGTTCAGAGGAAGTGAAACTGTCTGACAGTCACTGAGAGACGGTGAAACGGCACAGCACATGAATCAAATGGATCAAACAAAATTCTGCTGTTCAGTCTGTTTGGATCTACTGAAGGATCCGGTGGCTATTCCCTGTGGACACAGCTACTGCATGAACTGTATTAAAACCCACTGGGATGAAGAGGAAAAGAAGACAATCTACAGCTGCCCTCAGTGCAGACAGACTTTCACAGCGAGGCCTGTCCTGGTGAAAAACACCATGTTAGCAGATTTAGTGGAGGAGCTGAAGAAGACTGGACTCCAAGCTGCTCCTGCTGATCACTGCTATGCTGGACCTGAAGATGTGGCCTGTGATGTCTGCACTGGAAGAAAAATGAAAGCCTTCAAGTCCTGTCTGGTGTGTTTGGTCTCTTACTGTGAGAAACATGTTAAGCTTCATTATGATTCACCTACATTCAAGAATTAGATTAAACCCAACTCCTCCTCCCAGACCCCCCGCTCCAACAGGCCGCAGAGAACGGGGGTGTGAGAAGACTCCAAACCTCCCTCCGCCCGTTCATATGTAGTGTTGATGCATGTGTGTTTTAAGGTGCGTTTAAAACTCAGGAGGGCATGGAGCTACCTGCCTGGAAAGGGTTAACACACAGTGACAGAATAGAAACAATAAAATAGAAAATATTTGACACAGCACTATGGTTACTGGTTTTGTCTCACCTTCCTTGACTGAAAATAGGAGGCCTGGTGCTCTGGCTCTGCAGGGATGACATGAAACATTGAACAGACTGCACCCCGGCAGCTTTGGAAACTCCTGTTTTGGATGGTTTGACACATGAAGAAGAAGCTTCTGCATGCATGGACACTGGAGGCACCAGCCTGAGGTTTGATAACACAAGACCATCATTCTGCCCTAGAAACAGGAAGATAATCTGAAGTTACCTTCAGGTGCTTTTAAGAGACTCTTCAAGTGGAATCTGAAAACTGAACTTTACAGAATACCTTTCAATGAAAAAGGTTAATGTCTGACTGTCATGCTCCTGGGAATTTGACCCAGGTTTTTGAGTTTGTTGGACATTTTATTCATTCTTCAGAATTATGAAATAGTTATGTTCAGGTTTTGAGAGCCTCTGAGTTTTGTTGCTTATGTTTCTAGGTTTTGGTTCTTGTTTCTGTTCATGTTTGTCCCCTTTTCATGTCTAGTCTGTATTTGTCTCATCTTTGTGTTGTCTTTAGTCTCTCCTGTTGTCGTCTCTCTGTCTCTCTATCATCTGTGTTTTGTCCTTTTGTCTCCAGGTCTGTTTATTCCCCAGTATCAAGCTTACATGTCTGAGTCTCAGTGTGCATCACTTGCTGCTTTGTTTTGTTCGTTTTTTGTCTCCTATAGCTGAGCCACATTTAGTAATGCCAACATATTAAACGAACAATATTTGTCTCTTATATATGATACATCTATATATACACTGTCAAAGATACTTGTCTTTGAGTGAAGATTTAAGGTGATAGGAAATATAAATAACTGCAACTTGAATCTTTACTGAAGCTCAGTATTTGACACAGAGTTCAAACTCACTGCTGTAATAACTAATAATGATTAATATAATAACTATAATTATGCTGTCCTCGCCCTGAGTCTCTTAGTTTCACCAGCTAGACAGCGAGATAACGATGCTCCAATAATCAGACTTATTTCCTTTTTGCGCTGATTTATTGAAGAATGGCCTCTGACCATTGCCTTCTCTTTGACCATCGTAAAACTGAAAGTACAAAATACTGTATTAGCTAACTAACATTGTAAACTAGCTTGTTACACTCTTACTGCAAGCTAACAAGATAAAACTTTCAAATGTACAAATTATCGAACCATTTTTACACAAAACAAAAGATAATAATTATTTTATCGACACTCATACTTACAGACATATCTTGTCCATGGCAACAACATTTTAAGGTCTGTATAAGATTAGAACAATAACATTACGGTATCACTTTCCGCCATCTTTTATTTCTTCTTCACGTTCTCATTTTTTCCCTTCCCAAAGTAACCGAACCCATATTACAAAGCAGCCACTAGAGGGAGCTCTAGGGCAGTTTACAACTATAATATCCCATTTAAGTTATAAAAGGCAGAACAATAATATTGGCTATATTATATTTACATTACCAAAGTGAGATGACTTTAGTCTCATGAACAACATTAGCTAATTGTTATTTACTAGCTAATCTTAAAATGACTGTTCAGTACAGAAATGAAGCCCAACAATCATGTTTTACAGTCCTGTGGTCACAGCCTCAGATACTTATTAAATCACACAGAGCTCATGTAGAAACAAATGAACAAAATATGTTCTCCTTCATTTCTGTCAAACGAAGCTGTATGAAACGTTTCCAGCGGTTTGTATCATGGTTGCTAGGCAACCTGGGCAGCGCGACGGAGGCTAGACCGTCCCATTTCACAAGCCTACAAGCCTCGCACTTCTGGCCTTAGCGGTCTTTGAGTACTCGGACCTTGAGGACCGTTAAGGCTGCGTACTTTAAGGCTGCAGACCCTGAATTGGGATACAGCCCTTGTCATGAGCTCACCCTTGCTGTGTGTCTTGTCTGTGTTGTAGTCTAGCTTCCTAGTGAAGTTCTTTGTACTATGGTTGCCTGTAAGTCCAGCAATAAAGCTGCCTTTTAGGTTCACTTCTGCATCTGAGTATCTGCATATTGGGTTTATGCCTCTGTCTGCTGCACAGCACATCATGACCAAGACAGGGTTAAATTATTGAAACTGTTCCCTGCTGTTGGTGGAGGTTTTGTCCACAATATGGAGTTACTGAAGGTCACAAAACATACTTTCATAAAACAAAAACATGTAAAAATAGATTAAATATTTCACTGACACTTGAGAGTAGCAATACACCTTAAAAGTGTCGATTCACTTTTAGACACTGATTAACAGAAGAGACGTGTAAAGACTTTTGGGAGATTTTTGAGAAATGAGAATTTGTGAAACCTGTTTGCTGTGGGGAATGTTTCTCAGGTGGTGAAATTGGATGAATATTTGGCTTTGCCCTCAGAAACAGTTTTATTGCCAAAAAATGTTGAACTTACCAAAGAATTTCTCCTGAGTTTTCTATTGAAATATATAAAATAGGAGAATTTGCAAAATAACAGAAAAATGTTGAAGTTCAATGTGAAAACAAAAATGTCAAAGTGAAAAAAAACGCAGTTCTCTGTCCTTGCAGTGAGTTTCCATCTTTAGCAAACTGTTATTAATCTGTATTTAAGTTCATTTTGTCAGAGGATCTCCTCACCATGAAATAATCCTTCGATCAGGAGCTGTGTCTCAGGTCGGACTAGAGGTTTGTTTTGATGCCGTTTTATTACTTACAAACTAATATCGCCATCTGGTGGTTATACAGTTTATGACAAATGTTAATGCTTGTCATTTAAAGACTGCTTCCAAAAGAGGACTGAACCAAGGGCGTAGATTTGGTTTTGGCATTGGTGGGGACGGATGATTCAACCATCGAACCCTGCCTTGTTTCCTTTTTTTTTTGTCCTTCTTGTCTTTGCTTCTTGATAAAAGAAAAAAAAAGGAGAAATATACTTGCCTACATATCCTATTCTACATGCTTTTAAACCACTTAAAATTACAATTCATCGTTTTATATGTGAATTAGATAATGTTAAATTACTATTAAACAAATGACTGACTAAGTATTTTAGACTTTAGTTTACTTCAGTCATATTCCATATAAATCAGGTATCATACAAAAATAAAAATAGCTTCAAATACAGTCATGACAATAAAAGAAAATGACTTTAAGGACTTAACAACATTAGTTCAGTTATAGTACACCAACATCTCTGACACATTAGCACTAAGGGAACACTGAATGACCTGGTGGGTTTTGTCCATAAAACTACTCGTCTAAGATTACCACAAAGTAAAAGATCTCTCAGCAAAATTATGCAACATTTTAGGCACTATTGCCCCGATCAAATCAGTGAGCTGGGATGTTTTATTCTAAACATGAACTACTGCTACAGCAACAGACATGGACTACTGGTGACCCACACAACAACTCAATGTCCACTATGTGAAGCAGCCAAACACATGCCTGCTCCTCTCGTTAAGTGAGATAAACTGCTGGCATGTTTGTTTTACATCTATACTGTCCAGTCTCTCCTGGTGGACACACAGCAGCATTGTTTAATCTCATTTGAGTCATTGTTGACCTTAGCCATCTTTTTAGTCTCCTGAGAGCACTGAAGCTTCTTTCAGCCTCAGTACATGAGTTTTATCCTCAGATTAAAATTATTATTCTGTGCTTGATGTGCCTCACCTTTGGCTCTTCCCCTCTGACTGCACTAGGACATATTGCCACCTGATAAAATAACACATGGATTCGTGCCATATAAAAAGTGAGACGTGTCAATTCAGATTCTTTGTCAAATATACACTAATGAATCAATTTACATCAGAAGCCTAACAATTGTCATGATAATAAATACTAGTTAATCTATAGCACCAAATCATCAGTCAGTCACCTGTGACCTCACCTCTTCACCTCTGTCTGAGCTACAACATGGCAGAGCTGCCTCTGTCACCTGATAAATAACAGTGAGACATTCAACATACATGCAGTCACACATGTGCTTCAAATACAGTCATGAACCATCAGGTCATCATCCAATTTCACCTGTGATCTTGTGTCACCATTACTCTCTATCACCTGACAAATAGGACATACATGACAATAAGAATAAAATGTGGAGCTGCTTCAGTGTTTCTGTCAATTTGTGCAGATCTTGACTCGTCAGTAATGTTTGTAGTGTGAGTGCATTTTTACAACAATTTGTGCAAACTGCACTACAAGGTGGAATATTTGCAAAATCCTGACTACCTCATGATATTTTGTCTCAAAAATTAACGCTATGAATATGTCAGTACCATTAGGATAAAATTATTGTGTCACCAACATTTTAACGTTAGACATATAATTTTAACAGCCTCTGTAAACTAATATCCTGGCTCGCTCGAGGCTCCGTTTTCTCTGACAGTTTCAATCAAAATGAGAAATGCTGCTCTGAGACTGAGAGAACTGATAGTGCTGCCTGCTGTGCAGTTAGTTTACAAAACACGTTATTCATGGTTACATACAATTTTAGACTGATGTGGGCCAAAGCCTAGCATAGCCTGTAACGTTATTGTGACGGACACATGTTATGAGTGAGCTTGACTTTAAGTGACTTACAGGTTTCTTTGAAAAATACTTTCTTATATCCAGGTTCTTCCTTGTTGCTGCCGTCCTCCTCTCCTCCTCGCAGCGCAGGCTTGCCGCTGCTAAAACTAAACAGAGCTCCAATCACATTGGCCATATTTGTCACGTGACGTAGGACTCCAGTAGAGAACGTAATTTAACTCTTTCTGCACCGCTGGGTGAATGAGACGCTGACAGATCGTTTTTTTCTTTCTATCTGGTTTGTTTTTCTTTCTAATTATTGGTGGGGACAATTCAATAATCGCTGGATATTGGTGGGTCCCTTCCGTCCATGCCAAATCTACGCCCTTGGACTGAACAGTCGTTTAGCTTCTAGTTTAATCGGCTTTGCTGTGTAATCTTTGCTGCCAACAGTGTAGTGAAACATTTAAGCTGTACATGAAAGTTAATGAGTAATTATGATGATCTTTACCACAAAGATTTTAAATGAAAGAATAAACAAAGGGCATGAAAACTGATTCTTATGTCTACTGTGTATCTTCAGTGTGAATGTTGAGTTATATTTGAGTGTCTGCATTTAAAGCACATATTAATGTATTGTTTTGAAATCCATGTTGGTACACAGGAAAAATTACTAAAGAATGTAGAATTGGAAAACACTATCTGTATTTGTTTTTTAAATAGTTTTACATATATTTTACTATTTAAAAAAAATAATCAAGAAATCAAGCTTGCTGCCTGTCTTGTACAGTGATTTCATTTGAACATAGGTTTGATTTAGTGGAGTCAGTTGTTCCCATGCATCATTCTGTAAGTGTGAGAATGAACTAAGATTAGAAAATGTCAAAATATAAAGTGTGATTTATTTTTATTCATCACAGCATCCTAAACTTTGCTGAACTTTTTGAAATATAAAATGAACTCGCTAAACTATTAAACTTTAACTGGGTCAGACTTGTTACTGCATGTTGTAACCAAACATACCACACCCTGCATCATGTGATTGGCTCTTGGTCGCTCTGTAAGAATATTTCTTTAGTGCCTCCCTTCACAGATGTGTCTGTATCAGGATGGGTCTAAACAACATGGTGTAAATGCAGTTGCTGGTGAGCCTCATTTCCTGTAGGAGGTGAAAAAGAGCAGAGATCTGTTTCCCTTCAGAGCACAGAGGTTGTTTCTGTTCAGAGGAAGTGAAACTGTCTGACAGTCACTGAGAGACGGTGAAACAGCACAGCACACGAATCAAATGGATCAAACAAAATTCTGCTGTTCAGTCTGTTTGGATCTACTGAAGGATCCGGTGACTATTCCCTGTGGACACAGCTACTGCAGGAACTGTATTAAAAGCTTCTGGGATGAAGAGGAAAAGAAGAAAATCTACAGCTGCCCTCAGTGCAGACAGACTTTCACAGCGAGGCCTGTCCTGGTGAAAAACACCATGTTAGCAGATTTAGTGGAGGAGCTGAAGAAGACTGGACTCCAAGCTGCTCCTGCTGATCACTGCTATGCTGGACCTGAAGATGTGGCCTGTGATGTCTGCACTGGGAGAAAAATGAAAGCCTTCAAGTCCTGTTTAGTCTGTCTGGCATCTTACTGTGAGAAACACCTTCAGCCTCATTATGATGTGGCTCCATTAAAGAAACACAAGCTGGTGGAGCCCTCCAAGAAGCTCCAGGAGAACATCTGCTCTCGTCATGATTTTTGTTTGAGTTTCTAAAAATTCATTTACATCTGAAGTGGCGCTGAGCAACAGCTGCTTTTTGTGAGAGGGGAAAACAAGTTGTTGTTGTTTTTTATTTAAAACTTAACCTGAAGGTTGTGCCACAATTTCAGCTGCAAGAAGTGCAAAACAGCACATAAGTAGAAAAAATGATTATTGATTAAAGTCCCTGAAAGTATAAAGGACAGTTTTACATGTACTTGGATACTTTCAGCTACTCTGCGTGACTTTTGTACCCTGCTGCTCCCTGTTAATGATCAAACTCTGACTGAACACACTGGCATAAGACACAGACTTTCACAATAAAACAGGAAACTCAAAACACACGCGAAGACACAGACTCAGAGACGCGGGCTTTACACAGAGACCTGACTACACTAGAGGGGATACACAGGCAGGGAAGACACAGAACAGAGGGAGCACAGAAGTAACACTGGGAGGTCAAATAACAAAAGCTAAAAATCAGAACTCAGGAAGTACCACGAAACTAGGGAGCTAGAAACACTAGGACAGAAACCCAAAACACAAACAGTCACAAACCATGATGAAATCAAAAGTAAAAGTACAAAAACCAAAAACACTGGGTCACTGACCCAGGATCATAACAGTTCTGTCACATTGTTGCTCAGTGACGTCTTGTTTTCAGATGTCTGCCTTTAACTTTTTGGTTTTGTTTACTGTGTAATATATAATATATGGTTTTTCAGAGAGGAACAACTTTTATTACAGAGAACATTTTTTAAACTCAACATAAATTTGAATAAACTTGATAAACATAAAAAATTATATGTAACACATTATTGGCTACTTTAACTGTGTATTTAGGATCTTACTTTCTGTATTAAATACAGTGGCGGTCCTAGCCTTGTTGTCTTAAGGCCAAGAAAGATGCCAAGCAGATTTATTTTACCAAGTGGATCATCATGGCCTTGCCATATTGGTCCATTTGATTGACCTTTATTATAATTATGTATTTATTTTATTTTCGGTTGCTACAAACAGGACAGACATGACTGGGGGATAGGACAGAGAGAAAGAATGAAAGAAAGAGAGGGAGAGAAAGAAAACCAGAGGGGAGAAGAGACGGTGAGAAAGGGGGGAAGAAAGAAAGAAAAACAAACAAAACACCTGGATCACCTGTATGGAGAAAAAAAACAGAAGAGAAAGCAAACAAAAAAAGAGCAACATAATAAAAACAGCACCATCACAATAAACTAGCTAGCAGTAGATAACAGTAGATACTAAATATTAAACGCTATTGTGCAGCACGCAAGATAGACAGCGCAGACAGCACAGAGACGCTCGGGAGTGGATAGCTGAGTGGGTGTCCAGTTGAGACATGGAGGAGTGGTGCCAGGGGCGGATCTAGAGAAATGTCCCTAGGATGGCATAAGGGTGGCATGAAAATCAAATGGGGTGGCAAAATCAAAGCCTTTTTTTTCAAACACCTATGCAGGCGGTTACATATGGTTAAAATGATTCAAATGCATTAAGTATACACATGTTTCATATAAACATAGTCTATAACTTAATTATTTTCAGTTACACAAAACATGTGAATTTTGATTTTATGTGCTGTATAGCCTGTATAGTAAATAAATATGTAGCCCAATAAGTATACAATCCAGAAAGCTACACAACATGGGGCGGTTCATTGACAAACACAAGTCTAACTTAAGTTTCACACTGTTTTTTGTTAGAAAAAAAATCAAATTGTGACTTAAATTTACACAAAATGTCAGAAATCTGCACTGTCATGAACGAAAACTGAAACCTAATTTTTCATAATTTGTTGGGTTTACCCTCTGAGGTCCAAAATATAACAGGACACTTTGGACTCCTTTTCATTTTACATTTGTATTTCATCTTTAAATTGTTTCTTTTAATTTTTTTTCCTGGCCTTGTTTGGTATCATTCTTTTCAGCACAACCTCATGTGTCTGAATTTGGTTGTTTTTTCATTGACATATTGATTAACTGATCTGAAATCACAGAAAAACATAAAATCCTAGTAGTAATTTACTGTAAAAACCCTAGACATTTTTATTAAATTATTTTATAACTTGAAATGAAAAACTTTTGCGAGATCTCGCAAAGGTAACTCGGGATCTCGCAAAAGTTGAATTCCAACAATGGCGGCAGCTACTTAGTTGTAATATTACTCTTTCTGGGTCACAAAATTAACTTTTAAGATATTTTGAGGTGTGAATGTAGCTGTGTAAACGTCAAATATCTGCTCGATTTACAAGACATCACATATTTGCAAAAGTGCTCCGACGTTTTCGGAGACGTCTGACACCCACCATCTCGAAGCTAACGGGAGGTCAAGACCTACTATAGCCGGGGGGAACACCGCTCTCTCGGCACATCGTGCCTCGACCTCCCGGTCGGCTTCGAGCTGGCGGCCTCCGAATGCGGCTAAAACGTTTGCGAGATCTCGCAAAAGTTTATCTTAATTTTTTTTCTCCCATGTCCCTTGCGGGGCTCCGTAAAATATAAATGGGACATTTTGCAAATTTATGTACAAATTTTTTAAACATATACAACTATTATTCTAAAAATGAAGGCCTGAAACCAGGAGGTTTATCACGCCTTCTGTCTTCCACCAAGGAGACAGCGTTTACAATGCAGTCTGCCTTTGTGACTTTCATTAGTGCCCTCACTGACACAAAAAACAAAACAATGACTACACAACAGACTAACTACATAAGACAACACAACACACTGTGGTGTAATTGCATTGTACAGTAGATGTTAATGCAGCCGGTCAGTGTAGTTAGGCTGATGGCAGCTAGAGGGCGAGACCGGTGTGTTTTTGTATAGAATGTTATGTTATGTGGGGGCAGAGCAAGAACAAGAAAATAAAGCGTGGTTATGAATCGTAAAGTGGACCCGCGTATAATTGAATAACACGACATGGTGTCAGAAGTCCTGTACTTATCCATATAACCTCGACTGAACAAACCTGTAAGATGGCGCTGGAGTGACGGCAGCCTTTCCAAGTAGCTCTGCAACACCGCACTTTTTCTTAACTTTTAACTTTTTTTAGACTAGGCTTTCAAACTTTATTTCACCTTCCTCTAGTTACTGTACTTCTACCTCTTAGATATAGCGATACAAGATGGATAATGCACTTTTTAAAACTTCTGGAACCAGCTCCTTCATCTACTCGAGAGCGGAGCTGCTGGCTCTAAGAACAAAGGGACAGACCGGCATGCGACACAACATCCCGGCTGAGATAAAGAGGAGCTACAGAGGCTGCAAGGCTGGAGCGAGGAAAGCGGATCACTGGAGGCGATTCAAACCATCAATCCCGACAGTGATAATGGGCAACGTGAACTCGCTACCGAATAAAATGGACGAACTGTGTGCTCTGAACAACCACCGACTATACCGTGAGTGCAGTTTGTTTATCTTCACGGAGACGTGGCTAACCGAGCTAACGCCACAGGCTAACGTAGACCTATGCGGTTTCACATCCGTGAGAGCCGATAGGGACACGCAGGCCAGCGGAAAAAGCAGAGGTGGGGGACTCATTGTCTACGTTAACAACAGATACTGCAACCCCGGACACGTCTCCGTTAAAGTTTCGGTATGCCGTCCCGACCTGGAGCTGCTAGCTGTTAGCTTGCGGCCATATTATCTACCGCGGGAGTTCAGTCATGTGATCTGTGTGTGTGTTTACATCCCTCCGAAAGCCGACGCAACAGCTGCCTGTGAGAAAATACACACAGTCACAGCAAGACTTCAGACACAAAACCCCGAGGCTTTCATTATTATATCTGGAGACTTTAATCATGCCACACTGGATTCTACTCTGGCTGCTTTTCACCAGTTTGTGAATTGTCCCACAAGGAGCAACAGGACAATTGACCTACTGTATGCTAATGTGAGAGATGCATACAGAGCCACCCCCCTCCCCCCACTAGGGAAGTCAGACCACAACCTGGTTTGCCTACAGCCACAATACACACCCCTCGTCCAAAGGCAGCCTGTCTCAACACGCTCCATCAGGAGATGGACCCCAGAAAAGGAGGATGCTCTGAGAGACTGTTATGACACCACAGACTGGGACGTGCTTCTGAGCCCACATGGTGAGGACATAGAGGGGGCGACACACTGTCTTACAGACTACCTCAACTTTTGTGTGGACACGGTCGCCCCTGCTAAGACGGTACGGTGTTACCCTAATAACAAACCGTGGGTAACACAGGAAGTCAAAGCTGTCCTCAACATGAAGAAGAAGGCTTTCAGGAGCAAAGTGAAGGAGGAGATGAAAGCAGCACAGCGGGAGGTGAAACGCTGCCTGAGGGAAGCAAAGGACACCTACAGGAGGAAGGTGGAGCAGAAGTTGGAGAGGAACAATATGAGGGAGGTCTGGAATGGTGTGAAAACCATCACAGGCCACAACACCAAGAACAGCACAGTGGGGGGGACTGTGGAGAAGGCAAACGAACTCAACAACTTCTTCAACAGGTTTGACCAGCCCACAACCCCCCCACCCTCACCCTCACCTTTACTACAGAGCCCTCTCCCCACTCTCCTACCTCCCTTGCTTCCCCCCCTTCCTGACACTATGATGACACCCCCCTCCTCCAATCCCTCTCTCAGCAGCAGGACATCTTCCCCCCCCTCCTTCCAATCATCTCCCAGTGTCACAGTGGATCAGGTCAGGAGACAACTGAGGAAGCTTCGCCCCAGGAAGGCAGCAGGTCCGGACAAGGTGTGTCCGAGGATGCTAAAGGCGTGTGCTGCTGAACTTGGGGAGCCGCTACAACGAGTCTTCAATCTCAGTCTGCGACTGGGGAGAGTGCCCGCCCTATGGAAGACATCCTGCATCGTCCCGGTCCCCAAAAGGAACCGGCCCAATGAGCTGAATGACTTCCGACCGGTGGCACTGACATCACATCTTATGAAGACTCTAGAGCGGCTCTTCCTCAACCTTCTCCGACCACAGGTACAACATGCCCAGGACCCACTACAGTTCGCCTACAAGTCGGGTGTCGGAGTGGACGATGCCATCCTGTACCTCCTGCATAGAGCCCACTCACACCTGGATGGGGGAAAAGGCACAGTCAGGATCCTGTTTCTTGACTTCTCCAGTGCCTTTAATACCATCCGGCCCTGTCTGCTCCAGGAGAAACTGAACAGGATGGAGGTGGACCCCTGCCTGGTGGCTTGGATCTCCGACTACCTCACCGACAGGCCACAGTACGTCAGGCTGAAGGACATCACGTCTGACACTGTGGTCAGCAGCACAGGAGCACCACAGGGAACTGTGCTGTCCCCTCTTCTCTTCACCCTGTACACCTCTGACTTCTGCTACAACTCTGAATTATGCCACATTCAGAAGTTTGCAGACGACACAGCCATCATGGGGTGTATCTGGGATGATCAGGAAGAGGAGTACAGAAGTCTGGTGAGGAACTTTGTCACATGGAGTCACACAAACCACCTGCAACTCAACACCTCAAAGACTAAGGAACTGGTTGTGGACTTTGGGAGGTCCAGAGCAGGTCCACTGCCGGTTCAGATAGAGGGGGAGGAGGTGGAGGTGGTCAACAAGTACAAGTACCTCGGGCTGTGGGTGGACAATAAACTGGACTGGTCATGCAACACAGAGCACCTGTACAAAAAAGCCCAAAGCCGACTGTACTTCCTCAGGAGGCTGAGGTCTTTTAACATCTGCAGGAAGCTCCTGAGGATGTTTTACCAGTCGGTGGTTGCTGGAGTACTCTTCTATGCTGTGGTGTGCTGGGGGAGCAGCACAGCAAAGAAGGACTCATCCAGGCTGGAAAAACTAATCAGGAAGGCTGGCTCTGTGGTCGGCATGAAGCTGGACACTCTGGTGACAGTGGCAGAGAAAAGGACACTAAAGAAACTGCTGGACATTATGGACGATGCTGGGCATCCTCTGCACACGGCCATAAACAACCAGAGGAGTCTGTTCAGTGACAGGTTGCTTCTCCCAAAGACAAGAACCAACAGACTTAAAAACTCCTTTGTCCCACACGCCATCAAACTGTTTAACTCCTCTCTGGAGGGGAGAGGGAGGGGAAACAGGAGGACAAAGGAGGGGGGAACAACTAAGCTGTAGTACCTCTTCTCTTCACTGTGCAATACCTTTTGTGCAATACTTGTTAATAATCAGCAGTGCAATAGACTTCATACTTGAAATGTGCAATTCACTTGTATTTTTTATTTTTATTTTTATTTTTATTTTTATTCCTATTTATTCTATTTATCCCTTTGTATATTTTATCTATATATGTCTTTGTATTTATATATGTGTGTATATATATATATATATATATAATATTCCTAACTCTGTAACTTCTGTCGGTGCTGTGCTTTTTGGAAAAACAAATTTCCCAGAGGAACCCACCCGAGGGATTAATAAAGTTTTATCTAACCTGTGTCTGGCGGAGCTCGCGGAAAAACGAGGGGAAAATATGGCGGATGAGACTGCACAGAGAGCACCGGCGGGGCCGAGCGCGACATTCAGCATCCAGCCACCGGAATCCTTCGACTTTTCAAAACCGCAGGAGTGGTCCAAATGGATACGGAGGTTCGAGAGATTCCGTCTCGCCAGTAATTTGAGCGTCAGCTCGGAGGAAAACCAAGTCAACACGTTGATTTACTGCATGGGAGACGAGGCGGACGATGTGCTTCGCGGTCTGAGTTTAACAGCGGAGCAAAGGACAACGTATGAGGGGGTACGTGATGGTTTCCAGGCTTTTTTCATTGTGAAGAAAAATGTGATCTATGAGCGCGCCAAATTCAACATGCGCAGACAGGGAGAAAATGAGACAGTGGATGCTTTTGTGACACCACTGTATGCGCTAGCAGAACATTGCAACTATGGAGTGCTACATGATGTGCTGATACGTGATAGGCTCGTTGTCGGTCTCACAGACAAACGGCTGTCAGAACGCATGCAGCTTGACCCAGATTTGACTTTGCAGAGGGCTATCAACATGGCGAGGCAAAGTGAAGAGGTAAAGCGACAATAATCCTCCTTGCGAGGTGACTTTAGAGCTGAGGCTAGCGATGCTAAGTCAGTAGATAGAGTGCATAAAATCAGTCGTAAGCCTGTTAGAACCAAACTGCTCCAGACTGATAGTCGTCAAGCTAAAACACGTGGATTCCGAGAAGACGGCAAAAAAGGGCCAACCTGTCAGAAATGTGGTGGCGCTCCATCCCATTCAAAGCAGGATTGTCCAAACAATCTGCTGTTCAGTCTGTTTGGATCTACTGAAGGATCCGGTGACTATTCCCTGTGGACACAGCTACTGCATGAACTGTATTAAAAGCTTCTGGGATGAAGAGGAAAAGAAGAAAATCTACAGCTGCCCTCAGTGCAGACAGACTTTCACAGTGAGGCCTGTCCTGGAGAAAAACACCATGTTAGCAGATTTAGTGGAGGAGCTGAAGAAGACTGGACTCCAAGCTGCTCCTGCTGATCACTGCTATGCTGGACCTGAAGATGTGGCCTGTGATGTCTGCACTGGAAGAAAAATGAAAGCCTTCAAGTCCTGTTTAGTCTGTCTGGCATCTTACTGTGAGAAACACCTTCAGCCTCATTATGATTCACCTACATTCATGAAACACAAGCTGGTGGAGCCCTCCAAGAAGCTCCAGGAGAACATCTGCTCTCGTCATGATGAGGTGATGAAGATGTTCTGCCGTACTGATCAGCAGAGTATCTGTTATCTCTGCTCTGTGGATGAACATAAAGGCCACGACACAGTCTCAGCTGCAGCAGAAAGGACTGAGAGGCAGAGAGAGCTGGAGGTGAGTCGACAAAACATCCAGCAGAGAATCCAGGACAGAGAGAAAGATGTGAAGCTGCTTCAAAAGCAGGTGGAGGCCATCAATCAGTCTGCTGATCAAACAGTGGAGCACAGTGAGAAGATCTTCACTGAGCTGATCCATCTCATCCAGAAAAGAAGCTCTGATGTGAAGCAGCAGATCAGATCCCAGCAGGAAACTGAAGTGAGTCGAGTCAAAGAGCTTCAGGAGAAGCTGGAGCAGGAGATCACTGAGCTGAAGAGGAAAGATGCTGAGCTGAAGCAGCTCTCACACACAGAGGATCACATCCAGTTTCTACACAACTACCCCTCACTGTCAGCACTCAGTGAGTCTACAGACTCATCCAGCATCAATATCCGTCCTCTGAGCTACTTTGAGGATGTGACAGCAGCTGTGTCAGAGGTCAGAGATAAACTACAGGACATTCTGAGAGAGGGATGGACAAACATCTCACTGACAGTCACTGAAGTGGATGTTTTACTGTCAGATCCACCAGAGCCAAAGACCAGAGCTGGATTCTTAAAATATTCATGTGAAATCACACTGGATCCAAACACAGCAAACAAAGAGCTGTTATTATCAGAGAGGAACAGAAAAGTAACATTAATGGAAGAACAACAATCTTATTCTGATCATCCAGACAGATTCACTGACAGGTGTCAGGTCCTGAGTAGAGAGAGTCTGACTGGACGTTGTTACTGGGAGGTGGAGTGGAGAGGGGAAGGAGTTAATGTAGCAGTCGCATACAAGAATATCAGCAGAAAAGGAAATGAATCTGAATTTGGATGTAATGACAAATCTTGGTCATTAGATTGTAACAACAACAGTTATACATTTTGGTACAACAACATCCAAACTCGTGTCTCAGGTCCTCGTTCCTCCAGAGTAGGAGTGTACCTGGATCACAGAGCAGGTATTTTGTCCTTCTACAGCGTCTCTGAAACCATGACTCTCCTCCACAGAGTCCAGACCACATTCACTCAGCCGCTCTATGCTGGACTTTGGCTTTACTATAGTTATGGAGACACTGCTGAGTTGATCAAATTGAAATAGACTGAAGTCTTTCATATTGTGGGTTTAAATCTGTATTTTAGTTTCATTTTATTTTCTCTCCATCATTTCTGCACAGAGATCAGCTGTCAGTCAAACATTATGGGTGGTACCTCCACATCTTCTAGTTGTTCTCTTGATGTTTCTGAGTTTTTAAAGGAGATCTTTCCTGTGACTGTTTATGGAGGCTATCACTGCTCATCATCATTTTGATTTACTAAAATATTTCTCCACATGAAAATGTAAACTTCTCTATCCTCTAAATGTTTCTGGAATATTTGTATTGAAAAATGTCGACATTTCTCTTTATGAGTATGGCAGACCATGTGTGTGTGTTTGTGTTTGTTTTTGTCAAAATCATCAAACAAATGAGGAAAAACTGTGATTTTAATGAATGAATTCATATATTGTGTTGATGTTTTATTGTGTGAATAAACTGGAAGGTTTGACTATAAATCAAACTTTGAACAAAGTCTTTTCTTCTGTCTTCATTCCAGGATCTCACTCAAATCTGATGCAGAAAATATGAAACTAATCTGAGAGAATAACTGAAGCAGTTTTCCTCCTGAAGCATCACAAAGTTCAGAGTTCATGTTTAGAGCAGAAGATTCAGCAGTCGCTCTGTGACCTTTCAACTTTCTTCACTAAAACAGCTTCATTAACGAGAAACAAGTCACATTTTCTTCATGTTCTTAAGTCCTTTCAGATGTTTGTAATGGTCCTTGAATGCAGCATCAGTGTCGCAGGTTTAAAAGGTCACTCTCTGTTGTGTTCAAAGATTTCCTTCAGATATGGTCTTTAATCAGTAAAGCCAGTGATACAGCAGTGTCATTAGCTGTGTTATTGGCACCAGGCTGTGTTTATGTATGTATTTAATTCTGTCTGAGGATGTCTTCAGCATGAAATGATCATTCGCTCAGCTGCTGTGTCTCATCTCTTATCAGACATTGGTTGGAACAGAGTTTTGTTGCTGACCATCTGACAAGAGGGTGAAGAAAAGCTTCAGGCTTCATTTGGACACTACGTTGGACAGAAGTCTCCACAAAAATGACTCAGAAACACAAATATTATTAATGAAAGTCCAAATGTCAAAAAGGGATCATACATGATCCTGAGAAATGTCCTTGAACATTTGAACATGAGTCAGAGGGTTGTCAGGTTTCTACACTGCATCGTGGCATCAAGCCTGAGATGTCTGTGTAAACAAGTATGGAGGACACAAATGCACAGACGCAGTCGAGCTGTTTACTGCTGATGAGGAAGGAAAATAGTCTGTTGGATATTAAAGCAGCATTTATTAGAGTAAGAACAGATACTTGTGTCCTTCATTTGATCCCCGTCAATTTACAGAAGACTTAAGGACCCTTTGACTTCTAACATACTGCTGCATGTTTACAATTTTATTATTGATTTATTTCTAGCAAAGCGAGACTTTACTGATTAAAGACATATAATCAGACATATTACTGTTACTTTCTGAAAAAGACTCACATAAAGCAGATTTATCACAAGCAAACATCAAGACACATCCTTCATGGCTTAAAGTTGCAGTGGGACTCTTTCGCCATCTGGTGGTTTTAACAGTTATGACAACTGTTCCTGCATATATGTCCCTCCTCAGTGTGAAGAAGACTGGACTCCAAGCTGCTCCTGCTGATCACTGCGTGTTCCTCCTGTGTCTAAAATCTATTTCCATTATGAATCAGGAAACTGTTTGCACCAATCATAAAGGCAATAAAATACGTCACACACTAAGAAATAACAAAATGGAATTGTGGATTTCAAGGAGATTTTTCCCTCGTTTTTTGAAATCATAAGAATACAAACTAATGCAAGACTGTCATGTTTTCATAAGTTTGTAGAGACACTGTTCTGTTGTATTCTAGGACATCAGTCACTTTTGAAATGCATGCTACTCCTCCTCCTCATCATCATCATCATCAGCACCCATGACCTCCTTTTAGTCTTTGTTTTGTTATTTTTCAGAGTTCAGGAGACGTTCTTATGGGATTTCCACAGTGTACAAGTACTGTTTAGACCCTTTACCTAAAAGAAAAGAGTAAAGTACAAAGTAGATTTACTCACTGCAGGAAAATAATGCCTCAATCTGATATATTGTCTTATATGACAAACTGAAAGTGATGCATCAAAGTGTAAGCAGCATTTTCCTGTTACAGCTGGTCTAGATGGAACTGATCTGATCTCCTTTATGTACAGGTAGATATCCAGTGGGTTTGCTAAGGGTCACAGATGAGGGGCTGTGTGAGATGTTTAATCAACACGTTCTCACTCCCAACTCGTCAAATGTGTGACGCATGGTCAGGCTCCCTCTGCTTCACTTATCGACGTGCAGGGTCCTCTCATTGAATACTATGCTGCTCCCTTAACGTTGCTTATTGACGACAAGAGATTGCGCGGAAGAGCCTGTTGTCTGTATATTTATATATTTCCGAAATCACATTGTAGTGACGTATACTGAACACAATAAATTATATAATGTAAACAACTACCTGAAAAACATGTAGAACGATACTTTTGTATCGTTTATTGCATTTATGGAGGGAGTGATGTATGCTGGGTAATGGCACAGCTAGCGACTGGGTGACTTTATTCACCCGCTTCGGCTGTTATCAGTCCATACAATGGGCGTTATTAGCACAAATCAGTCCCATAGATATGGGCCATCTCCTGCTAGATTGTTCAGAAGGTTGTTATCATCCATCCAGATGGAGGATCACTAACAGGAGCGTGGGAAGACTCCAGAATCCACTCTGGCTGGAATCCGGTGGATGCAGCAGTGTTTACAGGTAAGACCATTTAAACGGACAGCATTTATAGAATGACTATTAAAAGTCAGCGAGTGTCAATAATGTTAATGTGGTTATGTTAGTAATACACCGAGTGCTAATATAACAGCTTTAAGATGCATTTGTAGATATTATTACGTGTTTTACCGTCTTTATGGTGCTAGCTTAAAGTTACGGTGTAAACGTTAGCTTACATTGGAGTAAAGCTGTTACTGTTTAAACGATGTTAGCACAGAAATATTAGCTTCTGTCATGACTGATGAAGTTACTAGTTAATAAAGTTTCCAGTAAAGTGTTTAATCGCAGCCACAGATTGACAGCAAATATCTCGATTAGCTTCAGTGCATCTGTAATAAATATGTGCAAGTTTCAGTGCTTCGTTTAAACTGTATGATACTTATACTGACCCAGGGTCAGTGTAAAATACAATCCTAGCTGGGTGAACAAAGCCTGGCTCCTTTAATCCTGCATGACAAACCTCAGGATGCAGGTTATTATTACTCTTTCCTGCTGGCACACCTGTCACACCTGAGAGTCAGCTAGAAACGTACAGTGACGTGGACATCATGCAAAGACTGCCAGACTCTGTAATACTGTAAATGATCAGTGACTCAGGTTAACACTAAACTTTAAACAGTCCCTCTGTGTCTCTGTGTGCTGAACATTTAGGATTGAGTCAGGCTCCATCAGCTGAAGCTGTTATTTGTATATATCGGTATTTTTTTAATTCAGGTGTGGGGAAAATACATAAGACTGCAGTGAAGCGATGCACCAGATTAATCCCTGGCCAAAGGTATCGTACTTAAATCAGAGTACTGATCCAGCCACATCAGCCTTTTGTGAGGTCTGTTTAAAGTAGACTTAAAATGAACTGCAGGTTCCTCAGAGGTGGACTGTGAGCACAGAAACACATGTTCATACATACAGCTGCAGCAAACTTACATTAATTTTAAATAGATTTGTTACTCTGATGTCTGTCTCTGTGTTAGTCCTCTGACAGACTGGTGACCTGTCCAGGTGTGCTCTACCTATGACTACTGGGACAGGCTCTAGCCTCTGTAATAGAAATTTTCTGTTATTCTCATTTAAAGTTTTTAAGTGCTTATGCATATGCTTAGTGACACTGTTATAGACTGTTCAGTGAAAGTTTCTAAAACTAGATGAACTTACTTCAGCAGTTTGAGAAAACAAATCCCTTTACAGGTGCTGATAAGGCCAAGGGCACAAAACAGCGTAACCATTGATCCGTTAGGTTTCATAACGAGACACGTGAAGTGTGGTAGGATCAGTTTGTAACTTCCTTGGAATGCATAAAGGAGTAGGAGCACCACTTCTGTGGCAGCGCTGACATGACTGAACTGTGATGTTTGATGTGTGTTGGCTCTCCTGCGCGCAGTAATAAATAGCTTGATCACAGCTCTTTCTGTGTTGCAGACTTTATTTAAAAATTCCACGACACCCCCCACCCTCTCTGGGTTAGGGTTAGCACTCTGCTAATGTGTGGACTCTGACCAGCAACATCCAGCAAGACCCAGACAGCGTTTTCTATCTCCCAGCTGGAGTTTTTTGTTTGTCTGTGACTGGAGAGTCAGATTTTTGTTGAGCTTCACACTTGCAGAGGTAAGTCAGTTTGCAGAGATCCCTCCCACCCTGGCTTTTATGTGCTAGATTTCTTATCTGAAACAGTAATATTTCAGTGACTGCTGCTTATACCACAGGTTAATACACTCTACTGATCCCTGATGGGAGAATCATCACCTCTGACAGCAAAGAAGCCTGGTGGATGTTTGTTTACAGTCTGATGATGGGACATCATGCTCTGCATCTTCAAAGTTTACCTCCTCATTATTATTCATACCCAGTAATGTGAAGTATGCTTATATCTACTATAACTGAACCAACCTGGTGCTCTTCATTGATGGAGGCTGTTGAGTCTGAATGTTGGATGTTGTGTATCTCGTGTTCTCTGGGCTTTGTTGTCCTCAGTCTTTTTGCAGGATCAGAAAACAAAACCAGGAGGCGTGTAAATGTTTCTTCTCCATGATGTTTCTTCAAATGTTTCTTCTGGATGATGATAAGACCGTGACACGGGATGCCACCTTTGGTCTTGTGATGAAGCAAAGCTCAGGAAGAAGTGTGATTAAATGGTACCCACATGTGTGCTGCTGAGAAGGATGTACAGGGGCACCTGCAGCCAAATCCAAGCCTCAGGTTAGTTGTAGTTGCAGAACGCTATAGGACTGAGACAGCTGAGGCATCAAATGTTTGATTAAACAGATGAAAAATAAAATTATCACTTCTTAAAATCTGTAGCAACTTCAAGTCTGTCAGCGTGCTGAGCATGCTCAGAATGTGACAATATATTTTTGTTCAATATTTAATTTCTTTCAGTTGCAATTGTTAAATGAAAAAAAATAAAAAAAAATGTATTCTTATAATTTAGCAAACTAATTTATCAAAAAATATATATATATACATATATCTGTATTAGTTTTAATAAATTAATTTGACACCTGAATTGAAAATACCGTATTGTATTCATACAGAATCAGTATCATTGTTTGTCTGTTCACTGATTGTTGAAACTAAGAGCTAGTTTGATCTGTTTAGATCTAAAGTATTCAAAGTTGAGCTCTAATGGTTCTTCACCCCTGTGTGTGTGATATGTGATTTCCTACATGCTGGCAGAGCGGCAGTTTGTGCTCACAGATGGTGACGGTGTGGAGAGACGGTGGTGTTTCCTCAGAAGAACCAGCAGAGTCACAAAGGACACCAGTCCATCTCACCATCTCGACTTGCTGACTGATGCTCGTCTGCACTACACAGAGGAAATCAACTGACCGAGGTTTGTCCAGTGCAGTGTTATGAAATGTATATTTGTTTTATGCTTACAGATATGTTTTTCTTGACAGAGGCTCTGCAGAGTTTAGACAAAGCAGAGAAAATATGTGCTTTACATTTTACTGTGATTTACTGAGATATTTCTTGCCTGATGTTCAGCAGGAATGGAGAAATAGAATCAAAGGGAGATGTTTTTGCTGTTTTTGTAATGATGTAAGTAAATCTTGAATATTATATATTTGCTTGGTTATATTAGGAGTGTTTCTGAGTGAGGGAGAGAGGAGTCATCATCCAGGTAAAGTGACGTAGATCAGTGGATACACTTGTCTCCCCTTTAAAGGAGACGATCCAAGTCATCCTTAAATGTTAGTGCTTTCAAATACACAAACATTTTTAAAGGACAAAAATGAACATCCAACTTTGACTGTAATACAAAATAAATCTTTGCATGTGTGTTTTCAAACTCTCAGATGGGCAGCATCTCAGTCTTGGACTGTGTAACCTGCCGGAGCAGCACTGGATGATCACCACACGTGAGCATGTTCCTGCAACATTCAGCATCTGATCTGTCATCTGTGTGCTTCTGCTTTTGGTAAGTAGAGTTACCCAACTACAGTAACTCTAAACACATGCCATCCATTTCCAATGGCCTGGTTACTTCCTGTCAGTTATTTTAGAAACCATGTGGTCACCTGACCTAACACTGTTTCTTCTTCTTCCCCTTAATGTTGAAGTGTCAAACAGCTGGAGAGGAAACTACACCAGTGTACTGGGATGTTTCAGCAACACGTGCCAGATGCTGTTCCTTCATGGTGACATCATCAGAGACAGCCCCGCCCACCTCAGGACCTCGCCATTGATCATGATGATTATAATGATGACAGCGAGCGGAACTAAGACTGTAAAAATCCACGACCAGAATGTTTAGATGTTTTCTAATTATTAATGAATACTGAGTTTTTGTCTCTCTCTTTTTTTTCCTCATTTGTTACTAACAAAGTTCACCAAACTCACACAGTTTACATTCTGTATGTTTCCATCAAGGTTTATTTTCTTAGAAATCATCGTTTTTCTCCTTTTCTCTTTTTCTCTTTTGTAATTGATGATAATACAGTGAATATACTTTTATTGCGTCACACATTGCTTTAAGTTTTTCAGAGTCCAGTTATTTTTTACTGCTGTTTGAATTCTCTGTATGTTTGACCCTGTAGACTGTTTGATGGACTGCTTGTCTTCCTGTTTGTAACCGCCGCCTGTTTTTGACTAAAGATTTGGATTTCTGACTTTAACACAGCCTCTGCGTGTCCTCCCTTTGTGTCCTCTTCCTCTGTGAATGTGTTGCATGTGTCACAGATTCATTTTATTAACAGCTTTCCCACAGTGAGTTGCATCAGCATTCATTCACAGCACATTTCAGAAGGATTCAGATTAATACAGTGATCTTATAGTCAGAATTATCCTGACAGAGTGCCATTGTAAATGATCTTTCATCAGGTAAATTTTAAAGTTCAGTATTTCAAAGCAGGAGTTATGAGGAATCATATTGGAATTAGGACTGTAACAATATGTACTTACAAAGTCTAATTTTTTTAATTATGCTAGAATATTGGAAGAAAATCAACTTTTAGTGTTTTCCGCATATTAATTATTCTGAAATAGAGACGGTGACCCTAACTGTACAGAAGCACACTAAACAACTGACAATCTAACAGACATCATTGGCCCGAGCCGTCATGCACAGTGAGTCTGATCCTTTGCTGTGAGAGTCTGACAAGCATGTTTCTGGTCAGTTTGGAAGAAATAATATCACAATGTTGATCTTTTTTCAACATTCCTTCTCTTTTACAACATAAACTGTGATCAAAGCTACTTATGTTCACAGCATGTAATAATACTGACAGTCCAGGGCATTGTGGTCTGTTGAGCTAGGGTTAGGGTTAGCAACTCAGACATATGTAATCAATATTAAACGTCTCTGACGTGGGCCACTGTCCGCAGTGTTGGGAAATCCATACCAGGCTGGAACGAGTCAAGGTAGGTGAGCATCCACGAGACGACACAGCAGATGCATCCTACTAATACTGACAGGACCAGGAGACTCCAGAAACCGAGCATCTTCTCTTCAGTGCCATCCTCTCCTGTCACCCTCTCTGCCCGCAGCTCTTTGAGTATGGGGTAGATAAGGGCGCAGAGAAACCCTTATTACTAATTTGTATTATAATTCAATTTTCATGAAATATTCATATTCAGTATTGGTCCTTTTAAATTATAACCACGTATCCACCCAGGCTCATGGTGGGGCAGGGCTCTGTCCTGGGATGCTTGAGTACAAGGTAATGTACACATGACCAGGTATCCAGTCTGTCAGAATTGTTTTCAATATTTGGTTCAAAAATATGAGTGAAAACAAAAATCCAACTAGGATTCTTGCATATGATGAATGAAGTCTGTCTTTGACTGTATTGTCCAGCTGATCCATCAAACCCCCAGCAGGTGAACCTTATGCATGACATAACACGGCAACAATGTAAAAAATTAAACAGCAACAGTCTAAATGTAAAGTGCATTCTAAAGTCCTCTTCAATAAATTATATGCAAAGAGTCATTCAGGACTGTAAAACGTGAACTACAGAACCCAGAGTCTTCATCATTAAATCTCTGGTTGCTTCATTTTTCTATCCTATATCAGATACTTTAAAGGTTAGGTTAGGTAAAGTTGCACTGTCATTGTGAGGCAAAGTGCTTTATGTGTGTGTGTGCGTGTCATGAACGGCTATAAAAGGCCTATAATTAAAGAACAAAGCGGGGTTTGAGTTCGAGTTGCGGCAGACTGTCACTACTTGTAAATGAACGCAGCCTTCCTACGGCGGACAGCTAATAACAGGAATCGGACGCGGTCCACCCAAGTCCACAGCAACCACCATAGCAACCGCCTAGCATGACCTTAAAAACATATTCTGTCTTCATAACTATCAAAAACGTGAAATGATTTGCAAAGTGTGAAAGTGTTACAGCTGTAGAGAGCTATGGCGGTATCTTTGGAAACTGTTTACATAGCTAATAATATACGATGTAACCATGGAGACAGTCAGTCACGTGAGCTAGCGGCGCACGTTTACTACAGTAAATAAGGTGATTGTGTGCACAGCGCGTCCACACGCTGCACAGGGTAAAGACATTACTTCAATATTGTTTTATATTGATATATATTTGCCTTCTGTTGACCATCACCTCAGGTTCACCATTACAGTTTCAGCATACAAATGCACACTGTCTAAATATGAACACATTCAAAAAACAAAATCATGTCTCAGAAATAAGCACAGCTGTTCATGTTTGTCATTATAGTTTTATTTGTAAGAAAATTATGAACTTCATATTGTGCATCAAATAAAAGAACAGTTCACAACTCTGAGTCAACAGAAACAGGTAACAGAAATGTCTCTAATGTAGACATGTACAGTGTAGTGTAAGCATTAAAAGATCATAAAGGAAACACTAACATTTATGTGAAACTAATTGTAATAAAAAATGAACAGGTGCTTTATAGATTTAAAAGAAAGAATCTGAAAACAACACTTTTTTGGTTTAAGTGATCAAAGTAGAAAACAGAACTGATGTTCAAGAACAAACCGTAGCTGCACTAATATTACACATCTCCATTGTTGTGGTGAACAGACATGTTGCTTTTAAAACCACATGCAGTGTGTGACCATGACTGTTCATTGAGACCATGAACGCCACTTCGCTGAAGCAGTCTTCTTCTTCTTCTTCTTCTTCTTCTTCTTCTCATTAAAATAGAAGCAGAAGGAGCACGAGCTGCTTTGATCTACTGAAAGGAAAAAGCAGAACATCTGAGCTGAAACCAGTCAGCTGAAATCTTTAAGACAGGAACAATCATTCAATGCAGTGTCTCAGGTGGCTTAGCCTGTTACAACTGTTGATACAAGCTAAATACGGTTAACACACAGTGTCAGGGAACTCCAGTGTGGGAACTAGTGGCTTTAGGTTTGTAGTCATTTAACTTTCATCCATTCATTCCTTTAATTCAGGAGGAAGAAATGCCAGGTTGGTGCAGGCTGGTTACATGCATTTGGTCCCATGCTGTCTTTAACTAAATGACTTGGTTCATTTCATGGCTGGGCTGTATGTGGGGTTATATCATGTTATTTGGGCAGGAGTACCTGTCCCCTGTTAGACTTAGAAAGTTTCTCCATAAGTAGAGTTTCTAACTCTTCTAGCACATCTGTGGCTGACAGCTTTTTTGTGGCTCTTTTTACCCCACACTGGTTGTGAGTGTGTAAATAGCCCCACTAGTTCTTTTGGGTTGCAGTTAACTTGGGAGGAAGGGGTGGGTCTGCCATGACTAGATGAATAACAATTATCTGGGATACATAAATTTCATAATGCATGCATATATCTCTATAAACCTGGCCTGAGTGCTGCCATTTTTTTACATTCAGTTATTTCTCTTAGAAATGTTGGAACTAAATAATGAATGTGTTCCAGTTAAATGCAAACACTGGTCAGTGTAAATGGCTCATTGGGACACAGAAACCTTTAAATGAAACCTGATATCTAGTGTCAAACAATATCAAAGCTGTAGAAGATGTTTACAGTCAGGATTTATAAAACTATGATTGTAAATAAATTCAAACAAGTGAGCTTTTCTCTTTGTGCTGAATATCAACACTGTGATTTCTTAGACTGTAAGCTTTACTTTAGCACAACCAGTTGTAGAAGCCGTCACTCCAAATGTCTTTTGATAACAAGAAAAAAATACCTATAGAGTACACGGCCTGAAGTTCTTCTCCGACATCTTCTGCCATCAGCTTTGTCTGCTGGTTTGAAGACAATAAACCACAAAAAAGATGATTTAGTCACTTTGTCTGTGTCATGCCGCTCGAATGTGTCGTGTAACGATGTTGAATAGCCGTCGTTATCCCTCTGCTGTGTCAGTAGGATTGTACTGTACAGCATCTCATTGATATGTGAGGAATGCTAATGTAACACGATAACAGACTTACATCATTAAAATATAAAGGGCAGGAGATATTTAGATATTTTTTATATTTATATTACATTTTATAGCTGACGGATATTACTAAATAGATAGAATTTACTATATAGCTGGATGAACATGAAAAATATGTCTATAATAACAAATGACCATGAGAGCCAGTAGAATTAATTCAACTGGACACTCAAAAGACGTCCTTAAATGCTCTTTAAGTGGCAGAACAGATGAACAAACAGTTAATCGCTTACTTGAGATGAAATCTGCTCAGCTACTTGGAAAACAGCTTCTAACTGGTTCCTCCTTTAACAGGATGACTGCTCAGGGGTAAGGCCATCATGAAATCCAGCAACCTTTATGGTTCTGCTTTGATTCACCAGGAACTATTAGGGAAACCGTCCAGCGCCTCCTGTGAAAGACACAGGGATAAACACAAACATTTATTAACATGTTCCACAGTCTTCCAGTTTGATTTTCTCATCCTGTGGACAACAACATACAGGGATGCAGGTTTATTGTTAACGTTTGTAAGGTTTATTTAGTGAACACATCCAGCTGCAGCTCCACTGTGATCCTGAACTGGATAAGCACTTAAGAAAATGTGTCAATAAATGGACAAACATCAACTTACTATATTTATCCAAACAGACTGGACCAATAATGCTTCACTGAGTTAGAGACTTTAACAGTCTCTTCTATGTAAGAATGTCTCGTGCTGATAGACCTGCAAACTTGACAACAAAGGTTTTTCAGACTGCATGTAGCTGTCCTCTATGTCAGCTAACACATTTACATTTATGTCACACTTATTTCTGCTTTCCCATTTTATAATTATTACTTACATTTTGATTAGATACCTTGAGTTTGTAAATGATCAGATTACATAATTGGAATACAATGTATCCAATTCAGGGTTGCGGGAGGATGAAGCCTATCCCAGCTGATACAGGACAAAGACAGGACAGGCTGCCAGTTTATTGCAGGGCTAACACAATATGTGTAACAGAAAATCCACTTAAATGTTGGATATTTCTTATAATAATCATAATTATGACTATTATTTAAAGGTTTCTTCATAAATACATTTTGATTTTTTATAAATCAAACTAAAATATAAACCCGAGCTGTTTCAGATTCTGACCTCTGACCTCAGTGACCTGGCTGTGTCCTCACTGCAGCTCCCTCTTGGAAGTACGTCTGCTTCTTGTCTTCCCCCAGTGTTGACCGCCTGCCCTTGATATCACGTACTGTAACTGAAGAACAAAAAAGGACAAACACTTGCCTTCATTTAAGAAGTACATTCATACAGAGATAATCTATGGAAACACACTAGTTCACCCTTTGGGGAGGAATCAGTTCCTGTGAAACATTTCTGTAAATGAACATCATGTGGAGAATGAAGGACATGAGTTCTTCAGGTGACTCAGCAGTCCCACACTGACAAATGAAATCTAGTTAAACTATTAAGCATATTTGCTCTTCTGAAATCTGTGTTAAACAACAACAAACATAAATTAGTAACAAAAATACAGCTGAGTAGAGGCTTTACAAACCACCAGCAGCCATAATGCTAAATTTTAATCCTCAAATGTTTCTGAGCCGTCTTCAACCTGCTTTTAACACATTAAAGTCCCAATAAATAAAGTCAATGCAGCCTGACTCAATCCTAAATGTTCAGCACACAGAGACACAGAGGGACTGTTTAAAGTTTAGTGTTAACCTGAGTCACTGATCATTTACAGTATTACAGAGTCTGGCAGTCTTTGCATGATGTCCACGTCACTGTAAGTTTCTAGCTGACTCTCAGGTGTGACAGGTGTGCCAGCAGGAAAGAGTAATAATAACCTGCATCCTGAGGTTTGTCATGCAGGATTAAAGGAGCCAGGCTTTGTTCACCCAGCTAGGATTGTATTTTACACTGACCCTGGGTCAGTATAAGTATCATACAGTTTAAACGAAGCACTGAAACTTGCACATATTTATTACAGATGCACTGAAGCTAATCGAGATATTTGCTGTCAATCTGTGGCTGCGATTAAACACTTTACTGGAAACTTTACTAACTAGTAACTTAATCCGTCATGACAGAAGCTAATATTTCTGTGCTAACATCGTTTAAACAGTAACAACTTTACTCCAATATAAGCTAACGTTTACGCCGTAACTTTAAGCTAGCACCATAAAGACGGTAAAACACGTAATAATATCTACAAATGCATCTTAAAGCTGTTATATTATTATATTAGCACTCGGTGTATTACTAACATAACCACATTAACATTATTGACATTCGCTGACTTTTAATAGTCATTCTATAAATGCTGTCCGTTTACACCTCCCGAAGAATTTTGTCTGGGCTCTTATCTCACTTTTTTATTTCAAACAATCAACAGAAAATTTCACAGACATAGTTTTATGTAAGGTTTTTAAGGCTGTGCTGTTAATTTTTAAGTAACATGAGCCCAGCGGCAGCAGCAACGCTAGGCTAACGCTAACTAGCTAGCAAGATTATAATCCTGGTGCTAAACTAAGAGAAGCCACAAAATCAGTTTGAATAAGAGTAAACATTTACTCACCAAGTCAGTGTATCAGCTAAAGATCCACAGCAATGACAATAATATCTTGAGCTGACGCTTCTCCAGGTTTGCTCAACATATTCCATAACAAATGCTGGCGTGAACATGCGGACTGATCCGAGAGGGAGGAGGACGGTAGTGACGTGGCATCTTCAAAACACATCTTTCATCCTTCCGCCCTCTGAAGCAAAACTTCCAGCTTAGTTAGTTTTTCTAAGTTAAGACAAGTGAAATAAATTGAGTTTGTCAGCATTTTTGCATAAAAAGTACTGGTAAGTTATTTAAATGGAGTTCTAATAAGAAATTGTTAACAATTGAGTTGAGCCTATTTAATATTTTGAATTAAACACAATATTCCATTGTACAGTGTAGGTTTCCATGTGTAATTAGTGTGTAAGAATATTGCAGAAGAAGCTTAATGTGTACTTTGTAAAAACGATGAGAAAAAAAGCTGGCTGAAGAAGAAAAGATAAATGGCCTTTTTTTCAAGTGTTCTCTCGGCCGGCCGCTTGGCGTATGACACGTGGCGGAAGTCTCTGGTGCAGAGCGCGGCCAGTTCGAATCCCCCACGAACTCATTGCCACGGCCCTCGCTTGGGGGGCGGGGAGACGCATACTTGCGTTTCCTTTTTGCTTTTTCCTGCTCTCGCCAAGTCCTCCATCCGCTCTACATCTCTCTTATTACCTTTTATTACCCCAACAAAATCACAATCACGCTTACACTCATGCCTTAGTTAGACAGCGCAACTTTTTTTTTACTTACAACTTTATTTCAAGAACAACAATAACAACAAATATAAAAATTTGCCATGAGTATAGCCAAATAGCACATTTTGGGAAAAAAGCACAAAATCTGATAAGACATCGCATAGAAGCAGAACGGAGTCGTACATGTGACAGACAGTGAGGTGGAATTATTCCTCAATATCACACTGGAATATGAAACAGCAAAAAAAACAAGAAAACGTGGACTGGGAGACTTGTCAGGGGAAATAAGGTTAGCCTACCATACATGTATAAACCAATGCCCTACTGTATTTCAGTAGCCCAATTATAGATGCCTTTAGCACCTTTAGGTTTGACCTAGTAATGATACAGCTCGCCTTCATTTCTTTAACTACTGTGTAGCTTAACCTATACCAAGTCATCATAATGACACATTTATATTCATCTGAATCTGCAGTGTAACTGTGTTGGTGTTGAATCCCTACCTCAAGAATGTTGTAGAGTTAAAAGTATAGGAAAAGAGAACACTTAACCTAAAATATTTAAGTGTAGCACTTAAGGAAATATTCATCTTGGCATTCCACCACTCATTTATTTTTAACATTTATTGTGGTTCATTTGTTTTTCATTATTCTACCTTTTGTCAAGGCAAAACTCAAGGGCTACAGACAGGACAGACTTAAAAGAAGACTTTCAACTGAAACACATTTGCGTAATGTTGCAGAGGTGGACATACAGATGAAGAAAAGAATTCTGGATATGATGGAGTCATCTGAGAGGCCAGCTTCTGAACATCACAGTAAATTATAAGTCACTCTTGAGAGACAAGTTCAGTTGCAGATGGATTTTTACTGCTAAGACAAGTCATGCATCCACCACCACAACCTTTCAACCTGCCACCACACCATGGTCTATGCATGTGCACCACCACCACACGCTGTACCTGGCTCATTTTGAGTACACTTTACAGCCTTGTTAGTTCCCAGAACTCGAAAAAAATTGAGGAAACTTGTTGCCTCAAAAAAACTACGTGAAGCTTACTTAAGATGACTGTTAGGAACACTTACACATTGCAAGTCTGCAGTATTAAGAATAACTTGATATTTCTGACTGTACAATTTTAATTGTTTACCTACTGACAAACATTTCAAGTTCAACTAAATGAAAAAACTATTTGTGGTAACCTGAATATGATTAAAAATAATTAACAACACTTTTTGTAATGATGTTAAAATCAGCCCAACTTTTATTTTCAAACACAACAAAGTATAACAGCCAACATACTGGACACTGTTCTGCTGAACAACAAACAATTATATTGCCATCACTGTTATAATCTTACAATGAAACAAAGTCTCAGATGTAATTATTCTGAAAATAAGTTTAGGCCTACCACAAGTTTGTTTTGTACTTACATTACTTATATAATCAAAATAAAATATTTATTGTTCTGTCACAAGTGCAGTCTCTGATTTAAACAACACATTTGTTTTTCATTCCAACACAGGAGCTGGAATGTTGTAATGTTTTAAGGATGGCTTGTTTCCAGTCCAGGCATTACTGCCCGAATGACTGTCATGGATCGAGGTGATCCAAATGTAAGTGCAGAAGAAGGTCTTTAACTTCCCTTAAGTACAGTGGCAGTGGATGTGGGTTGGAGATGCAATGAGCTTGAACCTGCAGGCGACCATCTTCACTGACCACACCATCTGTGACGGAGGACTCATCTCTCCTGGTGTCCTGCAAGCAAACAATCATATTTTTTGGAACATGAACTTAATTGCTTTCTTAAATAAAAATTTTCTGCATTTGGTATAAAACAGACTCCAATTTACACAATCTCAGGCTCCCTCCCCACCAGAGAGGTGACATTCAATGTCCCAATTGTCAGTCTGGATAGCCCTGACCCCCACCCGACACACAATAATGCCATGAAAGCATCATTTTAAAAAGGGCTATGCAAACATGGCCAATAACGTTCATTCTAATGATGTGCAAAATGATTTGGGAACAAAACAAATTTTGCTGTTAGAAAACTTGCAGACTTCACTATATACAGTGTAGACCCTCTAAACTAAGTTTGGGGGATGTGATCTTTCAAGAAATGCAGACCAAACTGTTGTTGTTTGTTTACTTACACAGCATGTCTTGTAGAATTAACTGGAGTCACCAGCAACAGCATAGTGCAGTCATATCTCAAGTCTAATAACAGAAGACAGGAAAAGATCAGAAAAGAAACAACTTCCCCAAACCAAAGCACAAATAAAACGATAAGTAAAACAGGCTGATCTAAAGTATGATTAAAGTTCAGCCTGATTAATATAAATGTCACTGACAGTTGCTAATATATTGGAAAACCGAAATACTTACCACTGAGTTGATGTCTTTCTGTCCAACAACAGGAGTGCTGATCCCGATCCTCAAAGACAGTAAGAAGCAAGCAGAGGGAGAAAAAGCAGAACAGTTTTCAGAAACTGATTTTATCCTTAATGGCTGTGCAATTATTGTAACATAGAGATTGCTTATGTTGTTAAATAAAGGCTAGATTTGACATTAATAGATGCCACAGATGTTCAAAAGCTGCCACAAAGCATGAAAAAAAAAATGGACGTCTCCGAAAACGTCAGAGCATTTTTGCAAATATGTGATGTCTTGATAAATCGAGCAGATATTTGAACTTTACACAGCTACATTCTCGCCTGAAAATATCTTAAAAGTTTATTTTGTGACCCAGAAAAAGTAATAAGTTTTTTAGCTGCGCTCCTCTGCCATTGCTGCGTTTACAAGTATGCACAGGCTCCAATGACCACCCTCCTCCTTTTCCCCAGACTACCCTTTCTGGGTCACAAAATAACCTTTTAAGATATTTTCAGGCGAGAATGTAGCTGTGTAATGCTCAAATTTCTACTTAATTTATAAAAATATCACATATTTGCAAAAGTGCTTCCACGTTTTCGGAGAGCTCTGTTATCCACCAGCGCAATAGCTGACCGGTGTTCCAGATCTACTGGCATTTAGATCAACTGGCGTTGGTCGAACAACAAGTTGATCTGGCTGTAGGCTGTGGCACTTGGCCAGAGGTGGCGCTGGTTGACTCGAGTCCATGTTAGTGCACAAAGTAAACCACTCGCTTTAGTTGTGAAGCAAAAACGCTGAATTTGGAGAAATAAAACGTGCGAGGGGAACGATAACGACGGCAAGAGTCTACTGATCGTTTACTCTTGCTGTCCGGTGAACAACATCGGCGTGGTGTTAATTGTTTGCTGTTTTCGCGATCGCGTCGCGCATGAGGATATCAGGTAAACTCGCCACATTTTTAAATATTTTGTTGTTCAACAGCATCAAGACTGACGGAGTGTGTTTGAGATAACCTCACAAGTGTCACAGATGACACATTTGGCGTTTTTTTTGCTGGTTTGTAGGTAGCAGCTCCTGAAACACAAGACTGCCACACATCTGTTCGACCAGTTGATCTAAACGCCAGTAGATCTGGAACACCGCTCTGAGTGTCAGGTGAACTGAACTTCAGGTAAGAAGTTATGACCTGCAGTCTATCTGGGTCAGATATAAAGCAAGTTTAGGTGGAGTTTATTTTCGTTGTGCTGACTTTTTACAGTCAGTTACAATAACTTGTACTGCGTGAGCTAGCATGACGGAGTTTCTATACAGCTGTTCGGTTGCTATGATGTTACTGATAGTGAATTTTATTTTATTCACAAGGTTAGTTAATAGAGTTGCCAACGGCTCCTTAAAAATGGAATGGTCCCTCTTTCAGAGAAAACATTACACGTTTTGTATTGAGCTGAGAAGAGACGCAGTTTGTCCCGTACTTTAGCTAGAATGGAAAAAGACACAAAGCTGGAGTTATTCTGTCTTTACGCTGCAGCTGCCTCTTCTTCTCTCATTCTCTCCCCCTCCCTCTCCTGTTTCTACTTCAATCATGAAACTGATCAATGATCAGCTGATCGGCTCTCTTGTTTATTCATCCCCCACTTTGCGCCAGAAACAGGAAGCCAGCGGATGTCCCGCTAAACAACAGCAGCACGTTTAAGCTTGATCAGCTGTTGTTAGAATTCATTTAATATTAATTTCTAGTATCAGCTGATGTTTGCTGGAGCCACAGCTGTAAAGCTGCTGGTCATGATGTCGGTTTGGTTATCTGGTGAGAGGGAAACATGAAGATGAAACCAGGAGATGTCCTTACTGAATCATCAGAGCCGAACAGGTGATGGAGAAACAGGTTTACCTTTTAGGTGACATGAATGAGTTGAAGGGAAGTTATGAACTGTTTCTGAGAGACAAATAACACCAGAATCCTTTTCTAAGTAGCTGACAGCTGATAGCTGTGCAGGGGCGGATCTAGCAAAGTGTTGCCAGGGGGCCAGGTAGGGCATTAACAGGGAGAGGTGGGCACAAAGAAATACTTTTCTTTCTTATTCTCATTTAAAATATCCAGCTTTTATTAAATAATTATCTGAATCTTGCGAACAAAGTTTTTATCTGACGTAAAATGTATGGAAATCATACATATACCAATAAGACTGTACATCACTGTCACAACAGCGTTTGTTTTCATTCAAAGGCTTTATGGCTTTAATACCTGGTGGGCCAGTCTGTAGTGAAAATGCCCAATTTTCTGTCCCAGTCCAGCCCTGCAGGTTAATACTGGCAGTGTCACCATGCCAGCTGACTGTATTTCATCATCAGCCAGTGTTGTTCTTTATACATCAATATTACCAAAGTTTACCATAAGGCAGCATAGAAAGTATTTACTTGCGTTCAGGTTTTATTCAAATGTTAGTCTTTTCATTTGTTTCCCCACTTTTTCCTGTTTCAAAATCAAACACCAGTTTGAGAGAAGATTATCTTCTTTTTTTAATAGGCATTGGTTTTGCATTGGCTAATTTGCCAATTGTATGTTAAAATGTTTATATTTTAATATTCAAAAATGTTTTTGCCCAAAACATATGTGCACTATATGTCAGTAAAAATATTATGCAAATATTGATGTCCTTGACTGCTGAATAAACACTGACTGATTGTATCTCTTGTACTTTATCAACACAGTATCTAAAAACTTTGCACCGTAGTGGTTAAAATCTCATTCTAATAAGAGTTAAAAGCACATTCGGTTATTAGGTTTATAGGGTTATTGAATTATGGTTAACGGTTGGTAGAATTGTTTTTAACATTATCTGCCAATTACATCTGCCACCCTTCTCCAAATCTGTGCCCCCACCTGCCCCCCCCCCCCCCCCCCCCCAACAAAAATTTTCTAGACACGCCACTGCTCCATCCTGAGGCTATCTATGTGCATTGTTATGCTCATCAACTCAACCTGGTTTTGTGCAATACTTGCAAGGCTGTCCCAGAGGCTGTGGAGCTTTTCAGCTTGTTGGAGTTTGTGAATTGTTTCTTCAGCACCTCCCTAGTCAATCATCATAAGTTCATGGAGACTCAGGCAAAGCTTGGATTGACAAAAACTGAGCTTGTGCAACTTTCAAACACTTTGCGATCAATCAGTGCAGTTCTTGAGACATTGCCTGCCATTTTGGAGTGCCTATCTGCAATTGGATCCCCCATAGCTGTTGGTCTCAGAGTAAAGCTCTACAAGTTCTCAGCAGTCTATGCACTACTGATGTTTCAGTCGATTCTGTCTGTAACCGAAGGACTCCACAAATTCCTGCAGAAAGAGACTTTAGACTCAGAAGCTTTTATCTGCAAACAAGCTGTGTGCGACACACTTAAGGACAAACATCCATCCATCCATCCATCCATCTTCATCCGCTTTATCCGGGGCCGGGTCGTGGGGGCAGCAGCCTAAGCAGAGAAGCCCAGACCTCCCTCTTCCCAGCCACCTCCTCCAGCTCATCCGGGGGAACACCAAGGCGTTCCCAGGCCAGCCGAGAGATATAATCTCTCCAGCGTGTCCTGGGTCTGCCCCGGGGCCTCCTCCCGGTGGGACATGCCTGGAACACATCACCCAGGAGGCGCCCAGGGGGCATCCTTATCAGATGCCCAAACCACCTCAGCTGGCTCCTTTCGATGTGGAGCAGCAGCGGCTCTACTCTGAGCCCCTCCCGGATGGCCGAACTTCTCACCCTATCTCTAAGGGAGATGCCAGCCACCCTTCGGAGGAAGCTCATTTCCGCCGCTTGTATCCGCGATCTGGTCCTTTCGGTCACTACCCACAGCTCGTGGCCATAGGTGAGGGTAGGGACGTAGATCGACCGGTAAATTGAGAGCTTCGCTTTTACACTCAGCTCCCTCTTCACCACGACGGACCGGTGCAGCGTCTGCATTACTGCAGCTGCAGCCCCAATCCGTCTGTCGATCTCCGGCTCCCTTCTCCCATCACTCGCGAACAAGACCCCGAGATACTTGAACTCCTCCACTTGGGGCAGGACCTCATCCCCGACCCGGAGTGGGCACTCCACCCTTTTCTGGCTGAGAACCATGGCCTCAGATTTGGAGGTGCTGATCCTCATTCCCGCTGCTTCACACTCGGCTGCGAACCGCTCCAGTGCGAGCTGGAGGCCCTCACCCGATGAAGCCAACAGAACCACATCATCCGCAAAGATCAGAGATGAGATCCTGAGGCCACCAAAGCGAAAGCCCTCCGCCACTTGGCTGCGCCTAGAAATCCTGTCCATAACAATTATGAACAGAACCGGTGACAAAGGGCAGCCCTGGCGGAGCCCATCACCCACCGGGAACGAGTCCGACTTATTGCCGGCAATGCGAACCAAGCTCTTGCAACGGTTGTATAGGGATCGAATGGCCCGTAGCAATGGGCCAGACACCCCATACTCCCGCAACACCTCCCACGGGACACCCCGTGGGACACGGTCGAATGCCTTCTCCAAGTCCACAAAACACATGTAGACTGGTTGGGCAAACTCCCATGCACCCTCAAGTATCCTCGAGAGGATAAAGAGCTGGTCCAGTGTTCCGCGACCCGGACGAAAACCGCATTGTTCCTCCTGCATCAGAGGTTCGACTAGCGGACGAACTCTCCTTTCCAGCACCCTGGCATAGACTTTCCCGGGGAGGCTGAGGAGTGTGATCCCCCTGTAGTTGGAACACACCCTCCGGTCCCCCTTCTTAAAGATGGGGACCACCACCCCGGTCTGCCAATCCACGGGTACTGCCCCTGATCTCCACGCAACATTGCAGAGGCGTGTCAACCAGGACAGCCCTACAACGTCCAGAGCCTTCAGGAACTCGGGGCGGACCTCATCAACACCAGGGGCTCTGCCACCAAGGAGTTGTTTAACTGCCTCAGTGACCTCGCCCCCAGAAATTGGCGGGTCATTCCCCTCATCCCCAGACTCTGCTTCCTCCTTGGAAGACGCGTCAGTGGGATTAAGGAGGTCCTCGAAGTATTCCTTCCACCGCCTGACAATTTTCTCAGTCGACGTCAGCAGCGCTCCGCCAGCACTATACACAGTGCAGGTAGAGCACCGCTTTCCCCTCCTGAGACGCCTGACGGTTTGCCAGAACCTCTTCGAGGCAGTCCGAAAGTCTTTTTTCATGGCCTCTCCGAACTCCTCCCACACCCGAGTTTTTGCTTCAGCCACTGCCCGAGCCGCATTCCGCTTGGCCTGTCGATACCTGTCGGCTGCCTCCGGAGTCCCACTGGCTAACCAAGCCCGATAGGACTCCTTCTTCAGCCTGGTGGCTCCCTTCACCTCTGGTGTCCACCATTTGGCTCGGGGATTACCACCACGGCAGGCACCAACCACCTTGCGGCCGCAGCTCAATGCAGCAGCTTCGGCAATGGAGGCGCTGAACATGGTCCATTCGGACTCGATGTCCCCCGCCTCCCTCGGAATGCTGTTGAAGCTCTGCCGGAGGTGTGCGTTGAAGATCTCGCGGACTGGGGCCTCTGCTAGTCGTTCCCAGCACACCCTGACTACGCGTTTAGGTGCACCAGGTCTGTCCAGCGTCCTCCCCCGCCACCTGATCCAACTCACCACCAGGTGGTGATCAGTTGACAGCTCAGCCCCTCTCTTTACCCGAGTGTCCAGAACATATGGTCGCAGGTCTGGTGATACGATTATAAAATCGATCATCGACCTACGGCCTAGAGCGTCCTGGTGCCACGTGCACTTATGGACACTCTTATGTTCGAACAAGGTGTTCGTTATGGCCAAACTGTGATTAGCACAGAAGTCCAATAACAAAGCACCACTCGGGTTCAGATCAGGGAGGCTGTTCCTCCCAATCACGCCCCTCCAGGTCTCGCTGTCGTTACCCACGTGAGCATCGAAGTCTCCCAGCAGGACAACAGAGTCTCCAGGTGGAGCACCTTCCAGCACCCCCCCCCCCCCCCCCCCAGGGACTCTAAGAAGGCTGGGTACTCCGAACTGCCACTCGGCGCATAAGCGCAGATGACAGTCAGGACCCGTTCCCCGACCCTAAGGCGCAGGGAACAAACCCTCTCGTCCACCGGGAAAAACCCCAACGTACTGGCAGCAAGCCGAGGGGATATTAGAATACCCACCCCAGCCCGCCGTCTCTCACCAGGGGCAACTCCAGACTGAGACAGAGTCCAGCCCCTCTCCAGGAGACTGGTTCCAGAGCCCAAGCCGTGCGTAGAGGTGAGCCCGACTATATCTAGCCGGTACCTCTCAACCTCACGCACTAACTCAGGCTCCTTCCCCACCAGAGAGGTGACATTCCATGTCCCTATTGCCAGTTTTGGCAGCCGGGGGTCAGTCCGCCAGGGCCTCCGCTCCTGGCCGCCACCCGGCACACAATGCACCCGACAAACACTCAGATGCATTTGCTACAGAGTTGTATGAGAAAACCAAGGCCCTGTGTAACACCCACAGTATCCCTGAACCAGGTGCCAAGACAAAAGGCTGCGTCAAACAATGGGTCAGAAAAGACTTCACAGTCTTGCAGTCATGTCTATTGAAAAAGACACGCTTCAGTATCTGAGTCACAACAGAGCGATTGACCGATTTGCCACTCTTAAAAACAGACGTCATTCTTTGATGCTTCCACCCACCAAGTAACTGGTGATTGCAGCCATAAAAATGATGTACTTCTTTATTTTCAGTTTTTTTCTTGTTATTGATGCAGCAAACACATTTCCTCTGTTTTCTTGTTGTACTGTATTATAAAACAGACTGAAATAAAACAATAGATCTATTGGTGGTCTAGGATGTTTAATCTGTCCAAAAAAGTAGGAAAGCAATTTCTCAGTCTTTGTTTTCTGTTTGTGAAATTTTGTGCATCTCTTGGGGGCTAAGCCCCCCCTGTCCTTAAAACCCAGTGATGCCCCTGGATCCAGCAATCTGCAATTTTCTGACTCCACTAAATCAAACCTATGTTTGATTAAGTGGAGTCAGTTGTTTCCATGCATCATTCTGTAAGTGTGAGAATGAACTAAGATTAGAAAATGTCAAAATATAAAGTGTGATTTATTTTTATTCATCACAGCATCCTAAACTTTGCTGAACTTTTTAAAATATAAAATGAACTCACTGAGTGTTGACTGTCATAACTCAAGAAAAGTTAAACTGGGCTGAACCAGTTGAAACTAATTTTAACAGTTTAAACCAGTTAAACCAGTTTACCTGCGTCAGACTTCTTACTGCATGTTGTAACCAAACATACCACACCCTGCATCATTTGAATGGCTCTTGGTCGCTCTGTAAGAATATTTCTTTAGTGCCTCCCTTCACAGATGTGTCTGTATCAGGATGGGTCTAAACAACATGGTGTAAATGCAGTTGCTGGTGAGCCTCATTTCCTGTAGGAGGTGAAAAAGAGCAGAGATCTGTTTCCCTTCAGAGCACAGAGGTTGTTTCTGTTCAGAGGAAGTGAAACTGTGTGACAGTCACTGAGAGACGGTGAAACGGCACAGCACATGAATCAAATGGATCAAACAAAATTCTGCTGTTCAGTCTGTTTGGATCTACTGAAGGATCCGGTGACTATTCCCTGTGGACACAGCTACTGCAGGAACTGTATTAAAAGCTTCTGGGATGAAGAGGAAAAGAAGAAAATCTACAGCTGCCCTCAGTGCAGACAGACTTTCACAGCGAGGCCTGTCCTGGTGAAAAACACCATGTTAGCAGATTTAGTGGAGGAGCTGAAGAAGACTGGACTCCAAGCTGCTCCTGCTGATCACTGCTATGCTGGACCTGAAGATGTGGCCTGTGATGTCTGCACTGGAAGAAAAATGAAAGCCTTCAAGTCCTGTTTATTCTGTCTGGCATCTTACTGTGAGAAACACCTTCAGCCTCATTATGATTCACCTACATTCAAGAAACACAAGCTGGTGGAGCCCTCCAAGAAGCTCCAGGACAACATCTGCTCTCGTCATGATGAGGTGATGAAGATGTTCTGCCGTACTGATCAGCAGAGTATCTGTTATCTCTGCTCTGTGGATGAACATAAAGGCCACGACACAGTCTCAGCTGCAGCAGAAAGGACTGAGAGGCAGAGAGAGCTGGAGGTGAGTCGACAAAACATCCAGCAGAGAATCCAGGACAGAGAGAAAGATGTGAAGCTGCTTCAACAGGAGGTGGAGGCCATCAATCAGTCTGCTGATCAAACAGTGGAGCACAGTGAGAAGATCTTCACTGAGCTGATCCATCTCATCCAGAAAAGAAGCTCTGATGTGAAGCAGCAGATCAGATCCCAGCAGGAAACTGAAGTGAGTCGAGTCAAAGAGCTTCAGGAGAAGCTGGAGCAGGAGATCACTGAGCTGAAGAGGAAAGATGCTGAGCTGAAGCAGCTCTCACACACAGAGGATCACATCCAGTTTCTACACAACTACCCCTCACTGTCAGCACTCAGTGAGTCTACAGACTCATCCAGCATCAATATCCGTCCTCTGAGCTACTTTGAGGATGTGACAGCAGCTGTGTCAGAGGTCAGAGATAAACTACAGGACATTCTGAGAGAGGAATGGACAAACATCTCACTGACAGTCACTGAAGTGGATGTTTTACTGTCAGATCCACCAGAGCCAAAGACCAGAGCTGGATTCTTAAAATATTCACGTGAAATCACACTGGATCCAAACACAGCAAACAAAGAGCTGTTATTATCAGAGGGGAACAGAAAAGTAAAAGTAATGAAACAACAACAGTCTTATTCTGATCATCCAGACAGATTCACTGGACCGTGGCAGGTCCTGAGTAGAGAGAGTCTGACTGGATGTTGTTACTGGGAGGTGGAGTGGAGAGGGGAAGGAGTTGATGTAGCAGTCGCATACAAGAATATCAGCAGAAAAGGAGAGGGTAATGAATGTAGATTTGGACATAATGACAAATCTTGGTCATTAGATTGTGACAACAACAGTTACACATTTTGGTACAACAACATGCAAACTCGTGTCTCAGGTCCTCGTTCCTCCAGAGTAGGAGTGTACCTGGATCACAGAGCAGGTATTTTGTCCTTCTACAGCGTCTCTGAAACCATGACTCTCCTCCACAGAGTCCAGACCACATTCACTCAGCCGCTCTATGCTGGACTAACATTTTGGTTTAATTATGGAGACACTGCTAAGCTGATTAAAGTGAAATAGACTGAAGTCTTTCATATTGTGGGTTTAAATCTGTATTTTAGTTTCATTTTATTTTCTCTCCATCATTTCTGCACAGAGATCAGCTGTCAGTCAAACATTATGGGTGGTACCTCCACATCTTCTAGTTGTTCTCTTGATGTTTCTGAGTTTTTAAAGGAGATCTTTCCTGTGACTGTTTATGGAGGCTATCACTGCTCATCATCATTTTGATTTACTAAAATATTTCTCCACATGAAAATGTAAACTTCTCTATCCTCTAAATGTTTCTGGAATATTTGTATTGAAAAATGTCGACATTTCTCTTTATGAGTATGGCAGACCATGTGTGTGTGTTTGTGTTTGTTTTTGTCAAAATCATCAAACAAATGAGGAAAAACTGTGATTTTAATGAATGAATTCATATATTGTGTTGATGTTTTATTGTGTGAATAACCTGGAAGGTTTGACTATAAATCAAACTTTGAACAAAGTCTTTTCTTCTGTCTTCATTCCAGGATCTCACTCAAATCTGATGCAGAAAATATGAAACTAATCTGAGAGAATAACTGAAGCAGTTTTCCTCCTGAAGCATCACAAAGTTCAGAGTTCATGTTTAGAGCAGAAGATTCAGCAGTCGCTCTGTGACCTTTCAACTTTCTTCACTAAAACAGCTTCATTACAGAGAAACAAGTCACATTTTCTTCATGTTCTTAAGTCCTTTCAGATGTTTTTAATGGTCCTTGAATGCAGCATCAGTGTCGCAGGTTTAAAAGGTCACTTTCTGTTGTGTTCAAAGATTTCCTTCAGATATGGTCTTTAATCAGTAAAGCCAGTGATACAGCAGTGTCATTAGCTGTGTTATTGGCACCAGGCTGTGTTTATGTATGTATTTCATTCTGTCTGAGGATGTCTTCAGCATGAAATGATCATTTGCTCAGCTGCTGTGTCTCATCTCTTATCAGACATTGGTTGGAACAGAGTTTAGTTGCTGACCATCTGACAAGAGGGTGAAGAAAAGCTTCAGGCTTCATTTGGACACTACGTTGGACAGAAGTCTCCACAAAAATGACTCAGAAACACAAATATTATTAATGAAAGTCCAAATGTCAAAAAGGGGTCATACATGATCCTGAGAAATGTCCTTGAACATTTGAACATGAGTCAGAGGGTTGTCAGGTTTCTACACTGCATCGTGGCATCAAGCCTGAGATGTCTGTGTAAACAAGTATGGAGGACACAAATGCACAGACGCAGTCGAGCTGTTTACTGCTGATGAGGAAGGAAAATAGTCTGTTGGATATTAAAGCAGCATTTATTAGAGTAAGAACAGATACTTGTGTCCTTCATCACAAAGTTCAGAGTTCATGTTTAGAGCAGAAGATTCAGCAGTCGCTCTGTGACCTTTCAACTTTCTCCACTAAAACAGCTTCATTACAGAGAAACAAGTCACATTTTCTTCATGTTCTTAAGTCCTTTCAGATGTTTGTAATGGTCCTTGAATGCAGCATCAGTGTCGCAGGTTTAAAAGGTCACTTTCTGTTGTGTTCAAAGATTTCCTTCAGATATGGTCTTTAATCAGTAAAGCCAGTGATACAGCAGTGTCATTAGCTGTGTTATTGGCACCAGGCTGTGTTTATGTATGTATTTAATTCTGTCTGAGGATGTCTTCCTTCATTTGATCCCCGTCAATTTACAGAAGACTTAAGGACCCTTTGACTTCTAACATACAGCTGCATGTTTACAATTTTATTATTGATTTATTTCCAGCAAAGCGAGACTTTACTGATTAAAGACATATAATCAGACATATTACTGTTACTTTCTGAAAAAGACTCACATAAAGCAGATTTATCACAAGCAAACATCAAGACACATCCTTCATGGCTTAAAGTTGCAGTGGGACTCTTTCGCCATCTGGTGGTTGTAACAGTTATGACAACTGTTCCTGCATATATGTCCCTCCTCATTGTGAAGAAGACTGGACTCCAAGCTGCTCCTGCTGATCACTGCGTGTTCCTCCTGTGTCTAAAATCTATTTCCATTATGAATCAGGAAACTGTTTGCACCAATCATAAAGGCAATAAAATACGTCACACACTAAGAAATAACAAAAAGGAATTGTGGATTTCAAGGAGATTTTTCCCTCGTTTTTTGAAATCATAAGAATACAAACTAATGCAAGACTGTCATGTTTTCATAAGTTTGTAGAGACACTGTTCTGTTGTATTCTAGGACATCAGTCACTTTTTAAATGCATGCTACTCCTCCTCATCATCATCATCATCAGCACCCATGACCTCCTTTTAGTCTTTGTTTTGTTATTTTTCAGAGTTCAGGAGACGTTCTTATGGGATTTCCACAGTGTACAAGTACTGTTTAGACCCTTTACCTAAAAGAAAAGAGTAAAGTACAAAGTAGATTTACTCACTGCAGGAAAATAATGCCTCAATCTGATATATTGTCTTATATGACAAACTGAAAGTGATGCATCAAAGTGTAAGCAGCATTTTCCTGTTACAGCTGGTCTAGATGGAACTGATCTGAGGATTTAGTGTTTGTGTTATTACGAGTGCTAAACAGATGGTACAGTGGACACATGTGTGACTCCTGTGATTAAAGCATCTTTCTTTCAGCTTAACGAGTGAACCGTCAGCTCGTTCAAACACACGTTAAAGTCCGTTTGGCTCGACACCACTGAACAGAGGCAGCAATATAACATAGCTAACATTAACAGTGCAGTGAATCCTGCTTGTGCCGTCATATTCAGGACTGCAAACCGACTATTGAACGGCGTATATTTTACAGCAAAGGCTTTAAAACAAAGTTAGTACAAACGTCACTAATGTCACATAACTTTGCCAACATGTGGCCAACAGTAATGTTTTAATGTTCTTCATTATTAAACATTCACACATAAATAAGTGACATCATATTCAGTACTTACTTTTAAAAGTTTACTCTTCGCCGCTCCGCTTCTGCCGTTTTTTTTGGCAAAATTATCCACACCCACCGCCGCGCTGTGCATTCTGGGATATGTTGGGCCACGAAGTCTACACCGCCACATCCTTAAAATTCAGGGAAATGAAGGACGCATTTGAGGGCCGCATTTCGAGCAGCCTTCGAATTGGGACAGCCTTCGTCGCGTCGCTGTGACGTAATCGGCCTTAAAATGCAGCCTTTAAACCACGTTACCCAGCATGCCACAGGGCCACGATTTACAGCCCAGTGCCAGAAAAGTAGCTGTGATTACCCACCTGGCACTGTGCATAACGTCAGCAACTTGAGAAGGCAGACACTTGAATGCGGTGACCGGCCAGACAGTAGTACACGGAGAAGGGCAGCGAGGGCTCGCGTTAGCCTGGTGAGTCAGGTCCCCAGGAGAGTCGATCACAGGAAAAACGATAAAATCCAGGTTTTCCAGGCTAAAAATTAAAACAGAGCGAAGCAAACGAACACGTACACAGAGAGCAGCGGCAGAAAGACACGCCAGCGCACGCTCACCCGGAAACACGACCTCACTACTTTCGGTGTAAATATCTAATTAAATAATTACATGTGACATTAATTAAACAAAATTAGAAATATATAATTAAATAATTTATTAAATGTTTTAAATTACATGAATGGGCATTTAAATAATTATTACAATATTTATTTAATTAATTCATTGCAATTTTAAATAGTTAATGAAATCTTAATTAATTGTTTAATGGTGTCTTTAATTAAGTCATTTTGTCACTCCTGGCTCTCCATACCCTTGGTCTGTCGCAAACAGGTAATCAAGAAGGAGACAGACTCGGAGGATGAGTCACAGGGCGAAGGCACCGTAACAGAGGGAGAGGTGAGGTAGAGCGGGGAAGACGATTATGGGTGGAAACTAATACTGATGGGTCTTACGTACAGGTGGAGGAGAGACGCTCGGGAGGAGGGAGTGGATAGCTGAGTGGGTGTCCAGTTGAGACATGGAGGAGTGGTGCCAGGGGCGGATCTAGAGAAATTTCCCTAGGATGGCATAAGGGTGGCATGAAAATCAAATGGGGTGGCAAAATCAAAGCCTTTTTTTTCAAACACCTATGCAGGCGGTTACATATGGTTAAAATGATTCAAATGCATTAAGTATACACGTTTCATATAAACATAGTCTATAACTTAATTATTTTCAGTTACACAAAACATGTGAATTTTGATTTTATGTGCTGTATAGCCTGTATAGTAAATAAATATGTAGCCCAATAAGTATACAATCCAAAAGCTACACAACATGGGGCGGTTCATTGACAAACACAAGTCTAACTTAAGTTTCACACAGTTTTTTGTTAGAAAAATAATCAAATTGTGACTTAAATTTACACAAAATGTCAGAAATCTGCACTGTCATGAACGAAAACTGAAACCTAATTTTTCATAATTTGTTGGGTTTACCCTCTGAGGTCCAAAATATAACTGGACACTTTGGACTCCTTTTCATTTTACATTTGTATTTCACCTTTAAATTGTTTCATTTAATTTTTTTTCCTGGCCTTGTTTGGTATCATTCTTTTCAGCACAACCTCATGTGTCTGAATTTGGTGGTTTTTTCATTGACATATTGATTAACTGATCTGAAATCACACAAAAACATAAAATCCTAGTAGTAATTTACTGTAAAATCCCTAGACATTTTTATTAAATTATTTTATAACTTGAAATCAGGGGCGATTTTAGCCCATTTTTGGGGGTGCTTCAGCACCCCCAAAATGAATCAAAGCACCCCCAAAGATTTCTTACTTTTTTTGACAATATTTGCTGTTTGTGTGACACACTACTAAAAATATAAAAAGCATACAGTACTGTACTTGTTTGAGACGTAACATTTTAACAACAAAAGTATAGATAACCCCCCCCCTCCCAAAATGGTTTGTTCCAGCTCTCTCCTGCTCTGGCTCTAGCGCTCTTGCTGCCAGAGCGATGGTGGCTGAGACACAGCGGAGCGGAGGTGTGAGTGCCTGGCTTAAAACAGGACATATTAGCTGCATTTAACCTTCAGTTACTCTTTATATAGTTAGGTAGGAGTCAGACCATGTTTCGTTTTAACTGAAAAACATTACACCCAGGTAACCTGCAGTGTTGAAAACGTGTTTTCCGACAATGTTTGCTACCCTACAATCCGTCCTGCTTTGTAGTAAATTCAGCGACATTTCACCGTCCTGTTCCTCCCATTGAAATGTATACAGCCTATTTAAAAATCTAAAACTTTAAATTTTCCGTAGCCTAAAGTTGTTACCACTGTCCTGTTTTAAATGGATACTAACTAGCTAACTGACTGAATGCCCATTAACCTTATAACTCCTGTTGTGTTTGTGTGTGTGTGTGTGTGTGTGTGTGTGTGTGTGTGTGTGTGCGTGTGTGCGTACAGAGAGACAGCCAGGTTCATAATGAATATGAGGAAGTTTTTTCAAAAAAACAGGAGCCACATTCAGGTAAAAGTGTAAAATCAAATGATCCGTCAATCAAGAATAATGTTGGATCAGTGTTTCAATATTTATATCTTTTATTAGATGTTCATGTGGTTTGGTTGTTTGCCTTTTGGTTGAAAGTACACTGAGAGAGGACTTTTTTATTAGTGATCTTAATAGTATTTTTTCATATTAATTTAATTTTCTTCTAATTTAATACAATCTATTTGTGTATGATTGTCAGTCCAAAGAGGGAGAGAGGAAAGAGGGGAATGTGAGGAGAAAGGGCAAGGTCAGGAAGAACCTGACCTTGCCAGGGAACAGACAGGGAACAGTGACAGGCACAACAGAAACTCACACAATCTGGAAGTTGTGTCCTCCCTATATTAAAGCTGTTATACAGAATCTGCAAAACAAACTGGGTTGAAACATTTTTGACCATCTTTAACAACATTCCAACATAACATTATAATTGATTGGGGAGATTAAAATTAATGATATATTTTTATGTGGTTCAGCCACAACTCTTCTAAAACCTCAGCCAGTAATAGGTAGGCCAGCTTTTGGACCGTCCAGTTGTCTGTATGACTGCTGCAGTACGTACATCACATTTGCTCACTATCAGAAAGTGCCAAACAGCCCTGGTGGAGTGAGGAGCTGTAAAGAGAAGCAGAGTGCTCTGTTTATATTCTAAAAATGTTTTAAGCTTGTTTCAAAGATTCTGTACAGCAGCTTTAAATGTTTTCCAAAAGCACACATACACTTCTCAGTGTTTCTCAAACTTTTTACAGTGTGTACCACCTGAGAAAATGTCAAGCTCTCCTAAGTACCACTATGAAAGCATGAAACTCATAAATCTTACAACAGAAAATTAGTATTATTAAATTAGTAAAATTAGTATCTGCATACATTGTACACATTGTATACATTCTACCACAGACAAAGTTGCCTCCATTTTTATAGTTTTTATTAATATTATGTAATAATTTATTTGTAACAATTTATTCTGTTTTGGGAGTGTTTTTTATGTATCTGTATTGTATTATACATACACATTAAATGTGAATCTCTGTCCAAAAAATGCACTCAGTTTACTTCTTACTCACTATGAGCATCATTCATTATTCTCACCCAGTAATTAAGGTTAGGATATGTATTTTTTTTTCTATTCGAATCCATTCTTCTTTAGCAGAATTTAAATAACCTTTATCAGATTTGATGGTTTTGTTACAGACTTTTCAAAAAAGTGTTTTGCTTTTCTTTCACAAATGTGGGGATTAAATTGTGTTAAAATGTACAAAACAGTGATGTCATGTTTTGTGACGAGGACCCAGGCACAGACAGACTTGATGAATTTAAGAATCTTATGATTTAATAAAGAAATTTGCAGACTTACACAGAGATGGTAAAATTATGATGACTGATAATGGAGATGAATACAAAAGACGATGAGGACAGGGAGGAACAGGGGTTTAAATGCACCAAAGTGACAGTCAGAGAGAACTCGGGACAACATTTAAGGATGCAGGGACTGACAGAGACAGGTTTATCTTGCCTGGCTGGGCAGCTCTCTGGGTGCTCAGCACCCCCAAAGCTCTGATTCTAGAATCGCCCCTGTTGAATACTATGCTGCTCCCTTAACGTTGCTTATTGACGACAAGAGATTGCCGCGGAAGAGCCTGTTGTCTGTATATTTATATATTTCCGAAATCACATTGTAGTGACGTATACTGAACACAATAAATTATATAATGTAAACAACTACCTGAAAAACAGGAAAACGATACTTTTGTATCGTTTATTGCATTTATGGAGGGAGTGATGTATGCTGGGTAATGGCACAGCTAGCGACTGGGTGACTTTATTCACCCGCTTCGGCTGTTATCAGTCCATACAATGGGCGTTATTAGCACAAATCAGTCCCATAGATATGGGCCATCTCCTGCTAGATTGTTCAGAAGGTTGTTATCATCCATCCAGATGGAGGATCACTAACAGGAGCGTGGGAAGACTCCAGAATCCACTCTGGCTGGAATCCGGTGGATGCAGCAGTGTTTACAGGTAAGACCATTTAAACGGACAGCATTTATAGAATGACTATTAAAAGTCAGCGAGTGTCAATAATGTTAATGTGGTTATGTTAGTAATACACCGAGTGCTAATATAACAGCTTTAAGATGCATTTGTAGATATTATTACGTGTTTTACCGTCTTTATGGTGCTAGCTTAAAGTTACGGTGTAAACGTTAGCTTATATTGGAGTAAAGCTGTTACTGTTTAAACGATGTTAGCACAGAAATATTAGCTTCTGTCATGACGGATTAAGTTACTAGTTAGTAAAGTTTCCAGTAAAGTGTTTAATCGCAGCCACAGATTGACAGCAAATATCTCGATTAGCTTCAGTGCATCTGTAATAAATATGTGCAAGTTTCAGTGCTTCGTTTAAACTGTATGATACTTATACTGACCCAGGGTCAGTGTAAAATACAATCCTAGCTGGGTGAACAAAGCCTGGCTCCTTTAATCCTGCATGACAAACCTCAGGATGCAGGTTATTATTACTCTTTCCTGCTGGCACACCTGTCACACCTGAGAGTCAGCTAGAAACGTACAGTGACGTGGACATCATGCAAAGACTGCCAGACTCTGTAATGCTGTAAATGATCAGTGACTCAGGTTAACACTAAACTTTAAACAGTCCCTCTGTGTCTCTGTGTGCTGAACATCTAGGATTGAGTCAGGCTGCATCAGCTGAAGCTGTTATTTGTATATATCGGTATTTTTTTAAATTCAGGTGTGGGGAAAATACATAAGACTGCAGTGAAGCGATGCACCAGATTAATCCCTGGCCAAAGGTATCGTACTTAAATCAGAGTACTGATCCAGCCACATCAGCCTTTTGTGAGGTCTGTCTAAAGTAGACTTAAAATGAACTGCAGGTTCCTCAGAGGTGGACTGTGAGCACAGAAACACATGTTCATACATACAGCTGCAGCAAACTTACATTAATTTTAAATAGATTTGTTACTCTGATGTCTGTCTCTGTGTTAGTCCTCTGACAGACTGGTGACCTGTCCAGGTGTGCTCTACCTATGACTACTGGGACAGGCTCTAGCCTCTGTAATAGAAATGTTCTGTTATTCTCATTTAAAGTTTTTAAGTGCTTATGCATATGCTTAGTGACACTGTTATAGACTGTTCAGTGAAAGTTTCTAAAACTAGATGAACTTACTTCAGCAGTTTGAGAAAACAAATCCCTTTACAGGTGCTGATAAGGCCAAGGGCACAAAACAGCGTAACCATTGATCCGTTAGGTTTCATAACGAGACACGTGAAGTGTGGTAGGATCAGTTTGTAACTTCCTTGGAATGCATAAAGGAGTAGGAGCACCACTTCTGTGGCAGCGCTGACATGACTGAACTGTGATGTTTGATGTGTGTTGGCTCTCCTGCGCGCAGTAATAAATAGCTTGATCACAGCTCTTTCTGTGTTGCAGACTTTATTTAAAAAATTCCACGACACCCCCCACCCTCCCACTGTGAAGCTGAATTGAATATTCAGAAGACATTTGTTTAAATAGTTCTAGAAATCTGAGCTGTTGGTGTGTCCTTGGATTGTGTGGTAATAATATTAGAGCTGACAATCTTTCTTACTGAATCTCTACTATGAGTCATGTTACCTGAGATTAATTCTATGTTTACCTGTCAGCCTGGACAAATGTGCTGTGTGAAGGAAATTAAATGAAATCAGATCTGAACTGCGTGCATTTAAGGAACCTGTTCATATTTAATTGAAATATGAACCAGTGTTTTTATTGCTGATTCCAAGAGAGTCTTTGTGGAAATCCTGTTTGGCTTTTTGTTATTTTAATTCTCTTTTCCATTTTCCAGAACAGTTCTCCACAGTCGCTGTCCACATGGGTCAGTGGGACCAAGAAGCACTCTGCTAATGTGTGGACTCTGACCAGCAACATCCAGCAAGACCCAGACAGCGTTTTCTATCTCCCAGCTGGAGTTTTTTGTTTGTCTGTGACTGGAGAGTCAGATTTTTGTTGAGCTTCACACTTGCAGAGGTAAGTCAGTTTGCAGAGATCCCTCCCACCCTGGCTTTTATCTGCTAGATTTCTTATCTGAAACAGTAATATTTCAGTGACTGCTGCTTATACCACAGGTTAATACACTCTACTGATCCCTGATGGGAGAATCATCACCTCTGACAGCAAAGAAGCCTGGTGGATGTTTGTTTACAGTCTGATGATGGGACATCATGCTCTGCATCTTCAAAGTTTACCTCCTCATTATTATTCATACCCAGTAATGTGAAGTATGCTTATATCTACTATAACTGAACCAACCTGGTGCTCTTCATTGATGGAGGCTGTTGAGTCTGAATGTTGGATGTTGTGTATCTCGTGTTCTCTGGGCTTTGTTGTCCTCAGTCTTTTTGCAGGATCAGAAAACAAAACCAGGAGGCGTGTAAATGTTTCTTCTCCATGATGTTTCTTCAAATGTTTCTTCTGGATGATGATAAGACCGTGACACGGGATGCCACCTTTGGTCTTGTGATGAAGCAAAGCTCAGGAAGAAGTGTGATTAAATGGTACCCACATGTGTGCTGCTGAGAAGGATGTACAGGGGCACCTGCAGCCAAATCCAAGCCTCAGGTTAGTTGTAGTTGCAGAACGCTATAGGACTGAGACAGCTGAGGCATCAAATGTTTGATTAAACAGATGAAAAATAAAATTATCACTTCTTAAAATCTGTAGCAACTTCAAGTCTGTCAGCATGCTGAGCATGCTCAGAATGTGACAATATATTTTTGTTCAATATTTAATTTCTTTCAGTTGCAATTGTTAAATGAAAAAAAATAAAATGTATTCTTATAATTTAGCAAACTAATTTATCAAAAAAAATATATATATGTACATATATCTGTATTAGTTTTAATAAATTAATTTGACACCTGAATTGAAAATACCGTATTGTATTCATACAGAATCAGTATCATTGTTTGTCTGTTCACTGATTGTTGAAACTAAGAGCTAGTTTGATCTGTTTAGATCTAAAGTATTCAAAGTTGAGCTCTAATGGTTCTTCACCCCTGTGTGTGTGATATGTGATTTCCTACATGCTGGCAGAGCGGCAGTTTGTGCTCACAGATGGTGACGGTGTGGAGAGACGGTGGTGTTTCCTCAGAAAAACCAGCAGAGTCACAAAGGACACCAGTCCATCTCACCATCTGGACTTGCTGACTGATGCTCGTCTGCACTACACAGAGGAAATCAACTGACCGAGGTTTGTCCAGTGCAGTGTTATGAAATGTATATTTGTTTTATGCTTACAGATATGTTTTTCTTGACAGAGGCTCTGCAGAGTTTAGACAAAGCAGAGAAAATATGTGCTTTACATTTTACTGTGATTTACTGAGATATTTCTTGCCTGATGTTCAGCAGGAATGGAGAAATAGAATCAAAGGGAGATGTTTTTGCTGTTTTTGTAATGATGTAAGTAAATCTTGACTATTATATATTTGCTTGGTTATATTAGGAGTGTTTCTGAGTGAGGGAGAGAGGAGTCATCATCCAGGTAAAGTGACGTAGATCAGTGGATACACTTGTCTCCCCTTTAAAGGAGACGATCCAAGTCATCCTTAAATGTTAGTGCTTTCAAATACACAAACATTTTTAAAGGACAAAAATGAACATCCAACTTTGACTGTAATACAAAATAAATCTTTGCATGTGTGTTTTCAAACTCTCAGATGGGCAGCATCTCAGTCTTGGACTGTGTAACCTGCCGGAGCAGCACTGGATGATCACCACACGTGAGCATGTTCCTGCAACATTCAGCATCTGATCTGTCATCTGTGTGCTTCTGCTTTTGGTAAGTAGAGTTACCCAACTACAGTAACTCTAAACACATGCCATCCATTTCCAATGGCCTGGTTACTTCCTGTCAGTTATTTTAGAAACCATGTGGTCACCTGACCTAACACGGTTTCTTCTTCTTCCCCTTAATGTTGAAGTGTCAAACAGCTGGAGAGGAAACTACACCAGTGTACTGGGATGTTTCAGCAACACGTGCCAGATGCTGTTCCTTCATGGTGACATCATCAGAGACAGCCCCGCCCACCTCAGGACCTCGCCATTGATCATGATGATTATAATGATGACAGCGAGCAGAACTAAGACTGTAAAAATCCACGACCAGAATGTTTAGATGTTTTCTAATTATTAATGAATACTGAGTTTTTGTCTCTCTCTTGTTTTTCCTCATTTGTTACTAACAAAGTTCACCAAACTCACACAGTTTACATTCTGTATGTTTCCATCAAGGTTTATTTTCTTAGAAATCATCGTTTTTCTCCTTTTCTCTTTTTCTCTTTTGTAATTGATGATAATACAGTGAATATACTTTTATTGCGTCACACATTGCTTTAAGTTTTTCAGAGTCCAGTTATTTTTTACTGCTGTTTGAATTCTCTGTATGTTTGACCCTGTAGACTGTTTGATGGACTGCTTGTCTTCCTGTTTGTAACCGCCGCCTGTTTTTGACTAAAGATTTGGATTTCTGACTTTAACACAGCCTCTGCGTGTCCTCCCTTTGTGTCCTCTTCCTCTGTGAATGTGTTGCATGTGTCACAGATTCATTTTATTAACAGCTTTCCCACAGTGAGTTGCATCAGCATTCATTCACAGCACATTTCAGAAGGATTCAGATTAATACAGTGATCTTATAGTCAGAATGATCCTGACAGAGTGCCATTGTAAATTATCTTTCATCAGGTAAATTTTAAAGTTCAGTATTTCAAAGCAGGAGTTATGAGGAATCATATTGGAATTAGGACTGTAACAATATGTACTTACAAAGTCTAATTTTTTTAATTATGCTAGAATATTGGAAGGCAGTCAACTTTTAGTGTTTTCCGCATATTAATTATTCTGAAATAGAGACGGTGACCCTAACTGTACAGAAGCACACTAAACAACTGACAATCTAACAGACATCATTGGCCCGAGCCGTCATGCACAGTGAGTCTGATCCTTTGCTGTGAGAGTCTGACAAGCATGTTTCTGGTCAGTTTGGAAGAAATAATATCACAATGTTGATCTTTTTTCAACATTCCTTCTCTTTTACAACATAAACTGTGATCAAAGCTACTTATGTTCACAGCATGTAATAATACTGACAGGGCATTGTGGTCTGTTGAGCTAGGGTTAGGGTTAGCAATTCAGACATATGTAATCAATATTAAACGTCTCTGACGTGGGCCACTGTCCGCAGTGTTGGGAAATCCATACCAGGCTGGAACGAGTCAAGGTAGGTGAGCATCCACGAGACGACACAGCAGATGCATCCTACTAATACTGACAGGACCAGGAGACTCCAGAAACCGAGCATCTTCTCTTCAGTGCCATCCTCTCCTGTCACCCTCTCTGCCCGCAGCTCTTTGAGTATGGGGTAGATAAGGGCGCAGAGAAACCCTTATTACTAATTTGTATTATATTATTATAACCACGTATCCACCCAGGCTCATGGTGGGGCAGGGCTCTGTCCTGGGATGCTTGAGTACAAGGTAATGTACACATGACCAGGTGTCCAGTCTGTCAGAATTGTTTTCAATATTTGGTTCAAAAATATGAGTGAAAACAAAAATCCAACTAGGATTCTTGCATATGATGAATGAAGTCTGTCTTTGACTGTATTGTCCAGCTGATCCATCAAACCCCCAGCAGGTGAACCTTATGCATGACATAACACGGCAACAATGTAAAAAATTAAACAGCAACAGTCTAAATGTAAAGTGCATTCTAAAGTCCTCTTCAATAAATTATATGCAAAGAGTCATTCAGGACTGTAAAACGTGAACTACAGAACCCAGAGTCTTCATCATTAAATCTCTGGTTGCTTCATTTTTCTATCCTATATCAGATACTTTAAAGGTTAGGTTAGGTAAAGTTGCACTGTCATTGTGAGGCAAAGTGCTTTATGTGTGTGTGTGCGTGTCATGAACGGCTATAAAAGGCCTATAATTAAAGAACAAAGCGGGGTTTGAGTTCGAGTTGCGGCAGACTGTCACTACTTGTAAATGGAACGCAGCCTTCCTACGGCGGACAGCTAATAACAGGAATCGGACGCGGTCCACCCAAGTCCACAGCAACCACCATAGCAACCACCTAGCATGACCTTAAAAACATATTCTGTCTTCATAACTATCAAAAACGTGAAATGATTTGCAAAGTGTGAAAGTGTTACAGCTGTAGAGAGCTATGGCAGTATCTTTGGAAACTGTTTACATAGCTAATAATATACGATGTAACCATGGAGACAGTCAGTCACGTGAGCTAGCGGCGCACGTTTACTACAGTAAATAAGGTGATTGTGTGCACAGCGCGTCCACACGCTGCACAGGGTAAAGACGTTACTTCAATATTGTTTTATATTGATATATATTTGCCTTCTGTTGACCATCACCTCAGGTTCACCATTACAGTTTCAGCATACAAATGCACACTGTCTAAATATGAACACATTCAAAAAACAAAATCATGTCTCAGAAATAAGCACAGCTGTTCATGTTTGTCATTATAGTTTTATTTGTAAGCAAATTATGAACTTCATATTGTGCATCAAATAAAAGAACATTTCACAACTCTGAGTCAACAGAAACAGGTAACAGAAATGTCTCTAATGTAGACATGTACAGTGTAGTGTAAGCATTAAAAGATCATAAAGGAAACACTAACATTTATGTGAAACTAATTGTAATAAAAATGAACAGGTGCTTTATAGATTTAAAAGAAAGAATCTGAAAACAACACTTTTTTGGTCTAAGTGATCAAAGTAGAAAACAGAACTGATGTTCAAGAACAAACCGTAGCTGCACTAATATTACACATCTCCATTGTTGTGGTGAACAGACATGTTGCTTTTAAAACCACATGCAGTGTGTGACCATGACTGTTCATTGAGACCATGAACGCAGCTTCGCTGAAGCAGTCTTCTTCTTCTTCTTCTTCTTCTTCTTCTTGCCATTAAAATAGAAGCAGAAGGAGCACGAGCTGCTTTGATCTACTGAAAGGAAAAAGCAGAACATCTGAGCTGAAACCAGTCAGCTGAAATCTTTAAGACAGGAACAATCATTCAATGCAGTGTCTCAGGTGGCTTAGCCTGTTACAACTGTTGATACAAGCTAAATACGGTTAGCACACAGTGTCAGGGAACTCCAGTGTGGGAACTAGTGGCTTTAGGTTTGTAGTCATTTAACTTTCATCCATTCATTCCTTTAATTCAGGAGGAAGAAATGCCAGGTTGGTGCAGGCTGGTTACATGCATTTGGTCCCATGCTGTCTTTAACTAAATGACTTGGTTCATTTTATGGCTGGGCTGTATGTGGGGTTATATCATGTTATTTGGGCAGGAGTACCTGTCCCCTGTTAGACTTAGAAAGTTTCTCCATAAGTAGAGTTTCTAACTCTTCTAGCACATCTGTGGCTGACAGCTTTTTGGTGGCTCTTTTTACCCCACACTGGTTGTGAGTGTGTAAATAGCCCCACTAGTTCTTTTGGGTTGCAGTTAACTTGGGAGGAAGGGGTGGGTCTGCCATGACTAGATGAATAACAATTATCTGGGATACATAAATTTCATAATGCATGCATATATCTCTATAAACCTGGCCTGAGTGCTGCCATTTTTTTACATTCAGTTATTTCTCTTAGAAATGTTGGAACTAAATAATGAATGTGTTCCAGTTAAATGCAAACACTGGTCAGTGTAAATGGCTCATTGGGACACAGAAACCTTTAAATGAAACCTGATATCTAGTGTCAAACAATATCAAAGCTGTAGAAGATGTTTACAGTCAGCATTTATAAAACTATGATTGTAAATAAATTCAAACAAGTGAGCTTTTCTCTTTGTGCTGAATATCAACACTGTGATTTCTTAGACTGTAAGCTTTACTTTAGCACAACCAGTTGTAGAAGCCGTCACTCCAAATGTCTTTTGATAACAAGAAAAAAATACCTATAGAGTACACGGCCTGAAGTTCTTCTCCGACATCTTCTGCCATCAGCTTTGTCTGCTGGTTTGAAGACAATAAACCACAAAAAAGATGATTTAGTCACTTTGTCTGTGTCATGCCGCTCGAATGTGTCGTGTAACGATGTTGAATAGCCGTCGTTATCCCTCTGCTGTGTCAGTAGGATTGTACTGTACAGCATCTCATTGATATGTGAGGAATGCTAATGTAACACGATAACAGACTTACATCATTAAAATATAAAGGGCAGGAGATATTTAGATATTTTTTATATTTATATTACATTTTATAGCTGACGGATATTACTAAATAGATAGAATTTACTATATAGCTGGATGAACATGAAAAATATGTCTATAATAACAAATGACCATGAGAGCCAGTAGAATTAATTCAACTGGACACTCAAAAGACGTCCTTAAATGCTCTTTAAGTGGCAGAACAGATGAACAAACAGTTAATCGCTTACTTGAGATGAAATCTGCTCAGCTACTTGGAAAACAGCTTCTAACTGGTTCCTCCTTTAACAGGATGACTGCTCAGGGGTAAGGCCATCATGCAATCCAGCAACCTTTATGGTTCTGCTTTGATTCACCAGGAACTATTAGGGAAACCGTCCAGCGCCTCCTGTGAAAGACACAGGGATAAACACAAACATTTATTAACATGTTCCACAGTGTTCCAGTTTGATTTTCTCATCCTGTGGACAACAACATACAGGGATGCAGGTTTATTGTTAACGTTTGTAAGGTTTATTTAGTGAACATATCCAGCTGCAGCTCCACTGTGATCCTGAACTGGATAAGCACTTAAGAAAATGTGTCAATAAATGGACAAACATCAACTTACTATATTTATCCAAACAGACTGGACCAATAATGCTTCACTGAGTTAGAGACTTTAACAGTCTCTTCTATGTAAGAATGTCTCGTGCTGATAGACCTGCAAACTTGACAACAAAGGTTTTTCAGACTGCATGTAGCTGTCCTCTATGTCAGCTCACACATTTACATTTATGTCACACTTATTTCTGCTTTCCCATTTTATAATTATTACTTACATTTTGATTAGATACCTTGAGTTTGTAAATGATCAGATTACATAATTGGAATACAATGTATCCAATTCAGAGTTGCGGGAGGATGAAGCCTATCCCAGCTGATACAGGACAAAGACAGGACAGGCTGCCAGTTTATTGCAGGGCTAACACAATATGTGTAACAGAAAATCCACTTAAATGTTGGATATTTCTTATAATAATCATAATTATGACTATTATTTAAAGGTTTCTTCATGAATACATTTTGATTTTTTATAAATCAAACTAAAATATAAACACGAGCTGTTTCAGATTCTGACCTCTGACCTCAGTGACCTGGCTGTGTCCTCACTGCAGCTCCCTCTTGGAAGTACGTCTGCTTCTTGTCTTCCCCCAGTGTTGACCGCCTGCCCTTGATATCACGTACTGTAACTGAAGAACAAAAAAGGACAAACACTTGCCTTCATTTAAGAAGTACATTCATACAGAGATAATCTATGGAAACACACTAGTTCACCCTTTTGGGAGGAATCAGTTCCTGTGAAACATTTCTGTAAATGAACATCATGTGGAGAATGAAGGACATGAGTTCTTCAGGTGACTCAGCAGTCCCACACTGACAAATGAAATCTAGTTAAACTATTAAGCATATTTGCTCTTCTGAAATCTGTGTTAAACAACAACAAACATAAATTAGTAACAAAAATACAGCTGAGTAGAGGCTTTACAAACCACCAGCAGCCATAATGCTAAATTTTAATCTTCAAATGTTTCTGAGCCGTCTTCAACCTGCTTTTAACACATTAAAGTCCCAATAAATAAAGTCAATGCAGCCTGACTCAATCCTAAATGTTCAGCACACAGAGACACAGAGGGACTGTTTAAAGTTTAGTGTTAACCTGAGTCACTGATCATTTACAGTATTACAGAGTCTGGCAGTCTTTGCATGATGTCCACGTCACTGTACGTTTCTAGCTGACTCTCAGGTGAGACAGGTGTGCCAGCAGGAAAGAGTAATAATAACCTGCATCCTGAGGTTTGTCATGCAGGATTAAAGGAGCCAGGCTTTGTTCACACAGCTAGGATTGTATTTTACACTGACCCTGGGTCAGTATAAGTATCATACAGTTTAAACGAAGCACTGAAACTTGCACATATTTATTACAGATGCACTGAAGCTAATCGAGATATTTGCTGTCAATCTGTGGCTGCGATTAAACACTTTACTGGAAACTTTACTAACTAGTAACTTCATCCGTTATGACAGAAGCTAATATTTCTGTGCTAACATCGTTTAAACAGTAACAGCTTTACTCCAATATAAGCTAACGTTTACACCGTAACTTTAAGCTAGCACCATAAAGACGGTAAAACACGTAATAATATCTACAAATGCATCTTAAAGCTGTTATATTAGCACTCGGTGTATTACTAACATAACCACATTAACATTATTGACACTCGCTGACTTTTAATAGTCATTCTATAAATGTTGTCCGTTTACACCTCCCGAAGAATTTTGTCTGGGCTCTTATCTCACTTTTTTATTTCAAACAATCAACAGAAAATTTCACAGACATAGTTTTATGTAAGGTTTTTAAGGCTGTGGTGTTAATTTTTAAGTAACATGAGCCCAGCGGCAGCAGCAACGCTAGGCTAACACTAACTAGCTAGCAAGATTATAATCCTGGTGCTAAACTAAGAGAAGCCACAAAATCAGTTTGAATAAGAGTAAACATTTACTCACCAAGTCAGTGTATCAGCTAAAGATCCACAGCAATGACAATAATATGTTGAGCTGAGGCTTCTCCAGGTTTGCTCAACATATTCCATAACAAATGCTGGCACCGTGAACATGCGGACTGATCCGAGAGGGAGGAGGACGGTAGTGACGTGGCATTTTCAAAACACATCTTTCATCCTTCCGCCCTGTGAAGCAAAACTTGCAGCTTAGTTAGTTTTTGTAAGTTAAGACAAGTGAAATAAATTGAGTTTGTCAGCATTTTTGCATAAAAAGTACTGGTAAGTTATTTAAATGTAGTTCTAATAAGAAATAGTTAAAAATTGAGTTGAGCCTATTTAATATTTAAAATGAAACAGAATATTCCATTGTACAGTGTAGGTTTCCATGTGTAATTAGTGTGTAAGAATATTGCAGAAGAAGCTTAATGTGTAGTTTGTAAAAACGATGAGAAAAGAAGCTGTCTGAAGACGAAAAGATAAATGTCCTTTTTTTCAATCGATCTCTCGGCCGGCCGCTTGGCGTATGACATGTGGCGGAAGTCTCTGGTACAGAGGGCCGCCAGTTCGAATCCCTCACGAACTCACTTGCCACGGCCCTTGCTTGGGGGACCGGGAGACGCATACAAGCGTTTCCTTTAGCTTTCACCTAGTAATCATACAGCTCGCCTTCATTTCTTTAACTACTGTGTAGCTTAACCTATACCAACTCATCATAATCACACATTTATATTCATCTCAATCTGCAGTGTAACTGTGTTGCTCTTCAATCCCTACCTCAACAATCTTGTACACTTAAAAGTATAGGAAAAGACAACACTTAACCTAAAATATTTAAGTGGAGCACTTAAGGAAATATTCATCTTGGCATTCCACCACTCATTTATTTTTAACATTTATTGTGGTTCATTTCTTTTTCATTATTCTACCTTTTGTCAAGGCAAAACTCAAGGGCTACAGACAGGACAGACTTAAAAGAAGACTTTCAACTGAAACACATTTGCGTAATGTTGCAGAGGTGGACATACAGATGAAGAAAAGAATTCTGGATATGATGGAGTCATCTGAGAGGCCAGCTTCTGAACATCACAGTAAATTATAAGTCACTCTTGAGAGACAAGTTCAGTTGCAGATGGATTTTTACTGCTAAGACAAGTCATGCATCCACCACCACAACCTTTCAACCTGCCACCACACCATGGTCTATGCATGTGCACCACCACCACACGCTGTACCTGGCTCATTTTGAGTACACTGTACAGCCTTGTTAGTTCCCAGAACTCGAAAAAAATTGAGGAAACTCGTTGCCTCAAAAAAACTAAGTAAAGCTTACTTAAGATGACTGTTAGGACAACTTACACATTGCAAGTCTGCAGTATTAAGAATAACTTGATATTTCTGACTGTACAATTTTAATCGTTTACCTACTGACAAACATTTCAAGTTCAACTAAATGAAAAAACTATTTGTGGTAACCTGAATATGATTAAAAATAATTAACAACACTTTTTGTAATGATGTTAAAATCAGCCCAACTTTTATTTTCAAACACAACAAAGTATAACAGCCAACATACTGGACACTGTTCTGCTGAACAACAAACAATTATATTGCCATCACTGTTATAATCTTACAATGAAACAAAGTCTCAGATGTAATTATTCTGAAAAGAAGTTTAGGCCTACCACAAGTTTGTTTTGTACTTACATTACTTATATAATCAAAATAAAATATTTATTGTTCTGTCACAAGTGCAGTCTCTGATTTAAACAACACATTTGTTTTTCATTCCAACACAGGAGCTGGAATGTTGTAATGTTTTAAGGATGGCTTGTTTCCAGTCCAGGCATTACTGCCCGAATGACTGTCATGGATCGAGGTGATCCAAATGTAAGTGCAGAAGAAGGTCTTTAACTTCCCTTAAGTACAGTGGCAGTGGATGTGGGTTGGAGATGCAATGAGCTTGAACCTGCAGGCGACCATCTTCACTGACCACACCATCTGTGACGGAGGACTCATCTCTCCTGGTGTCCTGCGAGCAAACAATCATATTTTTTGGAACATGAACTTAATTGCTTTCTTAAAACATTTTTTTCCTGCATTTGGTATAAAACAGACTCCAATTTACACAATCTCAGGCTCCCTCCCCACCAGAGAGGTGACATTCAATGTCCCAATTGTCAGTCTGGACAGCCCTGACCCCCACCCGACACACAATAATGCCATGAAAGCATCATTTTAAAAAGGGCTATGCAAACATGGCCAATAACTTTCATTCTAATGATGTGCAAAATGATTTGGGAACAAAACAAATGTTGCTGTTAGAAAACTTGCAGACTTCACTATATACAGTGTAGACCCTCTAAACTAAGTTTGGGGGATGTGATCTTTCAAGAAATGCAGACCAAACTGTTGTTGTTTGTTTACTTACACAGCATGTCTTGTAGAATTAACTGGAGTCACCAGCAACAGCATAGTGCAGTCATATCTCAAGTCTAATAACAGAAGACAGGAAAAGATCAGTAAAGAAACAACTTCCCCAAACCAAAGCACGAATAAAACGATAAGTAAAACAGGCTGATCTAAAGTATGATTAAAGTTCAGCCTGATTAATATAAATGTCACTGACAGTTGCTAATATATTGGAAAACCGAAATACTTACCACTGAGTTGATGTCTTTCTGTCCAACAACAGGAGTGCTGATCCCGATCCTCAAAGACAGTAAGAAGCAAGCAGAGGGAGAAAAAGCAGAACAGTTTTCAGAAACTGATTTTATCCTTAATGGCTGTGCAATTATTGTAACATAGAGATTGCTTATGTTGTTAAATAAAGGCTAGATTTGACATTAATAGATGCCACAGATGTTCAAAAGCTGCCACAAAGCATGAAAAAAAAATGGACGTCTCCGAAAACGTCAGAGCATTTTTGCAAATATGTTTTGTTTGTTTTCAACCCCCCTGCACTCTTTTCCTACTCAGGTTAAACATTATATATATAATTAGTTAGTTAGTTATGGCTATGGATTGAAAATACCCCCCACACCCCACCCTACCCCTAACGGCTACACCTCCCGAAGAATTTTGTCTGGGCTCTTATCTCACTTTTTTATTTCAAACAATCAACAGAAAATTTCACAGACATAGTTTTATGTAAGGTTTTTAAGGCTGTGGTGTTAACTTTTAAGTAACATGAGCCCAGCGGCAGCAGCAACGCTAGGCTAACACTAACTAGCTAGCAAGATTATAATCCTGGTGCTAAACTAAGAGAAGCCACAAAATCAGTTTGAATAAGAGTAAACATTTACTCACCAAGTCAGTGTATCAGCTAAAGATCCACAGCAATGACAATAATATGTTGAGCTGAGGCTTCTCCAGGTTTGCTCAACATATTCCATAACAAATGCTGGCACCGTGAACATGCGGACTGATCCGAGAGGGAGGAGGACGGTAGTGACGTGGCATTTTCAAAAAAATATCTTTCATCCTTCCGCCCTGTGAAGCAAAACTTGCAGCTTAGTTAGTTTTTGTAAGTTAAGACAAGTGAAATAAATTGAGTTTGTCAGCATTTTTGCATAAAAAGTACTGGTAAGTTATTTAAATGTAGTTCTAATAAGAAATAGTTAAAAATTGAGTTGAGCCTATTTAATATTTAAAATGAAACAGAATATTCCATTGTACAGTGTAGGTTTCCATGTGTAATTAGTGTGTAAGAATATTGCAGAAGAAGCTTAATGTGTACTTTGTAAAAACGATGAGAAAAGAAGCTGTCTGAAGAAGAAAAGATAAATGTCCTTTTTTTCAACCGATTTCTCAGTCGGCCGCTTGGCGTATGACATGTGGCGGAAGTCTCTGGTACAGAGCGCCGCCAGTTCGAATCCCTCACGAACTCACTTGCCACGGCCCTTGCTTGGGGGACCGGGAGACGCATACAAGCGTTTCCTTTAGCTTTCACCTAGTAATCATACAGCTCGCCTTCATTTCTTTAACTACCGTGTAGCTTAACCTATACCAACTCATCATAATCACACATTTATATTCATCTCAATCTGCAGTGTAACTGTGTTGCTCTTCAATCGCTACCTCAACAATCTTGTACACTTAAAAGTATAGGAAAAGACAACACTTAACCTAAAATATTTAAGTGGAGCACTTAAGGAAATATTCATCTTGGCATTCCACCACTCATTTATTTTTAACATTTATTGTGGTTCATTTCTTTTTCATTATTCTACCTTTTGTCAAGGCAAAACTCAAGGGCTACAGACAGGACAGACTTAAAAGAAGACTTTCAACTGAAACACATTTGCGTAATGTTGCAGAGGTGGACATACAGATGAAGAAAAGAATTCTGGATATGATGGAGTCATCTGAGAGGCCAGCTTCTGAACATCACAGTAAATTATAAGTCACTCTTGAGAGACAAGTTCAGTTGCAGATGGATTTTTACTGCTAAGACAAGTCATGCATCCACCACCACAACCTTTCAACCTGCCACCACACCATGGTCTATGCATGTGCACCACCACCACACGCTGTACCTGGCTCATTTTGAGTACACTGTACAGCCTTGTTAGTTCCCAGAACTCGAAAAAAATTGAGGAAACTCGTTGCCTCAAAAAAACTAAGTAAAGCTTACTTAAGATGACTGTTAGGACAACTTACACATTGCGATTGTATAGGAATTTCTTTCACCTAGATATTGATGACATTATTTATTGTATTAACATGTCTGACACTCATACTGTAAGACAAATGGTAGGGGGTGTAGCAAGGATGTTGGGGGGGGGAAACAGGAACTCCAGAGGACCAGTCTTTTGTCTCTTCTAGGACTCTGGGAAGTAGCAAGGGAGTGTGAACCTTAAGGTGTGAAACAGCTGTGTACTGCCTTTTGTTCCTGGAGAAGCTATTTAACTGAGAGCTATGCTAGGCTCAGGGACAACTCTGCTGACCGTCTGTCCCGCGGCCATGGGGGCTCCACAAGCTTGTTTGTATGTTGTCTTTGTGTGCATGGATTAAAGAATGTTAGCTACCGCTCACCGCTCGTCTGCAGGCTTTATTTAAGTGGAAAACTTCCACAACAAAATGGCGCTGTGAGCAGGGTGGTCCGCGTGGTCGCTGAACAACGGTTCCGTGAACGGGCTGATCACCCCTGAGGGAAAAGGTACCTTTGTCCTACCAGCTGTTGAAGCAAAGCAAATGGAGGAGTCACGGAGCCGTGTGTTTCAGTCACCACAGAGACCATCGATTTTGAGGGGACTTCTGCAGATGGGTGAGTTGTAGCTAACTTGTATACAGTCATGGAGAGTTTTTTGTCTGGCCGAGGGGAGAACGCTGGCTGACTCCGGAGTTCGAGTCTCCGGAGGGAAAATCCTGGCGGTTTGAGGCCCCAGGCTTGTGTTGGGTACGGCTCATCACAAGGACATTGGCTCGAGTGCGCTGTTGGGGAGAAGCCGGCCCAGACCTGTGTTCGGTCCAAGTACGTCACAGGAACAGCGACTCGGGTACACTGTCGGGGAAAATCCTGGTGGTTTGAGACCCCAGGCTTGTGTTGGGAACGGCTCATCACAAGGACAGTGGCTCGAACACGCAGTTGGGGAGAAGCCGGCCCAGACCTGTGTTCGGTCCAAGTACGCCACAGGAACGGCGGTTCGGGTACACTGTCGGGAATCATTTCTGCATACTACAGTGCGTGAAATGACGGTATTTTAGCACTTTTCTGCCGGTAAGGGAAGAAGGCCATTGCAGAGGACGCTCTGAATGTAAAGGGAAGCTGGATCCAGTAAAGCGGTAGGCCTTCCACCAGGCGGCCAGAGACAAAACTCAATACGTGACTGTGGTAAGAATTGAGTAAATGTGTGGTGTGTAAGATTGCAGAGAATGGTTGTGTGGGAAAAGTTGATGTGTGTGTAAAAACAGTGAAAAATGGGGTTACAAAATGTTGAAAATGGGGAACAAAAACAAGAAAAAAAAAAAAAAAGAGAGGAGTGTAGAAATGTGTGTAAAAGTTGTTTCCAACTAGTGGGAGAGGGTGGTACTGCAGACCACCAGCTCCCCTAGGGTGGACACACACGAAAAATTATTTTTAGCAGAATTGTTGATAAAAATAAGCAAAATAGGAAGAGGGTTTGGTGTTTTTCAACGTAGAACAACTACAATCTCTCTGGGTTTTTAAGAAAGGGGAATTCAGAACCAGAGAGGGTAGATGTGTTGTTTTAAGCAATGAGAAGAATGATCAAATGTCTCAGTGTGTCACTTGCAGGTGAAGAGCAGACCCGGATCAATTTTCCACATGCAGCAGTCGGAAGAAAATTATAGGTTAACACCACTAGAAACACTCAAGCCAAGTTTTGGCTGAATTGTTTTCCAGCTTAACTTCCATGTGTTTGTCACCCTGAGAACACAAGCTCCAAGAATCTCTCCCTGAAGACAAGAAATGCAGTTTCAGAACAACGAGATGGATCTCGAGAGCTCACAGCAGCATCCTGAGCAGTGAAGAAAAGGTCCAGCAGCAACAGCTGTGCAAGACAGCGACAGCAAGGAGAAAAATGGCTTCATCATGACTGGATGGATGGATGTGCATTTCCAACGAGCTGCACCTTCACTGTGTGAATGGACTTTTGAAAAGACTGCTTGAGTTGGACATTTGCCACTTTCGGCGCAAAAATGGCAAAATGAGACAGTGGAAAACACAGGACAAAGCTGAAAGACAACTGACTCTCACTGGACTGCTGCAAGGGGGGAGATGAGATGAGACCACAGTCGAAGGAGAAGGGGACAACATGGAGGAAGGCTGTTGTAGTGTGGGAATGAAATTTGGGTTTAGGAAACTGGGGAGAAAAACGACTGCCTTGCGTGGAGAATTGAAAAGTGTCTGGAGCACCGCAAAGAGGAGAGGTACACAAAAATTACACAAACAGAAAAATGCATTAATCCTACTAACACAAACACACATGCAATGAAGCTCATGAAGATCAAACAGTATTTTAAGCATTGCTGTTACCGTCATCTTGTCCGGTTCACTTAGTAGGTTAAGAAGTGATACATAGACTAGTGAACTAGTATTATTTTTGGGGAAGGATGATTGAATCAGCGGTGAACAGAATGCTGCGGGAGGGTCAGATGAGTGGGGACTAATAGATTATTGAGTTTCTGGTTTCTGATGTGTGGGGAAGGTCTTATCATGACACACATCTGGGTACATGGGGAAAACAAAAACTCATTTTCTAATAGAATATTGCTGTTGTGTGAGGTGTGTGACTGGTGGATGAAAGTTTTGGAGATTTACTGATGCATTTTCTTTTGGTACCACTTTGAACCTGCCAATTAGTTTTGTTTTGCTCTATCATTCTAAGGGAGTACGCTTAGACAACTTCTAAAAGAGGCCTTCATATTTTTTGACTTTTAACAGTGCACTGAGATTTTTGTTTGCCAATTTTCTCTTTTTCAAGCAGGCCTGCAAGATCAGAAACGAAAGCGCTACACAACATGTTGAACAATCGCAAGTGAGCTTCTCCAAAATTAAAATGGGCTCGGGAGAAAGACACTTTTTTGGGACAATCAGAAAACAAGTCCCTGTCAAAAAGGATTCAGCAAGGTAATCCAGTCTAAATTCTTTTTTTTCTTTTTTTGAAATGACGTCATTGCTGGCAGTAGAAACTTATTGCGTCACGAGAGGTTCTGCTATCAGCAATAAACACGGGGATTGACTGGACTGACAAAAACTTTGACTAAGTTGACACCAGTATGCAAGATTGCACCTCCACCTTGACCTGACAAAAGGGTGGATGTATGTATGTTTCTCTTTACAGGAGCAGAAAGGTGACAGCAACATCCTTTAATTGCCACTTTCTGTGTCTTTGTGAATTTACCAGTGGTGTGTTATTCATGACCTTGTATTGTTTACAGTGCAGAGGTCACTGTGAGAAAGTGTGCATACAGACGCGCTGCGCTAACATCTATATCACTTTTTCCACAGCAAAGGGCTAATCATATGATCTAATCACATGATTTACAGCAGGACACACCACTGGCTAATGTTTTTCCTTACAACAGGGCCTGGAGTGAAGCTACTTCAGGGGAGAAGCCCTGAGAATTTTTAAAAGACAATGCACAACTTTATTGTGTATGTCTAATTGTGCTAAGCTAACATAGGGCAAAAGAGGGTTTTTCCGGGGAAGTTTTCATTTTTAAATTGCAGGAACCGTGACATGAGGGATATGGAAGGATTGACTGAGGCGCAGATGCAAACTGTGACTAGGAGAGAACACTTCAAGTGGACCAGTGAGAAGCAGGGACCATCTGCAGGACAACTGACAAACTACAGTGGGCTTCCAAAGGATTGTCATGAGGAGATTTTGAACAGCAAAATCTCAAAATAAAATGAAAGAGTTTCGACGTTGACGCTGAGGAAGACAACTAAGGTGTACGACGTGCTCTGCCTTAAATCTACAGCTGCGTTGGAACAGAAATCGAGGGATGGAGAGAGCGTGCCAAGCTCCAAAAGTGACAGCGCAAGGAAGATCAGCGTTGGAATTATGACTCTGTAAATGGCACAGACACCAGGAGCCATGACTGTGACAGAGAATGGACCACCTAATGCTGTTTCACTTTGCCATGCAAAGTACTTTGACACTCTGGAGAAGACCTTTCCTCTGTATCATTGTTGTTTCCATTTGCATGTGAGAGCTTAGATTGTGGGGAAGATTAAAGATGAACAAAGGGTGGTGGGAGAACAGTGAAGTGAGGATACACAGTGTGAAACTCCTATAAGTGTACAATAATGTTGATGTGATATACAGAATGTCAGGAAAGAAATTCTGGTTTTAATGTGATTCTTGATTTTAGAATCAAAGGGTGGGATTGTATAGGAATTTCTTTCACTAAGGTATTAATCACATTATTTCATTGTATTAACATGTCTGGCACTCATACGTTAAGAGGGGGTGTAGTCAGGATGTTGGGGGGAAACAGGAACTCCAGAGGACCAGTCTTTTGTCTCTTGAGGACTCTGGGAAGTAGCAAGGGAGTGTGAACTTTAAGGTGTGAAACAGCTGTGTACTGCCTTTTGTTCCTGGAGAAGGTATTTAACTGAGAGCCATGCTAGGCTCAGTGAGACTCTGCTGACCGTCTGTCCCGCGGCCATGGAGGGCTCCACAAGCTTGTCTGTTCTTTGTGTGTTTGGATTAAAGAATGTTAGCTACCGCTCACCGCTCGTCTGCAGGCTTTATTTAAGTGGAAAAACTCCCACAACACTACAAACAGGACAGACATGACTGGGGGATAGGACAGGGAGAAAGAATGAAAGAAAGAGAGGGAGAGAAAGAAAACCAGAGGGGAGAAGAGACGGTGAGAAAGGGGGGAAGAAAGAAGGAAAAACAAACAAAACACCTGGATCACCTGTATGGAGAAAAAAAACAGAAGAGAAAACAAACAAAAAAGAGCAACATAATAAAAACAGCACCACCACAATAAACTAGCTAGCAGTAGATAACAGTAGATACTAAATATTAAACGATATTGTGCAGCACACAAGATAGACAGCGCACAATGTGCTTTGAGGCAGCAGCCAAGAAAGGTGTAGTCCGTGTCTGTGTACACCTGTGTGTACACCTGTGTGGATCAGCATGCTTGTATTCCAAAGGTTTCTCCATGTAACGAAGGTTTCTCTGCTAGGGAGTGTGGGGAGCCATAGCCCCGTCCCCCAGGGCATGAAGCAGGTATGGAGGAGATCCAGGCCCCAAACATCCAGAGGCCCCAGAGTACGAGGACACGAGGAGGACCACCAAAGGGGGGGAACCGTGCCACCCTCCTGTGAAGAGCTGAGTAGAGCCCCAAACGAGAGGTCACCCAGCAGCTACGGAGCAGAGGCCAGAGGGGGTTGCAGTGGCGTGCCCGCGGGCTCTGCCGGCAGCCAGCAGTGCCAGAGAGGACGGAGCTTCAGGCCCAGAGGCCTGAGGGCACCCCATCCCCCGGAAGGGGCCCAGCCGGGCCACAGGCGGCAGAATATATCGTGATATATATCGTTACCGCTTATGCTTCAAATTATACCGTGATATGGATTTTAGGCCATATCGCCCAGCCCTAATTCCACTCTGAAGTTATATTGCTGAAGTCTCAGTCCCCATCTTTCTATTCTGGAAGGTGGTTTCGATCTTTGGTGATTCCAGATGATTTCGAGTGCCTTGTGATCGGTCACCAGTGTGAATGGATGTCCATAAACATACAAATGGAAATGTGCACAACTCCACACAATGGCGAGTGCTTCTTTCTCAGTTTGCGAGTATCTCCTTTCCACATCACTCAGTGCTCTGCTTGCATATGCAATAATGTGCTTCATCCCCTTTTCATCTTTTTGACAGAGAATGGCACCCAGTCCTGCAACGCAGTTTCTTGGTCCCGACCCCATGTCCAATGTGTGAGCCTGCGCAGTGGCTCAGAGATCAATGAGAAGTCCTTGATGAACCTCGAGCAGTAATTGGCCATGCCAAGGAGACTTTTGATGTCAGCAGGTGTTTTTGGGTTGGGAGTGTGTTGAACTGCTGCAACCTTTTTAGGATCCGCTGAAACACCACCTGCGGAGAAGATGAAACCAAAAAACTCAAGTTTTGTTTTATTAAATTCACACTTCTCTCGATTCAGAGTAAGACCCGACTCTGATAGTCACTTAAAGAGAGCTGTAAGATTGTCGTCATGGTCAGCCTGGTCCCTGCCAAAGACTATGATGTCATCACTGAGATTTTTGACTCCGTTGAGTCCTGGCAGCGTCTGATGAACAGCATTTGGGAACACTTCAGCAGCAGAAGAGACTCCAAAGCTCAGTTTTTTATATGTCCAAAGTCCCAGATGAGTAGTGAACGTTGTAATGTAGCAGCTACCACTAACTTGTAGTTCAAGTTAGTGGTATCCCACCCTGAGATCAAGTTTTGAGAACACTGTAGATCCATTCAGCTCATGGATCACATCATCAATCATGGGCGTGACATGTCGTTCTCGTTCGATTGCAGTGTTTGCTTGTCTCATGTCCACACATATCCATTTCGTCCACTTCGTCTGGAGTCTTTGGTTTTGGCAGTGTTACAATGGGTGACACCCATGGTGTTGGTCCTGTAACCTTTTCAATAATGTCATCAGCTTCTAATTTCTGGAGTTCGTCCTCCACTTTCTGACGTAAATAAAGGGAACTCGTCTGTGTGGTTGACAGGTTGATTTTACATCCGTGTTTATGTGCAGTTTCACTTGTAAATCTTTGAGTTTCCCCAATTCCCTGGAAAAGTTCTGAGTGTTGTTCTACTAGCTTGTCTGCAACAGAACGTTGAGACTGAGAAGAGACCGCAGTGACAATATGAAGCAGCCACCTAACTGTTTTGTCTTGGTTTTCCACACTGCACCTGAACGCACCACACACAGGGAGAGACGTAGATGAGTGGTATGGGTAAATCTTGATGTCTGTAGATGTTAACGTAGGACGTTTTTTCATTTGCCACAAGCATTACAGATTTTGTCTTTAGCTGGGCAGCCTTGCTCATGAGGATATCTGCCTCCACAGTTTCGACAGCGGTTATTCGGCTGTCATGAGGGTGTCCATTTGTTTCTAGCTGTGGTGTCACGTCCTGTTTTATGCTGTACTTTATTAACTGCAGCTGTCTTGTCAGCTTCCATGCCTGTAGCTTGCAATTCAAACAACTCACATGCACTGCCATGATTTAATAAATCATCCAGCGTTAAATCAGGTTCTCTGAGTGCGTTTCAATGCTGAACACACATTTGGAAAGTGGCATGATTCCTTCTTCCAAAAAACTAATTGTGGAACATGAGGAGGCAATTCCAGTTTTTCTTATTGGGGATCCAGCATACCCATTGCTTCCTTCCCTAATGAAAGAGTACGCAAACGGGGGAAGCACTGCTCAGGAACAGTATGTTGGACTTTGCTTATGTCGAGCTCGAATGGTTATTGAATGTGCTTTTGGCAGACTGAAAGCACGGTTTGGAGCATTGCAAAGGTCAATGGACATTAATCTAAATGAACTTCTCCTTGTCATTTATGCCTGTTTTGTGCTCCATAACTACTGTGAGCCAAGGCCAGCGAGGACATGATGAGAATATAGTCACTGAAGTAATTCAGCAGGACAAGGACAAGCAGCCACACAGACTTACCACAGAGCTGACTGCATGACATCAGAAGCGAATAGTGTCAGGAGAGTCCTTACTGAATTCTTCGATCCATCAAAAAGGATTTCTCTTCTATTGTAGGACAATAATAGGAATTTATTGACATTGAGGGTCTGCCGGTCAAAAAAGGAGACAGGAAGCAACAGTTGGGGGATGTTAGGACTGTATGGAACAGATAGGAAAGATAGGAGGAGTCTGTTACCCATTGTCCCTGAATGTAATAAAGGCTCATAATTGTCACAACAAGTAGGTGTGCAGGAGACCCTCCTCATGCTTAGCTGTAAAAGTAAGACAACAAGAGACCAATGGCCCAGTGGAAACTGCCAGATGGAAGTAGAGTGGGGGTCTCAGTGCTTGTGAGCTGTTAACCATGTTTTGTAGAGGAGTTTGGTGTAGCTTGGGTGAGGGGAGATGGACTTTTATGACCAGCAAGAAGTCACATATGCAGTGTTTTAATTGTTATGACGCACACACACACACACACACACACAGGTACGCGCACACGCAGGCACTCACATGCTCGCACATACATACACAAACACAGTGTTTTGTGTTCACAACGCACCATGTGGGATTTACAGTGGGGGTTGCTTTCAAAGGAATGAAACAGTCGTATCAAACAATGTGAAGTTCATAATTCTCTTAACAAATAAAACTGTAATGCTGAACAGCTGTTCTTACTTCTTAGACACAAGTGTTTGTAAACAACTTTACTTTTTAAATGTTTTAATATTTAGACAGTGTACCTTGTAGACTGAAACTGTGAGACATTAGAATGAGACAAAGACGCTTGCCTGGGCCGTTGGACTACTGAAGACTGGAAGACTTGAAGGATTGATGAATGAAAATGAATCTTCAGTTCGTCATGCAGACTTTTTGTACGCCGTCAAGTTGGCGAAAGGATGGTTCCACAGTGTGGCATCAACTGTCAAACATGAAGGAGGAAGTGTGATGGTCTGGGCCAATTTTGCTGGATCCAGGTTTGGATCCAAAGTAATGACCCAAACCATACGTCCAAGTGTAACCAATTTCTGCTTCACCCCGATGCAACAGGTCGACCCAAACAAACTCCTCGACTCTGCATTGTGTTGCATTTTTCTTTAGAGCAGTAGTGTGTGTATTTTATACAGTCAGATTTTCTTTTTTAGAGAGCAGATTGAACTCCTGCCAGTAATTAGAGAGAACGTACTGGCCTCACATTTCAACCTGCTATCTTGCTGCTTTTTGAACAATAACATCTGCCCATAGATGTTTCTGACTGAGAAAGACTATTTAAGATGGACTTTAAGAATCTGAACCTTCTCTTTAATGAATGCTCTGTCCCAGTTTAATGTCATACTTTTTTTTTACTTTCAGAGAAAGTGTGTACCATGAAAATAGACTGAATTAATGGTGTTAAGAAAAAGGCTAACCAAAAACACAGCTAGAACAAAAGCAAAACTATGCATGCTCATTCTGTTTACATCTACACATTCCTGTCTAACCTGTCAGACAAAATAAAAACACCTGTGTAATTGCTCCACAGCTAAAGTATGCTCTTGCAGTGACTTCAGTCTTTGTCTAACAGAAACTCGAGACAAAGAAAGCGACTGAGACACCTGATAAGCAGGATTATTGGCATGTGCTTTTCTGTTGCTACATAACAAGGAACTAAACAGTCAGATTAAAACTATACAGACAAATCAAACAGACATATAAATGAAAGGCAACTTAAGATCATTTATTCATTTAGGAATATGATCAAAAGTATGGGAATCTTTAGGATTACCCGTTCGTTTAAAACTGAAATGGCAGCTGGGTGTTTGTAATCAATGGGATGACAGTCAAGTGTTTCATAAATCTCTGTTTATAGTGGAGAGATATATAAACACATATCACAGGAATGGAACCATAGCATGAATGCTAAAAAAAATAAGGTATTGATTATCATTATTTTGAGAAAGTAAAAAAAAACTTCTCTGTAAGAGAAACTCTACCGAGAGAAGGAAACTGAGACACACGATAATCAGGGTCATCTGCATGTGCATCGCTGCATAACAAGGAACTAAACAGTCAGATTCCTTTAGTCCTAAAACTATACAGATGGGTCAAATAGACATATAAATGAAAGACAACTCTAGGTAAGTCGTTCAGAGTGATTAACACCACAGAAAATATAATTATACACTTCAAGTGTTTCCATTTTGACTAGTAACATACGGTAGCGCCTGGGTGGAGCGCGAGCTTTAAACTCATGCACAGGTTTATGATGAGAAAACACTGAATTTACATCTTTATGATACTATATATAAAACAACTACAAACGGTAACGGTCAGAAAACTGTTGATCCACGTCCTGCTTGCTTGCTCACCCTTTCATCAACACATTGTTGTGGAAGTTTTCCATTTAAATAAAGCCTGCAGACGAGCGGTGAGCGGTAGCTAACATTCTTTAATCCAAACACACAAAGAACAGACAACCAAGCTTGATGGAGAGCCTACATGACCACGGGGCAGGGTCAGCAGAGTCTCACTGAGCCTAGCATGGCTCTCAGTTAAATAGCTTCTCCAGGAACAAAAGGCAGTACACAGCTGGTTCACACCTTAAGGTTCACACTCCCTTGCTACTTCCCAGAGTCCTAGAAGAGACAAAAGGCTCTTCCTGTGGAGTTCCTGTTTCCCCCAACATCCTTACTACACCCCCTCTTAACGTATGAGTGTCAGACATGTTAAAATCCAGTGGCACCAAGGCATCATACAATAATGTGATTAATACATAAGTGAAAGAAATTCCTATACAATCCCACCCTTTGATTCTTAAATCAAGAATCACATTAAAACCAGAATTTCTTTCCTGACATTCTGTATATCACATCAACATTATTGTACACTTAGCACAACATTAGCACAGTGAAGCTGGAGGATGAACGCCAACTTTTTTTCCACTCGATAAAAGTTAACGTGACGGATTTTGGTGGTTTGGGACAAATGCAATCGCATAGCAGGATGCTGTACACGGGCCAAACTTCAGTCAGGAGAACAACTGAGATTATTCATCCACAATACGAGGTTAGTTATTAATATACTGCAACAACATGGGAATAGAGCAGCTGCGAGAGAATTCAGCATTAATGAATCAATGTTACAGAAGTGGAAGAAGCGCAGTTTTTGGCTTTCCCCATATTTCAAAAGTGCTTCATCTCTTTGCTATGACTGTCGGCATAATTTGTAGATGATAATGGTTTATAATGGTTTATTAGCGGCTACCGCTGCGATGCTTTCAACCAAAACAGGCGCAGCTTGATGACATCATCAACATGCGCAATCGCGATAGAGCGGTATAGTCAAAATCTCTATCGTTGGCCAAATTTATATCGTTTCTATCGTATATCGTTTCTATCGCCCACCCCTACGGTGGAGGCCAGCAGGTTGATGGGGGAAAGGGGAGGCGGAGGTGGAGAGACCGAAGACGGCCGCCGGTCCGACTGTCAGGTGAAATGAGCTTCAGGTAAGAAGTTATGACCTGCAGTCTATCTGGGTCAGATATAAACCAAGTTTAGGTGTAGTTTATTTTCATTGTGCTAACTTTTTACAGTCAGTTACAATAACTCGTACTGTGTACTAGCTAGCATGACGGAGTTTCTATACAGTTGGGTGGGTGCTATGATGTTACTGGTGAACTTTATTTTATTCATATGGTTAGTTAATAGAGTTGCATACCGTCCCGTAAAAAACAGAATCCTCTGGTATTCAGAGTTAATATTACGCATTTCGTATTGAGCTGAAAATAAACGCGATTTGTCCCGTACTTCAGCTACAATAAAAAAAGACAAAAAGCTGGAGTTATTCTGTCTTTACGCTGTCAGCTGCCTCTTCTTCTCTCATTCTCCCCCCTCCCTCTCCTGCTGCTACTTCAATCATGAAACTGATCAATGATCAGCTGATCGGCGTTTCTGCCGCAAGTCCCGTCTCTCTTGCTTGTTTATCTCCCGCTTTGCGCCAGAAAGAGGAAACTAGCGGAGGTCGCGTTACAGCAGAAGAGCAGAAGCGCCTTTAAAATTGATAAGCTGTTGTTAGAATTTTTTTAATATTACTTTCTAGTATCAGCTGATGCTTGCTGGAGCCACGGCCGTAAAAGCTGCTGGTCATGATATCTGTTTGTATATCTGGTGAGAGGGAAACATGAAGATGAAACCAGGAGACGTCCTTACTGAATCATCAGAGCTGAACAGGTGATGGAGAAACAGGTTTACCTTTTAGGTGACATGAATGGGTTGAAGGAAAGCTATGAACTGTTTCTGAGAGACAACTTACACCAGGATCCTTTTCTATGTACCTGACAGCTGGTAACTGTGCAGGGGCGGGTCTAGCAGAGTGTTGCCAGGGGTCCATGTACGGCATTAACAAGGAAAGGGGGGCACAAAGAAATACTTTTCTTTCTTATTCTCATTACTTTACATCCGCCAACAACTGCTCACACTGTCAAGGCAATACACCAGACAATTACATCCACGCTCTTTGGTTCTGTCCACCAGTGCAGAAGTTTTGGCACGAGATATGTGAAGACTTATCAAAGTGTCTGAAATGTAAAATTCCAACCTCCCCTTTAGTATGCTTGTTGGGAAATTTGGATGATGTCACTACAGAAACTAATACAGTCCACATGGTTTTTACTGCCCTATGCATCGCCAAGAAAACGGTCCTCATGAACTGGAAAAATAAAAATAATCTTAATTCTAGCCAATATAGAAACTATCTAATAGATCACATTAGTCTCGATATAGCCTCTGCCACCACATTAGATCAATCCCTCTGGGCTCCTTTGATCGGCTCCATCACCTAGCGGGGTTGGGGGGTCGTGGTTTGGTCCCGCCTTGGCTATTGTGGTTGATGTGGAGGTTGGGATGGGCTTAGGGCACCTGGAGGACCCCTAGAGACGTTATCCCTGGAGGGCTTAACCCGGGGGTTGTGTTCATAACCTGGTTAGTGGCTCTGGTCTCTCTCAGAGGTTGTTCCCCTCGTGGCCGCGTGCAGCGGGGCTGGAGGATGGTCTGTGCTGGCGGACGTAGGTTACTGGCCTGGTGGCCTGGCTGCCCCTGAGTGTATTCGGGGCGGGCGTGGGGGTTTGGGGTTCGGGGGTGCTTCGCCTCCGTGCTGGGGCTCTGGCTGGGCCTTGGGGGCTTCGGTCCTCGTCGGTGTGTCGCCGAGGTTGTGGGCGGGTGGGTGCACGGGGGCTCAGCCCTGGCGCAGGGGGCCTCTTGTGCATCGGCCTAACCGGGGGGCTCTTCGACTGGCAGGGAGGTTGTTCCATCTTTGCAGGAGTCCACTCTGCAGGTGGGGGAGAGACATAGGAGAGGTGGAGAATAAACTTAACCTGGGTGTCTGTGTCTTGTGTAGTCTGGGAGATGATTGAATGTTGGGGTGGGTACAGTTTCCTCTGTGGTGGGGTAGGGTGGGCTGCCCCGGGTCCTGTGGGGCTTGGCGGTGCTGCTGCCGTAGGCCCCGGTCTGGATGGGCCTGGGCTCCCTTGCCTTAGTGGATACCAGAGGACGGGGGTGCCTATTGGGGTCAGCGGGGGAGCTGGCCCTAGGGAGGGACACCCTCCCCTCCCTTCTTTTCCTCCCCATCCCCGGCTGCCTCCCTCTTCCCGCTCCACCACACCCACCCACACAGGTAGGGCTTTGGGGTGCGGGTGTGTCACCAGGGTGCAGGGGAGACATCCCCCCCCCCCCCCTCTGTCCTCTTCTGGCCACCTGTGCCTCAATTTTATCTCACAACTTAGACATCCACATTACTTACACTCTCATAGCACACACACACATATATATATATATATATATATATGTGTGTGTATATATATATGTATATGTGTATGTGTGTGTATGTATATGTGTGTGTATATATATATATATATATATATATATATATATATATATATATATATATATATATAGGGCCTTGAGGGTGGGCACGCTAACGGCATCCAGTAGACGGTCTGTGTATTCAAACCTACCTCTGGCGCCGGTGCCCACCTCTCAATTTTAAATCCATGTAGACATTGAGGGTTCTCGGGAGGGGCCGTGCTAACACCTGCTGCTCTCTGGCAGCAGCACCATGCTCTCCCTTGTTTTAAATACACTTTAGAGCAACACGCAGCAACACTACACTTGAGCGGGAGGAGGAGGGTATGGGGTCTTAACACACCCCCGTTCTCTGCTAGCCATCGGGGCGGGGGGGCTGGGAAGAGATGCTGGCTGTCCGATTGGCCTCCCTGCTGCTGCGGAGCCTGGGGCGGTCTGCTTGCCTCCACCCCGGAGGGAAGGGTAACATCTCTTGGGTCTGGGTGCCGTTTCCCCCTCTGGGGGCGAGGATACCTGGACCCGGGGTATAGAGTATGTTTGGGGAGTGTGATTGTGTGTACATGTCCATTTACGTTTATTCCTACGTTGGGTGAGTGCTGAGTGTTTGTATATGTGTGCATGAGGGTGGGAATGCATGTTTGTGTCTGTGTGTGCCTGTTTGTCTGTGTCTATATGTCAGGTCGGGTCTTAGACTCCACCTCTCTGGGAACTCCCAGGCCCTCCAAGTGTGGAGGCCTATCTCCCCTCACCACACTCCCTGCCGGTGACTGATGCCCTCAGGGGTCGGTGCATTGTTGGTTCTTGGTGTCCGGGGCTGGGCGCTCAGGTCATGTGCCAGCTCACTCCCGGTGGCTACTTGGCGGGGCCTGGCGCCTGCTGCTCGGTCAGGCCTCTTCCGGGGCGCGGAGGGCCCTCGGGCCTCCGGCCTCTGTGCCTGCGGCTCGGTTCACTCTGGCACAGCTGGCTGCCGGCGGAGCCGGCGGGCACGCCGGTGCAGCCCCCTCTAGTTTCTGCCTGGTGGCTACTGGGTGACCCCTCGTCTGGGGATCCTCAGCCCTTCCCATGAAGGTGGCACGGATGCCCCTCCGGTGGTCCTCCTTGGGCTCTTGCACTCTGGGGCCTCTGGATGTCTGGGGCCTGGATCTCCCCCATGCCTGCTTCATGCCCTGGGGGACAGGGCTATGGCTCTCTACATCCTCTTGCAGACCATTACATGGGGAAACCATTTGAATCCACACAGGTGTGCACACAGGTGTTCGCTGTTCGTAGACTTGAATCACACCTTTCTTGGCTGCTACTTCAAAGCACATTGTGCGCTGTCTGTCCTGCGTGCTGCACAACAACGTTCAATATTTGGTATTTGCTGCTGTTTACACTTAGCTAGATTAATGCGATGGTGTTGTCTATAGTATGTTGCTTTGTTTTGTTTTGTTTTTTTGCTTGTTTTCTACTCTTTTTCTCTCAACAGGTGATCCCGGAGATATTTTTTTCCCCCCCCTTTCTCACTGTCCCTCTCCCCTTCTGTTTTTCTTTTCCTTCCTCTTTCTTTCTCCCTTTCCTATCCTTCACTCATGTCTGTCCCGTCTGTAACAACTGAAAATAAAATAAAATAAATAATAAAAACAAAGGTTGATCAAATGGACCAATACGGCAATGCCATGATGATCCATTTGGCAAAATAAATCCATTGGGTATCCTTGTTGGTCTTCAGACAACAATTCTGACGGCTAAAGAACCAAATGGGACACGCAAAAAAAAAAAAAAAAAAAAAAAAAAAAAAAAAAATTTCTAGCTTTTAACAAATAATTATCATTGCATTTTTTTTTTTGCATGCATTTGACATATGTTTTACATATTATAGCCCAACAAGTTACTTATACCAATTTAAATACGAGCAATCAGTTTTTGGCAGACAATCATTTTTTGGCACAACACCGCCTATTGCAGTTAATAATACAACAGTTTCTTGCCATTTTTTGTGTTTCTTTTTATCGCTGTGTAACTGAGTTCAATTGAAAGCCTGCGTGCGCTAGTACCGCTTGCCACAAGTTGCCAGAATCCTTTGTGGTTTTACCCCTGAATGACGTCACATTTTTGGTGGGCCGGTCTCTAGCCAAAATGCCCGGGCCGATTTTTTGTCCCAGTCCAGCCCTGGTAACCAGACTTAGAAGCTCGCGCAACATAACGCAGGTTTTGCAGATTCACTCCGCGCTGCCGTGGACAGGGAGGCAGGGAGCGGCCGGGCGGGAACAGCTCAGAGCCAGCGAGCGGCACCAGATACGTATAGGATGGCTTACGAAGATATCAGGGAAAAGGGGGGCGACAGGCAACGCCAGGGACAGCAAAATCAAACGCCAGACAGGCCTTCAATTTCACTAATCTCCCACTCCGTTTGCCGCGACGGCGACCTCGCTTCCGCAGAGACGGCACAGGTACACGGAGCAGGTGAGTAGGAACCAACGACAGTAGTGGAGGCGGTATTTTGTGTGCATTTCCCAGTCTACACAACGGCGTATTGGGAGATAGTCGAAGGTCAAGTAAAACTTGGCGATCATAGAGCAGCAGGGAGTCTACATCATAGCAGAATAAAAACATTAAAACAGAAATTTGGAGGAAAAGACGGCAAGACATACACATCGGCGCCATCTTCGATCCAGCAATCTGCGATTTTCTGTTTGATTTAGTGGAGTCAGTTGTTCCCATGCATCATTCTGTAAGTGTGAGAATGAACTAAGATTAGAAAATGTCAAAATATAAAGTGTGATTTATTTTTATTCATCACAGCATCCTAAACTTTGCTGAACTTTTTGAAATATAAAATGAACTCGCTGAGTGTTGACTGTCATAACTCAAGAAAAGTTAAACTGGGCTGACCCAGTTGAAACTAATTTTAACAGTTTCAACCAGTTAAACCAGTTTACCTGGGTCAGGCTTGTTACTGCATGTTGTAACCAAACATACCACACCCTGCATCATATGATTGGCTCTTGGTCGCTCTGTAAGAATATTTCGTTAGTGCCTCCCTTCACAGATGTGTCTGTATCAGGATGGGTCTAAACAACATGGTGTAAATGCAGTTGCTGGTGAGCCTCATTTCCTGTAGGAGGTGAAAAAGAGCAGAGATCTGTTTCCCTTCAGAGCACAGAGGTTGTTTCTGTTCAGAGGAAGTGAAACTGTCTGACAGTCACTGAGAGACGGTGAAACGGCACAGCACATGAATCAAATGGATCAAACAAAATTCTGCTGTTCAGTCTGTTTGGATCTACTGAAGGATCCGGTGACTATTCCCTGTGGACACAGCTACTGCATGAACTGTATTAAAAGCTTCTGGGATGAAGAGGAAAAGAAGAAAATCTACAGCTGCCCTCAGTGCAGACAGACTTTCACAGCGAGGCCTGTCCTGGTGAAAAACACCATGTTAGCAGATTTAGTGGAGGAGCTGAAGAAGACTGGACTCCAAGCTGCTCCTGCTGATCACTGCTATGCTGGACCTGAAGATGTGGCCTGTGATGTCTGCACTGGAAGAAAAATGAAAGCCTTCAAGTCCTGTTTAGTCTGTCTGGCATCTTACTGTGAGAAACACCTTCAGCCTCATTATGATGTGGCTTCATTAAAGAAACACAAGCTGGTGGAGCCCTCCAAGAAGCTCCAGGAGAACATCTGCTCTCGTCATGATGAGGTGATGAAGATGTTCTGCCGTACTGATCAGCAGAGTATCTGTTATCTCTGCTCTGTGGATGAACATAAAGGCCACGACACAGTCTCAGCTGCAGCAGAAAGGACTGAGAGGCAGAGAGAGCTGGAGGTGAGTCAACAAAACATCCAGCAGAGAATCCAGGACAGAGAGAAAGATGTGAAGCTGCTTCAACAGGAGGTGGAGGCCATCAATCAGTCTGCTGATCAAACAGTGGAGCACAGTGAGAAGATCTTCACTGAGCTGATCCATCTCATCCAGAAAAGAAGCTCTGATGTGAAGCAGCAGATCAGATCCCAGCAGGAAACTGAAGTGAGTCGAGTCAAAGAGCTTCAGGAGAAGCTGGAGCAGGAGATCACTGAGCTGAAGAGGAAAGATGCTGAGCTGAAGCAGCTCTCACACACAGAGGATCACATCCAGTTTCTACACAACTACCCCTCACTGTCAGCACTCAGTGAGTCTACAGACTCATCCAGCATCAATATCCGTCCTCTGAGCTACTTTGAGGATGTGACAGCAGCTGTGTCAGAGGTCAGAGATAAACTACAGGACATTCTGAGAGAGGAATGGACAAACATCTCACTGACAGTCACTGAAGTGGATGTTTTACTGTCAGATCCACCAGAGCCAAAGACCAGAGCTGGATTCTTAAAATATTCACGTGAAATCACACTGGATCCAAACACAGCAAACAAACAGCTGTTATTATCAGAGGGGAACAGAAAAGTAACAGTAATGGAAGAACAACAGTCTTATTCTGATCATCCAGACAGATTCACTAAAATGTGGCAGGTCCTGAGTAGAGAGAGTCTGACTGGACGTTGTTACTGGGAGGTGGAGTGGAGAGGGGAAGGAGTTTATGTAGCAGTCGCATACAAGAATATCAGCAGAAAAGGAGATTATGAATGTGGATTTGGACATAATGACAAATCTTGGTCATTAGATTATTACAACAACAGTTATACATTTCGGTACAACAACATTGAAACTCGTGTCTCAGGTCCTCGTTCCTCCAGAGTAGGAGTGTACCTGGATCACAGAGCAGGTATTTTGTCCTTCTACAGCGTCTCTGAAACCATGACTCTCCTCCACAGAGTCCAGACCACATTCACTCAGCCGCTCTATGCTGGACTTTGGGTTTGTTATAATTATGGAGACACAGCTGAGTTGATTAAAGTGAAATAGACTGAAGTCTTTCATATTGTGGGTTTAAATCTGTATTTTAGTTTCATTTTATTTTCTCTCCATCATTTCTGCACAGAGATCAGCTGTCAGTCAAACATTATGGGTGGTACCTCCACATCTTCTAGTTGTTCTCTTGATGTTTCTGAGTTTTTAAAGGAGATCTTTCCTGTGACTGTTTATGGAGGCTATCACTGCTCATCATCATTTTGATTTACTAAAATATTTCTCCACATGAAAATGTAAACTTCTCTATCCTCTAAATGTTTCTGGAATATTTGTATTGAAAAATGTCGACATTTCTCTTTATGAGTATGGCAGACCATGTGTGTGTGTTTGTGTTTGTTTTTGTCAAAATCATCAAACAAATGAGGAAAAACTGTGATTTTAATGAATGAATTCATATATTGTGTTGATGTTTTATTGTGTGAATAAACTGGAAGGTTTGACTATAAATCAAACTTTGAACAAAGTCTTTTCTTCTGTCTTCATTCCAGGATCTCACTCAAATCTGATGCAGAAAATATGAAACTAATCTGAGAGAATAACTGAAGCAGTTTTCCTCCTGAAGCATCACAAAGTTCAGAGTTCATGTTTAGAGCAGAAGATTCAGCAGTCGCTCTGTGACCTTTCAACTTTCTTCACTAAAACAGCTTCATTACAGAGAAACAAGTCACATTTTCTTCATGTTCTTAAGTCCTTTCAGATGTTTGTAATGGTCCTTGAATGCAGCATCAGTGTTACAGGTTGTGACTCCTGTGAACAAACTGACACAGTGTGATATTACACATATTTAAATCTGTCTTTACTGATGATGTTGAAGCTGCTGAAGGCTCAGTGAAGTTTTGTCTTCCTGCAGGTTAACAAGTGAAGTCTGAAAGTGATGCACAACACAAGAGGGCGCCTTCATCCTGCTAACAGGGATGTAGAGGAGGTTAAAGCACCTCAGCTCAGTTTGTCCACATGTTTTACATTCTGCCATGTTTTTAGGCTGAATAAAGCCTTTATCATAAAGTGCACTGTGTCATAGATCATTTTGTGTTATAAAAATGATAATAATTAAGAATTATTATAATATTAATATAGCACCAGGTTCAGTTACCTTTACATAAAATTGATGGTAGAATTTTCCTTTAAGGAGCAACTTTTTCCTTTTTTACTTTAAGTACATTTCAATAAGGAGAGATCGTCAGAAAGAATGAAGATGATTTATTGATGAACAGAATGTACAAAGGTGTTTGGTGGTCTGTCTCTCTGCAGAACGGAGCTCCAGCTGTGAAACAGATTAGAGCAGGACCCCCCAGAGCCTAGATGCTGGTGATGGAGATGAAGGTGACTTGAATGAAGCTCGAGTGATGAGAGGTGGAACTGGGCAGGAGGTGCTTTGCACAAAGGCGTCTATGAAGGAGAATGACAGATGCACAGTGATATTTAAAGTACGCAGCATGAATGGTGATTGGCCTGGAGAAGGCCGGGAGAATGTGATTGGACCAGACCAGTGATGACACAAACAGCTTGACAGTGGAAGTGATAAAGCTTAGATTCAGCCGGCAGCACCTGGACAGATGTGAGACCATAGATCTTTCTTATTGAACTCACACAGAAGCTTTATTTCAGAGCCTGAACTTTTTTACTCTTAGTTGAGTAACACGAGTATCTGTACTTCTACTTAAATACAGAACGTCTGCACTTTTGCCACCTCTGCTTTTTGGTAGCTCCAGGAATGAGAACAGAAAAACAAACATTGACAAAAAGTGTAGTGGATTTATGAACTTTACATTTAACAGATCTCACAAAGAAGCTCAACACAACAGTCAGCTGTTACTGTCGGGTATGGAGGATTGAAGACAGCAGGTGACGTTGTAGCAGAAGAGAAGATTCACACTGATGGGCTTCATCCATCAGTGTGAATCTTCTGTTGCCTCGACTGTTGTTAACAGAAAGTGCAAATCAAAGTTACTATTCTGTTAAATATGGGAAATGTTACCAACTCTGTAGAGAATAATGGTGAGATGCAGTTGCACATCGTCATCATGACAACTGATTCCTGAACCGCTCGTCCTGCATCATCTTCAATTATCAAGCTCTGTCAGCATGATCTCCATGATTCCTGGGATGTATTCCTCATAGACCACCCTCAGGTGTTTCTGCAGTGTGTTTGGCTTCTGACTCAATATACACCACAGACCTGAATCAGACCCTTTAGGTTACACACAACAGAGCAGGTCAGTCAGGAATCTTTCTGATTACTTTTTAAATGGCAGCACTGCCACAGAGAAGCTTTTAAAAACCTGAAGAATGCTGCTGAAACTAGAGGGTTTATATATCAATAAGATTAAGATTAATAAAGATTATGGCTCCTTACAGCCATCACATCAAAAGACTTATTTTTGGAGACAATGTCAACCATACCTTAAATTATCTTTAATGATTCTTAATGATAACACACTTACCTAAAACAAAGGTAATGTAAAGCATATCATCAAAGAGTAACTGCCACAGGAAAACATGACTGTCAGTGAAGACATCCATCTGTCTGCTGCTTCTACCATGGCACCATATTCAGCAGAGAAGACCACTTTGGTTTAGTCTCTCTAATTATGCGAGCTGGGACCACATCCTCACTTTAGGTTTGACAGCATTTCTAGTAGATAATGGCAGATGGCTTCAGCATGAACTGAGGCAGCGGTTTGAGGAAGGCCTCACATTATTAAACAACCCACAAACATAAAGCCCTGCTGCTGTCAAACTTTGTCATATAAACAAGTGCAGAGAACTGTGCTGAAATCTGGAGTGACAAAGCAAGGCAGGTACAATTACAAATACAGATATCAGTGTCACAGTAAAAAGCTTCATTTGAACATGAATTTAGTTGTGATGACGAGCTGAGACAAAAAGGTAATCACTTATTCCACTTCCTCACCCAAAGTGGAACCTGCTCCCATCTGGTTCCCCCTCTCCACCTGCTCTAAAACAGAATAAATGTAAAGCACCTGAATCAGCACATGAAACCTAGAGTTGACTTAATGATGCTCACAGAAAAATATGTTTACCTCACAGATGTCTGTGCAGGTTCTCAGTCATCCAGCTCATGGTAGTCTAAGGAGCTGCTTAGGTTTACCTCACATGTGAGATCATGTGCCTTGGAGAGCATCATGGACAGGAAAGTTTCAGGTCCATGAGGTGAGCATATTCTGGATGTGCAGAGATCACCTTATGCAAGTAGAGCACAAACCTGCATGTGACTGCTGCCTGATGTTACCTCATCCATAAGTATTAAAGGATGGACATAAACTTCCTGTCAGAAATGACTGAAGGTCCTGTGGGAAGTTTTCATCAATAAGTACAGTATATGTATAGCAGTGGAACAGAAGCTGTTGTGGTCTTCTTGTCCTGAGACATGAATGTTTGTGCACATTTGTAGGCTGAAACTGTAATGAGGAACCTGAGGTGATGGACAACAGAAGTAAATATATATAAATATGAAAACATATTGAAGTAACGTCTTTACCCTGTGCAGCGTGTGGACGCTGTGCACACAATCACCTTATTTACTGTAGTAAACGTGCACCGCTAGCTCACGTGACTGACTCTGTCTCCATGGTTACATCGTATATTATTAGCTGTGTAAACAGCTTCCAAAGATACCGCCATAGCTCTCTGCAGCCGTAACACTTTCACACTTTGCAAATCATTTCACGTTTTTGATAGTTATGAAGACAGAATATGTTTTTAAGGTCATGCTAGGCGGTTGCTATGGTGGTTGCTGTGGACTAGGGTGGACCGCGCGTCCGATTCCTGTTATTAGCTGTCCGCCGTAGGAAGGTTGCGTTCCATTTACAAGTAGTGACAGTCTGCCGCAACTCGAACTCAAACCCCGCTTTGTTCTTTAATTAAAGGCATTTTAAAGCCGTTCATGACACGCACACACATAAAACACTTTGCCTCACCATGACAACGCAACTTTACTAAAAACTTTAAAGTATCTGATCTAAAATAGAAAAATGAAGCAACCAGAGGTTTAATGATGAAGACTCTGGGTTCTGTAGTTCACGTTTTACAGTCCTGAATGACTCTTTGCACATTCATATAATTTATTGAAGTGGAGTTTAGAATGCACTTTACATTTAGACTGTTGCTGTTTAATATTTATATGTATACTTACTGCATATTAATCATTTTAACCATATTTAACACCTGCATATGTGTTTAAAAAAAGGCTTTGACTTTGATTTCCATGCCGCCCTAGGAAACTTTCTCTAGATCCGCCCCTGGACCTGTCCTGGACCAGCAACACCAAATCAGTGACAAAAAGAGCTCAGCAGCGACTGCATTTCAAGAGACGACTGAAGAAGGTGCACATCCCCAAACCCATCTTTAACACCTTCTACAGAGGTAACATACAGAGCATCCTAACCCGCTGCATCACAGTCTGGTATGGAAGCTGCCACGTGTCCGACCGCAGAGCCCTCCAGAGGATTGTGTGGACCGCTGAGCACGTTATTGGCAGCTCTCTATCTAGTCTACAGGATATTTACACCTCACGCTGCATTGGGAAAGCCACTAGCATCATGGCTGACCTGCATCACCCTTCCAACCAGAAGACGACACTGCGTCATCAGGAGCAGGTCGGCAAGATTGTGCAATAGCATTTTCCTCCCAAAGCAGTCCGGCTCCTGAACACCATGCTGCCCTCCTCCTCACTGAGCTCTCTCCTCCACACGCTTCTTGGACTACATAACACTCTCCTCTAACTCCCAATTCTTGCACTACCCTGTATTTCACTGTTCGACTCTGTGTATTGTATTTATTCTGTGTACTATTGTATTTATTTAATCTCATTCTCATTGTTTTCTATTCTTATTCTCTCTGTATTCAAGTACAATACTGTTGTCCTTACTATTAGTTTATCTTATTTCTGTGTAGTTGTATGTATGTTTGAATTTTCCCATTTTATTTTTACAGTTTCCACCTTTGATCCAGGACGACGATATTTCGTCCCACTGTATACTTGAGTGTATGTTGTTGGGTTGACAATAAAACTGTACTTGACTTGAATTAAACGGGTGCATCAATGAATGAGGAAACGCTTGATAGCCCACTCCAGGGCGCAGACACTGTGGGAGAAGATGCAGGACAAGACACAGAGAATTTGGACATTGGCCCATTGCTTTAAGTGACTTTTTTTTCCAACCGATGCAAACTTGAAAATATAGGATTTTTTTTTTTATTTTTTTTTTGGGGGGGGGTAGAAATGACTGAAAGATTAATAGGCTCTGTTTTGAGTTTTGTTCCAAAAAGAATGACTTCATATAGGAAAAAAACATATCACATATGCAGGACACCTTAAACTAGTTTTTTAATGAAGCAGCGAGGCAGAACAAAATCAGGGCTGTATCAAGACACAGGGACTAAACCCCAATTCAACCAGACCCAGAACTGATCCGGAATTAAAACAGGACTACAAGAGTTCAAAATCAGGACTACTGAGGACTTAACCAAGACAGAACAAGAATCAGAACTAGATGATAGTAGCACTAAAAATCATCATAGATCTGCACTACACTTATTTTTTAATTCTACCAAAGTCCACTATTTAGATTGAGAAAAGTTTCTATAATTATTTCGCCTTGTTGTGCAAACAAGCCTGCAGAACTTAATAAATATAGAATTTGATAATAATAACAAACCTAAAAAGAAACACTAGGTACGACCCATATGGAAAAGATATATATAAATCTTATAAAGTTTGTATCTGTTTTGTGTGAAACTTGTATGAAAAGCACACAAGAGTGAAAACAGATATAAGATCCCTTGAAGAATTATATAATGAAACTTGTATGTTTTGGATTCTTACTAAAACAATATATGAAAGTAATGAGAAAGTGGCCACTTTCATGAGTAAATCATATAAGTTTTTACTATTTCTTTTCCATATGGGGAGATACATGAGTACCTATGATACGGTGATACTTTTGGTAAACAACCATTTGACTAACATGTGTTTCTCACCTGCTCTTGTTCCATCTCTGTTCTGTCCTCATTCTCCTCTCTGTTCCTCTCTCTCCCTCTTTGTGCTGACAATCATCAAATATACAGTTGAAACCAGATATTTACAAACTCTTCAGATAAAAACACTTTTTTAATTGTAACATCAAATCAGACTAAATGTTTATTTTTTTAGATTGATAAATATAAAAAACATATTTGTTAACTTTAAGAGTAAAGAGAGAAACTGTCTGTATTTCTTAATTGCAAATGGCACCAAATTGTATTCAAAACTGAGCCACACTTATGGAGCTCCACATTTCTTTTCCAGGTGTTTTGGTTGACATCTTTTGATTTTCCCATTTTAAAGAAACAGGCTCTGTGTTTTGTCTTATATGCATCCACAGGTGTGCCACCAATTTACTCACATGGACTCTGCTAACCTATCAGAAGCTTCTTCAGCTCAGAATGGAATCGTCTGCAGTTTTCTTATTAATTAACAATAAACTTAGTGTACATGTACTCCTAAATTTGATGAAAGTGATAAAAAATAGACAGCTCTGTCTCTCTTTATTCTGACATTTAACTCATTCAAAAGATATTTCAATATTTATTTAACCAAAACAAAACAAGTTTACTCTAAATTGATGTTGTACAGTAAAAAAATGTTCTTGTGTTTTCCATAAAGTGTATATAAATATCTGGTTTAAACTGTGAATATACTGCTGTGTATTGAAGTTCCTCTTGTTTTGCACAGAAATATACTGAACAACATACAAAGCATAATATATAAAATACTACCAGAGTTTTTTCTTTGAAAGAAGCCCCTTATGTCCATTCTTGTATATCAGTGCATTACTGAAACCGATTTATTTAGCCGTGGAGGGAAACAACTGAAAATATGAAATAAACACACGTAAGCTAAGACTCTAAAGAAACAGCATTGTTGTTGTTCGGCTTTTCATGTCGCCATTTGTTGATTCACTCGAAGAGCAAGTAACGTAATATGGGTCAAGTGATCAGTTTGTTATCAATCTTTCGTGATACACCGTCATATTTACATTATTTGTACAGTACGAATGATTTGCTTTGGTACCTGGTCGAACTTCAGTTCTCCTCTGTCTGCCTCGCTGCGTTTCTCCAACAGGCAGCAGCTGCCCCGCCCCCTCGCTCAGTCGCTTAGTGTCTGAGCTCGGATCATACCAATATTAGGGGGGATTTATGCACAGTCGTAAATTCCCACAGTGTGCACTATGTGCTTCGAATATTGTGTGTAGTTTTTGTTTTATACAGTGTCAGCAAGGCATCTAACTATGAAAAAATTACACTCCAAAAGACCCCGGGCTTCTGAAAAAACAACCCGGGCTTAAGCCCAGTAAGCCACACCCCCCCCGCTCCGCCACTGGTGCCAGAAATGATCTTTCTGGGGTAATGCTCCCAGATTCTGCTGTCTGAGGTGATTGAACAGATTCTCTTCCACTGCCATCTGAATCTGTGTTTGTGTCCTTTGTTGGGGTCCCTGTTCTTTTAATAAAGTTCTGGATGTCTTCCACAGCCACAGAAACCTTATCCTCAATTATTTCATTTTTGTCTTCGTTCTCCACCCAGAGTAAAAGCTTTTGTACAAACTTTTCTACTGCGTCTTCTACGAGGACATAGAGGACTTCAGCAGAAAAGGGCCGCTTTGAGCCATGAGCTGGTTGTGGAGTCCTGGAGATGACGGTGTCTGAGAGTGATCTACCCATTAGAGGTTCGGGGATTTCATACAGTCGATCCGTCATAAGTAGATCAAACACTTTACCTATTAACTCCACAGTAAAATCTCTGGTTCCCCCACTATTTCTAAAGTTTTCCACTGTTTTGTGGATGATGAAGAGTTCTTCTTTCTTTGTTAATTTCTCAAATAACTGATTAATGTCTGATCTAATGGCGTCAAAGTCGACTGGAGAAGAACGTCTGTGACGGAGCAGTGTGTTTCGGGAAGGGGCTCGATGAGCCTCTGTACTCTGGGGACGAGGACCTTCTGGGAATGACCCTGGGAGGCTGAAAACCATACTTTCATCTGAGGCCACGGTGTCACTCTTGGAGAACTTGAAAATGTTTTTTAGACAAACAAAAAATTTCCTGTTTGCCTTTATTACTTTTCTCTTTTTTCGCAAACATGGAAAAGGAGTGTTTGTGTGCTTTGATTATGATTTGCTTATAACTGCACAACAAAACTGCAGTGAGAAAAGCTTTGGATGTTCAGTTTAGTTATAATGACAGTTAAACAACTAAAATACTCGGTTAAGTAGGTGAGAAAAAGTTACATTTACTGGATCAGTTTAAGACCAAAATACATTTGAATGAATTACTGACATGGACACTTTGTGAAAAATTACTAAACAGTTCAGGCAAAATTTTACTAAAACCTTGAATTAAACTTGAAAGTTTTCATGTCAAGCACATCTTGATGTTTTCATTGAAAATCCACAGTGACTGTGTACACAGGAAAAACTACAAAATAATGTTTGTTTGTTTGTTTTTGTAAACACTCTGAACCGATCTGCATTTGTTATTGCTAAATTTAAATATTTGTTACTATTTAATGATCATAATCTCATTTTGAAGTCAGTTGTTCCCATGCATCATTCTGTAAGTGTGAGAATGAACTAAGATTAGAAAATGTCAAAATATAAAGTGTGATTTATTTTTATTCATCACAGCATCCTAAACTTTGCTGAACTTTCTGAAATATGAAATGAACTCGCTGAGTGTTGACTGTCACATTTCAAAGCACCAAGTAAAGATAAACTATTAAACTTTAACTGGGTCAGACTTGTTACTGCATGTTGTAACCAAACATACCACACCCTGCTTCATGTGATTGGCTCTTGGTCGCTCTGTAAGAATATTTCTTTAGCGCCTCCCTTCACAGATGTGTCTGTATCAGGATGGGTCTAAACAACATGGTGTAAATGCAGTTGCTGGTGAGCCTCATTTCCTGTAGGAGGTGAAAAAGAGCAGAGATCTGTTTCCCTTCAGAGCACAGAGGTTGTTTCTGTTCAGAGGAAGTGAAACTGTCTGACAGTCACTGAGAGACGGTGAAACGGCACAGCACATGAATCAAATGGATCAAACAAAATTCTGCTGTTCAGTCTGTTTGGATCTACTGAAGGATCCGGTGGCTATTCCCTGTGGACACAGCTACTGCATGAACTGTATTAAAAGCTTCTGGGATGAAGAGGAAAAGAAGAAAATCTACAGCTGCCCTCAGTGCAGACAGACTTTCACAGCGAGGCCTGTCCTGGTGAAAATCACCATGTTAGCAGATTTAGTGGAGGAGCTGAAGAAGACTGGACTCCAAGCTGCTCCTGCTGATCACTGCTATGCTGGACCTGAAGATGTGGCCTGTGATCTGTGCTCTGGCATCAAGCTAAAAGCTGCGAAATCCTGTCTGGTGTGTTTGGTCTCTTACTGTGAGAAACACCTTCAGCCTCATTATGATGTGGTTCAATTAAAGAAACACAAGCTGGTGGAGCCCTCTAAGAAGCTCCAGGAGAACATCTGCTCTCGTCATGATGAGGTGATGAAGATGTTCTGCCGTACTGATCAGCAGAGTATCTGTTATCTCTGCTCTGTGGATGAACATAAAGGCCACGACACAGTCTCAGCTGCAGCAGAAAGGACTGAGAGGCAGAGAGAGCTGGAGGTGAGTCGACAAAACATCCAGCAGAGAATCCAGGACAGAGAGAAAGATGTGAAGCTGCTTCAACAGGAGGTGGAGGCCATCAATCAGTCTGCTGATCAAACAGTGGAGCACAGTGAGAAGATCTTCACTAAGCTGATCCATCTCATCCGGAAAAGAAGCTCTGATGTGAAGCAGCAGATCAGATCCCAGCAGGAAACTGAAGTGAGTCGAGTCAAAGAGCTTCAGGAGAAGCTGGAGCAGGAGATCACTGAGCTGAAGAGGAAAGATGCTGAGCTGAAGCAGCTCTCACACACAGAGGATCACATCCAGTTTCTACACAACTACCCCTCACTGTCAGCACTCAGTGAGTCTACAGACTCATCCAGCATCAATATCCGTCCTCTGAGCTACTTTGAGGATGTGACAGCAGCTGTGTCAGAGGTCAGAGATAAACTACAGGACATTCTGAGAGAGGAATGGACAAACATCTCACTGACAGTCACTGAAGTGGATGTTTTACTGTCAGATCCACCAGAGCCAAAGACCAGAGCTGGATTCTTAAAATATTCATGTGAAATCACACTGGATCCAAACACAGCAAACAAACTGCTGTTATTATCAGAGGGGAACAGAAAAGCAACATTTATGAAACAACAACAGTCTTATTCTGATCATCCAGACAGATTCACTAAATGCTGTCAGGTCCTGAGTAGAGAGAGTCTGACTGGACGTTGTTACTGGGAGGTGCAGTGGAGAGGGGGAGGAGTTTATGTAGCAGTCGCATACAAGAATATCAGCAGAAAAGGAGGGGGTATTGAATGTGGATTTGGACATACTGACAAATCTTGGTCATTAGATTGTAACAACAACAGTTATACATTTCGGTACAACAACATCCGAACTCCTGTCTCAGGTCCTCGTTCCTCCAGAGTAGGAGTGTACCTGGATCACAGAGCAGGTATTTTGTCCTTCTACAGCGTCTCTGAAACCATGACTCTCCTCCACAGAGTCCAGACCACATTCACTCAGCCGCTCTATGCTGGACTTTGGCTTTACTATGGAGACACTGCTGAGTTGATTAAAGTGAAATAGACTGAAGTCTTTCATATTGTGGGTTTAAATCTGTATTTTAGTTTCATTTTATTTTCTCTCCATCATTTCTGCACAGAGATCAGCTGTCAGTCAAACATTATGGGTGGTACCTCCACATCTTCTAGTTGTTCTCTTGATGTTTCTGAGTTTTTAAAGGAGATCTTTCCTGTGACAGTTTATGGAGGCTATCACTGCTCATCATCATTTTGATTTACTAAAATATTTCTCCACATGAAAATGTAAACTTCTCTATCCTCTAAATGTTTCTGGAATATTTGTATTGAAAAATGTCGACATTTCTCTTTATGAGTATGGCAGACCATGTGTGTGTGTTTGTGTTTGTTTTTGTCAAAATCATTAAACAAATGAGGAAAAACTGTGATTTTAATGAATGAATTCATATATTGTGTTGATGTTTTATTGTGTGAATAAACTGGAAGGTTTGACTATAAATCAAACTTTGAACAAAGTCTTTTCTTCTGTCTTCATTCTAGGATCTCACTCAAATCTGATGCAGAAAATATGAAACTAATCTCAGTTTCAGTTTTCAGTTTTATTTGTCATATGCAAGTTAGCACAGGGTCAACATTGCAATGAAATGTGTTTGACGAGCAGCAGTCACTCAGCAGCATGATACAGTAGGAGAAAATATAATAAAATATAATAAAATAAAATAAAATATAAAAATAGTAAGGAGCTAAATATTAGAGAGACATGGTAAAAGAGAAAAGATGACTAAATATATATGTAACTATAAATATAAATATATGTACACTAGTGATTAAACCTACGCTCTAGGCCGTAGGTCGATGATCGATTTTGTAATCGTATCACCAGACTTGCGACCATATGTTCTGGACACTCGGGTAAAGAGAGGGGCTGAGCTGTCAACTGATCACCACCTGGTGGTGAGTTGGATCAGGTGGCGGGGGAGGACGCTGGACAGACCTGGTGCACCTAAACGCGTAGTGAGGGTGTGCTGGGAACGACTAGCAGAGGCCCCAGTCCGCGAGATCTTCAACGCACACCTCCGGCAGAGCTTCAACAGCATTCCGAGGGAGGCGGGGGACATTGAGTCCGAATGGACCATGTTCAGCGCCTCCATTGCCGAAGCTGCTGCATTGAGCTGCGGCCGCAAGGCGGTTGGTGCCTGCCGTGGTGGTAATCCCCGAACCAAATGGTGGACACCAGAGGTGAAGGGAGCCACCAGGCTGAAGAAGGAGTCCTATCGGGCTTGGTTAGCCTGTGGGACTCCGGAGGCAGCCGACAGGTATCGACAGGCCAAGCGGAATGCGGCTCGGGCAGTGGCTGAAGCAAAAACTCGGGTGTGGGAGGAGTTCGGAGAGGCCATGGAAAAAGACTTTCGGACTGCCTCAAAAAGGTTCTGGCAAACCGTCAGGCGTCTCAGGAGGGGAAAGCGGTGCTCTACCTGCACTCTGTATAGTGCTGGCGGAGCGCTGCTGACGTCGACTGAGAAAATTGTCAGGCGGTGGAAGGAATACTTCGAGGACCTCCTTAATCCCACTGACGCGTCTTCCGAGGAGGAAGCAGAGTCTGGGGATGAGGGGAATGACCCGCCAATTTCCGGGGGCAAGGTCACTGAGGCAGTTAAACAACTCCTTGGTGGCAGAGCCCCTGGTGTTGATGAGGTCTGCCTCGAGTTCCTGAAGGCTCTGGACGTTGTAGGGCTGTCCTGGTTGACACGCCTCTGCAATGTTGCGTGGAGATCAGGGGCAGTACCCGTGGATTGGCAGACTGGGGTGGTGGTCCCCATCTTTAAGAAGGGGGACCGGAGGGTGTGTTCCAACCACAGGGGGATCACACTCCTCAGCCTCCCCGGGAAAGTCTATGCCAGGGTGCTGGAAAGGAGAGTTCGTCCGCTAGTCGAACCTCGGATACAGGAGGAACAAGGCGGTTTTCGTCCTGGTCGCGGAACACTGGACCAGCTCTTCATCCTCTCGAGGATACTTGAGGGTGCATGGGAGTTTGCCCAACCAGTCTACATGTGTTTTGTGGACTTGGAGAAGGCATTCGACCGTGTCCCACGGGGTGTCCTGTGGGAGGTGTTGCGGGAGTATGGGGTGTCTGGCCCATTGCTACGGGCCATTCGATCCCTATACAACCGTTGCAAGAGCTTGGTTCGCATTGCCGGCAATAAGTTGGACTCATTCCCGGTGGGTGATGGGCTCCGCCAGGGCTGCCCTTTGTCAACGGTTCTGTTCATAATTTTTATGGACAGGATTTCTAGGCGCAGCCAAGTGGCGGAGGGCTTTCGCTTTGGTGGCCTCAGAATCTCATCTCTGATCTTTGCGGATGATGTGGTTCTGTTGGCTTCATCGGGTGAGGGCCTCCAGCTTGCACTGGAGCGGTTCGCAGCCGAGTGTGAAGCAGCGGGAATGAGGATCAGCACCTCCAAATCTGAGGCCATGGTTCTCAGCCGGAAAAGGGTGGAGTGCCCACTCCGGGTCGGGGATGAGTTCCTGCCCCAAGTGGAGGAGTTCAAGTATCTCGGGGTCTTGTTCGCGAGTGATGGGAGAAGGGAGCCGGGGATCGACAGACGGATTGGGGCTGCAGCTGCAGTAATGCAGACGCTGCACCGGTCCGTCGTGGTGAAGAGGGAGCTGAGTGTAAAAGCGAAGCTCTCAATTTACCGGTCGATCTACGTCCCTACCCTCACCTATGGCCACGAGCTGTGGGTAGTGACCGAAAGGACGAGATCGCGGATACAAGTGGCGGAAATGAGCTTCCTCCGAAGGGTGGCTGGCCTCTCCCTTAGAGATAGGGTGAGAAGTTCGGCCATCCGGGAGGGGCTCAGAGTAGAGCCGCTGCTGCTCCACATCGAAAGGAGCCAGCTGAGGTGGTTTGGGCATTTGACAAGGATGCCCCCTGGGCGCCTCCTGGGTGAGGTGTTCCGGGCATGTCCCACCGGGAGGAGGCCCCGGGGCAGACCCAGGACACGCTGGAGAGATTATATCTCTCGGCTGGCCTGGGAACGCCTTGGTGTTCCCCCGGACGAGCTGGAGGAGGTGGCTGGGGAGAGGGAGGTCTGGGCCTCTTTGCTTAGGCTGCTGCCCCCGCAACCCGGTCCCGGATAAAGCGGATGAAGATGGATGGATGGATGGATAGTGATTAAATAAGAAAATCTTGAAAAGAAATATGACGGGAGGGTAGATGGGATATTGCACAGGAATGAGCAGCAGAAAATTACAGTATTGCACTTTTAAATATAAATATCAATGACAATAAAGTGAAGTGACCAGTGCAGATTAAACAGAGTACTGTGTGCTCTGAGTGCTGTGTTGTGTGTGTTTAAGTGTTGTGGTTGAGGTGTTGTATGGCTTGGTGGTAAAAACTGTTTTTAAGTCTTGTAGTCCGAGCAGACAGACTCCTGTAACGTCTGCCAGATGGTAACAAGGAGAACAGCTGATGTGCTGGGTGGCTGTGGTCCTTGATGATGCTGTGTGCTTTACGGAGGCATCGCTGGAGATAAATATCCTGAATGGCAGGAAGCCTCGTGCCAGTGATGTGCTCTGCTGCCTTCACCACCCTCTGTAGTGCTTTACGGCTGCTGGCAGAGCAGCTTCGTACCAAACTGTAATGCAGCTCGTCAGCAAGCTCTCAATCGCACACCTGTAAAAATTTGAGGTGATGTTGGTGTTCATGCTAAACTTCCTCAGCCTCCTCAGGAAGTAAAGCCGCTGGCGAGCTTTCCTGATAGCAGTGTCTGTGTGAAGGGTCCAGGAGAAGTCCTCGGTGATGTTGACTCCAAGGAACTTGAAGCTGCTGACCCTTTCGACCTTGACACCGTTGATGTGGATGGGCTGGTGTTCTCTGACTGGTCGTTTCCGGTAGTCCACTATCATCTCTCTAGTTTTGCTAATGTTGAGAGCCAGGTTATTTTCCAGGCACCACTCGTACAGTGCCATCACCTCCTCTCTATAGGCCGTCTCATCATTGCCTGTGATGAGGCCTATGATGGTTGTGTCATCCGCAAACTTGATGATGATGTTGGACTCATGTTTAGCAACACAGTCGTGTGTGAACAGGGAATATAGGAGGGGGCTAAGCACACAACCCTGTGGCGTACCTGTGTTTAAGATGAGTGATGAGGAGGTGTGCTTACCAACTCTCACCACCTGGGGCCTGTTTGTGAGGAAGTTTAGAATCCATCTGCAGATCGGTGTTCCCAGCCCAAGGTCGACGAGCTTCGTGGCAAGTTTCGAGGGGATGATGGTGTTAAATGCCGAGCTGTAGTCGATGAAGAGCATCCTTGCATATGTATTCCCTTTTTCCAGGTGAGTGAGGGTGGTGTGCGTTGCCAGGGCGATGGCATCCTATGTGGCTCTGTTTGTCCGATAGGCAAACTGAAGAGGGTCCAGTGTGTCAGGGAGGGAGGAGCAGATGTGACCTTTGACCAGCCGCTCCAGGCACTTCATGATGACGGATGTCAGTGCAACAGGACGGTAGTCATTCAGACAGGAGACCACTGATTTTTTTGGGAAAGGGAATGATGGTGGATGCTTTGAGGGCCGTGGGGACCACTGACTGCCTTAGGGAGAGGTTGAAGATGTTGGTGAACACCTCTGCCAGCTCGTCTGCACACACTCTGAGTAGCCGGCCTGGGATGCCGTCTGGTCCTGGAGCATTGTGAGGATTTACCTTTTTAAAGGTCCATCTCACAGCTTCTGTTCTCAGAGTTAAAGTTGCAGCCTCACTGTCCTCCTGAGGGTAGAGGATCTGCTCTCTGTTGTCTGCATCAAAACGAGCATAGAAGTTGTTGAGCTCGTCTGCGAGAGATGCAGTGGGCTGAACACTGACTGTGTTGACCTTCTTGTAGTCAGTGATGCAGCGCAGTCCATTCCACAGTCGCCTGGTGTCAAAGCTGTGGTAGCTGGACTCCATTTTGTCCCTGTAGTCCTTTCTGGCCTTTTTTATGGACTTTCGGAGGTCATACCTGGCTGCTTTATAAGCATCAGCATCCCCGGAGTTAAAGGCAGAGGTCCGCACTTTTAGCTTGGCGCGAACGTCTTTATTTACCCAGGGTTTCTGATTTGGATATATGCGGACAGTGGTTTTTGTGATGATATCATCCATGCACTTTCCAATATATCCAATGACAGAGTCTGTGAGTTCATTGATGTTGCCATCAGCTGCATCCACAAATATCTGCCAGTCAGTTATCTCAAAGCAGTCCGGCAGGACCTCCTCAGCCTCACTGTCCCATTTGTAAATAACCCTGGAAGCTGGTTTTTCCTGTTTCAGTCTTTGTCTGTATGCAGGCAGCAGCAGTATGGAACAATGGTCTGCCTTACCAAAAGCTGGGCGGGGGAGGGGTTTGTAGCACTCTTTGAATGGAGTGTAACAGTGGTCCAATGTTTGATCACCTCTTGTGGGGAAGGAGATGTGTTGATAGTATTTGGGGAGAACCTTCTTCATGTTGGCTCTGTTGAAGTCTCCCAGCACAATAAAGGCAGCTTCTGGATTATTGTTCTCAAGTCCAGTAATGATGTCATACAGTTCGTCCATAGCCGTAACTTTATCAGCGTGTGGAGGAATGTAAACAGCTGAGAGGAGAACTGAGCTGAACTCCCTCGGGAGGTAAAAAGGCCTGACTTTAATGGTCAACAGCTCGAGGCTCTGAGAGGAGTAAGTTTTTAAGATACACACATCTCTAGCCCACAAGGAGTTAACCATAAAGCACACCCCTCCTCCCCTTTTCTTGCCTGAGGCCTTCGTTCGGTCTCCCCGGTAAACAGTGAATCCATCCGGCGTGATGGCGCAGTCGGGGACGCTGGGCTCCAGCCATGTCTCTGTGAAGGCCAGAACGCAGCAGTTCCTGATGTCTTGTTGGTGTTTAATCCGTGCACGCAGCTCGTCAAGTTTGTTGTCCAGAGACTGGAGATTCGCGAGCAGGATGCTGGGGAGAGGTGGCTTGCTGTTTCTCTGTCACGTTCGGCACAGAACTCCGGCGCGTTTCCCCCTCTTTGTTTTCCCTCGACGTCGCGCGAGTAAACAAAGGATCCCAGGCAGCAGAGCGTCCACGGAGTCGAAACCCGCTGTAAAGTCCGAACTGGCTGACGAATGTAGCTCCAAAAGCGTTTGTCTGTCATACCGAGTGTATGATCGCGCTGTGCGCACAGAAATTGAAAGCAGAACAAAATAAATAATAACATTTTTGCTGAGATGACTGGGAGCTCTCGTCGGTGCAGCCATCTTACGGCGCAACCGGAAGTAATGGAATCTGAGAGAATAACTGAAGCAGTTTTCCTCCTGAAGCATCACAAAGTTCAGAGTTCATGTTTAGAGCAGAAGATTCAGCAGTCGCTCTGTGACCTTTCAACTTTCTTCACTAAAACAGCTTCATTACAGAGAAACAAGTCACATTTTCTTCATGTTCTTAAGTCCTTTCAGATGTTTTTAATGGTCCTTGAATGCAGCATCAGTGTCGCAGGTTTAAAAGGTCACTTTCTGTTGTGTTCAAAGATTTCCTTCAGATATGGTCTTTAATCAGTAAAGCCAGTGATACAGCAGTGTCATTAGCTGTGTTATTGGCACCAGGCTGTGTTTATGTATGTATTTAATTCTGTCTGAGGATGTCTTCAGCATGAAATGATCATTTGCTCAGCTGCTGTGTCTCATCTCTTATCAGACATTGGTTGGAACAGAGTTTTGTTGCTGACCATCTGACAAGAGGGTGAAGAAAAGCTTCAGGCTTCATTTGGACACTACGTTGGACAGAAGTCTCCACAAAAATGACTCAGAAACACAAATATTATTAATGAAAGTCCAAATGTCAAAAAGGGGTCATACATGATCCTGAGAAATGTCCTTGAACATTTGAACATGAGTCAGAGGGTTGTCAGGTTTCTACACTGCAACGTGGCATCAAGCCTGAGATGTCTGTGTAAACAAGTATGGAGGACACAAATGCACAGACGCAGTCGAGCTGTTTACTGCTGATGAGGAAGGAAAATAGTCTGTTGGATATTAAAGCAGCATTTATTAGAGTAAGAACAGATACTTGTGTCCTTCATTTGATCCCCGTCAATTTACACAAGACTTAAGGACCCTTTGACTTCTAACATACAGCTGCATGTTTACAATTTTATTATTGATTTATTTCTAGCAAAGCGAGACTTTACTGATTAAAGACATATAATCAGACATATTACTGTTACTTTCTGAAAAAGACTCACATAAAGCAGATTTATCACAAGCAAACATCAAGACACATCCTTCATGGCTTAAAGTTGCAGTGGGACTCTTTCGCCATCTGGTGGTTGTAACAGTTATGACAACTGTTCCTGCATATATGTCCCTCCTCAGTGTGAAGAAGACTGGACTCCAAGCTGCTCCTGCTGATCACTGCGTGTTCCTCCTGTGTCTAAAATCTATTTCCATTATGAATCAGGAAACTGTTTGCACCAATCATAAAGGCAATAAAATACGTCACACACTAAGAAATAACAAAAAGGAATTGTGGATTTCAAGGAGATTTTTCCCTCGTTTTTTGAAATCATAAGAATACAAACTAATGCAAGACTGTCATGTTTTCATAAGTTTGTAGAGACACTGTTCTGTTGTATTCTAGGACATCAGTCACTTTTTAAATGCATGCTACTCCTCATCATCATCATCATCATCCTCATCAGCACCCATGACCTCCTTTTAGTCTTTGTTTTGTTATTTTTCAGAGTTCAGGAGACGTTCTTATGGGATTTCCACAGTGTACAAGTACTGTTTAGACCCTTTACCTAAAAGAAAAGAGTAAAGTACAAAGTAGATTTACTCACTGCAGGAAAATAATGCTTCAATCTGATATATTGTCTTATATGACAAACTGAAAGTGATGCATCAAAGTGTAAGCAGCATTTTCCTGTTACAGCTGGTCTAGATGGAACTGATCTGATCTCCTTTATGTACAGGTAGATATCCAGTGGGTTTGCTAAGGGTCACAGATGAGGGGCTGTGTGAGATGTTTAATGGGAAAGGAAATAAAACCATTGTTCCAGACCTGCAGCTAAGATACTCGAGTATCTTCAAATATGAAGCTGAGTATTACTTCCATACTTTCCTCCACTGCTGATGACCTTGTTACCTGCTGCTCCCTGTTAATGATCAGCCTCAGTTCTGATAGTAAACTGTTGGCTCTCGTTCTGTCAGGTTGTTGCTCAGTGACGTCTTGTTTTCATTTCCCTTCTTCTTCGAATGTGTCTTCCTTTAACTCTTTGCTTTTGTTTCTGCTTCAAACACCAAATGATACACGTGCTGCACCTCTGATGGTTTGTCAGAGAGCAGAACAATTTACATTAGTAAGTGTGCTCACTGGTTTTTCCAGCTGCTGTGAGATGTTTATGCCTGACTGTAAAGATGGAAATAAACACAGATGGAAATGTAGCCCTGTCTGAAATTATTCGGGCTTGCAGTGTAAAGAAAAAAAGTCTACTGTTATAAAAATAGTTAAAATATAAATAGTTGATAAAAGGTTTAAAAATCATATGCTTTGGTACAAATGTATTTCATTTACAGTTAAGAGTCCAATAAAAAAAAAGGGTTTCATGATTTAGAGTTCATTTTCTGTGCAGAATAAATATGTTGGCGTGTAACCTAGTTTATTTACCCATTTATTGTCAGTTACCTCAATGTTGTTTTGTCATTGGTTGTTTGTGCTGACGAGCCAGTCAATGTCATTCTTCTCTGTTATGGGGGCGGGACGAGTGTTAAAGTTTGTGTGAATCTGTGGGAGCGGACACAGAAGCTAAGTCCGAAGAGAGAGATGTCATGAGCCAAACGTGGTGTGGATTTTACATCTAAGAGTATCATTGAGGTCGACTACCCGTGGTCCGAATATTTCTTATTTGTGATCTGCAAGAGGTAAATGAGTCTGTGTGCCTTGACATTTGTACTGTAACTATTCGTTATAGTGGTAAAATGGCGCGAGTGATGCTAACTAGCGGCTTGCTAATTAGCGCAGCTTACCGCGTTATGTGCTGTGATGCCATGCTGTATGTTTAGCTCTGTGATTTTTAGTCTAAGCATGCTAATGCTAAATCGTTATGTGATAGCATTTGGTATTGTAGCTCAAGTGTTTTAATATGTTTAGAAGCCGAGGGACGCTCTGAAAGGAGAGGGAGAGAGAGGTTTCTGCCCGGATGGACCCTGCTGTTTTCTCGCCCCTGACTGTCTTCACTACTGGTGAACTAACTGCTAACTGCCCGTTTCCGATTGCCCCACTAACAAACTCTTTGGACTCGTGAGTACTAACTGGAACTAAAGTACACGTATTTTGTTTATGGCTCAGTTTGAGTGAAGCGGCCATCAGTTTTAGGCCTCACCGCACCCGAACTTCGAATCAGGCCTGCAACAAGCACTGTGCTACCGGTGTAGTGTGGACAGGTTAAAGTGTGTGTGTGTGTGTGTGTGCGTGTGCCCACTGTTACAAATTTGGTTTAAATTGAGTAAGTGTGTAGTTGTAAGCAAAGTTATTATCAAAGGTTGAAATTCATCCCTGTTAAAGGTGTGAGCTGTTGTAACTGAAATAACAGTTGGCACCTAAGAACGAGGTATTTTGTGTTGATAATCTTTTATTGAAAACCCATGTAGTCACTTTTACAGTATTTTTGTTTGTTTATTTGACTTCAATTCGTTTTATAAAAGTAACTGTTTATTTTATTCATTTCTTTGCTGTCTAAATAAATACCTGGTGAGGGATTTAATTTGTGTAAAATACAGTTGTGCTGGTCCTTATTAATTCAATTAGAGGATATCAAGTATCATGATTAGTAGCACTACAAACCCAGGCCCAGTCTCATTGTACTAAATAAATAATCATTTATTTTTTTGTTCATTTGTCTAAATTCTGGGAAAAGAAAGAAGTTTGTATTTGTTTAAGATACAATGAAATCATATTTTGACATATTGGAAGATGACATGGGGCTGAAAAAATACTACAGGTATAAATGGAAACTACAGTTTATTTCTGTTATTTCCTGTGATAGTGTTTGTACACTCGCTCATGATAACTGTTCATTCAGCTGCTGTTTTTGTCTGCTGGACATCTTTAGCTTTCAGTAAGGATGCATTCATAGATCAGCACATCTTTTTGAACCACATTTCTTATGAGACTCAGAGTTTACATTTTGGAAATGTGCTGAGACCTGGGGTAGAAAGAGACTGAAGCCAGCTTCAACCTCGGCAGTTTTGTGTGTCTGAAGCAGAAAGATAAGAACTGTGTGGCCAACTCATCACACACATAATCCTGAATCAGAAAAACAGCATCAAGTGTTGTAATTGTTAAACACAGAAGAAGATGCTGGCTCAGTGTAACATACGCCTGCATAAAATCTCATCTAACTGTCCTACCATCACAAATGCTTTTTCAAGGGAGGACCTTGCAGCTGACATGCAGGGCCTTGACCTTGGACAGACACCCATGCAGCGTGGCTTGGGCTGGGACCTTTCTATAGACTTGTTCAGGTTCCAGACAACCGTCAATAAGAAGCCCTTCACTAGGCGTGGAGTATTGTCAGTCGTTAATAGTGTGTATGACCCACTTGGCTTCGCTGTCCCTGTCATTGTAGAGGGCAGGGTCATACTCAGAGACATTTCCACTGACGGTTGTGAATGGGACACTGAACTCCCTAAAGACAAATTTCAACAGTGGCAACAGTGGAAACACTCCCTCAAACATCTACAACAGCTGGAGATCCCCAGAATGTTCACCTCAACACCAGTGTCTGCACCAGTAAGTAAGGAAATCCATGTTTTCTGCGATGCCTTTACCAAGGCAGTGGGCGCCGTTGCCTACCTGAAACTCACAGACAGAGATGGGCATAAAGAAGTGGGTTTCCTTCTCGGCAAGGCACGGCTTGCCCCGAGACCAGACATCGCCATACCCAGACTTGAGCTCTGTGCAGCGGTCCTGGCTGTCGAGGTGGCGAAGTTAGTTGTGGTCGAGGTGGCGAAGTTAGTTGTGGACGAGCTGGACATCGCAGTTGATCAGGTGAGCTTCTATTCAGACTCCAAAGTAGTCCTCGGTTACATCTTCAACACGAAGAGGCGTTTTTACATCTATGTGCACAACAGAGTGGAACGCATCAGGCGATCTACACAAGCCCACCAGTGGCATTATGTGCCCACTCACTTAAATCCTGCTGATCATGCCACGCGCGCATTACCTGCTGAGCAGCTTTCTACCTCCACATGGCTCAGTGGACCTGCTTTCCTTACCAAATCAGAAAAAGGTCAATCTCAGGCAGAGTCGTTTGATCTTGTAGACCCAGAGACTGACAACGAACTGCATCATGAGGTAACTACTTGTGTTACCACTCTTGCAACGGATGTTCTCAGTAGTGCCAGATTCGAAAGGTTTTCAAGTTGGAATGTACTACTGAAAGCTATATCTAAACTCCGACATATTGTTCAGTCCTTTAAGCACAGCTGCAGTGAGCATTTAACCGAAAAGCAGCTCGATCAAGCTAAGATCATTATCATTCGCACCGTCCAAAGAGAAGTCTATGCAGAAGACATAAGACAGCTTGAAAAGAGTATGCCCCTCAAAAGTTCAAGCCCACTTGGCAAACTGAACCCATTTTTTGACACAAATGGAATCCTCAGAGTGGGTGAGAGACTAAGATGAGCACAGTTGACTTCGGATGAAACAAATCCTATCCTCATCCCTGCCAAACACCACCTTGCCCAGCTCATTATAAGACATTTCCATGTGAAAGTATGCCATTAGGGCAGACATTTTACTGAATTGGCAGTCTGGGCTGCAGGCTTTCGGATTGTGGGAGGAAAAAGAGCAATAAGCAAAATGATATTCAGCTGCGTGACATATCGAAAACTAAGAGGCAGACAGCAGGAACAGGTTATGGCTGAGCTACCAGAGGACAGGCTGTCCACTGACCCTCCTTTCACACATGTAGGGCTTGATGTGTTCGGGCCCTGGCCTGTCACTGTCAGAAAAACGCGTGGTGGGCAAGCGGACGCAAACCAATGGGCAGTCCTATTTACGTGCATGAGCACACGGGCCATTCACATTGAAGTTATAGAGTCAATGGACACGTCGTCATTCATCAATGCTCTGCGTTGTTTTTTTGCCATCAGAGGTGCAGTCAAACTTCTTAGGTCCGATTGTGGGACAAATTTTGTGAGTGCTTGCAAAGAGCTGCAAATAGACAAACAGGGCTGCTACAACAGTAAACTAAACAGCTTTCTGGAAGACTCTGGCTGCAAATGGCTTTTCAACCCCCCACATGCATCGCACATGGCTGGCTCCTGGGAGCGCATGATTGGGATCACGCGCAAAATCCTTGATGCAATGCTCCTAGAACACAGGAATGCAAAGCTTACCCATGAAATACTGGTGACCTTAATGGCTGAGGTCACTGCAATAGTGAATGCTCATCCGTTAACACCAGTGTGTGAATGTGAGAGTGAATGAATAGTGGCATTGTAAAGCGCTTTGGGTGCCTTGAAAAGCGCTATATAAATCCAATCCATTATTATTATCACTAACAGCAGTTTCTGCAGATCCAGATAACCCAGTCATCCTTACCCCTGCCATGCTGCTCACGCAAAAGGTTACAACCTCACCAATCCCACCAGGTCAGTTTGGAAACAGTGATCTGTTCAAAGGTCAATGGAGGCACGTACAATACCTCACTAATGTCGTCTGGAGACGATGGAAAAAATAATACATCTCAGGACTTCAGGACCGCCGCAAATGGAAAACAATAACGCCTAACCTACAAACAGGAGGTGTTGTTCTTTTAAGAGAGGCACTCGAACATAGGAACAACTTGCCACTTGGACTCATCACCAAAACCCTTCCCAGTGAGGATGGGCTTGTAAGGAAAATAGAGGTGGAGATTTTCCGCAATGGTGAACACAGGTATAAGGCTACATAAGTGACGTTGTGCTATTGGTGTCTAAGGATTGTACTTAGACACCAATAGTACAGGTGGCTGTAGCTCAGGTGGCAGAGCAGATCAGCCATCACTTGGTGGTTCGATCCCAGGCTGCTCCAGTCTGCATGCCAAATATCCTTGGGCAAGATACTAACCCCATGTTGCTCTCCGATGCATCCATCGGAGTGTGAATGTGTATGAATGTTAGATACTTAGCACTTAAGCTTAGAAGTGCTTGTGTGAATGGGTGTGATTGGGTGAATGAATTAGTTGTATAAAGCGCTTTGAGTGCTCAGACAGAGTAGAAAAGCGCTATATAAGAACCAGTCCATTTACTTAAAAGCAGAAACTTTGTTTCATTGTATTTTACTTATTATTACAAGTATTTTACTTGCCTTTTACATGTTAGTTGAGGATGATATTCCACGGATGTCAGGCGGGGAGTATTCTGCCCTTCTGTTGTTGCTTTATTGGGTTTCTTTGGCTGGTGCATTTCTCAGGTTTCCCACTAGTGGGCAGTATTACCCCTTCAGTTTGTGGCTTCTTCTTTAGTTATTTTGTGTGCACTATACTGCCCCCTTTGGTGATGTGTTGTAAGCAGCAGGCAAAGTTCACACAGGCAGTGTGAGTAAATGCCTGGAGCAGAAAACAAGCTGCACAACTTTAAGCCCAGTTTACATCGTTGGGGAGTTTGTTGAGCCATAATCTGTAAGTAATCAATGTCTAGCTTTATTTTCTGTAAGATTTGTTACTTTCCTCTTACTTAAGAGGTTAATTGAACTTATAAGGAAAGATGTTTATGGTGAATGTAAAGGGGGGTTCGTGGTTCTTCCCTTTTGTCCTCTGTGAGATGAGTAGTTCAGAAGTTTGGATCTAAGAGGTTCACAGTTCAAACTCCAGCAGAGACGCTAAAAGGAGAACCACAGTCCAACCTGTGAACCTTTTTAACCCTTTGTGAAACAACAAAGGCATAAATATGATCATATAAATATTATCTACTGGGTCAGACTCATAGGATCAGGGATTAGAACTCCTTTTATCAGAGAGATGAAATCTACTTCCTGTACAGGGTTTTTTTGTGGGCCTACCAATCGACAGAAACTAGTCAATAAAAAAACTGGACATTGGCTCAATGTGTGTGTGGCACAGGGAAACAAGGACTGAGCGCTGTGTAGTCCCACATAAAGTCAGACACCTGGTCACCCTAGGTGGACCATGGCATGGCCTATATGGAGGATACAGACACTGCTGAAAACATGACTCTGTCTGGTTTAGATGATCAAATGTCTTTACTTTAGGAGGCTGTGGCTCAGAGTACATTCACATAATGCCTTTGAATAAACGTAAAAAGCTTGTTTTTCTCCTGCTTTGATTTCTTTGTCCAGGTAGAAATTCTGCTTTTTGCCTCTAAAATCTGAAACAGTTTGAAACAAAGTTTGGCGCTCTAATCCTCTCTGTGTTTGTCCTTTGGTCAGATGGTGATATTGAATGAAATATTCCAGTATTCAGTAGCTCAGCAGCTTTGTAACATGTGGTTTTGCACACTGTTCAAACCTCAGATGTTTGTGTAAACAAGTGTGGAGGACACAAACTCACGGGGGGAGGAACGACATTTACTGTTGATGTGTCTGACATTTAGTCTCCATGAGTTCTCATAAGACTGAAGAACTCTGTGATCTCTAACATGCAGCTGTATGTTTTGAAATTATGTGTCTCATTCTCTGGACTTTACTAGACAACAAGTGAAGAACATATAACGAATATCATCTTTAAAGTGATGAATAATAACTCTGCCTCTGTGTCTTATAAAAAGACCGTACTTCTGAAAGGTCAGAGGGCAGCATCCACTCTGTGTTTACACAGTTTTGCAGGTTTAGCTCTTCTGAAGTTCAGCACCTGCTTCTTCAGCCAATCAGAAGCCAGTATTGTAGAGAGTTCATATTTCTTTTCATGCAGTTGAATAATTTTGAATGTTTAGGTGAATATTTATATTTAGAGTATTTTCTCGATCAGTGTCTTCAGTCCTGACCCTGAGTGCGTACATTTAAAAATAAAGTGATATAACTTCTTTTACATTACTGTGAACTTCTTGTACAGTTTGACAGCTGATTGTTGTCGTGTTTGTCGTCATATGAAGATCGTTTCCTAAAGAGGACTGAACAGTCATTTAGCCTCTGGCTCCATCCATGAATCTGATGTTTGCTGTATAATCTGTGCTGTTAATAGTGTAATGGAACATATAATTTGTACATATAATTTCATATGTAATTATGATGATCTTTACCCATTAAGATTTTAAATGAAACGATAAACAAAGGCCAAGAAAACTGAGTTAAACTCCTGAGTCTACTATATATTTGCACCATGAAGAAATGAATTGTTTGCACCAGTAATAAATAATCAAATATATCAAATTATCATCAATTATTTAAATAAATGAACCATTGCAACAAACAAAACAACAATTCAACAGACAGTTCTATAAAACTGTGGATGATTCAAAGTGCTGCTATAACTGCACAACAAAACTGCAGTGAGAAAAGCTTTGGATGTTCAGTTTAGTTATAATGACAGTTAAACAACTAAAATACTCGGTTAAGAAGGTGAGAAAAAGTTACATTTACTGGATCAGTTTAAGACCAAAATACATTTGAATGAATTACTGACATGGACACTTTGTGAAAAATTACTAAACAGTTCAGGCAAAATTTTACTAAAACCTTGAATTAAACTTGAAAGTTTTCATTTCAAGCACATCTTGATGTTTTCATTGAAACTCCACTGTGACTGTGTACACAGGAAAAACTACAAAATAATGTTTGTTTGTTTGTTTGTTTTTGTAAACACTGTGGACCGATCTGCATTTGTTATTGCTAAATTTAAATATTTGTTACTATTTAATGATCATAATCTCATTTGAACATAGGTTTCATTTAGTGGAGTCAGTTGTTCCCATGCATCATTCTGTAAGTGTGAGAATGAACTAAGATTAGAAAATGTCAAAATATAAAGTGTGATTTATTTTTATTCATCACAGCATCCTAAACTTTGCTGAACTTTTTGAAATATAAAATGAACTCGCTGAGTGTTGACTGTCATAACTCAAGAAAAGTTAAACTGGGCTGACCCAGTTGAAACTAATTTTAACAGTTTAAACCAGTTAAACCAGTTTACCTGGGTCAGACTTGTTACTGCATGATGTAAACAAACATACCACACCCTGCATCATGTGAATGGCTCTTGTTTGCTCTGTAAGAATATTGCTTTAGTGCCTCCCTTCACAGATGTGTCTGTATCAGGATGGGTCTAAACAACATGGTGTAAATGCAGTTGCTGGTGAGCCTCATTTCCTGTAGGAGGAGAAAAAGAGCAGAGATCTGTTTCCCTTCAGAGCACAGAGGTTGTTTCTGTTCAGATGAAGTCAAACTGTCTGACAGTCACTGAGAGACGGTGAAACGGCACAGCACATGAATCAAATGGATCAAACAAAAATCTGCTGTTCAGTCTGTTTGGATCTACTGAAGGATCCGGTGACTATTCCCTGTGGACACAGCTACTGCATGAACTGTATTAAAAGCTTCTGGGATGAAGAGGAAAAGAAGAAAATCTACAGCTGCCCTCAGTGCAGACAGACTTTCACAGCGAGGCCTGTCCTGGAGAAAAACACCATGTTCGCAGATTTAGTGGAGGAGCTGAAGAAGACTGGACTCCAAGCTGCTCCTGCTGATCACTGCTATGCTGGACCTGAAGATGTGGCCTGTGATGTCTGCACTGGAAGAAAAATGAAAGCCTTCAAGTCCTGTTTATTCTGTCTGGTCTCTTACTGTGAGAAACACCTTCAGCCTCATTATGATGTGGCTCCACTAAAGAAACACAAGCTGGTGGAGCCCTCCAAGAAGCTCCAGGAGAAGATCTGCTCTCGTCATGATGAGGTGATGAAGATGTTCTGCCGTACTGATCAGCAGAGTATCTGTTATCTCTGCTCTGTGGATGAACATAAAGGCCACGACACAGTCTCAGCTGCAGCAGAAAGGACTGAGAGGCAGAGAGAGCTGGAGGTGAGTCGACAAAACATCCAGCAGAGAATCCAGGACAGAGAGAAAGATGTGAAGCTGCTTCAACAGGAGGTGGAGGCCATCAATCAGTCTGCTGATCAAACAGTGGAGCACAGTGAGAAGATCTTCACTGAGCTGATCCATCTCATCCAGAAAAGAAGCTCTGATGTGAAGCAGCAGATCAGATCCCAGCAGGAAACTGAAGTGAGTCGAGTCAAAGAGCTTCAGGAGAAGCTGGAGCAGGAGATCACTGAGCTGAAGAGGAAAGATGCTGAGCTGAAGCAGCTCTCACACACAGAGGATCACATCCAGTTTCTACACAACTACCCCTCACTGTCAGCACTCAGTGAGTCTACAGACTCATCCAGCATCAATATCCGTCCTCTGAGCTACTTTGAGGATGTGACAGCAGCTGTGTCAGAGGTCAGAGATAAACTACAGGACATTCTGAGAGAGGAATGGACAAACATCTCACTGACAGTCACTGAAGTGGATGTTTCACTGTCAGATCCACCAGAGCCAAAGACCAGAGCTGGATTCTTAAAATATTCATGTGAAATCACACTGGATCCAAACACAGCAAACAAACAGCTGTTATTATCAGAGGGGAACAGAAAAGCAACATTAATGAAACAACAACAGTCTTATTCTGATCATCCAGAAAGATTCACTTGGTGGCAGGTCCTGAGTAGAGAGAGTCTGACTGGACGTTGTTACTGGGAGGTGGAGTGGAGAGGGAGAGGAGTTTGTGTAGCAGTCGCATACAAGAGTATCAGCAGAAAAGGAGTGGGTACTGAATGTGGATTTGGATATAATGACAAATCTTGGGCATTATATTGTAACAACAACAGTTATACATTTTGGTACAACAACATCCAAACTCCTGTCTCAGGTCCTCGTTCCTCCAGAGTAGGAGTGTACCTGGATCACAGAGCAGGTATTTTGTCCTTCTACAGCGTCTCTGAAACCATGACTCTCCTCCACAGAGTCCAGACCACATTCACTCAGCCGCTCTATGCTGGACTTTGGCTTTGTTATAGTTATGGAGACTCTGCTGAGTTGATTAAAGTGAAATAGACTGAAGTCTTTCATATTGTGGGTTTAAATCTGTATTTTAGTTTCATTTTATTTTCTCTCCATCATTTCTGCACAGAGATCAGCTGTCAGTCAAACATTATGGGTGGTACCTCCACATCTTCTAGTTGTTCTCTTGATGTTTCTGAGTTTTTAAAGGAGATCTTTCCTGTGACTGTTTATGGAGGCTATCACTGCTCATCATCATTTTGATTTACTAAAATATTTCTCCACATGAAAATGTAAACTTCTCTATCCTCTAAATGTTTCTGGAATATTTGTATTGAAAAATGTCGACATTTCTCTTTATGAGTTTGGCAGACCATGTGTGTGTGTTTGTGTTTGTTTTTGTCAAAATCATCAAACAAATGAGGAAAAACTGTGATTTTAATGAATGAATTCATATATTGTGTTGATGTTTTATTGTGTGAATAAACTGGAAGGTTTGACTATAAATCAAACTTTGAACAAAGTCTTTTCTTCTGTCTTCATTCCAGGATCTCACTCAAATCTGATGCAGAAAATATGAAACTAATCTGAGAGAATAACTGAAGCAGTTTTCCTCCTGAAGCATCACAAAGTTCAGAGTTCATGTTTAGAGCAGAAGATTCAGCAGTCGCTCTGTGACCTTTCAACTTTCTTCACTAAAACAGCTTCATTACAGAGAAACAAGTCACATTTTCTTCATGTTCTTAAGTCCTTTCAGATGTTTGTAATGGTCCTTGAATGCAGCATCAGTGTTACAGGTTGTGACTCCTGTGAACAAACTGACACAGTGTGATATTACACATATTTAAATCTGTCTTTACTGATGATGTTGAAGCTGCTGAAGGCTCAGTGAAGTTTTGTCTTCCTGCAGGTTAACAAGTGAAATCTGAAAGTGATGCACAACACAAGAGGGCGCCTTCATCCTGCTAACAGGGATGTAGAGGAGGTTAAAGCACCTCAGCTCAGTTTGTCCACATGTTTTACATTCTGCCATGTTTTTAGGCTGAATAAAGCCTTTATCATAAAGTGCATTGTGTCATAAATCATGGTAAACTGGATCAAAGCATCATTAGTCACTTATTTAGTTTGGACTGAAGTTACTGCTCAAATATTTCATCAGCAGCTCATCAACTTTGTATAATGTAGTGTTTATGGGCTACATTTAAACTACAGTATTACACTTGTTCACAACAAATCATTTCAAATGAAGTCTATTACAGTTTAACAACTAGTTGATGAGTACAGTGAAACAGTCATGGTGACCACAGAACAGCTGAAGACTGAACTGAGGTGAGGATGACACTCAGTGTTTAAAAGGTCACTTTCTGTTGTGTTCAAAGATTTCCTTCAGATATGGTCTTTAATCAGTAAAGCCAGTGATACAGCAGTGTCATTAGCTGTGTTATTGGCACCAGGCTGTGTTTATGTATGTATTTAATTCTGTCTGAGGATGTCTTCAGCATGAAATGATCATTTGCTCAGCTGCTGTGTCTCATCTCTTATCAGACATTGGTTGGAATGTCATTGGTCATAGCAGATGGCCCCGCCCCTCCCTGATCCTGGTTCTGTCTGAGGTTTCTTCGTATTAAAAGGGAGTTTTTCCTTCCCACTGTTCCCAAAGTGCTTGCTCATAGGAGGTCATATGATTGTTGGGTTTTTCGCTGTATGTATTATTGTATGGTTTACCTTACAATATAAAGCACCTTGAGGCAACTGTTGTTGTGATTTGAAGCTATATAAATAAAGTTTAATTGAATGGACACCGTCAAACTGCACGATGCAAATAAAATGACTAAAATCATCTTTCTTGTGGTTTATTGACTTCAGACCAGCAGACAAAGCCGACAGATTCTAAAGTTGGGGAGAAATCTCGATTGTGTACTAAAAAGTTTTTCTTGTTATCAATAGACATTTGGAATGACAGTGTTATGACGTGGACCGAAAACACAGACAAAGGAGAAAATCAAAGTAAAAAAAAAATGTAAAAAGAGGTGAACTGTTTCTTTTGGGCTGAAGTCAAAAATGGAAAACAATTAGGGCAGAACGTCCTGGGACAAACTAAACTACAAACTAAACTGGGAGCAGCTAAATTACTGTGATGACTGAAACATGAAACTGAACAGGAACATGAAGAAAAAAAACATGAGCATGAACCTGAGAAGTAGAAATAAAACGCTGTGAGCAGACGTGACTTGACATGGAGAAAACACACAACCTGACAAAGAACAGGGGAAGGCAGAGGACATGAATACACAGAAGGGTAATGAGGGAAGTGGAAACACAGCTGACACAAATGTACCTGAACGCCACAGGAAAAGTACAACTAAACACACTGATTATGGAACAGAATCCACAATAAAACAGGAACCATTGAGACATGAACTGGGACACGCAAGCTTGACACGAGACAGAGAGGGAACCTACAGACGAGGAGATAAAAAACAGACAAAGACTCAAACAAGGAGACGAAGGAGAAACATAAACTAGGTTAAATCTCAACTAAACCCTAACTAATACTAAACACCAGAACCTAACATATTTACAATGTAACATAAAGCAAACTCAACTCAGTTGTTGGTTGTTCTAAAGTAAAGCTCACAGTCTTAAGTGTTGATATTCAACACAAAGAAAAGCTCACGTCTTTGAATTTACTTACAATTAGTTTTTATAAATTCTGACCGTAGACAATTTTTACAGGTTTGATATTCTTGGACACTCGATATCAGGTGAAGCGATTTAATAAAAATTTTAAAATTTGTAATTTTATATGTCCCAATGAGTCATTTACACTAAACAGTGACAGTATAACAGATTTGTCATTTAGATCCCAAATTTCTGAGAGAAATAACTGAATTTAAAATATGGCAGACCTCAAATCAGACTTAATTGATAGAGATATATGCAAATGTGGTGGCACAAAGGTGGAAAACAGGTAAAGGCAACTAGATGGTGTTGACAGCGCCACCTGGGGAGGAAGTTACACCCCAGGAGAGGTTACAATAGCCAGTGCAAACGTAACAGTTACAAAAGGCACACGGGCTTGTTATTAACCCTTTCATGGATGATGGGGGCGATCGTGGCTCAAGAGTTGGGAGTTCGCCTTGTAATCGGAAGGTTGCCGGTTCGAGCCCCGGCTTGGACAGTCTCGGTCGTTGTGTCCTTGGGCAAGACACTTCACCCGTTGCCTACTGGTGGTGGTCAGAGGGCCCGGTGGCGCCAGTGTCCGGCAGCCTTGCCTCTGTCAGTGCGCCCCAGGGTGGCTGTGGCTACAATGTAGCTGCCATCACCAGTGTGTGAATGTGTGTGTGAATGGGTGGATGACTGAATGTAGTGTAAAGTGCTTTGAGGTCCTTAGGAACTAGTAAAGCGCTATACAAATACAGGCCATTTATCATGGATGAATTATGACAACCTCACTCAGGATTGTTTTCTTGAGTATTTTTATTCATCTTTAGTCATGAAAAAAGTTAAAAAAGAGTTTTTTTAACGTAGTTTTCAAAGAGTTTTTTACACGTCCACTTAGGTGGACAACATATGTTTCAACTTGTGAATTTGACACTGTGTGTTGTGTTTATGTGCAAGTAGACCATCAACACCGACACAAATACAAGAAAACAGCCTTTGAGTAGCTGTCCACTGTAGTGACCACTATGTGTGAAAGGATCAACAAGCAGAGGTGAGGAAGGTCAGTTTCATAAAACAAAGTTTAGACAAAATAACTGCAAATGTAGAGCTGCAGAAAAGAAACTCCTTAGATAGCAGGGCTGTCAACACAGAAGCGTGAATGAAAACACTTTCTTAGCAAACATTAATTAAATGAACAGGCTTCGCTGCAGTGATGGTGGAGACCGGCCACTTGGGGAGGCAACCTACAGCAAGTGAGAGCAGCTAAACAGATTCAGCACAAAGATGTAAACACAAAGCGTGGATCGTTCACCCGATGGCACGTACGCAGACACGCTGTCGGGGCTGAATGCTGACATCTCACATTTTCTGAAGCTGCAGGTTTTGTCACTCTCTGACCAAAATTCACTGAACGAGCAGCAAAAGAAGATCAAAACTGCTTCACGTTTGATGAACATCATCATAAAATCCCTCCTACCTTTGCTGTTTTGGTTCCACCACGTTAAAATCTCACCTCCTGCACAGCTCTCTCTCTCTCAGTGTACTTCAAGAACAGTTTCCCATCTCAAATCTGTTCTCTGCATTATTCACTTGCTCATTATGCACCAGTCTACCGTTGTGTACAGCGCTGTCAGGTGCTGTTTTTATAAAATAACCTCTGACAAAAAAGCCTCATTTCGGCTGTTCAATACTGAAGAAATCTAAACTTTTTAAAACGATGCCAAATTGCAAAACGCTTAGCTGTGTCTCTAGTAAATCCTCTGCACCTTTGCTCTGCTTCACTTCAGCAGCATCACGTAATCTTCATATGCTGAGTCAAAATTGGATCCAAATGGTGATTGAATCGAATCGGGACCTTGTGAATTGGAATCAAGATGATTGTAGAAATCAAAATAATCGATACCCAGCCCAAGATATAACCCCACATACAGCTGAGCCACAAAGTGAACCAACTCATCTAGTTACAACAACAGAGGACCAAATGCACCTAACCAGCCTGCACCAACCTGACATTTCTTCCCCCTCAGTTAAATGAATAGATGGAAGTTAAATGACTGCAGACATAAAAGCCACTAGTTCCCACACAACAGTTCCCTGACACAGTGTTAATTTGTTTAGTTTTTATCAACAGTTGTAGCAGACTAAGCTACCTGAGACATTGCATTGAATTATTGTTTATATCTTAATTATTTCACCTGACTGATTTCACCTCAGATATCTTGTTTTTTCCTTTTGGTAGATCAAAGCAGCTCGTGCTGTTTCTGCTTTCTTTTTCATGCCAAAAAGAAGAAGAATGCTTCAAAGAAGTGGAGTTCATGGTCTCAGTGGATTGTTGTTTGGAGATGTGTAATATTAGTGCATGCTACAGTTTGTTATTCAAAATTGTTCACTTGTTGTCTGTTTTGCTGACAAAGCATTCAAACTGAGCAGAATACAGAAAGAGCAGAGATTACAAAACAAATCAGGAAATGACTTCAAACTTACTGAGAGCAAGGCCTCTGTTACAAATCTGTCTCATACAAAAACATGCTGTACAGGTCCAATATGGTAAGTGTTCACGGGAATCCAACAGCTGGCTCTACCTGAACCACTTAAATATTTTATAAAGTCACTGAGTCAACAGTTTCTAATGTTTGTTTTCTTAATTGCAGTTAAAGTGTGGCTGGTAAAGATGAAAACACATACAGAATGTAAACTGTCTGAGTTTGTGAAATTTGTTAATAACAAACGACACAAAAACAAAGATAAACAACACAAACAGGCTCTTAATATTCATTAATAATTAGAAAACATCTAAACATCCTGGTCGTGGATTTTTACAGTCTTAGTTTCGCTCACTGTCATCTTCATAATCATCATGATCAACATATGACAGGGGGAGGTCCTGAGGTGGGCGGGGCTGTCTCTGGTGATGTCACCATGAATGGCAGGAACAGCGTTTGCCACATGTTGCTGAAACATCACAGCACACTGGTGTAGTTTCATTTCCAGCTGTTTAACATTTGACACGTCAACACTGAGGCGAACAAGAAGAAACAGTGTTGGGTCTAAAATAACTGGCAGGAAGTAACCAGTAACCAGTAGTTAGAAAGTGGATGGCATGTGTTTATAGTGACTGCGTTATGGTTACTACAGTTAGGTAACTATAGTTACCAAAAGCAGAAGCACACAGACCAACAGGGATCAGATGATGAATGTTACAGGAACTCGCTCATCTGTGGTGATCACTGAGTGCTGCTGTGTTCTTTTATTGGAGTTGGCTGGTTGGACAGTCGAATAGTGAAAATGACTTAAAGAGGTCTAGAATATCACTACTATTAAACATTAGAGCTCAAGTTTGGATCATTTAGATCTAAAAAGAATTTCAGCAATCCAGTGAACAGACAGGAGTTTAGAGGACAGGTTGGTGTTAGATTTCAAAATTACAGCCAATGAGATGTTGCATGGTGGAGCATCTTCTGATTATTAATGAATACAGTATGTTATCATTTTCAATTCAGGTGTCAAAGTAATTTGACAAACTTGAAGTTGCCAAAGATTTAAAAAAGTGATAATTATAGTGAAGAAAATCTCTTTTTCATCTGTTTATTCAAACATTTTAAACCTCAGCTGTCTCAGTCCTTCTATAACGTTCTGCAACTACGACTAACCTGAGGAGGCTTGGATTTGGTTGCAGGCGTCCCTGAACATCCTCCTCAGCAGCACACATGTGGGTACCATATAACATCACACTTCTTGCTGAGCTTTGCTTCCTCACAAGACTAAAGGTGGCATCCTGTGTCACACAGTCTTATCATCATCCACCTGGAGAAGAAACATTTACAGTAATCCTGGTTTTGTTTTCTGATCCTGTAAAAAGATTGAGGTCAGCAAAGCCCAGAGAACACAAGATACACAAGGTCCAACATTCAGACTCAAACAGCTTTCATCAATGAAGAGCACCAGGTTGGTCCAATTATACTAGATATCATCATACATCACATTACTGTGTATGAATAATAACCAAGAAACAAACTCAGAGATGCTGAGGATGTGGTCCCATCATCAGACTGTAAACAAACATCTACCAGACTTCTTTGTTGGAACAGGTAATGCCTAAAATAGGGCTGATTCTCCCATCAGGGATCTGTACAGTGTATTAACCTGTGGTATAAGCAGCAGTCACTGAAATAAGAATAAGAATAACTTTATTTATCCCGAGGGAAATTCTTTTGTCATGTACATGCTCAAAGCAGCAGGAGAGACAGAGGAACAGATGAATAAGATATACAATATATACAATAAGAATAGTAGTGTACAGTAATATACAGTAGGATAGTGCAAGACATAGTATCAAATAACTCTAACGAAGTAATATATATAACTATATCCTGGAGAATAAATAACTTAACTATCAGTGCAGGCGATTCTATAAAGTGACATATTATTGTGCAATTGAATAAAGGGAGTAGCAGCGTATGATGGGGGGATGAAACAAATATTCAATAAGGTACTGTTGGGTAATATTGCACGGTCTGGAAGGGAACAGAATAACATTGGTAACAGTCTCAGGAAAATCAGCTACAGAGTGAGGAAGAGTTAAACAGTCTTATAGCCACCGGTACAAAGGATTTCCTGTGGCGGTCAGTTCTGCATTCTGGGGCAGTGAGTCTTTTGCTGCGTTTGCTCCGATGCTCCATCATGGAGGAGTGCATGGGGTGACAGGGGTTGTCCATGATACAAAGAAGCTTTTTTAGCATTCTCCTCTCAGACACCTCCTCCAGGTTCTCCAGTCTGACACCCAGGACAGAACCAGCCTTTTGAATCACTTTGTTCAGCCTGTTGGCATCAGCTGTCTTCACCCCACTGCCCCAGCACACAGCTGCAGAGAACACAGCGCTCTCTACCACAGAGTGATAGAACATGGTCAGCATTTTCCTACAAACGTTAAAGGACCTGAGCCGCCTCAGTAGGAGAAGCCGACTCTGCCCTTTTTTAAAGACAGCATTGGTGCTCTTGGTCCAGTCCAGTTTACAGTCCAAGTGTACCCCCAGGTACCGGTAGTCCTCCACGATCTCTACATCAGCCCCCTCTGATGGTGACAGCGGTAGGAGGAGGAGCTTCCTAAAGTCCATAATCAGTTCTTTTGTCTTTGTGATGTTAAGTTGTAGGTGGTTTAGCTCACACCACTCGACAAAGCTGTCCACCACACTCCTGCGCTCCTCCTCCTGTCCATCCCTGATACAACCCACAATGGCAGAGTCATCCGAGAATTTCTGCAGATGACATGACTGAGACTTGTACCTGAAGTCAGATGTGTAGAGGGTGAAGAGGAAGAGAAATATTACTGTTTCACATAATAAGATCTACTTCATAAAAACCAGGGTGGGAGGATTTTAGATGACCTCTGAAAACTGACTCACCTCTGCGAGTGTGAGGCTGTTCCTCCAACCTCAAAAAAAATCTGAGTCTCCAGTCACAGACAAAAACAAATATCCAGCAGGGCGATGGTAAACGCTGACTGGGTGGATGCTGGAGGTTGCTGGTCACACACATTAGCAGAGTGCTTCTAGTTCCCACTGACCCATGTGGACAGTGACTGTGGAGAGCTGCCCTGGCAAACTGAAAAAGGGAAATAAAATTTAAAAAGCCAAACAGGATTTCCGTAAAGACCATCTTGGAATCAGTAATCAAAGATGGATCACAAACTTATAGAAAATCATTGGTTCATCAAATAAATATGAACAGGTTCCTTAACTGTAAGCAGTTAAGATGTGATTTGATTCCCATCCTTCATGTACACAGCACATTTGTCAGGGCCTTCAGGTAAATACAGGAATAATCTCAGGTAACATGGCTTATTGTAGGAATTCTGTGAGAAAGGTTGCTCTAATATTAATACAAAATCCAAGGACAAAGCAACAGCTCAGATTTCTTGAACAATTTTTAAAAAAACGTCAGCCTATCGATCCATTTTCTTCTTTAATTCAGGGTCACAGTGGGAGGGTTGGTGGGTGGGAGGAGGGCTCGGGCCTGTCCCAGTAATTATAGGTAGAGTACACCTGGACAGGTCACCAGTCTGTCGCAGCACTAACAGAGACAGACATCAGAGTAACAAGTCTGTTTAAAATGACTGCAAGCTTGCTACAGCTGCATATGTGACCATGTGTTTCTGTGCATACAGTCCACTGCAGGAAGCTGCTGTCAATGTTTTTGAGTCCACTTTAAACAGACCTCACAAAAGGCTGATGGAGCTCGTCCAGTAGTCTGAATTAAGAATGAAACCTTTGGCCAGGGATTAATCCAGCACATCTCCTCACCACCTTCATTTTAACGGTCCTGGAGTGTGTACTCTTAAGTATTTTTCCCAAACCTGAATAAAAAATACTGATATTTAATAAAATACTTGGTTAAGTAGGTGAGAAAAAGTTACAGTTACTGGATCAGTTTAAGACCAAAATACATTCAAATGAATTACTGACATGGACACTTTGTGAAAAATTACTAAACAGTTCATGCAACAATTTTACTAAAACCTTTGAATTAAACTTCAAAGTTTTCCTTTCGAGCACATCTTGATGTTTTCTTTTAAACTTCACTGTGACTGTGTACACAGGAAAAACTACAAAAATATGTTTGTTTGTTTGTTTTTGTAAACACTGTGGAGCGATCTGCATTTGTTATTGCTAAATTTAAATATTTGTGTTAGGAGTTGGTGGGGTTTCTCTGGTGTGGTGTCACGGGGTCTGCTTCTGTTTTCAGCTCAGGTAGGCGGGGTGGTGTGTCACGGGATGCTGACACACCGGCGGTGCATCAGACGTCATTTGATGGAGCGTTACTTAGGAGCAGCGCGACTGACGTCTGGTGTCGGAGTATTGCCACCTCCTCGTGGGTAACGTGTTTAATTCTCCGCGGTGTGCATTACGGCCAACCTATGTCTTGGATTTTGTTTGCTTACCTGTTGTCCTGTATCCTCAGCCGGATCCATCACCCGCTTACCTGTCAGCTGTTTGTGAAGCCGCATTTCCGGGATCACTACGGAGATCAATTACAGCGTTTCTCCCACATCCCGAGAATCCTCGCCCGAGCCCGTACAGCCAGTGTGACAAGTGAGCTCTCCAACTCTCCCCATGTTTATTGCTGTTTCTTAACGGTGGTTTGGCATCTCCCCCTAAAGTTTCGTTTTCTTTTTCTTATAGATCCACGCTGCGTGCGCGGGTAACCCCTTTCCCTCCGAATGCGTGTCAGCCTCCTCCCCTGGTTTCCCTCTGTTTATTCCTCAGTATAATCTCATCCCGTGTAAATAAGTTTGACACAGCAAATAAAGAGCACTCCCTGCATTTTCTGCGCTTTTGTGTATTCTGCCATAGAGTCCGTTCACTCAGCATAACAATTTGTTACTATTTAATGATCATAATTTCATTTGAACATAGGTTTGATTTAGTGGAGTCAGTTGTTCCCATGCATCATTCTGTAAGTGTGAGAATGAACTAAGATTAGAAAATGTCAAAATATAAAGTGTGATTTATTTTTATTCATCACAGCATCCTAAACTTTGCTGAACTTTTTGAAATATAAAATGAACTCGCTGAGTGTTGACTGTCACATTTCAAAGCACCAAGTAAAGATAAACTATTAAACTTTAACTGGGTCAGACTTGTTACTGCATGTTGTAACCAAACATACCACACCCTGCATCATGTGATTGGCTCTTGTTTGCTCTGTAAGAATATTTCTTTAGTGCCTCCCTTCACAGATGTGTCTGTATCAGGATGGGTCTAAACAACATGGTGTAAATGCAGTTGCTGGTGAGCCTCATTTCCTGTAGGAGGTGAACAAGAGCAGAGATCTGTTTCCCTTCAGAGCCCAGAGGTTGTTTCTGTTCAGAGGAAGTGAAACTGTCTGACAGTAACTGAGAGACGGTGAAACGGCACAGCACATGAATCAAATGGATCAAACAAAAATCTGCTGTTCAGTCTGTTTGGATCTACTGAAGGATCCGGTGGCTATTCCCTGTGGACACAGCTACTGCATGAACTGTATTAAAAGCTTCTGGGATGAAGAGGAAAAGAAGAAAATCTACAGCTGCCCTCAGTGCAGACAGACTTTCACAGCGAGGCCTGTCCTGGTGAAAAACACCATGTTAGCAGATTTAGTGGAGGAGCTGAAGAAGACTGGACTCCAAGCTGCTCCTGCTGATCACTGCTATGCTGGACCTGAAGATGTGGCCTGTGATGTCTGCACTGGAAGAAAAATGAAAGCCTTCAAGTCCTGTTTAGTCTGTTTGACATCTTACTGTGAGAAACACCTTCAGACTCATTATGATGTGGCTCCATTAAAGAAACACAAGCTGGTGGAACCATCCAAGAAGCTCCAGGAGAACATCTGCTCTCGTCATGATGAGGTGATGAAGATGTTCTGCCGTACTGATCAGCAGAGTATCTGTTATCTCTGCTCTGTGGATGAACATAAAGGCCACGACACAGTCTCAGCTGCAGCAGAAAGGACTGAGAGGCAGAGAGAGCTGGAGGTGAGTCGACAAAACATCCAGCAGAGAATCCAGGACAGAGAGAAAGATGTGAAGCTGCTTCAACAGGAGGTGGAGGCCATCAATCAGTCTGCTGATCAAACAGTGGAGCACAGTGAGAAGATCTTCACTGAGCTGATCCATCTCATCCAGAAAAGAAGCTCTGATGTGAAGCAGCAGATCAGATCCCAGCAGGAAACTGAAGTGAGTCGAGTCAAAGAGCTTCAGGAGAAGCTGGAGCAGGAGATCACTGAGCTGAAGAGGAAAGATGCTGAGCTGAAGCAGCTCTCACACACAGAGGATCACATCCAGTTTCTACACAACTACCCCTCACTGTCAGCACTCAGTGAGTCTACAGACTCATCCAGCATCAATATCCGTCCTCTGAGCTACTTTGAGGATGTGACAGCAGCTGTGTCAGAGGTCAGAGATAAACTACAGGACATTCTGAGAGAGGAATGGACAAACATCTCACTGACAGTCACTGAAGTGGATGTTTTACTGTCAGATCCACCAGAGCCAAAGACCAGAGCTGGATTCTTAAAATATTCATGTGAAATCACACTGGATCCAAACACAGCACACGAAGAGCTGTTATTATCAGAGGGGAACAGAAAAGTAACAAACATGTATCAACAACAGTCTTATTCTGATCATTCAGACAGATTCATTTATTGGTGTCAGGTCCTGAGTAGAGAGAGTCTGACTGGACGTTGTTACTGGGAGGTGGAGTGGAGAGGGAGAGGAGTTGATGTAGCAGTCGCATACAAGAATATCAGCAGAAAAGGAGATGAATGCTGTTTTGGATATAATGACAAATCTTGGTCATTAGATTGTAACAACAACAGTTATACATTTCGGTACAACAACATCCAAACTCATGTCTCAGGTCCTCGTTCCTCCAGAGTAGGAGTGTACCTGGATCACAGAGCAGGTATTTTGTCCTTCTACAGCGTCTCTGAAACCATGACTCTCCTCCACAGAGTCCAGACCACATTCACTCAGCCGCTCTATGCTGGACTGGGGGTTTACTATGGAGCCACAGCTGAGTTGATTAAAGTGAAATAGACTGAAGTCTTTCATATTGTGGGTTTAAATCTGTATTTTAGTTTCATTTTATTTTCTCTCCATCATTTCTGCACAGAGATCAGCTGTCAGTCAAACATTATGGGTGGTACCTCCACATCTTCTAGTTGTTCTCTTGATGTTTCTGAGTTTTTAAAGGAGATCTTTCCTGTGACTGTTTATGGAGGCTATCACTGCTCATCATCATTTTGATTTACTAAAATATTTCTCCACATGAAAATGTAAACTTCTCTATCCTCTAAATGTTTCTGGAAGATTTGTATTGAAAAATGTCGACATTTCTCTTTATGAGTATGGCAGACCATGTGTGTGTGTTTGTGTTTGTTTTTGTCAAAATCATCAAACAAATGAGGAAAAACTGTGATTTTAATGAATGAATTCATATATTGTGTTGATGTTTTATTGTGTGAATAAACTGGAAGGTTTGACTATAAATCAAACTTTGAACAAAGTCTTTTCTTCTGTCTTCATTCCAGGATCTCACTCAAATCTGATGCAGAAAATATGAAACTAATCTGAGAGAATAACTGAAGCAGTTTTCCTCCTGAAGCATCACAAAGTTCAGAGTTCATGTTTAGAGCAGAAGATTCAGCAGTCGCTCTGTGACCTTTCAACTTTCTTCACTAAAACAGCTTCATTACAGAGAAACAAGTCACATTTTCTTCATGTTCTTAAGTCCTTTCAGATGTTTGTAATGGTCCTTGAATGCAGCATCAAAAAAAATATAATATTTGTCAAAAATGTCAAAATAGTCTGTTGGATATTAAAGCAGCATTTATTAGAGTAAGAACAGATACTTGTGTCCTTCATTTGATCCCCGTCAATTTACAGAAGACTTAAGGACCCTTTGACTTCTAACATACAGCTGCATGTTTACAATTTTATTATTTATTGATTTCCAGCAAAGCGAGACTTTACTGATTAAAGACATATAATCAGACATATTACTGTTACTTTCTGAAAAAGACTCACATAAAGCAGATTTATCACAAGCAAACATCAAGACACATCCTTCATGGCTTAAAGTTGCAGTGGGACTCTTTCGCCATCTGGTGGTTGTAACAGTTATGACAACTGTTCCTGCATATATGTCCCTCCTCAGTGTGAAGAAGACTGGACTCCAAGCTGCTCCTGCTGATCACTGCGTGTTCCTCCTGTGTCTAAAATCTATTTCCATTATGAATCAGGAAACTGTTTGCACCAATCATAAAGGCAATAAAATACGTCACACACTAAGAAATAACAAAAAGGAATTGTGGATTTCAAGGAGATTTTTCCCTCGTTTTTTGAAATCATAAGAATACAAACTAATGCAAGACTGTCATGTTTTCATAAGTTTGTAGAGACACTGTTCTGTTGTATTCTAGGACATCAGTCACTTTTTAAATGCATGCTACTCCTCCTCATCATCATCATCATCATCATCAGCACCCATGACCTCCTTTTAGTCTTTGTTTTGTTATTTTTCAGAGTTCAGGAGACGTTCTTATGGGATTTCCACAGTGTACAAGTACTGTTTAGACCCTTTACCTAAAAGAAAAGAGTAAAGTACAAAGTAGATTTACTCACTGCAGGAAAATAATGCCTCAATCTGATATATTGTCTTATATGACAAACTGAAAGTGATGCATCAAAGTGTAAGCAGCATTTTCCTGTTACAGCTGGTCTAGATGGAACTGATCTGATCTCCTTTATGTACAGGTAGATATCCAGTGGGTTTGCTAAGGGTCACAGATGAGGGGCTGTGTGAGATGTTTAATCAACACGTTCTCACTCCCAACTCGTCAAATGTGTGACGCATGGTCAGGCTCCCTCTGCTTCACTTATCGACGTGCAGGGTCCTCTCATTGAATACTATGCTGCTCCCTTAACGTTGCTTATTGACGACAAGAGATTGCGCGGAAGAGCCTGTTGTCTGTATATTTATATATTTCCGAAATCACATTGTAGTGACGTATACTGAACACAATAAATTATATAATGTAAACAACTACCTGAAAAACATGTAGAACGATACTTTTGTATCGTTTATTGCATTTATGGAGGGAGTGATGTATGCTGGGTAATGGCACAGCTAGCGACTGGGTGACTTTATTCACCCGCTTCGGCTGTTATCAGTCCATACAATGGGCGTTATTAGCACAAATCAGTCCCATAGATATGGGCCATCTCCTGCTAGATTGTTCAGAAGGTTGTTATCATCCATCCAGATGGAGGATCACTAACAGGAGCGTGGGAAGACTCCAGAATCCACTCTGGCTGGAATCCGGTGGATGCAGCAGTGTTTACAGGTAAGACCATTTAAACGGACAGCATTTATAGAATGACTATTAAAAGTCAGCGAGTGTCAATAATGTTAATGTGGTTATGTTAGTAATACACCGAGTGCTAATATAACAGCTTTAAGATGCATTTGTAGATATTATTACGTGTTTTACCGTCTTTATGGTGCTAGCTTAAAGTTACGGTGTAAACGTTAGCTTATATTGGAGTAAAGCTGTTACTGTTTAAACGATGTTAGCACAGAAATATTAGCTTCTGTCATGACTGATGAAGTTACTAGTTAATAAAGTTTCCAGTAAAGTGTTTAATCGCAGCCACAGATTGACAGCAAATATCTCGATTAGCTTCAGTGCATCTGTAATAAATATGTGCAAGTTTCAGTGCTTCGTTTAAACTGTATGATACTTATACTGACCCAGGGTCAGTGTAAAATACAATCCTAGCTGGGTGAACAAAGCCTGGCTCCTTTAATCCTGCATGACAAACCTCAGGATGCAGGTTATTATTACTCTTTCCTGCTGGCACACCTGTCACACCTGAGAGTCAGCTAGAAACGTACAGTGACGTGGACATCATGCAAAGACTGCCAGACTCTGTAATACTGTAAATGATCAGTGACTCAGGTTAACACTAAACTTTAAACAGTCCCTCTGTGTCTCTGTGTGCTGAACATTTAGGATTGAGTCAGGCTGCATCAGCTGAAGCTGTTATTTGTATATATCGGTATTTTTTTAAATTCAGGTGTGGGGAAAATACATAAGACTGCAGTGAAGCGATGCACCAGATTAATCCCTGGCCAAAGGTATCGTACTTAAATCAGAGTACTGATCCAGCCACATCAGCCTTTTGTGAGGTCTGTTTAAAGTAGACTTAAAATGAACTGCAGGTTCCTCAGAGGTGGACTGTGAGCACAGAAACACATGTTCATACATACAGCTGCAGCAAACTTACATTAATTTTAAATAGATTTGTTACTCTGACGTCTGTCTCTGTGTTAGTCCTCTGACAGACTGGTGACCTGTCCAGGTGTGCTCTACCTATGACTACTGGGACAGGCTCTAGCCTCTGTAATAGAAATTTTCTGTTATTCTCATTTAAAGTTTTTAAGTGCTTATGCATATGCTTAGTGACACTGTTATAGACTGTTCAGTGAAAGTTTCTAAAACTAGATGAACTTCAGCAGTTTGAGAAAACAAATCCCTTTACAGGTGCTGATAAGGCCAAGGGCACAAAACAGCGTAACCATTGATCCGTTAGGTTTCATAACGAGACACGTGAAGTGTGGTAGGATCAGTTTGTAACTTCCTTGGAATGCATAAAGGAGCAGGAGCACCACTTCTGTGGCAGCGCTGACATGACTGAACTGTGATGTTTGATGTGTGTTGGCTCTCCTGCGCGCAGTAATAAATAGCTTGATCACAGCTCTTTCTGTGTTGCAGACTTTATTTAAAAAATTCCACGACACTCCCCACCCTCCCACTGTGAAGCTGAATTGAATATTCAGAAGACATTTGTTTAAATAGTTCTAGAAATCTGAGCTGTTGGTGTGTCCTTGGATTGTGTGGTAATAATATTAGAGCTGACAATCTTTCTTACTGAATCTCTACTATGAGTCATGTTACCTGAGATTAATTCTATGTTTACCTGTCAGCCTGGACAAATGTGCTGTGTGAAGGAAATTAAATGAAATCAGATCTGAACTGCGTGCATTTAAGGAACCTGTTCATATTTAATTGAAATATGAACCAGTGTTTTTTATTGCTGATTCCAAGATAGTCTTTGTGGAAATCCTGTTTGGCTTTTTGTTATTTTAATTCTCTTTTCCATTTTCCAGAACAGTTCTCCACAGTCGCTGTCCACATGGGTCAGTGGGACCAAGAAGCACTCTGCTAATGTGTGGACTCTGACCAGCAACATCCAGCAAGACCCAGACAGCGTTTTCTATCTCCCAGCTGGAGTTTTTTGTTTGTCTGTGACTGGAGAGTCAGATTTTTGTTGAGCTTCACACTTGCAGAGGTAAGTCAGTTTGCAGAGATCCCTCCCACCCTGGCTTTTATGTGCTAGATTTCTTATCTGAAACAGTAATATTTCAGTGACTGCTGCTTATACCACAGGTTAATACACTCTACTGATCCCTGATGGGAGAATCATCACCTCTGACAGCAAAGAAGCCTGGTGGATGTTTGTTTACAGTCTGATGATGGGACATCACGCTCTGCATCTTCAAAGTTTACCTCCTCATTATTATTCATACCCAGTAATGTGAAGTATGCTTATATCTACTATAACTGAACCAACCTGGTGCTCTTCATTTATGGAGGCTGTTGAGTCTGAATGTTGGATGTTGTGTATCTCGTGTTCTCTGGGCTTTGTTGTCCTCAGTCTTTTTGCAGGATCAGAAAACAAAACCAGGAGGCGTGTAAATGTTTCTTCTCCATGATGTTTCTTCAAATGTTTCTTCTGGATGATGATAAGACCGTGACACGGGATGCCACCTTTGGTCTTGTGATGAAGCAAAGCTCAGGAAGAAGTGTAATTAAATGGTACCCACATGTGTGCTGCTGAGAAGGATGTACAGGGGCACCTGCAGCCAAATCCAAGCCTCAGGTTAGTTGTAGTTGCAGAACGCTATAGGACTGAGACAGCTGAGGCATCAAATGTTTGATTAAACAGATGAAAAATAAAATTATCACTTCTTAAAATCTGTAGCAACTTCAAGTCTGTCAGCGTGCTGAGCATGCTCAGAATGTGACAATATATTTTTGTTCAATATTTAATTTCTTTCAGTTGCAATTGTTAAATGAAAAAAAATGTATTCTTATAATTTAGCAAACTAATTTATCAAAAAAAAAAATATATATATACATATATCTGTATTAGTTTTAATAAATTAATTTGACACCTGAATTGAAAATACCGTATTGTATTCATACAGAATCAGTATCATTGTTTGTCTGTTCACTGATTGTTGACACTAAGAGCTAGTTTGATCTGTTTAGATCTAAAGTATTCAAAGTTGAGCTCTAATGGTTCTTCACCCCTGTGTGTGTGATATGTGATTTCCTACATGCTGGCAGAGCGGCAGTTTGTGCTCACAGATGGTGACGGTGTGGAGAGACGGTGGTGTTTCCTCAGAAGAACCAGCAGAGTCACAAAGGACACCAGTCCATCTCACCATCTCGACTTGCTGACTGATGCTCGTCTGCACTACACAGAGGAAATCAACTGACCGAGGTTTGTCCAGTGCAGTGTTATGAAATGTATATTTGTTTTATGCTTACAGATATGTTTTTCTTGACAGAGGCTCTGCAGAGTTTAGACAAAGCAGAGAAAATATGTGCTTTACATTTTACTGTGATTTACTGAGATATTTCTTGCCTGATGTTCAGCAGGAATGGAGAAATAGAATCAAAGGGAGAAGTTTTTGCTGTTTTTGTAATGATGTAAGTAAATCTTGAATATTATATATTTGCTTGGTTATATTAGGAGTGTTTCTGAGTGAGGGAGAGAGGAGTCATCATCCAGGTAAAGTGACGTAGATCAGTGGATACACTTGTCTCCCCTTTAAAGGAGACGATCCAAGTCATCCTTAAATGTTAGTGCTTTCAAATACACAAACATTTTTAAAGGACAAAAATGAACATCCAACTTTGACTGTAATACAAAATAAATCTTTGCATGTGTGTTTTCAAACTCTCAGATGGGCAGCATATCAGTCTTGGACTGTGTAACCTGCCGGAGCAGCACTGGATGATCACCACACGTGAGCATGTTCCTGCAACATTCAGCATCTGATCTGTCATCTGTGTGCTTCTGCTTTTGGTAAGTAGAGTTACCCAACTACAGTAACTCTAAACACATGCCATCCATTTCCAATGGCCTGGTTACTTCCTGTCAGTTATTTTAGAAACCATGTGGTCACCTGACCTAACACTGTTTCTTCTTCTTCCCCTTAATGTTGAAGTGTCAAACAGCTGGAGAGGAAACTACACCAGTGTACTGGGATGTTTCAGCAACACGTGCCAGATGCTGTTCCTTCATGGTGACATCATCAGAGACAGCCCCGCCCACCTCAGGACCTCGCCATTGATCATGATGATTATAATGATGACAGCGAGCGGAACTAAGACTGTAAAAATCCACGACCAGAATGTTTCGATGTTTTCTAATTATTAATGAATACTGAGTTTTTGTCTCTCTCTTTTTTTCCTCATTTGTTACTAACAAAGTTCACCAAACTCACACAGTTTACATTCTGTATGTTTCCATCAAGGTTTATTTTCTTAGAAATCATCGTTTTTCTCCTTTTCTCTTTTTCTCTTTTGTAATTGATGATAATACAGTGAATATACTTTTATTGCGTCACACATTGCTTTAAGTTTTTCAGAGTCCAGTTATTTTTTACTGCTGTTTGAATTCTCTGTATGTTTGACCCTGTAGACTGTTTGATGGACTGCTTGTCTTCCTGTTTGTAACCGCCGCCTGTTTTTGACTAAAGATTTGGATTTCTGACTTTAACACAGCCTCTGCGTGTCCTCCCTTTGTGTCCTCTTCCTCTGTGAATGTGTTGCATGTGTCACAGATTCATTTTATTAACAGCTTTCCCACAGTGAGTTGCATCAGCATTCATTCACAGCACATTTCAGAAGGATTCAGATTAATACAGTGATCTTATAGTCAGAATGATCCTGACAGAGTGCCATTGTAAATGATCTTTCATCAGGTACATTTTAAAGTTCAGTATTTCAAAGCAGGAGTTATGAGGAATCATATTGGAATTAGGACTGTAACAATATGTACTTACAAAGTCTAATTTTTTTAATTATGCTAGAATATTGGAAGGCAATCAACTTTTAGTGTTTTCCGCATATTAATTATTCTGAAATAGAGACGGTGAGCCTAACTGTACAGAAGCACACTAAACAACTGACAATCTAACAGACATCATTGGCCCGAGCCGTCATGCACAGTGAGTCTGATCCTTTGCTGTGAGAGTCTGACAAGCATGTTTCTGGTCAGTTTGGAAGAAATAATATCACAATGTTGATCTTTTTTCAACATTCCTTCTCTTTTACAACATAAACTGTGATCAAAGCTACTTATGTTCACAGCATGTAATAATACTGACAGTCCAGGGCATTGTGGTCTGTTGAGCTAGGGTTAGGGTTAGCAATTCAGACATATGTAATCAATATTAAACGTCTCTGACGTGGGCCACTGTCCGCAGTGTTGGGAAATCCATACCAGGCTGGAACGAGTCAAGGTAGGTGAGCATCCACGAGACGACACAGCAGATGCATCCTACTAATACTGACAGGACCAGGAGACTCCAGAAACCGAGCATCTTCTCTTCAGTGCCATCCTCTCCTGTCACCCTCTCTGCCCGCAGCTCTTTGAGTATGGGGTAGATAAGGGCGCAGAGAAACCCTTATTACTAATTTGTATTATAATTCAATTTTCATGAAATATTCATATTCAGTATCGGTCCTTTTAAATTATAACCACGTATCCACCCAGGCTCATGGTGGGGCAGGGCTCTGTCCTGGAATGCTTGAGTACAAGGTAATGTACACATGACCAGGTATCCAGTCTGTCAGAATTGTTTTCAATATTTGGTTCAAAAATATGAGTGAAAACAAAAATCCAACTAGGATTCTTGCATATGATGAATGAAGTCTGTCTTTGACTGTATTGTCCAGCTGATCCATCAAACCCCCAGCAGGTGAACCTTATGCATGACATAACACGGCAACAATGTAAAAAATTAAACAGCAACAGTCTAAATGTAAAGTGCATTCTAAAGTCCTCTTCAATAAATTATATGCAAAGAGTCATTCAGGACTGTAAAACATGAACTACAGAACCCAGAGTCTTCATCATTAAATCTCTGGTTGCTTCATTTTTCTATCCTATATCAGATACTTTAAAGGTTAGGTTAGGTAAAGTTGCACTGTCATTGTGAGGCAAAGTGCTTTATGTGTGTGTGTGCGTGTCATGAACGGCTATAAAAGGCCTATAATTAAAGAACAAAGCGGGGTTTGAGTTCGAGTTGCGGCAGACTGTCACTACTTGTAAATGGAACGCAGCCTTCCTACGGCGGACAGCTAATAACAGGAATCGGACGCGGTCCACCCAAGTCCACAGCAACCACCATAGCAACCGCCTAGCATGACCTTAAAAACATATTCTGTCTTCATAACTATCAAAAACGTGAAATGAGTTGCAAAGTGTGAAAGTGTTACAGCTGTAGAGAGCTATGGCGGTATCTTTGGAAGCTGTTTACATAGCTAATAATATACGATGTAACCATGGAGACAATCAGTCACGTGAGCTAGCGGCGCACGTTTACTACAGTAAATAAGGTGATTGTGTGCACAGCGCGTCCACAGGCTGCACAGGGTAAAGACGTTACTTCAATATTGTTTTATATTGATATATATTTGCCTTCTGTTGACCATCACCTCAGGTTCACCATTACAGTTTCAGCATACAAATGCACACTGTCTAAATATGAACACATTCAAAAAACAAAATCATGTCTCAGAAATAAGCACAGCTGTTCATGTTTGTCATTATAGTTTTATTTGTAAGAAAATTATGAACTTCATATTGTGCATCAAATAAAAGAACATTTCACAACTCTGAGTCAACAGAAACAGGTAACAGAAATGTCTCTAATGTAGACATGTACAGTGTAGTGTAAGCATTAAAAGATCATAAAGGAAACACTAACATTTATGTGAAACTAATTGTAATAAAAAATGAACAGGTGCTTTATAGATTTAAAAGAAAGAATCTGAAAACAACACTTTTTTGGTCTAAGTGATCAAAGTAGAAAACAGAACTGATGTTCAAGAACAAACCGTAGCTGCACTAATATTACACATCTCCATTGTTGTGGTGAACAGACATGTTGCTTTTAAAACCACATGCAGTGTGTGACCATGACTGTTCATTGAGACCATGAACGCCACCTCGCTGAAGCAGTCTTCTTCTTCTTCTTCTTCTTCTTCTTCTTCTCATTAAAATAGAAGCAGAAGGAGCACGAGCTGCTTTGATCTACTGAAAGGAAAAAGCAGAACATCTGAGCTGAAACCAGTCAGCTGAAATCTTTAAGACAGGAACAATCATTCAATGCAGTGTCTCAGGTGGCTTAGTCTGTTACAACTGTTGATACAAGCTAAATACGGTTAACACACAGTGTCAGGGAACTCCAGTGTGGGAACTAGTGGCTTTAGGTTTGTAGTCATTTAACCTTCATCCATTCATTCCTTTAATTCAGGAGGAAGAAATGCCAGGTTGGTGCAGGCTGGTTACATGCATTTGGTCCCATGCTGTCTTTAACTAAATGACTTGGTTCATTTTATGGCTGGGCTGTATGTGGGGTTATATCATGTTATTTGGGCAGGAGTACCTGTCCCCTGTTAGACTTAGAAAGTTTCTCCATAAGTAGAGTTTCTAACTCTTCTAGCACATCTGTGGCTGACAGCTTTTTGGTGGCTCTTTTTACCCCACACTGGTTGTGAGTGTGTAAATAGCCCCACTAGTTCTTTTGGGTTGCAGTTAACTTGGGAGGAAGGGGTGGGTCTGCCATGACTAGATGAATAACAATTATCTGGGATACATAAATTTCATAATGCATGCATATATCTCTATAAACCTGGCCTGAGTGCTGCCATTTTTTTACATTCAGTTATTTCTCTTAGAAATGTTGGAACTAAATAATGAATGTGTTGCAGTTAAATGCAAACACTGGTCAGTGTAAATGGCTCATTGGGACACAGAAACCTTTAAATTAAACCTGATATCTAGTGTCAAACAATATCAAAGCTGTAGAAGATGTTTACAGTCAGGATTTATAAAACTATGATTGTAAATAAATTCAAACAAGTGAGCTTTTCTCTTTGTGCTGAATATCAACACTGTGATTTCTTAGACTGTAAGCTTTACTTTAGCACAACCAGTTGTAGAAGCCATCACTCCAAATGTCTTTTGATAACAAGAAAAAAATACCTATAGAGTACACGGCCTGAAGTTCTTCTCCGACATCTTCTGCCATCAGCTTTGTCTGCTGGTTTGAAGACAATAAACCACAAAAAAGATGATTTAGTCACTTTGTCTGTGTCATGCCGCTCGAATGTGTCGTGTAACGATGTTGAATAGCCGTCGTTATCCCTCTGCTGTGTCAGTAGGATTGTACTGTACAGCATCTCATTGATATGTGAGGAATGCTAATGTAACACGATAACAGACTTACATCATTAAAATATAAAGGGCAGGAGATATTTAGATATTTTTTATATTTATATTACATTTTATAGCTGACGGATATTACTAAATAGATAGAATTTACTATATAGCTGGATGAACATGAAAAATATGTCTATAATAACAAATGACCATGAGAGCCAGTAGAATTAATTCAACTGGACGCTCAAAAGACGTCCTTAAATGCTCTTTAAGTGGCAGAACAGATGAACAAACAGTTAATCGCTTACTTGAGATGAAATCTGCTCAGCTACTTGGAAAACAGCTTCTAACTGGTTCCTCCTTTAACAGGATGACTGCTCAGGGGTAAGGCCATCATGCAATCCAGCAACCTTTATGGTTCTGCTTTGATTCACCAGGAACTATTAGGGAAACCGTCCAGCGCCTCCTGTGAAAGACACAGGGATAAACACAAACATTTATTAACATGTTCCACAGTGTTCCAGTTTGATTTTCTCATCCTGTGGACAACAACATACAGGGATGCAGGTTTATTGTTAACGTTTGTAAGGTTTATTTAGTGAACATATCCAGCTGCAGCTCCACTGTGATCCTGAACTGGATAAGCACTTAAGAAAATGTGTCAATAAATGGACGTACATCAACTTACTATATTTATCCAAACAGACTGGACCAATAATGCTTCACTGAGTTCGAGACTTTAACAGTCTCTTCTATGTAAGAATGTCTCGTGCTGATAGACCTGCAAACTTGACAACAAAGGTTTTTCAGACTGCATGTAGCTGTCCTCTATGTCAGCTCACACATTTACATTTATGTCACACTTATTTCTGCTTTCCCATTTTATAATTATTACTTACATTTTGATTAGATACCTTGAGTTTGTAAATGATCAGATTACATAATTGGAATACAATGTATCCAATTCAGGGTTGCGGGAGGATGAAGCCTATCCCAGCTGATACAGGACAAAGACAGGACAGGCTGCCAGTTTATTGCAGGGCTAACACAATATGTGTAACAGAAAATCCACTTAAATGTTGGATATTTCTTAGAATAATCATAATTATGACTATTATTTAAAGGTTTCTTCATAAATACATTTTGATTTTTTATAAATCAAACTAAAATATAAACACGAGCTTTTCAGATTCTGACCTCTGACCTCAGTGACCTGGCTGTGTCCACACTGCAGCTCCCTCTTGGAAGTACGTCTGCTTCTTGTCTTCCCCCAGTGTTGACCGCCTGCCCTTGATATCACGTACTGTAACTGAAGAACAAAAAAGGACAAACACTTGCCTTCATTTAAGAAGTACATTCATACAGAGATAATCTATGGAAACACACTAGTTCACCCTTTTGGGAGGAATCAGTTCCTGTGAAACATTTCTGTAAATGAACATCATGTGGAGAATGAAGGAAATGAGTTCTTCAGGTGACTCAGCAGTCCCACACTGACAAATGAAATCTAGTTAAACTATTAAGCATATTTGCTCTTCTGAAATCTGTGTTAAACAACAACAAACATAAATTAGTAACAAAAATACAGCTGAGTAGAAGCTTTACAAACCACCAGCAGCCATAATGCTAAATTTTAATCTTCAAATGTTTCTGAGCCGTCTTCAACCTGCTTTTAACACATTAAAGTCCCAATAAATAAAGTCAATGCAGCCTGACTCAATCCTAAATGTTCAGCACACAGAGGGACTGTTTAAAGTTTAGTGTTAACCTGAGTCACTGATCATTTACAGTATTACAGAGTCTGGCAGTCTTTGCATGATGTCCACGTCACTGTACGTTTCTAGCTGACTCTCAGGTGTGACAGGTGTGCCAGCAGGAAAGAGTAATAATAACCTGCATCCTGAGGTTTGTCATGCAGGATTAAAGGAGCCAGGCTTTGTTCACCCAGCTAGGATTGTATTTTACACTGACCCTGGGTCAGTATAAGTATCATACAGTTTAAACGAAGCACTGAAACTTGCACATATTTATTACAGATGCACTGAAGCTAATCGAGATATTTGCTGTCAATCTGTGGCTGCGATTAAACACTTTACTGGAAACTTTACTAACTAGTAACTTAATCCGTCATGACAGAAGCTAATATTTCTGTGCTAACATCGTTTAAACAGTAACAGCTTTACTCCAATATAAGCTAACGTTTACACCGTAACTTTAAGCTAGCACCATAAAGACGGTAAAACACGTAATAATATCTACAAATGCATCTTAAAGCTGTTATATTAGCACTCGGTGTATTACTAACATAACCACATTAACATTATTGACACTCGCTGACTTTTAATAGTCATTCTATAAATGCTGTCCGTTTACACCTCCCGAAGAATTTTGTCTGGGCTCTTATCTCACTTTTTTATTTCAAACAATCAACAGAAAATTTCACAGACATAGTTTTATGTAAGGTTTTTAAGGCTGTGGTGTTAATTTTTAAGTAACATGAGCAGCAACGCTAGGCTAACACTAACTAGCTAGCAAGATTATAATCCTGGTGCTAAACTAAGAGAAGCCACAAAATCAGTTTGAATAAGAGTAAACATTTACTCACCAAGTCAGTGTATCAGCTAAAGATCCACAGCAATGACAATAATATGTTGAGCTGAGGCTTCTCCAGGTTTGCTCAACATATTCCATAACAAATGCTGGCACCGTGAACATGCGGACTGATCCGAGAGGGAGGAGGACGGTAGTGACGTGGCATTTTCAAAACACATCTTTTATCCTTCCGCCCTCTGAAGCAAAACTTCCAGCTTAGTTAGTTTTTCTAAGTTAAGACAAGTGAAATAAATTGAGTTTCTCAGCATTTTTGCATAAAAAGTACTGGTAAGTTATTTAAATGGAGTTCTAATAAGAAATAGTTAAAAATTGAGTTGAGCCTATTTAATATTTTAAATGAAACACAATATTCCATTTTACAGTGTAGGTTTCCATGTGTAATTAGTGTGTAAGAATATTGCAGAAGAAGCTTAATGTGTACTTTGTAAAAACGATGAGAAAAAAAGCTGTCTGAAGAAGAAAAGATAAATGTCCTTTTTTTCAATGATTATCTTGGCCGGCCGCTTGGCGTATGACATGTGGCGGAAGGCTCTGGTGCAGAGCGCCGCCAGCTCGAACCCCTCACGAACTCGGTGCCACGGCCCTCGCTTGGGGGGCGGGGAGACGCATACTCGCGTTTCCTTTTTGCCTTCTCCTGCTCTCGCCAAGTCCTCCGCCCGCTCTACATCTCTCTTATTACCTTTTATTACCCCAACAAAATCACAATCACGCTTACACTCATGCCTTAGTTAGACAGCGCAACTTTTTTTTTTTACTTACAACTTTGTTTCAACAACAACAATAACAACAAATATAAAAATTTGCCATCAGTATAGCCAAATAGCACATTTTGGTAAAAAAGCACAAAATCTGATAAGACATCGCATAGAAGCAGAACTGAGTCGTACATGTGACAGACAGTGAGGTGGAATTATTCCTCAATATCACACTGGAATATGAAACAGCAAAAAAAAACAAGAAAACGTGGACTGGGAGACTTGTCAGGGGAAATAAGGTTAGCCTACCATACATGTATAAACCAATGCCCTACTATATTTCAGTAGCCCAATTATAGATGCCTTTAGCACCTTTAGGTTCGACCTAGTAATGATACAGCTCGGCTTCATTTCTTTAACTACTGTGTAGCTTAACCTATACGAAGTCATCATAATGACACATTTATATTCATCTGAATCTGCAGTGTAACTGTGTTGCTGTTGAATCCCTACCTCAAGAATGTTGTAGAGTTCAAAGTATAGGAAAAGAGAACACTTAACCTAAAATATTTAAGTGTAGCACTTAAGGAAATATTAATCTTGGCATTCCACCACTGATTTATTTTTAACATTTATTGTGGTTAATTTGTTTTTCATTATTCTACCTTTTGTCAAGGCAAAACTCAAGGGCTACAGACAGGACAGACTTAAAAGAAGACTTTCAACTGAAACACATTTGCGTAATGTTGCAGAGGTGGACATACAGATGAAGAAAAGAATTCTCATGAGTATGGCAGACCATGTGTGTGTGTTTGTGTTTGTTTTTGTCAAAATCATCAAACAAATGAGGAAAAACTGTGATTTTAATGAATGAATTCATATATTGTGTTGATGTTTTATTGTGTGAATAAACTGGAAGGTTTGACTATAAATCAAACTTTGAACAAAGTCTTTTCTTCTGTCTTCATTCCAGGATCTCACTCAAATCTGATGCAGAAAATATGAAACTAATCTGAGAGAATAACTGAAGCAGTTTTCCTCCTGAAGCATCACAGTTCAGTTCAGTTCAGTTCAGTTCAGTTCATTTTTATTTCAAACATTTCAAACATGAGCCTTCACAATCATTACAAAATATTATTCCATTATTTGTTTGAAAAGGAGTATTTACTTATTTATCCCTACCCCCTCAAGTTTTACCTCTCATTCCTTTAAATTTTTTTTTAGTCCTAAGTTAAACAAACGACATATGAAACAAAAGTAAAGCAAAACAAAACAAAACATACATAAATCAAAAACAAGAAATTAGCAAGCCCCACCACAGTATAGTTTCTTACATATGAAAAATACAGAAGGTGTATATTTGCAGATACACAAGTTATGGAAAACCAAACAACCAAAACAAAAAAAACAAAAAAACAAAAAAGAACCACAACACCATTACCAGCAACATTACCATCCTGGGTTAACCCCGTTTTCTTCATTATTATACTTATTTAAAATTAGGTTTTTATATTTTACTTTAAACTGTTTTATGTTTTTACTGTCTTTTATTTCTTCTGTTAGACTGTTCCATAATTTAACTCCTGCAATTGAGATAGACATCGTTCTTAATGTGGTTCTAGCACTTTGTATTTTTAAATTCCATTTCCCTCTTAAGTTATACCCACCTTCTCTTTCTATGAACAATTTACAGATTTCTTTTGGAAGCAATTTATTTCTTACTTTATACATTATTTGCGCTGTTTTAAGCTTCACCAAGTCTTGGAATTTAATAGCTTGCATTTTGACAAAGAGTGCATTTGTATGGTCCCTGTACCCCACATTATTTATTAATCTAATGGCCCTTTTCTGTATTACAGTTATTGTTTGTGTGTTACTTTTGTATGTGTTTCCCCAGTGTAGATTTTCCTTTCAATGGAGCCTTAGCTTGACGCTTAGCCCCTCTTTCCATATCCAAAAAACAAAACAACAGTCCTTGATAGTTTCTCAATATTTACTTCAAAAGTCCAAACAGGTACCCAGCAACAGAATTCCAAATTATAAAAACTTATAAAGCTCAATTCAAAATGGATGAAAAGAGATTGCGAGGTCAAAAAACCATGTGGCTCCACTCTCCTCTCGCCCAACTTCCTGTTTTTTCTGCACTATCAAAATAAAAGCGTACATTTCAAATTAAACTGCATGTAGGCTTCTACATTACCGGCCCCTAATTGTTATCAATGTCTTTGAAACAATTACTCCAAAATCTTTAACTTAAATGAAAAGATCTATGGCTACATTACTTAACTGAACTTCAACTATCTTAAAGAAATCTTCTTTCACTTTCCTCCCCTCAGAGGAAACTAGTTCTTGACTTTCGAAGAGTGCATCAATTATCTTCGGCTTCTTGCAAAAGGCACAGCTTTGTAACTGGTCGACAAAGCTCATTGGTCTTGGTCTTTACTTTCACCTGACGCACCAGACCTTTCTGGTCTGGAAAGATCTCTACGATTCTTCCTAGTGGCCATGAATTTCTGGGTGCTGTGTCATCTACGATCAGCACAACATCACCAACATGGAAATTTCTCTTAGGTGTAGTCCATCGTTGACGCTCTTGGAGTTGCATGAGGTATTCCTTGCACCAGCGTTTCCAAAAAATGTCTGCAAGATATTGGATTTGTCTCCACCTGCGATTTACATACTGGGCATCCTTGTTGAAGATTCCTGGGGGTAATTCTGGCTTAACCTTCAGCAACAGGAGATGGTTGGGTGTTAAAGCCTCCAGGTCATTGGGATCTGAAGATTCCTTTGTAATAGGCCTGCTGTTTATGATAGCCTCAGCTTCACAGAGCAATGTGTGGAGACCTTCTTCATCCAACAGTTGTTCTTTTACTGTGACGTTTAAAATTTTTCTCACTGAGCGGATGAGTCTCTCCAAGCTTCCTCCATGGTGAGATCCTGCTGGTGGATTAAAATGCCATTGGATCCCCCTTTGCTGCAATGATTTTATGATCATACTGGAGTTCCATTCTTTAACTGCTTTCTTTAACTCACTGTTAGCTGATCGGAAGTTGGTTCCATTATCCGAGTACATCTCTTTAACTTGTCCTCTTCTGGCAAGGAATCTTCTGATGGCGTTGAGACACGCATCAGTGTCAAGTGAAGATGCAACCTCTTGATGTACAGCTCGTGTGGTAAGACATGTGAAAATGACACCATATCTCTTTATTTGACTTCTTCCCCTTTTTACCAGGAATGGACCAAAGTAGTCAACACCTACTTTGGTGAATGGAGGGTCATCAGGCAGGATCCTGCATTTTGGTAAATCTGCCATTATTTGTTTGCCAGTACTTCCATGTAGCCTTTTACAGGTGACACATTTTGACAAGAACCTTCTAATGGCTCCATTTGCTCCAGGGATCCAAAATTTTTGACGCAGATGAGCCAACATGTGATTCCGTCCGGCGTGAGCTGTAACATCATGGGTATGTCTTAACACAAGCTGTGTGATATGTGACTCCTTTGGCAAGATGACTTGCTGTTTAGCATCATCTGGCATCGCTGCTCGACTTAACCTTCCTCCAACTCTTATGACTCCATCTTGCAGTATTGGAGTCAACTTGTAGAGAGAGCTATTTTTCTTCACCCTTTGATGTTCTTTCAGCATTACCAAGTCCTGTTCAAAACTTTGCTTCTGACAGTACTTCACAATTTCCATTTCTGCTTCAGACAAATCATCACAGGTTAGATTTTTTCCCCTGAAAGCTTTCTTGAATTGGCTCATCCTGATTTCCTCACTCATTGTGCTTGCTTCCTTTCTCTTTGCTATTAATTCCTTAAGCAAACTCTTCAGTTTCATGAACCAGGCTACAGCACGCTTTAGCTTTGTCCAGGATGAGTAGTGATTCATCAGCTGGTCTACTGAGTCTTTGAGCCCTTGCATCTGAATGACATGTGTCTGAGCTTCTCTTTTGACCTCTAAGTCATCAAAATCCAGCATTCTGGGATCTGGATTCTTGGGCCACTGATCTTCTGAGCAGAATAGGAAACTTGGTCCCGAAAGCCAATCACCACATTATAAGAATGCTGCAACAGTCTGTCCTCTAGAGACATGATCTGCTGGATTCAAAGTGGTATTGACATATCTCCACTGCCGAATGTGAGAATGGCTCAAGATTACTGAGATCCTACTAGAAACAAAGGTCTTGAATCTTGTGCCTTCACTATTCAAGTACTTTAGCACAGCCGTGCTATCTGTCCATAAAACAGATTCATGCAGTTCTACTTCTAGTTCCTTCTTTAGAAGTTTATCCATCTTCACTGCAACTGTTGCGGCAATCAATTCCATTCGTGGGATGGTTGGACACTTCAAAGGTGCAACGCTTGCCTTTGCCATTACCAAGGTGGACTGAGTCTCGCCACTTGCATTGCGCAGCAACAGGTAGCTTGCTGTTCCATAAGCGTCTTCGCTTGCGTCAGCAAAATGATGCAGCTGCGCAAAGACTGGTGCACCAAAATGCTTTGACTTGATGCTCCTGTCAACTCCAAAGTTGTCAAGCCTTTGCAAATCTGCAACCCACTTATTCCAGCTCTTAATGACATCCTCTGGTAGGGATTCATCCCAGCCGTATTTCCTCCGACATAAATCGTGCAAGATTTTTTTTGCACACAGAATCACCGGAGCAACAAATCCCAGTGGATCAAAGATGGAGCTGAGAAGGTAAAGCAGTCCTCTTCTAGTGTTCGGTCTGTTTTTAAGGTTGATCTTGAACTTGAACTGATCTGATTCAGCACACCACTGAATTCCCAATGCTCTTTCCATCGGCAAATTACTCTCGTCCAGATTCAGAACTTTAAATCCTTGTGCTCTTTCTTCATCAGGAATTGAGTTGAGCAACTTTCTGCTGTTGCTTGACCATTTTGTTAGTCGAAATCCGCCTTTGGCCAACATGTTCCTCAAGTCAGAACACAGGTTGATTGCTGCGTCTTCCTCTGCAATTGACTTAAGACAGTCGTCCACATAAAAGTTTTTCTTGACTGTCCTTGCAGCTTCTTGACCAAATTCCCTTTCGAAATCAGTAGCACATTTCTGAAGTGCAAAAGATGCAACACTTGGCGAAGAGGTGGCACCAAAGATGTGGACCAACATTTTGTGTTCTGCAAGCTTCTCCTTGTAATTCCCATCAGACCACCAAAGAAACCTGAGGAGATCTGTATCTTCCTTGCTGACTCTGACTTGGTGGAACATGGCCTCCACGTCAGCCATTACTGCCACAGTCTCCTGTCGAAACCTCAGGAGGACTCCCACCAGGGAGCTTGTCAAATCCGGTCCCTGCAAGAGATGCTGGTTCAGCGATGTTCCTTGAAAGCTTGCCCCGCAGTCGAAGACAACACGTAACTTTCGCTTGACTGGATGTCTCACTCCATGATGAGGCAAATACCATGTTCGTCCCTCCAGTGACTTACATTCAGCATTGTTCAGTTTGATTGTGTAACCCTTTTTTAGGATATCATCCATATATGCAACATATTCCTCGTAAAACTTGACATCTCTGGTGAATCTTTTCTGTAAGTTCAGCGCACGTTGCACTGCGACTTCTCTGTTGCTTGGCTAGCACAGCGCCATGCTTCTCACTGGAAGACAAATACTATAATGGACATCCTCCAGTTTTGCAGACTGAGACACCATGTTCAGAAACTGACGATCTTCCTTGGACATTTCAAGATTTTCGTCTTGTCCCGCATCAGGAAAGTCCTGCTTAAACTGTAGTTGCCAGAGCTCTTCCAACCTGGCTACTGATATCCTATTCACAGTCACTTGTGCCAATGTGTTTCTCCCACTCATGTTGCCTACACTCCTAAGTGGTCCATTTACTGTCCAACCTAATATTGTTCTCACTACGTAGGGTCCATTGTCCATGCTGTTTACCACCTTAAGCGGTTCCATGGCTTTGGGAACATTCACTCCTATGAGTAATCCAACATCCGCTTGGATCGTGGGAAGTTTCACTTCCCTCAGGTGAGACCACCTGTCAACATCCTCCTGGCATGGGATATTGTTTTTACTTACAGGAATGTGGTTTTGTGCATACACCTCTGAAAGTTTAATAAACTGGCTACCATCCAGACTACTGACTTCCAGTCCAGTCACAATGCAGGTGTTCACAACAGATTCATTTCCCATCGTTCGGAGTGAGATTTTCGTAATTCGTCCGTTCAGGTTCAGTTGTTTTATCAGTGACTCTGTCACAAAGGTGGCTGAGCTGCCTTGATCCAAGAATGCATATGTTGTTACTGTCTTGGTTCCTGACTAGGCCTTGACACGTACTGGAACGATTGGAAGAATACAATCTTCCTTACCGGCCCCAGTCATGCTGAAAGTTGTTGTTGTTTGTACAAGAGCACTTGATACGAACTGTTGAGCAGTCTCCCTTGCTGTTTCTTCTTGTGAGTCCCTATTGGTGATGTGCAGCAGGGTAGGATGCAGTCGAGAGCATTCTTGACAATGGAGCTTGTCTTTGCAGCTGCTACTCATGTGACCATGTTTCAAACAGGCAAAACACAGTCATATGCTCCTTAAAAACTCAATCTTGTCCTTATGAGGCTTGTCCTTGAGCTTTCTGCAGATTTGGAGGTTGTGTTGCTCTCCCTTGCAATAAACACAAGGTTTGCTGCTTGAATCCACTGGGACAGTCTGTGTTTTTGATGGCACTTGTTTGGCACTTTCTGTCTTGTTTTCCATTTGAGGGTTTGCTGTTGTAAACACTTTCTTTGGTTTGAATGTCTCTGCGTATTGTGGCTTTGCTCTTTGTCTGAATGAGTCCTTCACACCTGTTGTAGTTTCCCTTATATTTCCATAAAGTGGGTGTAGCACGTACCTAACTTGCTGATTGATAAAGTTGACAAAATCCTTGAACTTGACTCTTTTCTTCATTTTGTCTTGCAGGTCACAAGCATACTTTCGCCACGATTCTTTAAGTTTGTAAGGAAGCTTGTTAGCTAATGCCCTTAGGTTAGACGTATTATCCAAGTCTTCCATGTAGTTAACATCTGTCATTGCATTGTAGCAGCCGGTGAGAAACAATGCAAAGGACTGTAGTGCAGTGCCGTCTTCTGGCTTAATTGTCTGCCAATCCAGGGCCTCCTTTATGTAGGCTTCAGCTATCTTAAAGTCATCTCCAAAAAACTCTTTGAGCATTTGTTTCGCCTTTGTATAACCCACTGAAGGTTCCATATGGATGCAACTTTTAACCAACTCATGGGGTTGTCCACTCATGTACTGCAGCAAATACTGTAGACGATCACGATTATTATCAGTACGGTTTTCAATTCCATGTTCAATGGAACCGATAAAAGAGTTGTATTCAAGTGGATCTCCGTTGAAAGTTGGAATGGAGATGTCAGGTAATAGAGATGCTTTGTGATTCTTTACCAGGTACTCAGTGACATTAACTTGCTGAGAAATGGCTTGACACAAACTATCGAGCACAGGTTCACCAGCCCTTTCAGTGCTTGGCGCAGGCACTGTCCTTTCTTGCATTGGTGTATGCACATCGTCGTTGTCGCAGGGTGCAGATGAGACGTATTGCGATGTTGGGTGGAATGTTGTTTTAATCTCAGTTTTGCCATTCTGATCATCATCTGCAAAAATGCTCATGTCTGGCTGTGTATCTTCATATTTTTGCAAAACTTCCAGTTTTGCATCTGACACAGCAAGGGCAGTCTGCATAGCAGGCATTTTAGCCTTTATTGCAGCCTCTCTTTGTTTTTCTTCTGCCTGCAATTGAGCCTTCTTTCCTTTCATTTCTGCATACCAATCCGCTTCTTCCTTTTCTATTGCCAAACTCTTCTCCAGAGCTGCAGCCTTTGCCTTTAATGCAGCACGCTCCATTTCTACCTTTAATCTAATAGAGGAAGATGTAGAGGAAATGCTTCCACGTTGTGATCCAGATCTACTTGAGCGTTTGCTTGCCGACTTTGATGATATGGACCTATTATCTGCCTGCTTTCCTATGTCATCCTCTCTGTTCTGTTCAGAGCGTTTCATGACTTCATTCATCCACCCTTCACATTTCCAAAAGAAATCATTCAGGGACTTGTTCTTTGGATCAAACCAATTATTTTGATCTTCCAAAAACTCATCTTCACTCATAAGTTGTTGCAGTTCAGAATTTAGGCTAGCAAAGTCTTGCTGCAAAGAGCTAAAGTCAACTCGTAATTTATTTTTAACGAGGTCAACATATATTTATTTCCTTCTTTCTTTATAGTCAGGCGTTTTCAAACTCCATTAATCCGTGAAGAGCAGGTTTTATGACTAATGTAGATTTCCTTCTAATGGAGCCTTAGCTTGACGCTCCACTTAGTCCCTCTTTCCATATACAAAAAACAAAAAACAAAACAACAGTCCTTGATAGTTTCTCAATATTTACTACAAAAGTCCAAACAGGTACACAGCAACAGAATTCCAAATTACGAAAACTTATAAAGCTCAATTCAAAATGGATGAAGAGAGATTGCGAGGTCAAAAAACCATGTGGCTCCACTCTCCTCTCGCCCAACTTCCTGTTTTTTCTGCACTATCAAAATAAAAGCATACATTTCGAATTAAACTGCATGTAGGCTTCTACACCACCATGCTGTGTCTATGTGCTGAAAGAAAATGATTTCCTTTTAACTTAAATCAATCAAGAAGTACACTTTCATTAACTCATTAATACAAGACATTTTGTAGAAGCTAAGTTAAAAATTAACAAGGTTAGGTAGGTCAAAGTTCTTTACTACATACTGTAAAAGAAACAGAACACACCTTGGAACTCATAAAATAAGCATTTTATGACTTCTTGGAGCCTCCCTTCACAGATGTGTCTGTATCAGGATGGGTCTAAACAACATGGTGTAAATGCAGTTGCTGGTGAGCCTCATTTCCTGTAGGAGGTGAAAAAGAGCAGAGATCTGTTTCCCTTCAGAGCACAGAGGTTGTTTCTGTTCAGAGGAAGTGAAACTGTCTGACAGTCACTGAGAGACGGTGAAACGGCACAGCACATGAATCAAATGGACCAAACAAAATTCTGCTGTTCAGTCTGTTTGGATCTACTGAAGGATCCGGTGACTATTCCCTGTGGACACAGCTACTGCATGAACTGTATTAAAAGCTTCTGGGATGAAGAGGAAAACAAGAAAATCTACAGCTGCCCTCAGTGCCGGAGGACTTTCACACCGAGACCTGTCCTGGAGAAAAACATATTAGTGGCAGATTTAGTGGAGGAGCTGAAGAAGACTGGACTCCAAGCTGCTCCTGCTGATCACTGCTATGCTGGACCTGAAGATGTGGCCTGTGATGTCTGCACTGGAAGAAAAATGAAAGCATTCAAGTCCTGTTTAGTCTGTCTGGCATCTTACTGTGAGAAACACCTTCAGACTCATTATGATTCACCTACATTCATGAAACACAAGCTGGTGGAGCCCTCCAAGAAGCTCCAGGAGAACATCTGCTCTCGTCATGATGAGGTGATGAAGATGTTCTGCCGTACTGATCAGCAGAGTATCTGTTATCTCTGCTCTGTGGATGAACATAAAGGCCACGACACAGTCTCAGCTGCAGCAGAAAGGACTGAGAGGCAGAGAGAGCTGGAGGTGAGTCGACAAAACATCCAGCAGAGAATCCAGGACAGAGAGAAAGATGTGAAGCTGCTTCAACAGGAGGTGGAGGCCATCAATCAGTCTGCTGATCAAACAGTGGAGCACAGTGAGAAGATCTTCACTGAGCTGATCCATCTCATCCAGAAAAGAAGCTCTGATGTGAAGCAGCAGATCAGATCCCAGCAGGAAACTGAAGTGAGTCGAGTCAAAGAGCTTCAGGAGAAGCTGGAGCAGGAGATCACTGAGCTGAAGAGGAAAGATGCTGAGCTGAAGCAGCTCTCACACACAGAGGATCACATCCAGTTTCTACACAACTACCCCTCACTGTCAGCACTCAGTGAGTCTACAGACTCATCCAGCATCAATATCCGTCCTCTGAGCTACTTTGAGGATGTGACAGCAGCTGTGTCAGAGGTCAGAGATAAATTACAGGACATTCTGAGAGAGGAATGGACAAACATCTCACTGACAGTCACTGAAGTGGATGTTTTACTGTCAGATCCACCAGAGCCAAAGACCAGAGCTGGATTCTTAAAATATTCACGTGAAATCACACTGGATCCAAACACAGCAAACAAAAAGCTGTTATTATCAGAGGGGAACAGAAAAGCAACATTAATGAATCAACAACAGTCTTATTCTGATCATCCAGACAGATTCACTGACAGGTGGCAGGTCCTGAGTAGAGAGAGTCTGACTGGACGTTGTTACTGGGAGGTGGAGTGGAGAGGGGAAGGAGTTTATGTAGCAGTCGCATACAAGAATATCAGCAGAACAGGGAGTGCGAGTATATTTGGACGTAATGACAAATCTTGGTCATTAAATTTTTATAACAACAGTTATACATTTTGGTACAACACCATCCAAACTCGTGTCTCAGGTCCTCGTTCCTCCAGAGTAGGAGTGTACCTGGATCACAGAGCAGGTATTTTGTCCTTCTACAGCGTCTCTGAAACCATGACTCTCCTCCACAGAGTCCAGACCACATTCACTCAGCCGCTCTATGCTGGACTGTTGGTTTACTATGAATATGGAGCCACAGCTGAGTTGATTAAAGTGAAATAGACTGAAGTCTTTCATATTGTGGGTTTAAATCTGTATTTTAGTTTCATTTTATTTTCTCTCCATCATTTCTGCACAGAGATCAGCTGTCAGTCAAACATTATGGGTGGTACCTCCACATCTTCTAGTTGTTCTCTTGATGTTTCTGAGTTTTTAAAGGAGATCTTTCCTGTGACTGTTTATGGAGGCTATCACTGCTCATCATCATTTTTGATTTACTAAAATATTTCTCCACATGAAAATGTAAACTTCTCTATCCTCTAAATGTTTCCTGAATATTTGTATCGAAAAATGTCCACATTTCTCTTTATGAGTATGGCAGACCATGTGTGTGTGTTTGTGTTTGTTTTTGTCAAAATCATCAAACAAATGAGGAAAAACTGTGATTTTAATGAATGAATTCATATATTGTGTTGATGTTTTATTGTGTGAATAAACTGGAAGGTTTGACTATAAATCAAACTTTGAACAAAGTCTTTTCTTCTGTCTTCATTCCAGGATCTCACTCAAATCTGATGCAGAAAATATGAAACTAATCTGAGAAAATAACTGAAGCAGTTTTCCTCCTGAAGCATCACAAAGTTCAGAGTTCATGTTTAGAGCAGAAGATTCAGCAGTCGCTCTGTGACCTTTCAACTTTCTTCACTAAAACAGCTTCATTACAGAGAAACAAGTCACATTTTCTTCATGTTCTTAAGTCCTTTCAGATGTTTTTAATGGTCCTTGAATGCAGCATCAGTGTCACAGGTTTAAAAGGTCACTTTCTGTTGTGTTCAAAGATTTCCTTCAGAAATGGTCTTTAATCAGTAAAGCCAGTGATACAGCAGTGTCATTAGCTGTGTTATTGGCACCAGGCTGTGTTTATGTATGTATTTAATTCTGTCTGAGGATGTCTCCAGCATGAAATGTTTACAATTTTATTATTTATTTATTTGTAGCAAAGCGAGACTTTACTGATTAAAGACATATAATCAGACATATTACTGTTACTTTCTGAAAAAGACTCACATAAAGCAGATTTATCACAAGCAAACATCAAGACACATCCTTCATGGCTTAAAGTTGCAGTGGGACTCTTTCGCCATCTGGTGGTTGTAACAGTTATGACAACTGTTCCTGCATATATGTCCCTCCTCAGTGTGAAGAAGACTGGACTCCAAGCTGCTCCTGCTGATCACTGCGTGTTCCTCCTGTGTCTAAAATCTATTTCCATTATGAATCAGGAAACTGTTTGCACCAATCATAAAGGCAATAAAATACGTCACACACTAAGAAATAACAAAAAGGAATTGTGGATTTCAAGGAGAATTTTCCCTCGTTTTTTGAAATCATAAGAATACAAACTAATGCAAGACTGTCATGTTTTCATAAGTTTGTAGAGACACTGTTCTGTTGTATTCTAGGACATCAGTCACTTTTTAAATGCATGCTCCTCCTCCTCCTCATCATCATCATCATCATCAGCACACATGACCTCCTTTTAGTCTTTGTTTTGTTATTTTTCAGAGTTCAGGAGACGTTCTTATGGGATTTCCACAGTGTACAAGTACTGTTTAGACCCTTTACCTAAAAGAAAAGAGTAAAGTACAAAGTAGATTTACTCACTGCAGGAAAATAATGCCTCAATCTGATATATTGTCTTATATGACAAACTGAAAGTGATGCATCAAAGTGTAAGCAGCATTTTCCTGTTACAGCTGGTCTAGATGGAACTGATCTGATCTCCTTTATGTACAGGTAGATATCCAGTGGGTTTGCTAAGGGTCACAGATGAAGGGCTGTGTGAGATGTTTAATGGGAAAGGAAATAAAACCATTGTTCCAGACCTGCAGCTAAGATACTCGAGTATCTTCAAATATGAAGCTGAGTATTACTTCCATACTTTCCTCCACTGCTGATGACCTTGTTACCTGCTGCTCCCTGTTAATGATCAGCCTCAGTTCTGATAGTAAACTGTTGGCTCTCGTTCTGTCAGGTTGTTGCTCAGCGACGTCTTGTTTTCATTTTCCTTCTTCTTCAAATGTGTCTTCCTTTAACTCTTTGCTTTTGTTTCTGCTTCAAACACCAAATGATACACGTGCTGCACCTCTGATGGTTTGTCAGAGAGCAGAACAATTTACATTACAGAGAATATTTTACAGTTGAACATAAACTTTAAATGCATCATGTGTTTCCCATTACTGGCTGACTTGTCCGTGTCTTTTGAAAGGTGATATTTGTGTATCTTTAACCAGTTAATGCAATATGCTCGACTGAAAGAGCCATCCAGCGGGTCAGATGGAGAATTTTTCATGCCGAATCTGACCCACGAGCCTTATGTTTGACACCCCTCATTTATACCTTTTAAATAAAAGAACAGATTCAATTACAGTGTGGATTTGCTCACCACAGGAAAAATCATGAATGTGATAAATTGTGTCATATCTGACCTCTAAGCATCATTTTAACTGTCACAACTGGTGAAGATGGAGCTGAACTGACCAGCAGCATGTATAGTTAGATTTTTACTGGTTAGCAAATGTTCACAGATGAATATCAGCGGCTGTGAGATTTTTAATGGGAGTGAAAAAAATGTTACAGTTTCTGGAAACTTGACTTTGTTTGAGTTTCTAAAAATTCATTTACATCTGAAGTGGCGCTGAGCAACAGCTGCTTTTTGTGAGAGGGGAAAACAAGTTGTTGTTGTTTTTATTTAAAACTTAACATGAAGGTTGTGCCACAATTTCAGCTGCAAGAAGTGCAAAACAGCACATGAGTAGAAAAAAATATTATTGATTAAAGTCCCTGAAAGTATAAAGGAGAGTTTTACATGTACTTGGATACTTTCAGCTACTCTGCGTGACTTTTGTACCCTGCTGCTCCCTGTTAATGATCAGACTCTGACAGTAAACTGTTGGCCATCGTTCTTGTCACGGCTGCGGGGGCAGACGTGTGGTGAGTGTGAGACTGGATCCAGACGCAGGCACCGGCTTGGAAGTGAGCGAGCTTTTATTAAAACAGGTGGCACAAACAGAAATACGGCGAGCAAAGCAAAACCTAAAGCTGACCTAAACGGGGAATGACTAACAAAACGAACCTGAATGGACGACTCCGGGAGAAAACGCAGGGAAGAAACAGACGGACTAACAACTAACATGAGTGAACACACACTATAAATACACAGAAGGGAACGAGGAAACTACACACAGGAGGGAGGCACAGCTGATTGTGATCAACAAGACGAGACAGGGGAAACGCAAACTGAACACACTGGCATAAGACACAGACTTTCACAATAAAACAGGAAACTCAAAACACACATGAAGACACAGACTCAGAGACGCGGGCTTTACACAGAGACCTGACTACACTAGAGGGGATACACAGGCAGGGAAGACACAGAACAGAGGGAGCACAGAAGTAACACTGGGAGGTCAAATAACAAAAGCTAAAAATCAGAACTCAGGAAGTACCACGAAACTAGGGAGCTAGAAACACTAGGACAGAAACCCAAAACACAAACAGTCACAAACCATGATGAAATCAAAAGTAAAAGTACAAAAACCAAAAACACTGGGTCACTGACCCAGGATCATAACAGTTCTGTCACATTGTTGCTCAGTGACGTCTTGTTTTCAGATGTCTGCCTTTAACTTTTTGGTTTTGTTTACTGTGTAATATATAATATATGGTTTTTCAGAGAGGAACAACTTTTATTACAGAGAACATTTTTTAAACTCAACATAAACTTGAATAAACTTGATAAACATAAAATGAATTATATGTAACACATTATTGGCTACTTTAACTGTGTATTTAGGATCTTACTCTCTGTATTAAATACAGTGGCGGTCCTAGCCTTGTTGTCTTAAGGCCAAGAAAGATGCCAAGCAGATTTATTTTACCAAGTGGATCATCATGGCCTTGCCATATTGGTCCATTTGATTGACCTTTATTATAATTATGTATTTATTTTATTTTCGGTTGCTACAAACGGGACAGACATGACTGGGGGATAGGACAGGGAGAAAGAATGAAAGAAAGAGGGAGAGAAAGAAAACCAGAGGGGAGAAGAGACGGTGAGAAAGGGGGGAAGAAAGAAAGAAAAACAAACAAAACACCTGGATCACCTGTATGGAGAAAAAAAACAGAAGAGAAAACAAACAAAAAAAAAGAGCAACATAATAAAAACAGCACCATCACAATAAACTAGCTAGCAGTAGATAACAGTAGATACTAAATATTAAACGATATTGTGCAGCACGCAAGATAGACAGCGCACAATGTGCTTTGAGGCAGCAGCCAAGAAAGGTGTAGTCCGCGTCTGTGAACACCTGTGTGCACTGTAAACCTGAATTAGTTGACTGAACTCAAAGATTTTGTGGAAACTGATTACCTCAAAAGACTTAAGTACACAAACTCATCTCTTCTAAGTATGGGGGTACTCAAAATTTGTATTTATTGTTAACCTAAAAATGTAAAATTATATTTTATATTGTATTAATTGAGCTTCACTCAAAGACTGTTGTGGTGATATGTAGGTGTTCATGTAATAAGGTTTACCAGCAGGGGGCGCTGTATTTAAGAAAGCTCATGAATGCCTCCAGGGAGCACATAAAAGAAGACTGGTCTGTGGTGTGAGAGGTTTTTTTGAATGGTGTCAATAAAATGATTGGAGCAGTAGCTCGCAAGGCATAAGTGGATATTGTGGTCTTTTTAACAAGCGCTACGAAGACAACACATGGTACCAGGAGTAAAAGTGGGAGAGTGGAAGCGATAGCAGTTCAAAGTTGAGAGATGGAAAGTTTGAAGCCACCGGAAGGACTGAAACTGGTGGGGAATGTGGACAGCAACTGGCGGTGTTTTAAGCAGCAGTTTGAGCTGTATATGGCTGCCATGGGACTGGACTCCAAACCCGATGCCAGGAAAATTGCATTTCTGCTCACGGTAGCTGGTCCTCAAGCCATTGAAGTCTTCAACACGTTTGAGTTTGAGGAAGTTGGTGACAGGAATAAGTACGACAAAGTGGTTGAAAAGTTTGATGCACACTGTTCACCACAGAAGAACACAGTATATGAAAGGTATGTTTTCCGATCTCGGATGCAGCAACCAGAAGAGACTTTTGATTGCTTTGTGACTGATTTGAAGCTAAAGGCACAGTCATGTGATTTTGGAGAGCTGAAAGATTCTATGGTTCGTGATCAAATTGTGTATGGGATCCATGATAAACGGACTAGAGAACGGCTGCTCAGAGATTCCAAGCTAACTCTGGATGAAGCAGAAAGACTGTGTCATGCAAGTGAGTTAGCCCTGCAGCATGCAAAGACATTTAATGAGACAAGCATCGCTGCAGTACATGATGGTGCAAAAATATCTGTGGTTAAAAAGAAAATGAGGAAGAATGTGTCACAAAAGTCCAGCAAAGAGGGTACAGTGTACTCCTGTAAGCGATGTGGTAGCAGACATGAACCTAGACAGTGTCCAGCTAATGGCAAAAGATGTTTGAAATGCGATGGAAAAAATCATTTTGCCAAACAATGTCTGTCGAAAGCCAAACCCAAATCAGTGCATGTAGTTGAAGAGACTGACTTAAGCGAGACTTTCTTTGTGGGCATGGTGTCACTTGGGGATGTAAAACGTGAGCATAACGTAGCAGAAGACAGTGACCGACGCTCAGATTATGAAGACACGTGGATTGTTTCACTCCCAATACAAGGAACTTTGGTGGCACTAAGGATTGATACAGGTGCACAGGCAAACCTAATCAGCATGACAGAGATCCGTGCTATGAAACCAAAGCCCAAAATAATAAAGAAAAGAGTACCTCTAAAAGACTACAATGGAAAGAATATTGAAAGTAGTGGTCAATGCAGACTTAAAGTGACAATAAAACATAAGGATTATCATGTATTGTTTAATGTTGTTCCAGAAGGTCGTGAATCACTGCTGGGTGGAGTGACATCCAAAAGATTAGACCTAGTAAAAAGGGTGTACCACATTAGCTGTGCAGAAGCAGCAAGTGGACAGCGAGGAGCAGTTGACTCCGTTGTGCAGTATTATGAGGATGTCTTCAAAGGTTTGGGATGTCTACCATGCACTTACAGTATCCAGCTGAAAGAGGATGCAAAGCCAGTGATCCATTCACCACGTAGAGTCCCAGCTCCACTGAAGGACCGTTTAAAGAAAGAACTGGACAGGATGTCACAGTTGCAGGTCATTACAAAAGTGGAAGAACCAACTGAGTGGGTAAACTCAATGGTTTGTGTGGATAAGAGGAATAAAAACAATGATTTGAGAATATGCATGGACCCTGGCGATTTAAATCAAGCCATAAAACGTGAGCACTACCAGATACCAAAGCGTGAAGAGATTGCAAGTGAAGTGGCAGGCGCCAAATACTTCTCAAAGCTAGATGCAGCACAGGGTTTTTGGCAAATAAAGCTAGATGAGAGAAGTTCAAAATTGTGTACTTTCAATACACCTTTTGGCAGGTACAGATTCCTCAGAATGCCATTTGGCATAATCTCAGCATCTGAGATTTTTCATCGTGCCATGGACAACATGTTAGAGGGATTACAGGGTGTTCGCTGTTATGTTGATGATGTGGTTATTTGGGGCTCCACCCTACAAGAACATAATGAAAGACTGGTGAAGGTGCTGCAACGGGTAAGGGAGAATGGATTAAAGCTAAATCGTGACAAGTGTCATTTTGGTGTAAAGGACATAACATTTTTGGGAGACAAATTCTCTGCTGAAGGTATTGAGCCAGATGAAAGAAAAATAAAAGCCATCGCAACAATGCCACGTCCGACAGATAAGAGAGGTGTGCTCAGAGTGATGGGAATGATAAACTTTGTAGGAAAATTCATACCTAACTTGTCAGTGAGAACATCAAAACTAAGGGAGTTACTTCGTGATTCCATAGAATTTAAATGGTCAGCGAGACATGAACAAGAGTGGAATGATGTAAAAGCCACATTGACAACGCGCCCAGTGCTTGCATATTATGATCCAACTAAGAGTCTGAAGATCTCAACAGATGCCTCAAAGGATGGGCTTGGAGCTGTTTTACTTCAAGCTGAAGAGGGGAGTTGGAAACCAGTTGCTTATGCTTCTAGATCCATGACAACATTTTGATGTCATCTCTCCTAATAAGGTATACACACTGTAATAAAGAAATGATAAGTACCATAATATAAATAAACCACACCACAGATCCTATAATCAGATTTCTGTCTTTTTGTTTATTAAAAGGTGAAGTGTTTGCTGTGCTCTAAAGAACTTGGATACAGCAACAACACCTCATCTATGCTGAGGCATTACAGAGCCCTGCATGAGAACAAGGAGACTAACCAAGGTGGACCAAGCTCAGGTGAGTTTTTGTAGGTTTTAAGGATACAGTCATTTGATACATTTATATTCCCCATGTAATTCATTAACCCTTTAAGACCTACCATAGAACCAAGTCCGCCAGAGCTTATATTATATTTTTACATGCTGTGGAGCCATTTTTGGGAGCATTTCAAGTTGCTATACATCAATACAACCATTACAGCCTAGATTTTAATAATATGCATGAATTAAGTGCATAGTAATTACATAAATTGCAAAACAGTGCAATAAACTACAAAAAAATTGAAAATCGTTTTTGTTTTTTTAACATATATTTCTAGTTAGAGAAATTTAAGAGGCTTATCCCTCAAAACTGTAAATACAAAAAAGTTGCACAAAATAGTTTCCCACCAAAGGAAATTTATTTTGAGTGTCTTCATAGTTTTATTTTTGAAATACACCAATTTTTATACACTGCAGGAAAAACAAAAATAAATATTATAATGCAAATTTGCAAAAAAGCAGCATATGCATCAAAATAAACTATTTCCAGCAGTGCAATATGAGTCGTAAGCATCCCAGAAACGACACAGAAAGTCATAAAGTCAAACATAACTTTTAAAAACACCAGTATAGGGTCATTGAGGCCCGGACGATAAAAAACTACATTTCCGCGAAAATGACGTCACTTCCGGTTTCGGGCAGGTCATGGCGGACATCGCGCTGACCTCTAATCCAATGTAGGAAGTGTTATAAACAGCTGATCGGATCGGCAAAGCGTGTTTCTGGAATATTATGTTTTTGTTGCTGCAAGTGCTTTTTATGCAGTTTTTGCAACGCTATATGTGGAAGGAAACTGTGACCTAGCACAAGCTGATGGCATAAGATGTAAGTACAACTCCTCAGGTTTCATATGCAAAAAAAATTATTGCGCTAGCTCACGTGATTGCAGAGCTACCGGGATTTAAAAATAGTTACGCAAAACAGAGCGTGCCCGCTCCGACCGGTTTTAAAGGGTTAATATTTGGGTTCTATTTACTGAAATATGTAATTTCTTAATGTTTTTTTGTTGTATCAGGGGAGAGGAATGATGTGGATGAGGCCTTGGTCAACATGGTGATAGAGGATTCCCAGCCCTTCACTATTGTGGAGGACAGTGGGTTTAGGAAGCTTGTTAACGTTTTGAACCCTAACTATGTTCTCCCCACAAGGCAGGTGTGTATCTTAAAATATGAAGCATGTTTCCATTTTGCCTTTATTTACATATTAAGTACTGTACCTTCTTTTGTTTAGGCTTTGAAAGCTATGGTGGACCAAAGATACAAAGAGTCCAAACAAAAAGAAAAACTGACTGTGGCCAAGGTTTCTGCAGTTAGTTTGACATCTGATATGTGGACCTCCATTAACACAGAGGCTTACCTAGCCGTCACCTGCCATTTCATTGACTCTAACACTGCATTGCATTCTGTAGTGTTAGGTGTTCAGCACTTCCCTCAAGCACATACTGCTGTCAATTTGTCACAAGTAACAGCAGCGCTCATGTCAGAGTGGGGCATTACAGACAAAGTTACATGTTATGTGACTGATGGAGCAGCAAACATGGGTGCTTGTGCTAAGGAGCTTCGTTTGCATCACAGTAATTGTGTGGCACATACATTAAACCTAATGGTCAAAAAAGCTCTTGATCAACACACGACGCTGTCTGACATCCGGACTACCTGTAGGAGGATAGTGGGATATTTCAAGAGCAGTACAACTGCTAAGGTTTGTTCCATTATTTCATTACTGCTTTGAGGTGCTGCTGCAGTAACACAGCTTGAATTAATCAGTTTGTGTTGGCTGTTTTTCTAGGAGAGGCTGACAGAGGTGCAGGAGCAAATGGGCCGGCCTGCACTGAAGTTAATTCAAGAGGTGGATACACGTTGGAACAGCACATTCCAAATGCTTCAACGTGTTCATGAACTCAGGGAACCTATTGGAGCATCGTTAGCTGGCCTGCACACTGATATTTGCCCACTGTCCTCTGAACAGTATGACCTTATGGCAGAATGTCTTAAAATACTCTCCCCATTTAATGATGCCACCACTGAGCTGTCAGAGGAAAAGCGAGTGTCTGGATCCAAAGTAATTCCACTTCTACCAATGTTGCACCATGCACTAAATGAAGAGGAAATGGGAGTTGTCCTAACTCCAGAGAGCTCCACCATGGTTGAGTGTCTAAGGAGACAATTAAAGGAGAAGCTCTACACATTGCAGTCAATGAGCATCATGTCACTGGCAACATTGCTGGATCCAAGGTTCAAAAAAAAAGGCTTCTTTAGCCCAAATAAAGCAATGGATGCTGAGAAGAGACTTATTTTTGAATGTGCTGCTATTTTGCGGCACGTGGTCTTCTCATCAGCAGCCTCATCATCAAAAGCTTCTCAGCCTGTGACTCAAGGTATATGAGCACATTTCGATTATTATATTGTATTTAGTTACTTACATTCTGTTTGTTTTAGGTAGCAAACTGTGGCATCGTTTGGACACCACTGTTCTGGAGACAAAGACCCCAAATGCTACTGCTGATGCAACAGCTGAAGTACAGAAATACCTCCATGAACCAAATATCGGCAGACTGGAGAATCCGCTGGAGTACTGGGCTGGACACAAATTTCTTTATCCAAACTTGTATAAACTTGCTGTGGTTTTTCTTGCAACCCCTGCTTCATCTGTGCCCTGTGAGAGGATATTTTCAAAAGCAGGAGAAATCCTCTCAAAAAAGAGGAACCGTCTTAAGCCCAGCACTGTGGAAAAGCTGCTATTTTTGAATAAAAACAAATGAAAACTTTTCCCTAGTGTCATGAGCACTGTTATAAAGTCACAACCACATTCACATCACAACTCCCTCCCTTTTTGTTTCCATGTACATTCCTGTGTTAAGCTGCCAATTTATTATACACAAACATTAATTAAATTAAATTAATATAAAATTAGTATAATATTAAATATAACTAATATTTAGAGTTTAGTTATTGGTGTCATGAACAAAAGTAATTTCTTTATTCATTCAACTTGAAGCGCCACACACTAGTTTGTGTCACATGATTACACAGTTACACAATCATCCCAAAAACTCTGTACTGATAGTTTCCACTTTCTCTTTTGTATCAGACATACTGAGACAATATTCGGGATAAATGACCATAAAAACAATTTATTTATTCAGTTTAGAGGTTTACACATCACATCATTATAATCATTGAGCCCGTTTCACTTGAATCGTCCACTTGATGGCGCAGTAGAGCAAATGAATCATCACAATGCTTCGAACCATGAGTCGACCAGTTGGATGGAAAGCTTCATTTCATCACGAGGCTTCATCTCACCATCACTACATTTTATGAGTGAGCTTGACTTTAAGTGACTTACAGGTTTCTTTGAAAAATACTTTCTTATATCCAGGTTCTTCCTTGTTGCTGCCGTCCTCCTCTCCTCCTCGCAGCGCAGGTTTGCCGCTGCTGAAACTAAACAGAGCTCCAATCACATTGGTCATATTTGTCACGTGACGTAGGACTCCAGTAGAGAACGTAATTTAACTCTTTCTGCACCGCTGGGTGAATGAGACGCTGACAGATCGTTTTTTTCTTTCTATCGGGTTTGTTTTTCTTTCTAATTATTGGTGGGGACAATTCAATAATCGCTGGATATTGGTGGGTCCCTTCCGTCCATGCCAAATCTACGCCCTTGGACTGAACAGTCGTTTAGCTTCTAGTTTAATCGGATTTGCTGTGTAATCTTTGCTGCCAACAGTGTAGTGAAACATTTAAGCTGCACATGAAAGTTAATGGGTAATTATGATGATCTTTACCACAAAGATTTTAAATGATAGAATAAACAAAGGGCATGAAAACTGATTCTTATGTCTACTGTGTATCTTCAGTGTGAATGTTGAGTTATATTTGAGTGTCTGCATTTAAAGCACATATTAATGTATTGTTTCGAAATCCATGTTGGTAAACAGGAAAAATTACTAAAGAATGTAGAATTAGAACACTATCTGTATTTGTTTTTTAAATAGTTTTACATATATTTTACTATTTAAAAAAAATAATCAAGAAATCAAGCTTGCTGCCTGTCTTGTACAGTAATTTCATTTGAACATAGGTTTGATTTAGTGGAGTCAGTTGTTCCCATGCATCATTCTGTAAGTGTGAGAATGAACTAAGATTAGAAAATGTCAAAATATAAAGTGTGATTTATTTTTATTCATCACAGCATCCTAAACTTTGCTGAACTTTTTGAAATATAAAATGAACTCGCTGAGTGTTGACTGTCACATTTCAAAGCACCAAGTAAAGATAAACTATTAAACTTTAACTGGGTCAGACTTGTTACTGCATGTTGTAACCAAACATACCACACCCTGCATCATGTGATTGGCTCTTGGTTGCTCTGTAAAAACATTTCTTTAGTGCCTCCCTTCACAGATGTGTCTGTATCAGGATGGGTCTAAACAACATGGTGTAAATGCAGTTGCTGGTGAGCCTCATTTCCTGTAGGAGGTGAAAAAGAGCAGAGATCTGTTTCCCTTCAGAGCACAGAGGTTGTTTCTGTTCACAGGAAGTGAAACTGTCTGACAGTCACTGAGAGACGGTGAAACGGCACAGCACACGAATCAAATGGATCAAATAAAATTCTGCTGTTCAGTCTGTTTGGATCTACTGAAGGATCCGGTGACTATTCCCTGTGGACACAGCTACTGCATGAACTGTATTAAAAGCTTCTGGGATGAAGAGGAAAAGAAGAAAATCTACAGCTGCCCTCAGTGCCGGAGGACTTTCACAGCGAGGCCTGTCCTGGAGAAAAGCACCATGTTAGCAGATTTAGTGGAGGAGCTGAAGAAGACTGGACTCCAAGCTGCTCCTGCTGATCACTGCTATGCTGGACCTGAAGATGTGGCCTGTGATGTCTGCACTGGAAGAAAAATGAAAGCATTCAAGTCCTGTTTAGTCTGTCTGGCATCTTACTGTGAGAAACACCTTCAGCCTCATAATATTGTTGCAGCTTCATTCATGAAACACAAGCTGGTGGAGCCCTCCAAGAAGCTCCAGGAGAACATCTGCTCTCGTCATGATGAGGTGATGAAGATGTTCTGCCGTACTGATCAGCAGAGTATCTGTTATCTCTGCTCTGTGGATGAACATAAAGGCCACGACACAGTCTCAGCTGCAGCAGAAAGGACTGAGAGGCAGAGAGAGCTGGAGGTGAGTCGACAAAACATCCAGCAGAGAATCCAGGACAGAGAGAAAGATGTGAAGCTGCTTCAACAGGAGGTGGAGGCCATCAATCAGTCTGCTGATCAAACAGTGGAGCACAGTGAGAAGATCTTCACTGAGCTGATCCATCTCATCCAGAAAAGAAGCTCTGATGTGAAGCAGCAGATCAGATCCCAGCAGGAAACTGAAGTGAGTCGAGTCAAAGAGCTTCAGGAGAAGCTGGAGCAGGAGATCACTGAGCTGAAGAGGAAAGATGCTGAGCTGAAGCAGCTCTCACACACAGAGGATCACATCCAGTTTCTACACAACTACCCCTCACTGTCAGCACTCAGTGAGTCTACAGACTCATCCAGCATCAATATCCGTCCTCTGAGCTACTTTGAGGATGTGACAGCAGCTGTGTCAGAGGTCAGAGATAAACTACAGGACATTCTGAGAGAGGAATGGACAGCCACTTCAGTGACTGTCTCACTGACAGTCACTGAAGTGGATGTTTTACTGTCAGATCCACCAGAGCCAAAGACCAGAGCTGGATTCTTAAAATATTCATGTGAAATCACACTGGATCCAAACACAGCAAACAAACAGCTGTTATTATCAGAGGGGAACAGAAAAGTAACATTAATTATTGAAGACCAGCCTTATTCTGATCATCCAGACAGATTCACTTATTGGTGGCAGGTCCTGAGTAGAGAGAGTCTGACTGGACGTTGTTACTGGGAGGTGGAGTGGAGAGGGAGAGGAGTTGATGTAGCAGTCGCATACAAGAATATCAGCAGAAAAGGAGGGGGTATTGAATATGCATTTGGAGGTAATGGCAAATCTTGGTCATTAGATTGTGACAACAACAGTTATACATTTTGGTACAACAAAATCAAAACTCGTGTCTCAGGTCCTCGTTCCTCCAGAGTAGGAGTGTACCTGGATCACAGAGCAGGTATTTTGTCCTTCTACAGCATCTCTGAAACCATGACTCTCCTCCACAGAGTCCAGACCACATTCACTCAGCCGCTCTATGCAGGACTGATGGTTTACTATAAATATGGAGCCACTGCTGAGTTGATTAAAGTGAAATAGACTGAAGTCTTTCATATTGTGGGTTTAAATCTGTATTTTAGTTTCATTTTATTTTCTCTCCATCATTTCTGCACAGAGATCAGCTGTCAGTCAAACATTATGGGTGGTACCTCCACATCTTCTAGTTGTTCTCTTGATGTTTCTGAGTTTTTAAAGGAGATCTTTCCTGTGACTGTTTATGGAGGCTATCACTGCTCATCATCATTTTGATTTACTAAAATATTTCTCCACATGAAAATGTAAACTTCTCTATCCTCTAAATGTTTCTGGAATATTTGTTTTTTTTTTTGTTTTGTTTTGTTTTGTTTTTTTTGCCTGTCCCATTTGGTTCTTTAGCCGTCAGAATTGTTGTCTGAAGACCAACAAGGATACCCAATGGATTTATTTTGCCAAATGGATCATCATGGCATTGCCGTATTGGTCCATTTGATCGACCTTTGTTTTTATTATTTATTTTATTTTCAGTTGTTACAGACGGGACAGACATGAGTGAGGGATAGGAAAGGGAGAAAGAAAGAGGAAGGAAAAGAAAAGCAGAAGGGGAGAGGGACAGTGAGAAAGGGGGGAAGAAAAAATATCTCCGGGATCACCTGTTGAGAGAAAAAGAATAGAAAACAAGCAAAAAAAACAAAACAATGCAACATACTATACACAACACCATCGCATTAATCTAGCTAAGTGTAAACAGCAGTAAATACTAAATATTGAATGTTGTTGTGCAGCACGCAGGACAGACAGCGCACAATGTGCTTTGAAGTAGCAGCCAAGAAAGGTGTGATTTAAGTCTACGAACAGTGAACACCCATGTGCACACCTGTGTGGATCGGCGCGCTTGTATTCAAATGGTTTCCCCATGTAATGGTCTGCTAGAGGATGTAGAGAGCCATAGCCCTGTCCCCCAGGGCATGAAGCAGGCATGGGGGAGATCCAGGCCCCAGACATCCAGAGGCCCCAGAGTGCAAGAGCCCAAGGAGGACCACCGGAGGGGCATCCGTGCCACCTTCATGGGAAGGGCTGAGGATCCCCAGACGAGGGGTCACCCAGTAGCCACCGGGCAGAAGCTAGAGGGGGCTGCACCGGCGTGCCCGCCGGCTCCGCCGGCAGCCAGCTGCGCCAGAGTGAACCAAGCCGCAGGCAAACAGGCCGGAGGCCAGAGGGCCCCCCGCGCCCCGGAAGAGGCCTGACCGAGCAGCAGGCGCCAGGCCCCGCCAAGTAGCCACCGGGAGTGAGCTGGCACATGACCTGAGCGCCCAGCCCTGGACACCAAGAACCACCAATGCACCGACCCCTGAGGGCATCAGTCACCGGCAGGGAGTGTGGTGAGGGGAGATAGGCCTCCACACTTGGAGGGCCTGGGAGTTCCCAGAGAGGTGGAGTCTAAGACCCGACCTGACATATAGACACAGACAAACAGGCACACACAGACACAGACATGCATTCCCACCCTCATGCACACATATACAAACACTCAGCACTCACCCAACGTAGGAATAAACGTAAATGGACATGTACACACAATCACACTCCCCAAACATACTCTATACCCCGGGTCCAGGTATCCTCGCCCCCAGAGGGGGAAACGGCACCCAGACCCGAGAGATGTTACCCTTCCCTCCGGGGTGGAGGCAAGCAGACCGCCCCAGGCTCCGCAGCAGCAGGGAGGCAAATCGGACAGCCAGCATCTCTTCCCAGCCCCCCCGCCCCGATGGCTAGCAGAGAACGGGGGTGTGTTAAGACCCCATACCTCCCTCCTCCCGCTCAAGTGTAGTGTTGCTGCGTGTTGCTCTAAAGTGTGTTTAAAACAAGGGAGAGCATGGTGCTGCTGCCAGAGAGCAGCAGGTGTTAGCACGGCCCCTCCCGAGAACCCTCAATGTCTACATGGATTTAAAATTGAGAGGTGGGCACCGGCGCCAGAGGTAGGTTTGAATACTCAGACCGTCTACTGGACGCCGTTAACGTGCCCACCCTCAAGGCCCTATATATATATATATATGTGTGTGTGTTATGAGAGTGTAAGTAATGTGGATGTCTAAGTTGTGAGATAAAATTGAGGCACAGGTGGCCAGAAGAGGACAGAGGGGGGGGGAATGTCTCCCCTGCACCCTGGTGACACACCCGCACCCCAAAGCCCTACCTGTGTGGGTGGGTGTGGTGGAGCGGGAAGAGGGAGGCAGCCGGGGATGGGGAGGAAAAGAAGGGAGGGGAGGGTGTCCCTCCCTAGGGCCAGCTCCCCCGCTGACCCCAATATGCACCCCCGTCCTCTGGTATCCACCAAGGCAAGGGAGCCCAGGCCCATCCAGACCGGGGCCTACGGCAGCAGCACCGCCAAGCCCCACAGGACCCGGGGCAGCCCACCCCACCCCACCGCAGAGGAAACTGTACCCACCCCAACATTTAATCATCTCCCAGACTACATAAGACAACAGACACCCAGGTTAAGTTTATTCTCCACCTCTTCTGTGTCTCTCCCCCACCTGCAGAGTGGACTCCTGCAAAGATGGAACAACCTCCCTGCCAGTTGAAGAGCCCCCCGGTTAGGCCGATGCACAAGAGGCCCCCTGCGCCAGGGCTGAGCCCCCGTGCACCCACCCGCCCACAACCTCGGCGACACACCGACGAGGACCAAAGCCCCCAAGGCCCAGCCAGAGCCCCAGCACAGAGACGAAGCACCCCCGAACCCCAAACCCCCACGCCCGCCCCGGATCCACTCAGGGGCAGCCAGGCCACCAGGCCAGTAACCTACGTCCGCCAGCACAGACCATCCTCCAGCCCCGCTGCACGCGGCCACGAGGAGAACAACCTCTGAGAGCGACCAGAGCCACTAACCAGGTTATGAACACAACCCCCGGGTTAAGCCCTCCAGGGATAACGTCTCTAGGAGTCCTCCAGGTGCCCTAAGCCCATCCCAACCTCCACATCAACCACAATAGCCAAGGTGGGACCAAACCACGACCCCCTACCCCCGCTAGGTGATGGAGCCGATCAAAGGAGCCCAGAGGGATTGATCTAATGCGGTGGCAGAGGCTATATCGAGACTAATGTGATCTATTAGATAGTTTCTATATTGGCTAGAATTAAGATTATTTTTATTTTTCCAGTTCATGAGGACCGTTTTCTTGGCGATGCATAGGGCAGTAAAAACCATGTGGACTGTATTAGTTTCTGTAGTGACATCATCCAAATTTCCCAACAAGCATACTAAAGGGGAGGTTGGAATTTTACATTTCAGACACTTTGATAAGTCTTCACATATCTCGTGCCAAAACGTCTGCACTGGTGGACAGAACCAAAGAGCGTGGATGTAATTGTCTGGTGTATTGCCTTGACAGTGTGAGCAGTTGTTGGCGGATGTAAAGCCCATCTTAAACATTCGATGACCTGTATAGTGCACTCTATGCAGTATTTTGTATTGTATTAATTGCAGATTGGGATTTTTAATCAATTTAAAGGTTTTTAAGCAAATCTGAGACCAGACGTTTTGGTCTAAGCTGACTGATAAATCTGCTTCCCACTTTGCAATAGGAAGGGATATTGATTCATCTATTTTAGAAAGTGTTCTGTATATTTTAGATAATAGTTTGGGGGATTTAAGAGTAAGAAATTGAACCACACTTGGTGGTGTTTGTAATTCAACTTGACTGAGGTTAAATTTCTTTTTTACTATGGATTTAATTTGTTGATATTCTAAAAATCTTTTCTTGTTGATCCCATATTGTGTAACTAGTCTGTCAAATGGAATAAATTCTGTTCCCTCTAATATATGTTCTAAGTATTTAATTCCTTTACAACTCCATTCTGGGAAATTAATCATATTTTTGTTTTGTAATATGTCAGGGTTATTCCAGATAGGTGTACGTTTGCATGGGATTAATGAAGACTCCGTTATTTTTAGAAACTCCCACCATGCTGTCAGAGAAAAGCTGATGTTGATGCTTTAAAAGCATTCATGTCTTTTGATGTTTGAGCTAATAAATGGTAGGTCTGAAATCTCTAGATCATTGCATAGTGCCTGTTCAACATCTAGCCAGGGCTCATCTAAGAGGGTACATTTTAACCATTCTGAGATGAACTGAAGCCTGCTGGCTAAGAAGTATTGGTGAAAATTAGGCAGATCTAATCCTCCTCTATCCTTGGTTCTTTGTAGCGTTTTTAAGCTGATGCGCGGGGGTTTATCTTTCCAAAGGAATTTAGAAATATGTGAATCCAGAGATCTGAACCAATCTTGTGATGGTTTGTTAGGGATCATTAAAAATAAGTAATTTATTTTTGGCAAGATCATCATTTTTATAGTGGCGACCCTTCCCATGAGTGATATGGGTAGAACCCATATCACTTCTGGAATATTTGTATTGAAAAACGACATTTCTCTTTATGAGTATGGCAGACCATGTGTGTGTGTTTGTGTTTGTTTTTGTCAAAATCATCAAACAAATGAGGAAAAACTGTGATTTTAATGAATGAATTCATACATTGTGTTGATGTTTTATTGTGTGAATAAACTGGAAGGTTTGACTATAAATCAAACTTTGAACAAAGTCTTTTCTTCTGTCTTCATTCCAGGATCTCACTCAAATCTGATGCAGAAAATATGAAACTAATCTGAGAGAATAACTGAAGCAGTTTTCCTCCTGAAGCATCACAAAGTTCAGAGTTCATGTTTAGAGCAGAAGATTCAGCAGTCGCTCTGTGACCTTTCAACTTTCTTCACTAAAACAGCTTCATTACAGAGAAACAAGTCACATTTTCTTCATGTTCTTAAGTCCTTTCAGATGTTTGTAATGGTCCTTGAATGCAGCATCAGTGTCGCAGGTTTAAAAGGTCACTTTCTGTTGTGTTCAAAGACTTCCTTCAGATATGGTCTTTAATCAGTAAAGCCAGTGATACAGCAGTGTCATTAGCTGTGTTATTGGCACCAGGCTGTGTTTATGTATGTATTTAATTCTGTCTGAGGATGTCTTCAGCATGAAATGATCATTTGCTCAGCTGCTGTGTCTCATCTCTTATCAGACATTGGTTGGAACAGAGTTTTGTTGCTGACCATCTGACAAGAGGGTGAAGAAAAGCTTCAGGCTTCATTTGGACACTACGTTGGACAGAAGTCTCCACAAAAATGACTCAGAAACACAAATATTATTAATGAAAGTCCAAATGTCAAAAAGGGGTCATACATGATCCTGAGAAATGTCCTTGAACATTTGAACATGAGTCAGAGGGTTGTCAGGTTTCTACACTGCATCGTGGCATCAAGCCTGAGATGTCTGTGTAAACAAGTATGGAGGACACAAATGCACAGACGCAGTCGAGCTGTTTACTGCTGATGAGGAAGGAAAATAGTCTGTTGGATATTAAAGCAGCATTTATTAGAGTAAGAACAGATACTTGTGTCCTTCATTTGATCCCCGTCAATTTACAGAATACTTAAGGACCCTTTGACTTCTAACATACAGCTGCATGTTTACAATTTTATTATTTATTTATTTCTAGCAAAGCGAGACTTTACTGATTAAAGACATATAATCAGACATATTACTGTTACTCTCTGAAAAAGACTCACATAAAGCAGATTTATCACAAGCAAACATCAAGACACATCCTTCATGGCTTAAAGTTGCAGTGGGACTCTTTCGCCATCTGGTGGTTGTAACAGTTATGACAGCTGTTCCTGCATATATGTCCCTCCTCAGTGTGAAGAAGACTGGACTCCAAGCTGCTCCAAGCTGCTCCTGCTGATCACTGCGTGTTCCTCCTGTGTCTAAAATCTATTTCCATTATGAATCAGGAAACTGTTTGCACCAATCATAAAGGCAATAAAATACGTCACACACTAAGAAATAACAAAAAGGAATTGTGGATTTCAAGGAGATTTTTCCCTCGTTTTTTGAAATCATAAGAATACAAACTAATGCAAGACTGTCATGTTTTCATAAGTTTGTAGAGACACTGTTCTGTTGTATTCTAGGACATCAGTCACTTTTTAAATGCATGCTACTCCTCCTCATCATCATCATCATCAGCACCCATGACCTCCTTTTAGTCTTTGTTTTGTTATTTTTCAGAGTTCAGGAGACGTTCTTATGGGATTTCCACAGTGTACAAGTACTGTTTAGACCCTTTACCTAAAAGAAAAGAGTAAAGTACAAAGTAGATTTACTCACTGCGGGAAAATAATGCCTCAATCTGATATATTGTCTTATATGACAAACTGAAAGTGATGCATCAAAGTGTAAGCAGCATTTTCCTGTTACAGCTGGTCTAGATGGAACTGATCTGATCTCCTTTATGTACAGGTAGATATCCAGTGGGTTTGCTAAGGGTCACAGATGAGGGGCTGTGTGAGATGTTTAATGGGAAAGGAAATAAAACCATTGTTCCAGACCTGCAGCTAAGATACTCGAGTATCTTCAAATATGAAGCTGAGTATTACTTCCATACTTTCCTCCACTGCTGATGACCTTGTTACCTGCTGCTCCCTGTTAATGATCAGCCTCAGTTCTGATAGTAAACTGTTGGCTCTCGTTCTGTCAGCTTGTTGCTCAGTGACGTCTTGTTTTCATTTTCCTTCTTCTTCAAATGTGTCTTCCTTTAACTCTTTGCTTTTGTTTCTGCTTCAAACACCAAATGATACACGTGCTGCACCTCTGATGGTTTGTCAGAGAGCAGAACAATTTACATTACAGAGAATATTTTACAGTTGAACATAAACTTTAAATGCATCATGTGTTTCCCATTACTGGCTGACTTGTCCGTGTCTTTTGAAAGGTGATAGTTGTGTATCTTTAATCAGTTAATGCAATATGCTCGACTGAAAGAGCCATCCAGCGGGTCAGATGGAGAATTTTTCATGTCGAATCTGACCCACGAGCCTTATGTTTGACACCCCTCATTTATACCTTTTCTCTAAAAGAACAGATTCAATTACAGTGTGGATTTGCTCACCACAGGAAAAATCATGAATGTGATAAATTGTGTCATATCTGACCTCTAAGCATCATTTTAACTGTCACAACTGGTGAAGATGGAGCTGAACTGACCAGCAGCATGTATAGTTAGATTTTTACTGGTTAGCAAATGTTCACAGATGAATATCAGCGGCTGAGAGATTTTTAATGGGAGTGAAAAAAATGTTACAGTTTCTGGAAACTTGACTTTGTTTGAGTTTCTAAAAATTCATTTACATCTGAAGTGGCGCTGAGCAACAGCTGCTTTTTGTGAGAGGGGAAAACAAGTTGTTGTTGTTTTTATTTAAAACTTAACCTGAAGGTTGTGCCACAATTTCAGCTGCAAGAAGTGCAAAACAGCACATAAGTAGAAAAAATGATTATTGATTAAAGTCCCTGAAAGTATAAAGGACAGTTTTACATGTACTTGGATACTTTCAGCTACTCTGTGTGACTTTTGTACCCTGCTGCTCCCTGTTAATGATCAAACTCTGACTGACAGTAAACTGTTGGCCATCGTTCTGTCACGTTGTTGATCAGTGACGTCTTGTTTTCAGATGTCTGCCTTTAACTTTTTGGTTTTGTTTACTGAGTAATATACCAGGTGTTGAAGCTCTGATGGTTTTTCAGAGAGTAACAACTTTTATTGCAGAGAACATTTTAAAACTCAACATAAACTTAAAATGAATTATATGTAACACATTATTGGCTACTTTAACTGTGTTTTTAGGATCTCTATCTTCCTGTATTATCTGTACTTGAAGGACTGTGTATAAAGGACTTTGACTCTGTGATCAACCGTGGATGTGAAAGCCTTCAATTTCAGTCCCAAAGTCAGAAATTGTTTAATTCCAGTGAAATATACATTTTATAAGTTGAGTCTTTTTTGTGCTATGCAACACAGTGCATGTACATATGTGTACAATTAGTGAAGTCATCAGTCCTCTGTCACTGTGTTTAGAACGACTGTTTTCTTTTCTAAATCATAGAGATGTTTCCTGATGCTGTGTGATGGCTGTGACTGACTGTGAGGATGGAAACAAACAGAAACACTGAGAGAGTTTCTTGGTCAGTATATAAACAAACATATGGCAGATGAGACTGCTACATACATTTTTAATATGTGTTGTCATTTTTCAGTTGCGTTGTCCATTGTGATGACCATCTCACGCAGGTCCAGAGAGCAGATGTTGCTGCATTGCAGCAGCTTTTTGCAGATGTGTTCTCCCCCTGCCCGACCGTACAGCTCTCACAGAGCACCATTTTATAACCCGCCCTGGTGTGACGCTGCGTTCACGGCCCTACTGGTTACCTGAACTTAAAAGACAAATTATTTAGAGAGAATTGGCTGAAATACTGATGCTGGGAGTAATAAAAGAGCCGCACAGTGAGTGGTATAGCCCCATAGTTCTTGTAAGTGAAGACAGATGGGTCTGTTTGTTTCTGTCAACTACCACAAGGTGAATGAGTGTGTCTCAGTTTGATGCTTACCCAATGCCCCGACTCAAGAAACTCCTGGAACGGTTAGGCACTGCTCGCTTTCTCAAGACACCGGATTTAACCGAGGGCTACTGACAGATGCCTTTGTCTCCAGAGTCTAAGGAAAAAAGATATTTCTCCACTCTGAATGGTTTGTACCAATTTATCACACTTTTGCTTGGCTTGCTGGGAGCCTGAGCCACTTTCCAATGACTCATGGACTGGGTGCTGAGTCCACGCATCTTTTATCGAAGATGGGGTTTTTATTTTGCATGGTTTTATTGGCAATCCTGACAATTGTTTGGTGTCATTGACACTCACAAACAAATACGTACTCACGGGAGTTTCTTTTGAAGCTTCTGTGGAACTGCCCGTCTCTGGATTCTTTTTACCCTTCAGTGTTTTCCAGCCCTGGATCATCCTCTAATCACAGGAACACTTTGGAGGACTGAGGAAGCAAATATGATACAATCGTATTCCTTTGCCATCAATAATCCTGCTAATGTGCAGTCTCTGAGGAGTAAATTGGATGAACTGAATTTGAATGTCGCACATTTACGTGACTACAGGGACACATGTCTGATGGCATTCACAGAGACTTGGCTCAGGGATTCTGATCCTAATTTAGCAATTTGAATCAGCTGAGTTGGATCAAGAACACATCTAAAAGCTGTAGGACACCGGCACTCGAGGCCTGGAGTAGCCTACCCCTGCACTGAACCATAAACGTTGTTGCCATTGCACGTTGCACTTTTTTGATGATAGAATTTGGACTGTTTCTTTGGGCTTTTGTGTGTGTGTGTTGTGTTTGCTTGTTTTGTGTTGTGTTGGCTTGTTTTGGTCTCTCTGTATGGACAGACTGCAAATCAGTTTCCCACTGGAGACAAAAAGTTCCCATTGACTAATGCCTTAAAAGATGGATTGCATCTTGGTGCAGTGTTTCTGCAAGCTGAAGGTGAGCACTGGAAACTTATAGCCTACGCATCCAGATTCATGACAGAGACTGAGTGTCATTTACACTCAAACTGAGAAGGAATGATTGGTATTTGGGTGCAGTTTGTCACGATCTACTACTGTTGTGTTATTTTTTCTGCTCTTCTGTGCTCACTCAGTTTTAATGATGTATTAGCTGCCCTGGTGTATGATCGCCTGGCTTTGCTATCCATCCGATCCTCTATGATGCCTCACGATGTCTCGTCGTCCTCCGGCATTTTCCACCCTCCTCCATTAGCTGGATCCTCGTCAGGCGATTTCGGTGGTTCCTCTAGACCACGGAGAAGGAGAGGGAGAAGAGGAGGTATTCAGGTAACGCTCAGGCTTTACTGGCGGCGGGGTTTGGCTGGTAAGCGACGTCGAGTGTGCGTTGTCTCCTGTGTTCAGAAAAGCTCCATGGAGGGGGACTTGTTTTCCACAGCCTTGTTTGGATACGCTGGGCCCGGCTCTTTGAGACCGTGCCACCTTTGGAGGGTTTATCCAGACTCTTCTTCAGGCTGGCATTTTCTTCCCTCGGTGAGTTGATTCTAGGAGCGTGACGGCTCGAACCCTGTGTATTTATGTCCCTTAACTCGAGCCTCTGCAAATAATGAGGCTTCCAGCTCACTGAATATGGCGCTTTTTAACGCTCGATCTCTGTCTAATAAATCATTCTTGTTGAATGGTTTTATATTATCTAAAAAACTGGATTTTGTATTCCTGACTGAGACCTGGCAGCGGGATGTAGACTACTCGTCACTCGTTGAACTCTGCCTGGATGGCTATACTTTTATTACCCGGCCTCGGTTATCTGGTCGGGGTGGTGGGCTTGCCGTGGCTTTCCAGGACCGTTTCTCCTGCCGCTCTGTTAAAATTGGACATTTTCTTTCGTTTGAGCTGCAGCTGCTTAAAATTGGTAACAAGGATCCTTTCTACTGTGCTGTGGTGTATCGTCCACCTAATAGGTTCTAATAGATCTAATAGGTTATTTTTATCAGAGCTCAGTGACTTCTTATCCGCTACTATGAAGCTGTCTCGGGTGCTCATAGTTGGGGACTTTAACATACACGTTGATGATGACTCCGACCCATTCGCCAGAGACTTTATGAACATTATGGATTCTTTTCATGTTGCTCAGCATGTGTCCGGTCCTACACACAGCAAAGCTCACACACTGGACCTTGTTTTTACTTTGGATTTAATATTGATTTCATTTGCTCTGAGAACATTTATATTTCTGATCATTATTGTTTTTAACTTGTCTTTTAATGAGCCTTTGTCCCCCGTTAGACGGATGGTTAGCTCTCGCATCTTAAACTCCTCCACAGCAGAGAAATTTGTGGATGCTTTTAACTTACAGCTATCTCCTCAAAATGGTTTTGATTTCTCAACCAGTCTTTTTAATAATTGTTGCCTTTCTTATTTAGATGAAATTTGTCGGGTTTAAGACGAGTGTTTCTGCCTCCAAATCTCCTCCTTGGCCAAATGACAGTATTCATTGTCTAAAACGTGATTGTCGTAAAGCGGAGCACAGGTGGAGGAAAACTCATCTAAATGTTCAACTCCTCTATCTAAAGGACCTTTTAGCTTCTTTTAATAATGCGATCAGAGATGCGAGAGCTGCCCATTTCTCACGCTTGGTTACAAAGAGCAGAGGCAATCCTAAGGTGCTGTTCAACACCATTAGTGACATTGTTTAGTGAAATTAGTGAAATTTTCTTTCTTTTCTGCTTGCAAAAATTCATAACGTGAGAATGAATTTGATATTCATTTGTACGTTTCTTTTAAGCCCCAGGATTTATCTAAGCTTCAGCGTCTGAATAATTGCTTAGATTCGATCAAACGTTGGATGGCTGCAAATTTCCTCCAACTCAACGAGGGGAAAACCGAAGTCCTCGTATGCACCCCTGATAGATTTTTATGGCAGATACTGAAAGCCCTTGGTCCTCTCTCACTCTATGTTAAATCCTCTATCAGGAATTTAGGTGTCACTTTTGACTCGACTCTCACATTGGATGGGCACGTGAAATCTCTGGTTCGGTCTTGTTTTTATCACTTAAGAAATGTGGCTAAGCTAAGCCCGATTTTATCTCGCTCTGAACTGCAGATTGCTATACATGCATGCAAAACGCTGCAGCTAGGCTTTTGACAAAATCCTCCAAGTACTCACATGTGACACCGTTGTTATCTCAGCTTCCTGTTGAATTTAGAGTCCATTTTAAGATCCTGGTCTTGACTTACAGAGCTGTGCACGGACTGGCACCAGCCTACATCTCTGATCTGCTACAGCCCGATGTCCCCAGCAGGTCCCTGAGGTCATCTGATCAGGGCTTACTTGCTATAAAACAGACTAAGATGAGAACTGAGGGTGACAGAGCTTTTGCCACTGTGGCCCCGAGACTGTGGAACTCTCTCCCCCAAACATTAAGAACTGTGGACTCAGTAGCTGTTTTTAAAAAACAACTCAAAACTCACCTTTTTAAAACTGCTTTTGGTTCATTTTTTGCCTGTTTTATTTAGTCGTTTTTAAATCTTTTTATGACTTGTAATCTTATGTGCAGCACTTTGTGATTCTGCCATGAAAGATGCTATATAAATTATTTATTTATTTATTTTTGGCTTAGAGAGGTTCCACAGCTTTGTATGTGGCTTACCCTCTTTCACTGCAGAAACAGATCATTGCCCACTAGTATCTATCATCAAGAAGAACTTGAATGAAATGACGCCAAGAATTTAGCGTCTGATAATGAGAATGCAGAGATGTGACTTTCAGCTAGTTTACACGCCAGGAAAGCACCTGATAATTGCAGATGCACTCTTACGAGCACCCACAGGGGGCATGGTGAGTACAACAGAAGAAGACATTCAGACTCACATAAACATGGTCTCTGCCAAACTTCCTGTGCCAGACATGAAATCTAAGCAAATAACTGACGAGACTGCACAAGACACAGAACTGCAACATGTTATGGAAAGCATGTCAAATGGATGTTTGTTGGCTCGTGTCCACTCTTCTACCATATTAGAGGAGAACTGAGTGTAGTCAATGGACTGCTATTGAAGCAGGACAAAATCGTCATTCCACAGACAAAGAGGCAAGAGATGCTTACCAGAATACATGAAGGCCATCTCGCAATTGAGAAATGCAAAAGAAGGGCAAGAGAGACAGTCTTTTGTCCTGGAATGAACAGAGAGATAAAGAATATGATAAGAAGGTGTGAGACATGTCAGAAGTAACACAATAAACAGACCAAAGGATCTATGGTTGTTGAGGAAACACCAACAGCGCCAGGATGGATTTGTTTCATGTTAAAAACAACTACATTTACAATATTTACAATGAACTTTTGACCTACTCAAAATTGTAAAAATATAAATAAATAAGACTATAAATAACCTTTCTGAGAATGTCCAAACACCAAGTGCAGCTATCAAACTTTAAGTAGGTTGCAGTTTTTACTGAAAGTTGTAAATCAAACAAACCCTGTTAGTGCCTCCCTTCACAGATGTGTCTGTATCAGGATGGGTCTAAACAACATGGTGTAAATGCAGTTGCTGGTGAGCCTCATTTCCTGTAGGAGGTGAGACGCAGAGAAATGGACCTTCCCTGTCGAGCGCTGGGAGAGAAACTCCTGCTCATCCCCTCACTTTGCGCTTCCCCGTTAACCCACTAGATGGCAGGTTTGCCATTAGAAGATCAGGAATAGACCCATTCATTGAAACGTTGATCCCATTACTTACAGAACAAACGACTCTGACCTGTCATATAACAAACTTATAAAAAACATGCCTCAGAAATACCCGTGAGACAGAATACGTACTATCAGACACTTGCATGGAGAAATCTTATGAATACCAGCGGTCACACACTCACGTGTGCACGCAGGTACTTACAGACTCACACTATCTTGGGTGGCTGCTGCCTCAACATATCAAGCATTATCGATTTTGTGTACTGCTTAAAAAGATTCAGCATTTATTATTTACTGTTACCCAGTGTTGGGCAAGTTTGAAAAAGTAATTAATTATAGTTACTAGTTACTTCTTCAAAAAAGTAACTGAGTTACAATATTCTAAAAATAATTAATTACTTGAAAAGTAACTATTGTGTTACTTTAAAAAAAACGTTTCACCCTCTGGGGTCCAGGGTTTAATTGGCCATTTTTTACTACTTTTGATTTTCCCTCCACATTTTACCTTTAAAAACTATTTGCTTTGCCTTGTTTGGTTTCATTCTTTTCAGCACAACCTCACATGTCTGAATTTACAGTTATGTTTTCATTTTGACAAACCGTATTAGCACAATTGATCTAAAATGAGACAGAAAACATAAAATCTGAGTAGAAAAGGTTATATTTTTTACTGTAACAACCACAAACATGTTTATTGAATCATATTTCATAACTTTCATGACATTAAATGCAGTTGTCAATTTTAAAATCTTATGCACAAGTTTTGCAAACAAAGTTATTTGCAGCCATTTACCTTTTTTTAAAATAACAATTTCAACGTCACGGAAAAGAGGGACCCAGGCGCGGTTCTTCTTCACAGAAACACAGTGCGTTTATTTACAGTGAAACAGACAGGCAAGTCCAACAATTCACTCAAAAGTGCAATTTTTCCAATCGTGCTCGTCCCTTGCTCCCAGTGCGTTCGGTGTTGTAACTCCCTTAGTGTGTGTGCTCCCCAACTCGCTTCTCCGCTCGCCCCTCCTGGAGGAAGAAGGAAAATCCACCGTTAGCCACACGCTCGCCGAATAACAAGCTCACACTGCTCGCACGGACTATACCAGTTCGGAGTAATAATCCCACGTCGACTGTCGCCGCGAGTCCAGGTTAAATACCTCTGTCTAGCCGGGAGGAATGATTACCAAGGGCTGGTCAGGTAATCAGCTGCAGGTGGGCCAGCAACAGCGAAGAGGGACTCCCAATGACGACAGTCGCCAGGACACGCCTCTCCCACGGCGCGCACTTCCGTAAACAGCCCCGAGGACCGGGGAGGGAGAGAGGGAGAAGCAAACACACAGAAAACATAAACACAAGCAGAGTCGTCCGGAAGGACCGTCCGACCGTGACATTCAGACTATTTACAGAACAATCAGCTGTTCTGCATTCAGTAAGATGCCACACAAATTATTTGTGCCACTCCAAAAAATGGGATGAACTATTTAATATTTTGAATGAAACACAATATTCCATTGTACAGTGTAGGTTTCCATGTGTAATTAGTGTGTAAGAATATTGCAGAAGAAGCTTAATGTGTACTTTGTAAAAACGATGAGAAAAAAAGCTGGCTGAAGAAGAAAAGATAAATGTCCTTTTTTTCGAGCATTCTCTCGGCCGGCCGCTTGGCGTATGACATGTGGCGGAAGGCTCTGGTGCAGAGCGCCGCCAGTTCGAACCCCTCACGAACTCATTGCCACGGCCCTCGCTTGGGGGGCGGGGAGACGCATACTCGCGTCTCCTTTTTGCCTTCTCCTGCTCTCGCCAAGTCCTCCGCCCGCTCTACATCTCTCTTATTACCTTTTATTACCTGAACAAAATCACAATCACGCTTACACTCATGCCTTAGTTAGACAGCGCAACTTTTTTTTTACTTACAACTTTATTTCAACAACAACAATAACAACAAATAGAAAAATTTGCCATCAGTATAGCCAAATAGCACATTTTGGTAAAAAAGCACAAAATCTGATAAGACATCGCATAGAAGCAGAACTGAGTCGTACATGTGACAGACAGTGAGGTGGAATTATTCCTCAATATCACACTGGAATATGAAACAGCAAAAAAAACAAGAAAACGTGGACTGGGAGACTTGTCAGGGGAAATAAGGTTAGCCTACCATACATGTATAAACCAATGCCCTACTGTATTTCAGTAGCCCAATTATAGATGCCTTTAGCACCTTTAGGTTTGACCTAGTAATGATATAGCTCGGCTTCATTTCTTTAACTACTGTGTAGCTTAACCTATACCAAGTCATCATAATGACAGATTTATATTCATCTGAATCTGCAGTGTAACTGTGTTGCTGTTGAATCCCTACCTCAACAATGTTGTAGAGTTAAAAGTATAGGAAAAGAGAACACTTAACCTAAAATATTTAAGTGTAGCACTTAAGGAAATATTAATCTTGGCATTCCACCACTGATTTATTTTTAACATTTATTGTGGTTAATTTGTTTTTCATTATTCTACCTTTTGTCAAGGCAAAACTCAAGGGCTACAGACAGGACAGACTTAAAAGAAGACTTTCAACTGAAACACATTTGCGTAATGTTGCAGAGGTGGACATACAGATGAAGAAAAGAATTCTGGATATGATGGAGTCATCTGAGAGGCCAGCTTCTGAACATCACAGTAAATTATAAGTCACTCTTGAGAGACAAGTTCAGTTGCAGATGGATTTTTACTGCTAAGACAAGTCATGCATCCACCACCACAACCTTTCAACCTGCCACCACACCATGGTCTATGCATGTGCACCACCACCACCACACGCTGTACCTGGCTCATTTTGAGTACACTGTACAGCCTTGTTAGTTCCCAGAACTCGAAAAAAATTGAGGAAACTCGTTGCCTCAAAAAATCTAAGTAAAGCTTACTTAAGATGACTGTTAGGACAACTTACACATTGCAAGTCTGCAGTATTAAGAATAACTTGATATTTCTGACTGTACAATTTTAATTCTTTACCTACTGACAAACATTTCAAGTTCAACTAAATGAAAAAACTATTTGTGGTAACCTGAATATGATTAAAAATAATTAACCCTCTACAGCATAGCGTTGCCCTGAAGCAACAAACCACATTTTCATGCCTTACACTGGCCCTTCAAAAAAAAAAAAACTTTTTTTTTCAAATAATGCTACCAGACACATCTCTTTCCAATAAAATGATGAGTTGAAGGTGGTGTGACTTTCATTTTGGTGGGGGAGGACCCCTTTCTGCAAGCTGCACTGCATGAGGGACATCTCCATTAGGAGGCAAGATAAAGATCACTATTTTACATGTTTATAGTGAAATAAATGTATATTAAAAAATACTTGTATGTGCATGAACATGTTAAGAAGCATATTTGATTGTTTGTTCTACTTTTGTAAATTTATTTATACAGTAAAACTGTTAATTTTCATTCGTTGCCTCAAGGCAACACTGCGCAGTTAGCCCAAAATTTTTCAGGCATTATAATGCATTTGCATATGAGTGTAGATATGTGTTTGTCTGCATTTATATGATCATAGTCAATGTTTTTTACTTTACAATCTACTCATAATTACAGGACATGGATGTAAATACCTTTTATGGAAGGAAACCAAGGGAATGTGCACTTTCTGTCCTCAGAAAGTGAGGACAGTGAGCTTTCAGGGAGTGACATTGAAGTAGAGTAGTGGATCCCTGAATGAGGTTTGGGGGACACTTAGGAGCTCAGGGGTCAGTTGGTAAAGTAACTGTGTCTGTGTGTGTGTTAGTGCCCACATAGCAAGCAGGTCTGGCCAGGATCTGGTATCAAGTCGGCACTGCTGGCCAACTTCTGGCATGATAAGACGTATGTCATCAGGCCTGGCATAGATGGCACTGTCTATGTGATGGCATGCCATATCTGGCTTGATTGTGGTTTGGTTTATGTGGCCCAGGCCTACAGAAAACAGGTCTGGCCCAGATCTGGCATCAAGCTGGCACTTCTGACTGACTGGTGTTTTGACAGAGTGTATGCCAACCAGATGTGTGCCAGGTCTGGCAATGACGCCACTGTTTATGCGATGGCGTACCATATCTCAGGTGGTAGAGCAGGTTACAAACTGATCGGAAGGTTAGTGGTTCGATCCCTGGCTCCTCTAGTCTGCATGTCAAGAGTGTGAATGTGTATGAATGTAGTTAGGAAGCACTCAGTTAAGCAAAAGTGGGTGAATGTGGCATGTTGTATAGAGCAATTTGGGAGAGTAGAAAAGCGCTACATAAAAATCAGTCCATTCACTGTCTGAAGAGAGTTTCGGCATGTTACTTTTGCACTGTTTTGCATGTTCTGGCACATGTTGTTATTGCATTGCTTGATTAAGGTACACATTAGGCTGACATCTGGGGCCAGAGCTGAAACCGTTCTGGGCCAGCACAGGGCCAGCAGTGTGTCTACAACTGGCCCGTGGCTGCACATCGCCTACAGATGGCCCACATACTGCAATGAATGACGGCCCTTTGGTGGCCCAGATCAGGTTTGCCAGAGGTAATCCACACATGGGCCAGCACAGGACCACCAGTGTGTCTGAAACTGGCCTTGTGCTGGCCCATGTGTGGGCCACCTCTGGCAAACCAGATCTGGGCCACCAAAGGGCCGTCATTCTTTGCGGTATGTGGGCCATGTGTAAGCACATTGTGTGGGCCAGATCCGTGCCATACCAATTTTGCTGTGTGTGTGTGTGGAAGTGTATTACTTGTTGTTGTGGGGACACAAATTTGTTTACACACTCCCATTGTGAGGTCTCGCCTACTTTATGGGGACAAATTGCAAGGTAAATCATTTAATTTTAGGGTGAAGGCTTGAGTCAGGGTTAGGGTAAGGTTCAGGCAGGGACTTGTGATGGGTAGAGTCAGGATAAGTCACCAGGAAATGAATGTAAGTTAATGTAATGTCCCCAAAAGTGATGGAAACACAACGTGTGTGTGTGTGTGTGTGTGCGTGTGTGTGTGTGTGTGTGTGCGTGTGTGTGCGTGTGCGCGTGCGCGCGCGTGCATGCGTGCATGGGGTTACGGTCAAATGTTGGATATATTTTGGTGTTTTATTGTTCTGTGAAATGTTTGCATTGTTTATTTGTTGTTTATTTATTTGTTCATCCTTGTTGTACTAATACAACTTATTATAGAATAACTTGGCATTTTACTACCCTTGTCGCACAGTGTTGCCTTGAAGCAACAAACCCATATCTGTTTGGGGGGGGGCAGGGTGTCAAATTTTATGATTGATACAGTGGGGCAAAAAAGTATTTAGTCAGCCACCGATTGTGCAAGTTCCCCCACTTAAAATGATGACAGAGGTCAGTAATTTGCACCAGAGGTACACTTCAACTGTGAGAGACAGAATGTGAAAAAAAAATCCATGAATTCACATGGTAGGATTTGTAAAGAATTTATTCATAAATCAGGGTGGAAAATAAGTATTTGGTCAATAACAAAAATACAACTCAATACTTTGTAACATAACCTTTGTTGGCAATAACAGAGGTCAAACGTTTACTATAGGTCTTTACCAGGTTTGCACACACAGTGGCTGGTATTTTGGCCCATTCCTCCATGCAGATCTTCTCAAGAGCAGTGATGTTTTGGGGCTGTCGCCGAGCAACACGGACTTTCAACTCCCGCCACAGATTTTCTATGGGGTTGAGGTCTGGAGACTGGCTAGGCCACTCCAGGACTTTCAAATGCTTCTTACGGAGCCACTCCTTTGTTGCCCGGGCAGTGTGTTTTGGATCATTGTCATGTTGGAAGACCCAGCCTCGTTTCATCTTCAAAGTTCTCACTGATGGAAGGAGGTTTTGGCTCAAAATCTCACGATACTTGGCCCCATTCATTCTGTCCTTAACACGGATCAGTCGTCCTGTCCCCTTGGCAGAAAAACAGCCCCATAGCATGATGTTTCCACCCCCATGCTTCACAGTAGGTATGGTGTTCTTGGGATGCAACTCAGTATTCTTCTTCCTCCAAACACGACGAGTTGAGTTTATACCAAAAAGTTCTACTTTGGTTTCATCTGACCACATGACATTCTCCCAATCCTCTGCTGTATCATCCATGTGCTCTCTGGCAAACTTCAGACGGGCCTGGACATGCACTGGCTTCAGCAGCGGAACACGTCTGGCACTGCGGGATTTGATTCCCTGCCGTTGTAGTGTGTTACTGATGGTGACCTTTGTTACTTTGGTCCCAGCTCTCTGCAGGTCATTCACCAGGTCCCCCCGTGTGGTTCTGGGATCTTTGCTCACCGTTCTCATGATCATTTTGACCCCACGGGATGAGATCTTGCGTGGAGCCCCAGATCGAGGGAGATTATCAGTGGTCTTGTATGTCTTCCATTTTCTGATGATTGCTCCCACAGTTGATTTTTTCACACCAAGCTGCTTGCCTATTGTAGATTCACTCTTCCCAGTCTGGTGCAGGTCTACAATTCTTTTCCTGGTGTCCTTCGAAAGCTCTTTGGTCTTGGCCATGGCGGAGTTTGGAGTCTGACTGGTTGAGGCTGTGGACAGGTGTCTTTTATACAGATGATGAGGTCAAACAGGTGCCATTCATACAGGTAACGAGTGGGGGACAAAAAAGCTTCTTACAGAAGACGTTACAGGTCTGTGAGAGCCAGGGATTTTCCTTGTTTGAGGTGACCAAATACTTATTTTCCACCCTGATTTACGAATAAATTCTTTACAAATCCTACCATGTGAATTCATGGATTTTTTTTTCACATTCTGTCTCTCACAGTTGAAGTGTACCTCTGGTGCAAATTACTGACCTCTGTCATCATTTTAAGTGGGGGAACTTGCACAATCGGTGGCTGACTAAATACTTTTTTGCCCCACTGTATATTATTAGGGACCCTAAAGCTCCCCCAAAAAAGGGAGAAATATTTTTTTCCCAAAAAATTAAAAAGTCATGCAGTAGAGGGTTAACAACACTTTTTGTAATGATGTTAAAATCAGCCCAACTTTTATTTTCAAACACAACAAAGTATAACAGCCAACATACTGGACACTGTTCTGCTGAACAACAAACGTCTTTTGAGTGTCCAGTTGAATTAATTCTACTGGCTCTCATGGTCATTTGTTATTATAGACATATTTTTCATGTTCATCCAGCTATATAGTAAATTCTATCTATTTAGTAATATCCGTCAGCTATAAAATGTAATATAAATATAAAAAATATCTAAATATCTCCTGCCCTTTATATTTTAATGATGTAAGTCTGTTATCGTGTTACATTAGCATTCCTCACATATCAATGAGATGCTGTACAGTACAATCCTACTGACACAGCAGAGGGATAACGACGGCTATTCAACATCGTTACACGACACATTCGAGCGGCATGACACAGACAAAGTGACTAAATCATCTTTTTTGTGGTTTATTGTCTTCAAACCAGCAGACAAAGCTGATGGCAGAAGATGTCGGAGAAGAACTTCAGGCCGTGTACTCTATAGGTATTTTTTTCTTGTTATCAAAAGACATTTGGAGTGACGGCTTCTACAACTGGTTGTGCTAAAGTAAAGCTTACAGTCTAAGAAATCACAGTGTTGATATTCAGCACAAAGAGAAAAGCTCACTTGTTTGAATTTATTTACAATCATAGTTTTATAAATCCTGACTGTAAACATCTTCTACAGCTTTGATATTGTTTGACACTAGATATCAGGTTTAATTTAAAGGTTTCTGTGTCCCAATGAGCCATTTACACTGACCAGTGTTTGCATTTAACTGGAACACATTCATTATTTAGTTCCAACATTTCTAAGAGAAATAACTGAATGTAAAAAAATGGCAGCACTCAGGCCAGGTTTATAGAGATATATGCATGCATTATGAAATTTATGTATCCCAGATAATTGTTATTCATCTAGTTATGGCAGACCCACCCCTTCCTCCCAAGTTAACTGCAACCCAAAAGAACTAGTGGGGCTATTTACACACTCACAACCAGTGTGGGGTAAAAAGAGCCACCAAAAAGCTGTCAGCCACAGATGTGCTAGAAGAGTTAGAAACTCTACTTATGGAGAAACTTTCTAAGTCTAACAGGGGACAGGTACTCCTGCCCAAATAACATGATATAACCCCACATACAGCCCAGCCATAAAATGAATTAATTCAATTCTAATTCTAATTCAAACTAATTCACTGGATGGTGTCAGGTCCTGAGTAGAGAGAGTCTGACTGGACGTTGTTACTGGGAGGTGGAGTGGAGAGGGAGAGGAGGTTATGTAGCAGTCGCATACAAGAATATCAGCAGAGCAGGGAGTGAATGTGTATTTGGACGTAATGACAAATCTTGGTCATTAGATTGTGACAACAACAGTTATACATTTTGGTACAACAACATCCAAACTCCTGTCTCAGGTTCCTCCAGAGTAGGAGTGTACCTGGATCACAGAGCAGGTATTTTGTCCTTCTACAGCGTCTCTGAAACCATGACTCTCCTCCACAGAGTCCAGACCACATTCACTCAGCCGCTCTATGCTGGTCTGTTGGTTTACTCTGGAGCCACAGCTGAGTTGATTAAAGTGAAATAGACTGAAGTCTTTCATATTGTGGGTTTAAATCTGTATTTTAGTTTCATTTTATTTTCTCTCCATCATTTCTGCACAGAGATCAGCTGTCAGTCAAACATTATGGGTGGTACCTCCACATCTTCTAGTTGTTCTCTTGATGTTTCTGAGTTTTTAAAGGAGATCTTTCCTGTGACTGTTTATGGAGGCTATCACTGCTCATCATCATTTTGATTTACTAAAATATTTCTCCACATGAAAATGTAAACTTCTCTATCCTCTAAATGTTTCTGGAATATTTGTATTGAAAAATGTCGACATTTCTCTTTATGAGTATGGCAGACCATGTGTGTGTGTTTGTGTTTGTTTTTGTCAAAATCATCAAACAAATGAGGAAAAACTGTGATTTTAATGAATGAATTCATATATTGTGTTGATGTTTTATTGTGTGAATAAACTGGAAGGTTTGACTATAAATCAAACTTTGAACAAAGTCTTTTCTTCTGTCTTCATTCCAGGATCTCACTCAAATCTGATGCAGAAAATATGAAACTAATCTGAGAGAATAACTGAAGCAGTTTTCCTCCTGAAGCATCACAAAGTTCAGAGTTCATGTTTAGAGCAGAAGATTCAGCAGTCGCTCTGTGACCTTTCAACTTTCTTCACTAAAACAAACTTGTTTCATTACAGAGAAACAAGTCACATTTTCTTCATGTTCTTAAGTCCTTTCAAATGTTTTTAATGGTCCTTGAATGCAGCATCAGTGTCGCAGGTTTAAAAGGTCACTTTCTGTTGTGTTCAAAGATTTCCTCCGATTTTATTTATTTCTGGCAAAGCGAGACTTTACTGATTAAAGACATATAATCAGACATATTACTGTTACTTTCTGAAAAAGACTCACATAAAGCAGATTTATCACAAGCAAACATCAAGACACATCCTTCATGGCTTAAAGTTGCAGTGGGACTCTTTCGCCATCTGGTGGTTGTAACAGTTATGACAACTGTTCCTGCATATATGTCCCTCCTCAGTGTGAAGAAGACTGGACTCCAAGCTGCTCCTGCTGATCACTGCGTGTTCCTCCTGTGTCTAAAATCTATTTCCATTATGAATCAGGAAACTGTTTGCACCAATCATAAAGCCAATAAAATACGTCACACACTAAGAAATAACAAAAAGGAATTGTGGATTTCAAGGAGATTTTTCCCTCGTTTTTTGAAATCATAAGAATACAAACTAATGCAAGACTGTCATGTTTTCATAAGTTTGTAGAGACACTGTTCTGTTGTATTCTAGGACATCAGTCACTCTTTAAATGCTACTCCTCCTCCTCCTCATCATCATCATCATCATCATCATCAGCACCCATGACCTCCTTTTAGTCTTTGTTTTGTTATTTTTCAGAGTTCAGGAGACGTTCTTATGGGATTTCCACAGTGTACAAGTACTGTTTAGACCCTTTACCTAAAAGAAAAGAGTAAAGTACAAAGTAGATTTACTCACTGCAGGAAAATAATGCCTCAATCTGATATATTGTCTTATATGACAAACTGAAAGTGATGCATCAAAGTGTAAGCAGCATTTTCCTGTTACAGCTGGTCTAGATGGAACTGATCTGATCTCCTTTATGTACAGGTAGATATCCAGTGGGTTTGCTAAGGGTCACAGATGAGGGGCTGTGTGAGATGTTTAATGGGAAAGGAAATAAAACCATTGTTCCAGACCTGCAGCTAAGATACTCGAGTATCTTCAAATATGAAGCTGAGTATTACTTCCATACTTTCCTCCACTGCTGATGACCTTGTTACCTGCTGCTCCCTGTTAATGATCAGCCTCAGTTCTGATAGTAAACTGTTGGCTCTCTGGGAAAAGAAAGAAGTTTGTATTTGTTTAAGATACAATGAAATCATATTTTGACATATTGGAAGATGACATCGAGCTGAAAAAATACTACAGGTATAAACGGAAACTACAGTTTATTTCTGTTATTTCCTGTGATAGTGTTTGTACACTCGCTCATGATAACTGTTCATTCAGCTGCTGTTTTTGTCTGCTGGACATCTTTAGCTTTCAGTAAGGATGCATTCATAGATCAGCACATCTTTTTGAACCACATTTCTTATGAGACTCAGAGTTTACATTTTGGAAATGTGGTGAGACCTGGGGTAGAAAGAGACTGAAGCCAGCTTCAACCTCGGCAGTTTTGTGTGTGTGAAGCAGAAAGATAAGAACTGTGTGGCCAACTCATCACACACATAATCCTGAATCAGAAAAACAGCATCAAGTGTTGTAATTGTTAAACACAGAAGTGTGATTTATATCAAAGTCAGCTTTATTGTCAAGGACCATATACGTACAGTCATACACAAGAATTTGAAATTGCAATCCTCCCATGGCCCCCAGTGTACACTAAAACAATATAAAGATAAAAGGATAAAAATAAAATAAAAGTTTTATGTACAACACAATACAATACTATACAATTATTTAAACAGCAGTGTCCAACACAATCATAGTGATTGTGGACAAGTTCGTGTGCAAGTGGGGGTGGGGCGGACAGTGAAAAAGTCATAGTGGTGGGTCAGGGTTCATATGTTTGGGGGGTTCAGAGGAAAGAGGTTAATGCAGGTCTGGAGTTCGTGTGTGAGAGCAGGGAGTGAATTCAGCATCCTGACAGCCTGATGGATGAAGCTGTCGCTCAGTCTGCTGGTTCTGGCCCGAAGGCTGTTCAGTCTCCTTCCTGATGGCAGCAAACTGAAGAAGGTGTTGGACAGATGAGCTGAGTCACCTGTGATGCAGAGGGCTTTCCAGGTGAGGGGGGTGCAGTAAATGTCCTGGAGGGAGGGAAGAGAAGTACCCATGATCCTCTCCGCTGCTCTCATTACCTGTTGTAACGTTTTCCAGCAGGACCCAGTGCAGGAGCCATACCACACAGTGATGCAGCTGGTGAGGATACTCTCAACAGTGCCTCTGTGCTCATAATGGGGGTCGAGGCTCTTGAGCCAAGGTGTGACCTTGGCTCAAGAGTTGGGAGTTCGCCTTGTAATCGGAAGGTTGCCGGTTCGAGCCCCGGCTCGGACAGTCTCGGTGTGTCCTTGGGCAAGACACTTCACCTACCGCCTACTGGTGTTGGCCAGAAGGGCCGATGGCGCGATATGGCAGCCTCGCTTCTTTCAGTCTGCCCCAGGGCAGCTGTGGCTACAACTGTAGCTTGCCTCCACCAGTGTGTGAATGTGTGTGTGAATGGGTGGATGACTGGGTGTGTAAAGCGCTTTGGGGTCCCTAGGCGGGACTAGTAAAAAGCGCTATACAAATACAGGCCATATTGTTCTCCTCAGTTTGCGGAGGAAGTAGAGTCGCTGTTGGGCTTTACTGACCAGTGATGCTGTGTTTTTTGACCAGGAGAGATCTTCTGAGATGTGCACACCCAGGAACTTGGTGCAACTGCTCACCCTCTCCACAGCAGCACCGCTGATGGTTAGTGGGGTGTGCAGGGTTTGAGTTTTCTTGAAGTCTATGAAGATCTCCTTAGTCTTCTCCGCATTCAGGGACAGGTTGTTGTTACTGCACCACTCGGACAGATAGTAAACTTCACACCTGTAGTAGGGCTCATAGTTGTTGCTGATGTGACCCACCACAGTTGTGTCGTCTGCAAACTTGATAAAAAGATTGGAGCTGTGTGATGGTGTGCAGTCGTGGTTCAGCAGAGTGAAGAGAAGGGGGCTCAACACACATCCTTACGGAGCCCCCGTACTCAGTGTTCTTGTGCTGGAGGCTAACATATGAGTCTCTAGTGTCCAGATGTGTGAAGGCTGAGTGAAGGGCGGTTAAAATTGCTTCATAATGATGGAGGTAAGTGTGACCAGACAGTAGTCATGAAAGCAGGAGGGAGATGACTTCTTCGGTACAGGGATGATGGTGGAGGCTTTGAGGCATGTGGGAACGACAGTCTGGCTCAGTGATGTATTAAAGATGTCTGTGAAGACATCTATGAGTTCTGCAGCACAGTTCTTCAGTGCTCGTCCCGGGATGTTGTCAGGACCTGGGGCTTTGAGTGATCCTAGCAAGGGACCTCCACACACTGTCTGGGGATAGTCTCGTTGGGGGGGTCCTCTGTGCGGGGGTGAAGGTCTGTGCCTCAAAGCGAGCGAAAAATTTGTTTAGCTCATCCGGTAAAGACATGAAACCAATATTAAATTCAGTTCTTTTGAATTCTTTTGGCGACAGAAAAAAGACTGTACTCAGAGTGGTCAAAGCTCAAAAAATGATCTTTATTTTACGTTTCCGGAGACGGAGACCTGAACACACGAACACACACGCTCAGGTCTGAAAGCAGTAGCAGCCAGCATGGTTATATTTCTGCAGCACGTCACACACACACTCAGTTAGTTCCTCTTTCTTTTTGCGTCAGATTTCCGGTGCAGCTCTGCACTAAACTTCCTCTTTCTAAAGTCTGTTGCCAGGGCAACCTGTCACCCTCTGACCTAGTTTTTGTCTCGTCTGAGCTTAGTTTCTAAAGGCCTATCTTATTAAAATACATAAAACAATATAATAAGAAAATAAGCACTACGAATACATTAATTACATGATACCAACAACAGTCTGCAGAGTGGGCTTGTAGTCTGTGATGGTCTGTATTCCTTGTCACAGCCTCCGAGTGTCTCAGCTGTCACTGAAGCTTTGTGAAATCCTCCTGGAGTACTGCCTTGGTCCCTGATGGTAGATGCCACCGAAGCAGTCAACAGTTCCTGAGTGATTCGTAACGCTTCCGTGACTGAAAAGTTTGAGGAGCTCACAACTGTATGAGCCAAAACAAAGACGTGAACACTGTTTTGTTGGGAGAGGAAGCAGCCGTTGCCTGTGTCTCTGCCGCCATCTTGAAAAAAAATGTTTAACACAGTTGCACAAACAGCTAAAATGATCAAAATTTAAAACAACATATTAAACATAAATATGTGCCAGTTACCAGAATTTATATGCGGTTTCACTAATTATGCTCAGTTTCTCAATACTGGCATGTTGAAAATAATTTAAATAATTAAAAATAAATATGTTTAAGTTAACCAGTATAATGAATCAGAAAATAGAGTAACAGTGATTTTAATAACAGACCTCACCGTGTGTGTGTGTGTGTGTGTGTGTGTGTGTGTGTGTGTGTGTGTGTGTGTGTGTGTGTGTGTGTGTGTGTGATTGAAGAGAGGATTGAATATTAGTTTATTGTAGATTGTAGTCAGTTGGCTGCCACCTGGGCAAAAGAAAAATAGACACATCACATTATAACATTAAAACTTTATTGTTCTAACAGTATAATTATCACATTCATGCAAAATAATATTTATATTGTAAGACCGTGAAATGTGTTTTTGTAATAACATGATAGTATATTGTACAAACATGAAAAGTATATTGTTAGAACAATAAAGTTTTCACATTATAACGTGATATAGCTCTATTTTTCTTTTGCCTGGGTGGCAGCTCTGCGCTTCCATAGTTGGCCAAGTGGGAAATATTTTATTTAATAATTGTAATTATGGTTTTTATGTCTACAGAATTAATTTGATATTAATAATAATTATTATATAAGAAATGTGTGTGTGGTTTAGTTCAGTATGTAACCCCAGATAGTGGTATGGCTTCAGGGTAAATTAGCAGCAGTCTATAAAGAGCTGCCAGTTAAACAAGGAAGGTTTATTCATCTAAATGATTTATTATTGAAATAAACATGACATTATTTTTTCAGGTCTGCAGAGTGGGCAGTCATAATGAAGCAGTTCATTATAAGCTGCAGACTCAAGCTGCTCTTCATAGTTTTGTCCACCAGATGTCACCAAAGAGGACTGTGTTGAAAAGCTTTGAGTAATGAACCGTTTTTCAATGCAAGCTTCAGAAAGCTTCATTTGGACATCAGAGGGCGTCTGATGTTAAACACGTGCCATGGGTTGTTGTCCTGCGGCTTCTTGATGTTTTTTGCTAATAAAAAAACATCTTGTAATCTTAAAATCAATCTCATAGGTTGTGAGTATGCTTGTGCTATGAGGTCCCTGCTTCCACCTGATTAAGTAATTAACCAGCAGACATTTACATCCTCCTGCAAACCAGCCTATTCATTTATGGTCTCTGTAATAAACATTTACTTTTGGTCTCTATCTTTTGACTTATTTGAGCTATCATAATAAGTCCTGATGTACTACATAGAGGACATCCTGTCTTTCCATTGATAGCTCATGTGTTTGGGTAGTGTCTTTTAGCTCCAAAGAGGACGGAAATCACCAAAATCATTCAATGGGAAGGTTCATTTTTCCTCGATCATCAGGAAGATATATTATATACTATGACTTCTATATTTGTAAGTATGTGTATCATATTTTAGACCTGGGAGCAGAAATGCTGATGGTCACCCTAGGTGGACCATGGCCTAGGTGGACCATGGCATGGTCTATATGGTCAGACACTGCTGAAAACATGACTCTGTCTGGTTTAGATGATAAAATGTCTTTACTTTAGGAGGCTGTGGCTCAGAGTACATTCACATAATGCCTTTGAATAAATGTAAAAAGCTTGTTTTTCTCCTCCTTTGATTTCTTTGTCCAGGTAGAAATTCTGCTTTTTGCCTCTAAAATCTGAAACAGTTTGAAACAAAGTTTGGCGCTCTAATCCTCTCTGTGTTTTTCCTTTGGTCAGATGGTGATATTGAATGAAATATTCCAGTATTCAATAGCTCAGCAGCTTTGTAACATGTGGTTTTGCACACTGTTCCAGTGTTGCCAACTCCTCAGTAAGGAAAATCGCTATTGGCTGTCCTAAAAGTCGCTAGAAGTCGCTAAATGATGTCATCACCTAATTTGCATAATTGGTCATGCTAACGTAATTGTAATCTATGTTGTTGGAGAGAGAAATAACATCGTGGAAGAGACATAAAGTGAGTAAAAAACATCCTAAATGCATTTAGAATTTATTTAGAACTACAAATTAAATTTATTTTAGCAATTATTGTTTTTTTAATGTCACAATTCCAACCCTGCTCCTTTATCCGGGCTTGGACCGGCAAAAGTGACCCGAAATAGGCACTCTGGTGGATTTACTTTGTGTGTGTGTGTTTATAAGTAGTTTTAAACCTTGCGATCCACAAAACAGCATAAGAGTAAAAGAAGAACCGACTGCGTTACAGCACCCGCTGCTTGTTGAGAGTAAAAGCGATATGCGCTTTCACGTCTTTTTTTAGCGACTTTTTTTTAGAAAAAAAGTCGCTAGGGGGTCTGAAAACTCGCTAAATATAGCGACAAAGTCGCTAAGTTGGCAACACTGCACTGTTCAAACCTCAGATGTTTGTGTAAACAAGTGTGGAGGACACAAACTCACGGGGGGAGGAACGACATTTACTGTTGATGTGTCTGACATTTAGTCTCCATGAGTTCTCATAAGACTGAAGAACTCTGTGATCTCTAACATGCAGCTGTATGTTTTGAAATGATGTGTCTCATTCTCTGGACTTTACTAGACAACGAGTGAAGAACATATAACGAATATCATCTTTAAAGTGATGAATAATAACTCTGCCTCTGTGTCTTCATAAAAAGACCGTACTTCTGAAAGGTCAGAGGGCAGCATCCAATCTGGGTTTACACAGTTTTGCAGGTTTAGCTCTTCTGAAGTTCAGCACCTGCTTTTTCAACCAATCAGAAGCCAGTATTGTAGAGAGTTCATATTTCTTTTCATGCAATTGAATCATTTTGAATGTTTAGGTTGTGGAGGTAAGCATCGACGACACAGAGCTCTCAGTTCTCACTCCTTCTTTATTTGTCTCCAACATCAACTGCACATATCGCGCCACAAAACACAGGAACACACTTCCTCAACACTGGGTGTGAGTGGAGCCCTCTAGTGGTCCACCACACATGCCCCCCCCCCCCCCCCCCCCCCCGAACACCCAGCAGAACTAGTCCAGGACCCGGGGCTTAAGCAAACGGCCGGAATGGCTGAACCAGGGGTGTGGGGAACTGACAGAGGGCAACCCAGCCCGGGAGCGAGGCTGGCACTGGCGGTCAGAAAAAGCTGCAGACGACTCGGACTCCATTGATTGTGGGTCGCTCCTGGGGGAAAAAACAGAATCCATCAGCCCGGTGGCAGGTGGGCGGCCGCGGCGAGGGGCCTGGGCCGGGACCACCTGATCCTCTTGCATTACATGTGCAGGCTTAAGTCTGTCCACAGAGACAACCTCCTGCCGACCCCCAAAGTCCAAAACGAAATGTTTGTTGCCTGGTTTAAGAACCCTGTATGGCCCGTCATATGGTGGACGCAGCGGAGTCCTATGGGCATCGTGCCTGACGAAAACAAAACGAGCAGAGTCCAACGAACTCGGAACAAAAGTGTCAGGCAGGCAGCGGTGCACAGGACCAGGAACAGGACATGAGTCTGTTGGGGGGCAAAAAGGCAACAATAGCAGACCAAAGCTCAGAAACAAACTGGGGACCCCTGTCCGAGGTAATGTCAGCAGGGGGACTGAAACGTGAAACCCACGTTGACAAAAATGCTTTGGCCACCGTCACTGCTGTCGTGGACGCCAGGGGTACCGCCTCCGGCCACCTGGTCGTGCGGTCCACCAAAGTCAAAAGGTGCGTGAAACCCTGTGACTGCGGCAAGGGACCAACCAGGTCCACATGAACGTGATCGAAACGCCTACCCAGGACACGGAAAGGTTCGAGGGGTGCCTGTGTGTGCCGGTGGATTTTTGAGCGTTGGCATGGTATACAAACCGCCACCCATTCTTTCACCGTCTTGCGAAGGCCCGGCCAAACGAACCTGGCGCTGACCAGCTTGACCGAGGTCCGGACGCCGGGATGAGAGAGGGCATGCACCGAGTCAAAAACACGACGACGCCACGGTGGGGAACCACCGGGCGGGGGCGGCCGGTGGAAACGTCGCAAAGAAGGTGCGGACCGCCGTCCCACACCACGGTGTCCTCCAGCACAAGGCCCGTTTTTGTTGACTGAAGGGCAAGGACGTCCGGGTCAGCACGTTGCTCGGCGGCCATGGCAGCGTAGTCGACGCCGACATACACTGGAGAAACCAACACACGTGAGAGACAGTCAGCGACGTGATTGGACTTACCAGTCACATGCTGAATGTCTGTGGTAAACTCTGAAATGGCTGCCAACTGGCGCTGCTGGCGTGCGCTCCATGGGTCAGAGACCTTGGACATCACAAACGTCAAAGGTTTGTGGTCAACGTACGCAGTAAAGTTGCGACCCTCGAGGAAAAAACGAAAATGTCGCGAGGTGCAGGGCCAGCAACTCCCTGTCAAAAACACTGTACTTGCGTTCAGCATCCTGAAGCGTACGACTGAAAAAGGCGAGCGGTTGCCAGAGACCTGAAACCCGCTGTTCCAACACCCCACCCACTGCCACGTCGGACGCGTCGGTAGTCAACGCGATCTCCGCCGACGGAAGCGGGTGTGCCAGCAGGGCGGCGTCAGCCAGCGCAGACTTGGCTGCGGAAAACGCATGGACGCGTTCCGGCAGCCAGTCAACCGGATCTTTGGCTGTTTTACCTTTTAAGGCAGCATAGAGTGGCTGTAGCAGGTGGGCAGCTCTGGGGAGAAAGCGGTTGTAAAAATTTATCATCCCCAAGAACTCCTGCAACCCTTTAACCGACGTGGGACGCGGAAAAGCCGAAACGGCCTGGACTCTGTCGGGCAACAGAACCACACCTTCAGCGGAAATGCGGTGCCCGAGGAAATCCAGAACCGGCAACCCAAACTGGCACTTGGAAGGGTTGATGATCAGGCCGTGCGCTGCCAAACACTGGAAAACCTGGCGCAGATGGGACTCATGCTGGCTCGCTGAGCAGCTGGCCACCAATATATCGTCCAGATAAACAAAAACGAACGGCAGCCCACGCAAAACAGAGTCCATCAGCCGCTGAAAGGTCTGGGCGGCACCTTTTCAGGCCAAACGGCATGCGCAAAAACTCGAACAAGCCGAAGGGGGTAATGACAGCGGTTTTAGGAACGTCTTCGGCGCGCACGGGAACTTGGTGATACCCCCGCACCAAGTCAACTTTTTTCTAAAATTGACGTTCCGGCGAGATTGGCAGAAAAATCCTGAATGTGGGGGATGGGGTAACGGTCATTCTCCGTGGCATTATTTAAACGGCGGAAATCTCCGCATGGCTGCCACCAACCGTCCGATTTGGGCACCATGTGAAGCGGAGAGGCCCATGCACTGTTCGAACGCTGTACAATGCCAAGCCGCTCCATGGCTGCAAACTCTTCCCGAGCGACGGACAGTTTCGCGGGGTCGAGGCGCGCGAACACCGGGGGCCCGACCGTGGGAATATAATGCCCAACTCCATGCTTCGTTACCGTGCTAGAGAAATTAGGGACAGACAGCGATGGAAACTCTAAAAGCAAACACTGAAAAGCATCCCCGGAGGTTACTACATTAGCCCGAATCAGGGGCTCGGCGGCCCGAGTAAAACAGGGTAGCGAAGAAAACGCGAGAGCACCAATTAAACATCTGTTAGCAACATCGACAAGCAGTCCATGAGCACACAGAAAATCAGCACCTAAAATAGGTACAGAGCTAGCGGCAACAACAAGGTTCCACTGGAAATCCCGGCCATGAAAACAAACAGTCACCAACCTTTCCCCAAACGTTTTGATGGGAGAGCCATTAGCTGCAATGAGCTGCGGCCCACAGTTCGCTGCTAGTCCGTCGGCAGCGCTAGGGGGAAGGAGGCTCTTCTGGGAGCCGGAGTCCACGAGAAAACGTCTCCCGGAGCGCGAGTCCTCTATGAAGAGCAGCCTTTCTGTATTGCCAGCGGTCGCGGCTGCTACGGCGCGCTGGCGGGTCCGTTTCCCTGGGCCGTGAAAGTGCAAGGCGGCAGGCAGCGACGCGCTCTGTCGCTAAAACGCTGATGGTAGAAACAGATGCTCTTTCCGCGGTGCCGACGTGTAGCAATCCCTGCCGTCAGCAAGGGGGCGGATGCTCCAGGGGAGGCAGGTGGAGGCGTGGAAGGTCCCGCCAGCGAGTCCATAGCCAGGGCGTGAACGTCGAAAGTGCGGCTAGCCAGGAGAATGCGATCCGCTTCTTCAGCCAGGGAGCGATAATCCTTCGCAGGCAGAAGTGAGGAGTTTGCGAGAACAGCTCTCACGGCGGCCGGTAGTTGGCGGAGGACGAGGTGGGCGAAGAGGAATCCCCCGTCATCCGGCCCGAGCAACGATAGCATGTTCTCCATGAGCTCGAGCGCGGTACCGCCACCCAAGCCTGACAGGTTGAGGAGCTTTTCGGCTCGTTCAGTGTCAGAGAGGGCATAGCGCCGAAGAAGCAGCTCTTTAAGGGCGGCGTATTTCCCTTGGGCGGGTGGGTCCCGGAGGAGCGTCATCGCGCGACGGGTGGCCAGCGGGTCAAGCGAGGCCACCACACGTGTCGTCAGCCGAAATGCTGCGAAGGGCGAACTGAGCCTCCACGTGTACGAACCATGACGGGGGTCATGGAGCCAAAAGTCCGGCAGTTTCAGAGCCACAGCAAACGTAGCTGCAACAGGAGGCGGAGGTCCGGTGGCCGCTGATGCATCCATAGCGGAGTCTGCATTATCTGCTCAAGTTAGGGGTCACCAATGTGGAGGTAAGCATCGACGACACAGAGCTCTCAGTTCTCACTCCTTCTTTATTCGTCTCCAACATCAACTGCACATATCGCGCCACAAAACACAGGAACACACTTCCTCAACACTGGGTGTGAGTGGAGCCCTCTAGTGGTCCACCACAAGGTGAATATTTATATTTAGAGTATTTTCTCGATCAGTGTCTTCAGTCCTGACCCTGAGTGCGTACATTTAAAAATAAAGTGATATAACTTCTTTTACATTACTGTCAACTTCTTGTACAGTTTGACAGCTGATTGTTGTCGTGTTTGTCGTCATATGAAGATCGTTTCCTAAAGAGGACTGAACGGTCATTTAGCTTCTGACTCCATCCATGAGTCTGATATTTGCTGTATAATCTGTGCTGTTAATAGTGTAATGGAACATATAATTTGTACATATAATTTCATATGTAATTATGATGATCTTTACCCATTAAGATTTTAAATGAAACGATAAACAAAGGCCAAGAAAACTGATTTAAACTCCTGAGTCTACTATATATTTGCACCATGAAGAAATGAATTGTTAAAGTTTAACTGGGTCAGACTTGTTACTGCATGTTGTAATCAAACATAACACACCCTGCATTGTCTGAATGGCTCTTAGTCACACTGTAAGAATATTTCTTTAGTGCCTCCCTTCACAGATGTGTCTGTATCAGGATGGGTCTAAACAACATGGTGTAAATGCAGTTGCTGGTGAGCCTCATTTCCTGTAGGAGGTGAAAAAGAGCAGAGATCTGTTTCCCTTCAGAGCACAGAGGTTGTTTCTGTTCAGAGGAAGTGAAACTGTCTGACAGTCACTGAGAGACGGTGAAACGGCACAGCACACGAATCAAATGGATCAAACAAAAATCTGCTGTTCAGTCTGTTTGGATCTACTGAAGGATCCGGTGACTATTCCCTGTGGACACAGCTACTGCATGAACTGTATTAAAAACTTCTGGGATGAAGAGGAAAAGAAGAAAATCTACAGCTGCCCTCAGTGCAGACAGACTTTCACAGCGAGGCCTGTCCTGGTGAAAAACACCATGTTAGCAGATTTAGTGGAGGAGCTGAAGAAGACTGGACTCCAAGCTGCTCCTGGTGATCACTGCTATGCTGGACCTGAAGATGTGGCCTGTGATGTCTGCACTGGAAGAAAAATGAAAGCCTTCATGTCCTGTTTAGTCTGTTTGACATCTTACTGTGAGAAACACCTTCAGACTCATTATGATTCACCTACATTCAAGAAACACAAGCTGGTGGAGCCCTCCAAGAAGCTCCAGGAGAACATCTGCTCTCGTCATGATGAGGTGATGAAGATGTTCTGCCGTACTGATCAGCAGAGTATCTGTTATCTCTGCTCTGTGGATGAACATAAAGGCCACGACACAGTCTCAGCTGCAGCAGAAAGGACTGAGAGGCAGAGAGAGCTGGAGGTGAGTCGACAAAACATCCAGCAGAGAATCCAGGACAGAGAGAAAGATGTGAAGCTGCTTCAACAGGAGGTGGAGGCCATCAATCAGTCTGCTGATCAAACAGTGGAGCACAGTGAGAAGATCTTCACTGAGCTGATCCATCTCATCCAGAAAAGAAGCTCTGATGTGAAGCAGCAGATCAGATCCCAGCAGGAAACTGAAGTGAGTCGAGTCAAAGAGCTTCAGGAGAAGCTGGAGCAGGAGATCACTGAGCTGAAGAGGAAAGATGCTGAGCTGAAGCAGCTCTCACACACAGAGGATCACATCCAGTTTCTACACAACTACCCCTCACTGTCAGCACTCAGTGAGTCTACAGACTCATCCAGCATCAATATCCGTCCTCTGAGCTACTTTGAGGATGTGACAGCAGCTGTGTCAGAGGTCAGAGATAAACTACAGGACATTCTGAGAGAGGGATGGACAAACATCTCACTGACAGTCACTGAAGTGGATGTTTTACTGTCAGATCCACCAGAGCCAAAGACCAGAGCTGGATTCTTAAAATATTCACGTGAAATCACACTGGATCCAAACACAGCACACACATGGCTGTTATTGTCAGAGGGGAACAGAAAAGTAACAGTAATGGAACAACAACAGTCTTATTCTGATCATCCAGACAGATTCACTGGATGGTCTCAGGTCCTGAGTAGAGAGAGTCTGACTGGACGTTGTTACTGCGAGGTGGAGTGGAGAGGGGGAGGAGTTGATGTAGCAGTCGCATACAAGAATATCAGCAGAAAAGGACGGGGTAATGAATGTTTATTTGGATATAATGACAAATCTTGGTCATTAGATTGTAACAACAACAGTTATGCATTTTGGTACAACAACATTGAAACTTGTGTCTCAGGTCCTCGTTCCTCCAGAGTAGGAGTGTACCTGGATCACAGAGCAGGTATTTTGTCCTTCTACGGCGTCTCTGAAACCATGACTCTCCTCCACAGAGTCCAGACCACATTCACTCAGCCGCTCTATGCTGGACTGAGGTTTTACTTTATTGGAGACACTGCTGAGTTGATTAAAGTGAAATAGACTGAAGTCTTTCATATTGTGGGTTTAAATCTGTATTTTAGTTTCATTTTATTTTCTCTCCATCATTTCTGCACAGAGATCAGCTGTCAGTCAAACATTATGGGTGGTACCTCCACATCTTCTAGTTGTTCTCTTGATGTTTCTGAGTTTTTAAAGGAGATCTTTCCTGTGACTGTTTATGGAGGCTATCACTGCTCATCATCATTTTGATTTACTAAAATATTTCTCCACATGAAAATGTAAACTTCTCTATCCTCTAAATGTTTCTGGAATATTTGTATTGAAAAATGTCGACATTTCTCTTTATGAGTATGGCAGACCATGTGTGTGTGTTTGTGTTTGTTTTTGTCAAAATCATCAAACAAATGAGGAAAAACTGTGATTTTAATGAATGAATTCATATATTGTGTTGATGTTTTATTGTGTGAATAAACTGGAAGGTTTGACTATAAATCAAACTTTGAACAAAGTCTTTTCTTCTGTCTTCATTCCAGGATCTCACTCAAATCTGATGCAGAAAATATGAAACTAATCTGAGAGAATAACTGAAGCAGTTTTCCTCCTGAAGCATCACAAAGTTCAGAGTTCATGTTTAGAGCAGAAGATTCAGCAGTCGCTCTGTGACCTTTCAACTTTCTTCACTAAAACAGCTTCATTACAGAGAAACAAGTCACATTTTCTTCATGTTCTTAAGTCCTTTCAGATGTTTTTAATGGTCCTTGAATGCAGCATCAGTGTCGCAGGTTTAAAAGGTCACTTTCTGTTGTGTTCAAAGATTTCCTTCAGATATGGTCTTTAATCAGTAAAGCCAGTGATACAGCAGTGTCATTAGCTGTGTTATTGGCACCAGGCTGTGTTTATGTATGTATTTAATTCTGTCTGAGGATGTCTTCAGCATGAAATGATCATTTGCTCAGCTGCTGTGTCTCATCTCTTATCAGACATTGGTTGGAACAGAGTTTTGTTGCTGACCATCTGACAAGAGGGTGAAGAAAAGCTTCAGGCTTCATTTGGACACTACGTTGGACAGAAGTCTCCATAAAAATGACTCAGAAACACAAATATTATTAATGAAAGTCCAAATGTCAAAAAGGGGTCATACATGATCCTGAGAAATGTCCTTGAACATTTGAACATGAGTCAGAGGGTTGTCAGGTTTCTACACTGCATCGTGGCATCAAGCCTGAGATGTCTGTGTAAACAAGTATGGAGGACACAAATGCACAGACGCAGTCGAGCTGTTTACTGCTGATGAGGAAGGAAAATAGTCTGTTGGATATTAAAGCAGCATTTATTAGAGTAAGAACAGATACTTGTGTCCTTCATTTGATCCCCGTCAATTTACAGAAGACTTAAGGACCCTTTGACTTCTCACATACAGCTGCATGTTTACAATTTTATTATTGATTTATTTCTAGCAAAGCGAGACTTTACTGATTAAAGACACATAATCAGACATATTACTGTTACTTTCTGAAAAAGACTCACATAAAGCAGATTTATCACAAGCAAACATCAAGACACATCCTTCATGGCTTAAAGTTGCAGTGGGACTCTTTCGCCATCTGGTGGTTGTAACAGTTATGACAACTGTTCCTGCATATATGTCCCTCCTCAGTGTGAAGAAGACTGGACTCCAAGCTGCTCCTGCTGATCACTGCGTGTTCCTCCTGTGTCTAAAATCTATTTCCATTATGAATCAGGAAACTGTTTGCACCAATCATAAAGCCAATAAAATACGTCACACACTAAGAAATAACAAAAAGGAATTGTGGATTTCAAGGAGATTTTTCCCTCGTTTTTTGAAATCATAAGAATACAAACTAATGCAAGACTGTCATGTTTTCATAAGTTTGTAGAGACACTGTTCTGTTGTATTCTAGGACATCAGTCACTTTTTAAATGCATGCTCCTCCTCCTCATCATCAGCACCCATGACCTCCTTTTAGTCTTTGTTTTGTTATTTTTCAGAGTTCAGGAGACGTTCTTATGGGATTTCCACAGTGTACAAGTACTGTTTAGACCCTTTACCTAAAAGAAAAGAGTAAAGTACAAAGTAGATTTACTCACTGCAGGAAAATAATGCCTCAATCTGATATATTGTCTTATATGACAAACTGAAAGTGATGCATCAAAGTGTAAGCAGCATTTTCCTGTTACAGCTGGTCTAGATGGAACTGATCTGAGGATTTAGTGTTTGTGTTATTACGAGTGCTAAACAGATGGTACAGTGGACACATGTGTGACTCCTGTAATTAAAGCATCTTTCTTTCAGCTTAACGAGTGAACCGTCAGCACACACGTTAAAGTCCGTTTGGCTCGACACCACCGAACAGAGGCAGCAATATAACATAGCTAACATTAACAGTGCAGTGAATCCTGCTTGTGCCATCATATTCAGGACTGCAAACCGACTATTGAACGTCGTATATTTTACAGTAAAGGCTTTAAAACAAAGTTAGTACAAACATCACTAATGTCACATAACTTTGCCGACATGTGGCCAACAGTAATGTTTTAATGTTCTTCATTATTAAACATTCGCACATAAATAAGTGACATAATATTCAGTACTTACTTTTAAAAGTTTATTCTTCGCCGCTCCGCTTCTGCTGTTTTTTTTGGTAAAATTATCCACACCCACCGCCGCGCTGTGCATTCTGGGATATGTTGGGCCACGAAGTCTACACCGCCACATCCTTAAAATTCAGGGAAATGAAGGACGCATTTGAGGGCCGCATTTCAGGCAGCCTTCGAATTGGGACAGCCTTCGGCGCGTCGCTGTGACGTAATCGGCCTTAAAATGCGGCCTTTAAACCACGTTACCCAGCATGCCACAGGGCCACGATTTACAGCCCAGTGCTAGAAAAGTAGCTGTGATTACCCACCTGGCACTGTGCATAACGTCAGCAACTTGAGAAGGCTGACACTTGAATGCGGTGACCGGCCAGAAAGTACACGGAGAAGGGCAGCGAGGGCTCGCGTTAGGCTGGTGAGTCAGGTCCCCAGGAGAGTCGATCACAGGAAAAACGATAAAATCCAGGTTTTCCAGGCTAAAAATTAAAACAGAGCTAAGCAAACGAACACATACACAGAGAGCAGCGGCAGAAAGACACGCCAGCGCACGCTCACCCGGAAACACGACCTCAGTACTTTCGGTGTAAATATCTAATTAAATAATTACATGTGGCATTAATTAAACAAAATTAGAAATATATAAATAAATAATTTATTAAATGTTTTAAATTAAATGAATTGGCATTTAAATAATTATTACAATATGTATTTAATTAATTCATTACAATTTTAAATAGTTAATGAAATCTTAATTAATTGTTTAATGGTGTCTTTAATTAAGTCATTTTGTCACTCCTGGCTCTCCATACCCTTGGTCTGTCGCAAACAGGTAATCAAGAAGGAGACAGACTCGGAGGATGAGTCACAGGGCGAAGGCACTGTAACAGAGGGAGAGGTGAGGTAGAGCGGGGAAGACGATTATGGGTGGAAAACTAATACTGATGGGTCTTACGTACAGGTGGAGGAGAGACGCTCGGGAGGAGGGAGTGGATAGCTGAGTGGGTGTCCAGTTGAGACATGGAGGAGTGGTGCCAGGGGCGGATCTAGAGAAATTTCCCTAGGATGGCATAAGGGTGGCATGAAAATCAAATGGGGTGGCAAAATCAAAGCCTTTTTTTTCAAACACCTATGCAGGCGGTTACATATGGTTAAAATGATTCAAATGCATTAAGTATACACATGTTTCATATAAACATAGTCTATAACTTAATTATTTTCAGTTACACAAAACATGTGAATTTTGATTTTATGTGCTGTATAGCCTGTATAGTAAATAAATATGTAGCCCAATGAGTATACAATCCAGAAAGCTACACAACATGGGGCGGTTCATTGACAAACACAAGTCTAACTTAAGTTTCACACTGTTTTTTGTTAGAAAAATAATCAAATTCTGACTTAAATTTACACAAAATGTCAGAAATCTGCACTGTCATGAAAGAAAACTGAAACCTAATTTTTCATAATTTGTTGGGTTTACCCTCTGAGGTCCAAAATATAACTGGACACTTTGGACTCCTTTTCATTTTACATTTGTATTTCACCTTTAAATTGTTTCATTTAATATTTTTTCCTGGCCTTGTTTGGTATCATTCTTTTCAGCACAACCTCATGTGTCTGAATTTGGTTTTTTTTTCATTGACATATTGATTAACTGATCTGAAATCACACAAAAACATCAAATCCTAGTAGTAATTTACTGTAAAATCCCTAGACATTTTTATTAAATTATTTTATAACTTGAAATGCAAAACTTTTGCGAGATCTCGCAAACGTAACTCGGGATCTCGCAAAAGTTGAATTCCAACAATGGCGGCAGCTACTTAGTTGTAATATTACTCTTTCTGGGTCACAAAATTAACTTTCAAGATGTTTTGAGGCGTGAATGTAGCTGTGTAAACGTCAAATATCTGCTCGATTTACAAGACATCACATATTTGCAAAAGTGCTCCGACGTTTTCGGAGACGTCTGACACCCACCATCTCGAAGCTAACGGGAGGTCGAGACCTACTATAGCCGGGGGGGACACCGCTCTCCCGGCACATCGTGCCTCGACCTCCCGGTCAGCTTCGAGCTGGCGGCCTCCGAATGCGGCTAAAACTTTTGCGAGATCTCACAAAACTTTTGCGAGACCCCGAGTTTGTTTTGCGGGGCTCCATAAAATATAAATGGTACATTTTGCAAATTTATGTACAAATTTTTTAAACATATACAACTATTATTCTAAAAATGAAGGCCTGAAACCAGGAGGTTTATCACGCCTTCTGTCTTCCACCAAGGAGACAGCATTTACATTGCAGTTTGCCTTTGTGACTTTCATTAGTGCCCTCACTGACACAAAAAACAAAACAATGACTACACAACAGACTAACTACATAAGGTTGGTTGTCATTGGCTGACATGGTACATTTTTCCACTAATAGGAAAGATGTGTTTTTTGTCTTTCTTTACTATTTTTGTGCCGTCCTTAGAAAATACTTTAAAAACAAAAACAAAACTTGATGATAGCAAAAAGCATGTCTTTTATATATATATATATATATATATATGTTTGTGTGTGTATATATATATATGTATGTGTGTATGTGTGTGTGCATATATATATATATATATATATATATATATATATGTATATATATATGTTGCTACAGACAAGAAGTCTGAAGCAACCTTTCAGTTATTGATCAGCTGATCAGTTATTGATTCTGACAGACTGAAGCACAAACTCAACTTAAGTTGGCGTAGGCCTGAACCCCCTCAGTGAGATCATTAACAACACTGGCTACGGATACCGACTACGGAACGGAGCAGTTGTCAGCCACCTCCTGTACATGGATGACATCAAGTTGTATGCCAAGAGTGAACGAGACATCGATTCACTGATCCACACTACCAGGCTATACAGCAATGACATTGGAATGTCGTTCGGGCTGGAAAAGTGTAGTCGGATGGTAACAAAGAGAGGGAAGGTAGTCAGAACTGAGGGGATTGAACTACCAGAAGGCAACATTGCAGACATAGAGGACAGTTACAAGTACCTGGGGATCCCGCAGGCGAATGGGAACCATGAAGAGGCCGCTAGGAAAGCTGCAACCACCAAGTACCTGCAAAGGGTCAGGCAAGTCCTGAGGAGTCAGTTGAACGGTAAGAACAAGATCCGGGCCATCAACACGTACGCCCTGCCCGTGATCAGGTACCCTGCTGGGGTAATAGGCTGGCCAAAGGAGGAGATAGAAGCCACTGACATAAAGACAAGAAAGCTCCTTACCATGCATGGAGGGTTTCACCCCAAGTCCAGCACCCTGAGGCTGTACGCTAAGCGGAAGGAAGGGGGCCGGGGACTGGTGAGTGTCAGCACCACAGTCCAGGATGAGACAACGAACATCCAAGAATACATCACGAAGATGGCCCCAACTGACAGCGTGCTCAGTGAATACCTCAGGCAGCAGAAACCCAAGAAAGAGGAGGGAGACGAGGAACCATCATGGAAGGACAGGCCCCTGCACGGTATGTACCACCGGCAGATAGAGGAGGTGGCTGATATCCAGAAATCCTACCAGTGGCTGGACAAAGCTGGACTGAAAGATAGCACAGAGGCACTAATCATGGCAGCACAAGAACAAGTTCTGAGTACAAGATCCATAGAGGCTGGGGTCTATCACACCAGGCAAGACCCCAGGTGCAGGCTGTGTAAAGATGCCCCAGAGACAATCCAGCACATAACAGCAGGGTGCAAGATGCTAGCAGGCAAGGCATACATGGAACGCCATAACCAAGTGGCCGGCATAGTGTACAGGAACATCTGTGCCGAGTATAACCTGGAAGTCCCGAGGTCAAAATGGGAAATGCCCCCAAGGGTGGTGGAGAATGACCGAGCTAAGATCCTGTGGGACTTCCAGATACAGACGGACAAAATGGTGGTGGCTAACCAACCGGACATAGTGGTAGTAGACAAACAGAAGAAGACGGCCGTAGTGATCGATGTAGCGGTTCCGAATGACAGCAATATCAGGAAGAAGGAACACGAGAAGCTGGAGAAATACCAAGGGCTCAGAGAAGAGCTCGAGAGGATGTGGAGGGTGAAGGTATCGGTGGTCCCCGTGGTAATCGGAGCACTAGGTGCGGTGACTCCCAAGCTAGGCGAGTGGCTCCAGCAGATCCCGGGAATAACATCGGAGATCTCTGTCCAGAAGAGCGCAGTCCTGGGAACAGCTAAGATACTGCGCAGGACCCTCAAGCTCCCAGGCCTCTGGTAGAGGACCCGAGCTTGAAGGATAAACCGCCCGCAGGGGCGTGCTGGGTGTTTTTTTTTTTTTTTGTGTGTGTGTGTGTGTGTGTATTTAACACTTAACATGTAATATATTTAGTTTTAAATTCAGTGTTAACTGTATCTAGGTTCAAAGTGTTAATCCTATCTTGTTTTAATAAAGAACTCTGTCATATGTGTAACCCACCTAAAATTTGCCTCATGAAAATGAACTGCTGTTACCAAAGAATGTCAGTAGGTGGCACTATGAGATTGTTTAGTGTTTGTGAACTTGAGTTGAGATCTATAGAGAAGGAGAATAGCGCTAAGGCTACGTATACTGGTCGGAGCTACTCACCGAGTTCTTCTTTAATCCTTGTTCAAGAAAAAGGTTATGTGTGAAGACACAAATTGGATTTTACTTTTCCGCTTGTTGGGAAATGCGGACACTTTTTGTTGATGCCGATGTACCTCTGTTTTTGTGTTTTTTGTTCATTTCCGGTGAGTTGACTAACTGCGCTAGCATAGCAAGCTAATCGTTAGCTAATCATTAGCTTAGTATAATGTAAATTTCATGTGTTCCTTTTAAGTGCTGTATTATCTTTTTATTTCTTCACTTGTGAATGTTTTAAACCAATCGGAAATATTTATTTGGAAGCTAGTAGGTAAGTTTTCTTTATTGTAATGAGATGATAAATATGAGCAGTCTTTGGCTAAATAGTACTGCGACCACGTTTTGCACTTTCCTCGTGCATCAGTAATGTACATTCTCTCAATTCATTGGATTGATGTGACTGCTGTTCACAAAATATGAGATTTGAGTTAAATTTGTACGATGTGGAAATTGTTTTAAGGTTTTCTGATTAATTTTATTATTGATTGCATTAAGTCGTTATATACAAAGAGTGAGAGGCATTTGGTCACTAGTGTTGATTAAGTTGTTATATGATATTCATGTAAAATATGTTCACTGCCCTGTGCAGGTTGGTTTTTTTGTTGGAGTCTTAAGTTGCGAGCCAGGGTTCCGGATCCACAGCTGCGATGCAGGAAAGATTTCCAGCCTACTTAGAAGTGACAACTGCGTTACTTCTTGACAGATAAGCTTATGAGATCTCAGAACAATACACTACCCGTGTAGTACTACTAACATTAACACTATACACACACACTCACACACCTCAACTGCAAAGACTGAAAAGAACTCTGAACTCTAAAACTGAATACACAGACTGACAAATATGGACTATTGGAACTGTTGTGAACTGTTGGATGACTGTTTTTGTTTTTGTTTTGAATAAATGTTGACTGTTCTTTTAGCTGTGTGTCATTCGCTCCTTAGTTGATTCCTAGAGACCATAAGCCTAAGATCCTAACTTTCTCTACATTCAGTAGTGGTAAAGTATCGTGTATTACATATGCAAAACTAGGGTGGCAAGAGATCATTTTAGGGTAGCACATGCCACCCCATAATACCCCTCTAGATCTGCCCCTGCCTGGTGCTGAGCTCCAGATTTTCCAGAGAGAACGGCGGGCAGGAAGACAGGCAGGTAGGAGCAGAGCGATGACTGAATCCAGAGAGACGCTTGTAGGAGGAGAGTGTAAACTTTGTAGCAGTGACCAGAGTCCAGAGATTACTGAGGAGTTTGGAGTGAACCAAAATGCCTTATTTAGAAGAGTTAGTGAAACAAATTGATCTTATCCTGTCTTGTGTTACAAAATATAAAACCTCTTTAATCCACAAGGGTGTAACCATGTTATCCTTGCATCTGTGCATTGTCATTTTGTACAATCCAGCTAACGCTTCCAAGTTTGTGTGTTTTTGTTTTTTCCTTCTGACCAGATGCAGCTTTTTACACAATTTTGTCAGTGTCCTTATACCACCATGCTGTGTCTATGTGCTGAAAGAAAATGATTTCCTTTTAACTTAAATCAATCAAGAAGTACGCTTTCATTAACTCATTAACACAAGACATTTTGTAGAAGCAAAGTTAAAAATTAACAAGGTTAGGTAGGTCAAAGTTCTTTACTACATACTGTAAATGAAACAGAACACACCCTGGAACTCATAAAATAGGCATTTTATGAGTTCTTGGAGCCTCCCTTCACAGATGTGTCTGTATCAGGATGGGTCTAAACAACATGGTGTAAATGCAGTTGCTGGTGAGCCTCATTTCCTGTAGGAGGTGAAAAAGAGCAGAGATCTGTTTCCCTTCAGAGCACAGAGGTTGTTTCTGTTCAGAGGAAGTAAAACTGTCTGACAGTCACTGAGAGACGGTGAAACGGCACAGCACATGAATCAAATGGATCAAACAAAAATCTGCTGTTCAGTCTGTTTGGATCTACTGAAGGATCCGGTGACTATTCCCTGTGGACACAGCTACTGCAGGAACTGTATTAAAAGCTTCTGGGATGAAGAGGAAAAGAAGAAGATCTACAGCTGCCCTCAGTGCAGACAGACTTTCACAGCGAGGCCTGTCCTGGTGAAAAACACCATGTTAGCAGATTTAGTGGAGGAGCTGAAGAAGACTGGACTCCAAGCTGCTCCTGCTGATCACTGCTATGCTGGACCTGAAGATGTGGCCTGTGATGTCTGCACTGGAAGAAAAATGAAAGCCTTCAAGTCCTGTTTAGTCTGTCTGGCATCTTACTGTGAGAAACACCTTCAGACTCATTATGATTCACCTACATTCAAGAAACACAAGCTGGTGGAGCCCTCCAAGAAGCTCCAGGAGAACATCTGCTCTCGTCATGATGAGGTGATGAAGATGTTCTGTCGTACTGATCAGCAGAGTATCTGTTATCTCTGCTCTGTGGATGAACATAAAGGCCACGACACAGTCTCAGCTGCAGCAGAAAGGACTGAGAGGCAGAGAGAGCTGGAGGTGAGTCGACAAAACATCCAGCAGAGAATCCAGGACAGAGAGAAAGATGTGAAGCTGCTTCAACAGGAGGTGGAGGCCATCAATCAGTCTGCTGATCAAACAGTGGAGCACAGTGAGAAGATCTTCACTGAGCTGATCCATCTCATCCAGAAAAGAAGCTCTGATGTGAAGCAGCAGATCAGATCCCAGCAGGAAACTGAAGTGAGTCGAGTCAAAGAGCTTCAGGAGAAGCTGGAGCAGGAGATCACTGAGCTGAAGAGGAAAGATGCTGAGCTGAAGCAGCTCTCACACACAGAGGATCACATCCAGTTTCTACACAACTACCCCTCACTGTCAGCACTCAGTGAGTCTACAGACTCATCCAGCATCAGTATCCGTCCTCTGAGCTACTTTGAGGATGTGACAGCAGCTGTGTCAGAGGTCAGAGATAAACTACAGGACATTCTGAGAGACGAATGGACAAACATCTCACTGACAGTCACTGAAGTGGATGTTTCACTGTCAGATCCACCAGAGCCAAAGACCAGAGCTGGATTCTTAAAATATTCATGTGAAATCACACTGGATCCAAACACAGCAAACAAAAAGCTGTTATTATCAGAGGGGAACAGAAAAGCAACAGCAGTGAATCAACAACAGTCTTATTCTGATCATCCAGACAGATTCACTGACAGGTTTCAGGTCCTGAGTAGAGAGAGTCTGACTGGACGTTGTTACTGGGAGGTGGAGTGGAGAGGGAGAGGAGTTCGAGTAGCAGTCGCATACAAGAATATCAGCAGAAAAGGATGGGGTAATGAATGTTTATTTGGACTTAATGACAAATCTTGGTCATTAGATTTTTTGAACAACAGTTATACATTTTGGTACAACAACATCCAAACTCGTGTCTCAGGTCCTCGTTCCTCCAGAGTAGGAGTGTACCTGGATCACAGAGCAGGTATTTTGTCCTTCTACAGCGTCTCTGAAACCATGACTCTCCTCCACAGAGTCCAGACCACATTCACTCAGCCGCTCTATGCTGGACTGAGGCTTTACTATAATTATGGAGACACTGCTGAGTTGATTAAAGTGAAATAGACTGAAGTCTTTCATATTGTGGGTTTAAATCTGTATTTTAGTTTCATTTTATTTTCTCTCCATCATTTCTGCACAGAGATCAGCTGTCAGTCAAACATTATGGGTGGTACCTCCACATCTTCTAGTTGTTCTCTTGATGTTTCTGAGTTTTTAAAGGAGATCTTTCCTGTGACTGTTTATGGAGGCTATCACTGCTCATCATCATTTTGATTTACTAAAATATTTCTCCACATGAAAATGTAAACTTCTCTATCCTCTAAATGTTTCTGGAATATTTGTATTGAAAAATGTCCACATTTCTCTTCATGAGTATGGCAGACCATGTGTGTGTGTTTGTGTTTGTTTTTGTCAAAATCATCAAACAAATGAGGAAAAACTGTGATTTTAATGAATGAATTCATATATTGTGTTGATGTTTTATTGTGTGAATAAACTGGAAGGTTTGACTATAAATCAAACTTTGAACAAAGTCTTTTCTTCTGTCTTCATTCCAGGATCTCACTCAAATCTGATGCAGAAAATATGAAACTAATCTGAGAGAATAACTGAAGCAGTTTTCCTCCTGAAGCATCACAAAGTTCAGAGTTCATGTTTAGAGCAGAAGATTCAGCAGTCGCTCTGTGACCTTTCAACTTTCTTCACTAAAACAGCTTCATTACAGAGAAACAAGTCACATTTTCTTCATGTTCTTAAGTCCTTTCAGATGTTTGTAATGGTCCTTGAATGCAGCATCAGTGTCGCAGGTTTAAAAGGTCACTTTCTGTTGTGTTCAAAGATTTCCTTCAGATATGGTCTTTAATCAGTAAAGCCAGTGATACAGCAGTGTCATTAGCTGTGTTATTGGCACCAGGCTGTGTTTATGTATGTATTTAATTCTGTCTGAGGATGTCTCCAGCATGAAATGATCATTTGCTCAGCTGCTGTGTCTCATCTCTTATCAGACATTGGTTGGAACAGAGTTTTGTTGCTGACCATCTGACAAGAGGGTGAAGAAAAGCTTCAGGCTTCATTTGGACACTACGTTGGACAGAAGTCTCCACAAAAATGACTCAGAAACACAAATATTATTAATGAAAGTCCAAATGTCAAAAAGGGGTCATACATGATCCTGAGAAATGTCCTTGAACATTTGAACATGAGTCAGAGGGTTGTCAGGTTTCTACACTGCATCGTGGCATCAAGCCTGAGATGTCTGTGTAAACAAGTATGGAGGACACAAATGCACAGACGCAGTCGAGCTGTTTACTGCTGATGAGGAAGGAAAATAGTCTGTTGGATATTAAAGCAGCATTTATTAGAGTAAGAACAGATACTTGTGTCCTTCATTTGATCCCCGTCAATTTACAGAAGACTTAAGGACCCTTTGACTTCTAACATACAGCTGCATGTTTACAATTTTATTATTGATTTATTTCTAGCAAAGCGAGACTTTACTGATTAAAGACATATAATCAGACATATTACTGTTACTTTCTGAAAAAGACTCACATAAAGCAGATTTATCACAAGCAAACATCGAGACACATCCTTCATGGCTTAAAGTTGCAGTGGGACTCTTTCGCCATCTGGTGGTTGTAACAGTTATGACAACTGTTCCTGCATATATGTCCCTCCTCAGTGTGAAGAAGACTGGACTCCAAGCTGCTCCTGCTGATCACTGCGTGTTCCTCCTGTGTCTAAAATCTATTTCCATTATGAATCAGGAAACTGTTTGCACCAATCATAAAGGCAATAAAATACGTCACACACTAAGAAATAACAAAAAGGAATTGTGGATTTCAAGGAGATTTTTCCCTCGTTTTTTGAAATCATAAGAATACAAACTAATGCAAGACTGTCATGTTTTCATAAGTTTGTAGAGACACTGTTCTGTTGTATTCTAGGACATCAGTCACTTTTTAAATGCATGCTACTCCTCCTCCTCATCATCATCATCAGCACCCATGACCTCCTTTTAGTCTTTGTTTTGTTATTTTTCAGAGTTCAGGAGACGTTCTTATGGGATTTCCACAGTGTACAAGTACTGTTTAGACCCTTTACCTAAAAGAAAAGAGTAAAGTACAAAGTAGATTTACTCACTGCAGGAAAATAATGCCTCAATCTGATATATTGTCTTATATGACAAACTGAAAGTGATGCATCAAAGTGTAAGCAGCATTTTCCTGTTACAGCTGGTCTAGATGGAACTGATCTGATCTCCTTTATGTACAGGTAGATATCCAGTGGGTTTGCTAAGGGTCACAGATGAGGGGCTGTGTGAGATGTTTAATCAACACGTTCTCACTCCCAACTCGTCAAATGTGTGACGCATGGTCAGGCTCCCTCTGCTTCACTTATCGACGTGCAGGGTCCTCTCATTGAATGCTATGCTGCTCCCTTAACGTTGCTTATTGACGACAAGAGATTGCGCGGAAGAGCCTGTTGTCTGTATATTTATATATTTCCGAAATCACATTGTAGTGACGTATACTGAACACAACAAATTATATAATGTAAACAACTACCTGAAAAACATGTAGAACGATACTTTTGTATCGTTTATTGCATTTATGGAGGGAGTGATGTATGCTGGGTAATGGCACAGCTAGCGACTGGGTGACTTTATTCACCCGCTTCGGCTGTTATCAGTCCATACAATGGGCGTTATTAGCACAAATCAGTCCCATAGATATGGGCCATCTCCTGCTAGATTGTTCAGAAGGTTGTTATCATCCATCCAGATGGAGGATCACTAACAGGAGCGTGGGAAGACTCCAGAATCCACTCTGGCTGGAATCCGGTGGATGCAGCAGTGTTTACAGGTAAGACCATTTAAACGGACAGCATTTATAGAATGACTATTAAAAGTCAGCGAGTGTCAATAATGTTAATGTGGTTATGTTAGTAATACACCGAGTGCTTTTATAACAGCTTTAAGATGCATTTGTAGATATTATTACGTGTTTTACCGTCTTTATGGTGCTAGCTTAAAGTTACGGTGTAAACGTTAGCTTATATTGGAGTAAAGCTGTTACTGTTTAAACGATGTTAGCACAGAAATATTAGCTTCTGTCATGACGGATTAAGTTACTAGTTAGTAAAGTTTCCAGTAAAGTGTTTAATCGCAGCCACAGATTGACAGCAAACATCTCGATTAGCTTCAGTGCATCTGTAATAAATATGTGCAAGTTTCAGTGCTTCGTTTAAACTGTATGATACTTATACTGACCCAGGGTCAGTGTAAAATACAATCCTAGCTGTGTGAACAAAGCCTGGCTCCTTTAATCCTGCATGACAAACCTCAGGATGCAGGTTATTATTACTCTTTCCTGCTGGCACACCTGTCACACCTGAGAGTCAGCTAGAAACGTACAGTGACGTGGACATCATGCAAAGACTGCCAGACTCTGTAATACTGTAAATGATCAGTGACTCAGGTTAACACTAAACTTTAAACAGTCCCTCTGTGTCTCTGTGTGCTGAACATTTAGGATTGAGTCAGGCTGCATCAGCTGAAGCTGTTATTTGTATATATCGGTATTTTTTTAAATTCAGGTGTGGGGAAAATACATAAGACTGCAGTGAAGCGATGCACCAGATTAATCCCTGGCCAAAGGTATCGTACTTAAATCAGAGTACTGATCCAGCCACATCAGCCTTTTGTGAGGTCTGTTTAAAGTAGACTTAAAATGAACTGCAGGTTCCTCAGAGGTGGACTGTGAGCACAGAAACACATGTTCATACATACAGCTGCAGCAAACTTACATTCATTTTAAATAGATTTGTTACTCTGATGTCTGTCTCTGTGTTAGTCCTCTGACAGACTGGTGACCTGTCCAGGTGTGCTCTACCTATGACTACTGGGACAGGCTCTAGCCTCTGTAATAGAAATTTTCTGTTATTCTCATTTAAAGTTTTTAAGTGCTTATGCATATGCTTAGTGACACTGTTATAGACTGTTCAGTGAAAGTTTCTAAAACTAGATGAACTTACTTCAGCAGTTTGAGAAAACAAATCCCTTTACAGGTGCTGATAAGGCCAAGGGCACAAAACAGCGTAACCATTGATCCGTTAGGTTTCATAACGAGACACGTGAAGTGTGGTAGGATCAGTTTGTAACTTCCTTGGAATGCATAAAGGAGTAGGAGCACCACTTCTGTGGCAGCGCTGACATGACTGAACTGTGATGTTTGATGTGTGTTGGCTCTCCTGTGCGCAGTAATAAATAGCTTGATCACAGCTCTTTCTGTGTTGCAGACTTTAAATTTAAAAAATTCCACGACACCCCCCACCCTCCCACTGTGAACCTGAATTGAATATTCAGAAGACATTTGTTTAAATAGTTCTAGAAATCTGAGCTGTTGGTGTGTCCTTGGATTGTGTGGTAATAATATTAGAGCTGACAATCTTTCTTACTGAATCTCTACTATGAGTCATGTTACCTGAGATTAATTCTATGTTTACCTGTCAGCCTGGACAAATGTGCTGTGTGAAGGAAATTAAATGAAATCAGATCTGAACTGCGTGCATTTAAGGAACCTGTTCATATTTAATTGAAATATGAACCAGTGTTTTTTATTGCTGATTCCAAGAGAGTCTTTGTGGAAATCCTGTTTGGCTTTTTGTTATTTTAATTCTCTTTTCCATTTTCCAGAACAGTTCTCCACAGTCGCTGTCCACATGGGTCAGTGGGACCAAGAAGCACTCTGCTAATGTGTGGACTCTGACCAGCAACATCCAGCAAGACCCAGACAGCGTTTTCTATCTCCCAGCTGGAGTTTTTTGTTTGTCTGTGACTGGAGAGTCAGATTTTTGTTGAGCTTCACACTTGCAGAGGTAAGTCAGTTTGCAGAGATCCCTCCCACCCTGGCTTTTATGTGCTAGATTTCTTATCTGAAACAGTAATATTTCAGTGACTGCTGCTTATACCACAGGTTAATACACTCTACTGATCCCTGATGGGAGAATCATCACCTCTGACAGCAAAGAAGCCTGGTGGATGTTTGTTTACAGTCTGATGATGGGACATCATGCTCTGCATCTTCAAAGTTTACCTCCTCATTATTATTCATACCCAGTAATGTGAAGTATGCTTATATCTACTATAACTGAACCAACCTGGTGCTCTTCATTTATGGAGGCTGTTGAGTCTGAATGTTGGATGTTGTGTATCTCGTGTTCTCTGGGCTTTGTTGTCCTCAGTCTTTTTGCAGGATCAGAAAACAAAACCAGGAGGCGTGTAAATGTTTCTTCTCCATGATGTTTCTTCAAATGTTTCTTCTGGATGATGATAAGACCGTGACACGGGATGCCACCTTTGGTCTTGTGATGAAGCAAAGCTCAGGAAGAAGTGTGATTAAATGGTACCCACATGTGTGCTGCTGAGAAGGATGTACAGGGGCACCTGCAGCCAAATCCAAGCCTCAGGTTAGTTGTAGTTGCAGAACGCTATAGGACTGAGACAGCTGAGGCATCAAATGTTTGATTAAACAGATGAAAAATAAAATGATCACTTCTTAAAATCTGTAGCAACTTCAAGTCTGTCAGCGTGCTGAGCATGCTCAGAATGTGACAATATATTTTTGTTCAATATTTAATTTCTTTCAGTTGCAATTGTTAAATGAAAAAAATTAAAAAATGTATTCTTATAATTTAGCAAACTAATTTATCAAAATATATATATATACATATATCTGTATTAGTTTTAATAAATTAATTTGACACCTGAATTGAAAATACCGTATTGTATTCATACAGAATCAGTATCATTGTTTGTCTGTTCACTGATTGTTGAAACTAAGAGCTAGTTTGATCTGTTTAGATCTAAAGTATTCAAAGTTGAGCTCTAATGGTTCTTCACCCCTGTGTGTGTGATATGTGATTTCCTACATGCTGGCAGAGCGGCAGTTTGTGCTCACAGATGGTGACGGTGTGGAGAGACGGTGGTGTTTCCTCAGAAAACCCAGCAGAGTCACAAAGGACACCAGTCCATCTCACCATCTCGACTTGCTGACTGATGCTCGTCTGCACTACACAGAGGAAATCAACTGACCGAGGTTTGTCCAGTGCAGTGTTATGAAATGTATATTTGTTTTATGCTTACAGATATGTTTTTCTTGACAGAGGCTCTGCAGAGTTTAGACAAAGCAGAGAAAATATGTGCTTTACATTTTACTGTGATTTACTGAGATATTTCTTGCCTGATGTTCAGCAGGAATGGAGAAATAGAATCAAAGGGAGATGTTTTTGCTGTTTTTGTAATGATGGAAGTAAATCTTGACTATTATATATTTGCTTGGTTATATTAGGAGTGTTTCTGAGTGAGGGAGAGAGGAGTCATCATCCAGGTAAAGTGACGTAGATCAGTGGATACACTTGTCTCCCCTTTAAAGGAGACGATCCAAGTCATCCTTAAATGTTAGTGCTTTCAAATACACAAACATTTTTAAAGGACAAAAATGAACATCCAACTTTGACTGTAATACAAAATAAATCTTTGCATGTGTGTTTTCAAACTCTCAGATGGGCAGCATATCAGTCTTGGACTGTGTAACCTGCCGGAGCAGCACTGGATGATCACCACACGTGAGCATGTTCCTGCAACATTCAGCATCTGATCTGTCATCTGTGTGCTTCTGCTTTTGGTAAGTAGAGTTACCCAACTACAGTAACTCTAAACACATGCCATCCATCTCCAATGGCCTGGTTACTTCCTGTCAGTTATTTTAGAAACCATGTGGTCACCTGACCTAACACTGTTTCTTCTTCTTCCCCTTAATGTTGAAGTGTCAAACAGCTGGAGAGGAAACTCCACCAGTGTACTGGGATGTTTCAGCAACACGTGCCAGATGCTGTTCCTTCATGGTGACATCATCAGAGACAGCCCCGCCCACCTCAGGACCTCGCCATTGATCACGATGATTATAATGATGACAGCGAGCGGAACTAAGACTGTAAAAATCCACGACCAGAATGTTTCGATGTTTTCTAATTATTAATGAATACTGAGTTTTTGTCTCTCTCTTTTTTTTCCTCATTTGTTACTAACAAAGTTCACCAAACTCACACAGTTTACATTCTGTATGTTTCCATCAAGGTTTATTTTCTTAGAAATCATCGTTTTTCTCCTTTTCTCTTTTTCTCTTTTGTAATTGATGATAATACAGTGAATATACTTTTATTGCGTCACACATTGCTTTAAGTTTTTCAGAGTCCAGTTATTTTTTACTGCTGTTTGAATTCTCTGTATGTTTGACCCTGTAGACTGTTTGATGGACTGCTTGTCTTCCTGTTTGTAACCGCCGCCTGTTTTTGACTAAAGATTTGGATTTCTGACTTTAACACAGCCTCTGCGTGTCCTCCCTTTGTGTCCTCTTCCTCTGTGAATGTGTTGCATGTGTCACAGATTCATTTTATTAACAGCTTTCCCACAGTGAGTTGCATCAGCATTCATTCACAGCACATTTCAGAAGGATTCAGATTAATACAGTGATCTTATAGTCAGAATGATCCTGACAGAGTGCCATTGTAAATTATCTTTCATCAGGTAAATTTTAAAGTTCAGTATTTCAAAGCAGGAGTTATGAGGAATCATATTGGAATTAGGACTGTAACAATATGTACTTACAAAGTCTAATTTTTTTAATTATGCTAGAATATTGGAAGGCAATCAACTTTTAGTGTTTTCCGCATATTAATTATTCTGAAATAGAGACGGTGACCCTAACTGTACAGAAGCACACTAAACAACTGACAATCTAACAGACATCATTGGCCCGAGCCGTCATGCACAGTGAGTCTGATCCTTTGCTGTGAGAGTCTGACAAGCATGTTTCTGGTCAGTTTGGAAGAAATAATATCACAATGTTGATCTTTTTTCAACATTCCTTCTCTTTTACAACATAAACTGTGATCAAAGCTACTTATGTTCACAGCATGTAATAATACTGACAGGGCATTGTGGTCTGTTGAGCTAGGGTTAGGGTTAGCAATTCAGACATATGTAATCAATATTAAACGTCTCTGACGTGGGCCACTGTCCGCAGTGTTGGGAAATCCATACCAGGCTGGAACGAGTCAAGGTAGGTGAGCATCCACGAGACGACACAGCAGATGCATCCTACTAATACTGACAGGACCAGGAGACTCCAGAAACCGAGCATCTTCTCTTCAGTGCCATCCTCTCCTGTCACCCTCTCTGCCCGCAGCTCTTTGAGTATGGGGTAGATAAGGGCGCAGAGAAACCCTTATTACTAATTTGTATTATAATTCAACTTTCATGAAATATTCATATTCAGTATCGGTCCTTTTAAATTATAACCACGTATCCACCCAGGCTCATGGTGGGGCAGGGCTCTGTCCTGGGATGCTTGAGTACAAGGTAATGTACACATGACCAGGTATCCAGTCTGTCAGAATTGTTTTCAATATTTGGTTCAAAAATATGAGTGACAACAAAAATCCAACTAGGATTCTTGCATATGATGAATGAAGTCTGTCTTTGACTGTATTGTCCAGCTGATCCATCAAACCCCCAGCAGGTGAACCTTATGCATGACATAACACGGCAACAATGTAAAAAATTAAACAGCAACAGTCTAAATGTAAAGTGCATTCTAAAGTCCTCTTCAATAAATTATATGCAAAGAGTCATTCAGGACTGTAAAACGTGAACTACAGAACCCAGAGTCTTCATCATTAAATCTCTGGTTGCTTCATTTTTCTATCCTATATCAGATACTTTAAAGGTTAGGTTAGGTAAAGTTGCACTGTCATTGTGAGGCAAAGTGCTTTATGTGTGTGTGTGCGTGTCATGAACGGCTATAAAAGGCCTATAATTAAAGAACAAGCGGGGTTTGAGTTCGAGTTGCGGCAGACTGTCACTACTTGTAAATGGAACGCAGCCTTCCTACGGCGGACAGCTAATAACAGGAATCGGACGCGGTCCACCCAAGTCCACAGCAACCACCATAGCAACCGCCTAGCATGACCTTAAAAACATATTCTGTCTTCATAACTATCAAAAACGTGAAATGATTTGCAAAGTGTGAAAGTGTTACAGCTGTAGAGAGCTATGGCGGTATCTTTGGAAACTGTTTACATAGCTAATAATATACGATGTAACCATGGAGACAGTCAGTCACGTGAGCTAGCGGCGCACGTTTACTACAGTAAATAAGGTGATTGTGTGCACAGCGCGTCCACACGCTGCACAGGGTAAAGACGTTACTTCAATATTGTTTTATATTGATATATATTTGCCTTCTGTTGACCATCACCTCAGGTTCACCATTACAGTTTCAGCATACAAATGCACACTGTCTAAATATGAACACATTCAAAAAACAAAATCATGTCTCAGAAATAAGCACAGCTGTTCATGTTTGTCATTATAGTTTTATTTGTAAGAAAATTATGAACTTCATATTGTGCATCAAATAAAAGAACATTTCACAACTCTGTGAAACAGGTAACAGAAATGTCTCTAATGTAGACATGTACAGTGTAGTGTAAGCATTAAAAGATCATAAAGGAAACACTAACATTTATGTGAAACTAATTGTAATAAAAAATGAACAGGTGCTTTATAGATTTAAAAGAAAGAATCTGAAAACAACACTTTTTTGGTCTAAGTGATCAAAGTAGAAAACAGAACTGATGTTCAAGAACAAACCGTAGCTGCACTAATATTACACATCTCCATTGTTGTGGTGAACAGACATGTTGCTTTTAAAACCACATGCAGTGTGTGACCATGACTGTTCATTGAGACCATGAACGCCACCTCGCTGAAGCAGTCTTCTTCTTCTTCTTCTTCTTCTTCTCATTAAAATAGAAGCAGAAGGAGCACGAGCTGCTTTGATCTACTGAAAGGAAAAAGCAGAACATCTGAGCTGAAACCAGTCAGCTGAAATCTTTAAGACAGGAACAATCATTCAATGCAGTGTCTCAGGTGGCTTAGCCTGTTACAACTGTTGATACAAGCTAAATACGGTTAACACACAGTGTCAGGGAACTCCAGTGTGGGAACTAGTGGCTTTAGGTTTGTAGTCATTTAACTTTCATCCATTCATTCCTTTAATTCAGGAGGAAGAAATGCCAGGTTGGTGCAGGCTGGTTACATGCATTTGGTCCCATGCTGTCTTTAACTAAATGACTTGGTTCATTTTATGGCTGGGCTGTATGTGGGGTTATATCATGTTATTTGGGCAGGAGTACCTGTCCCCTGTTAGACTTAGAAAGTTTCTCCATAAGTAGAGTTTCTAACTCTTCTAGCACATCTGTGGCTGACAGCTTTTTGGTGGCTCTTTTTACCCCACACTGGTTGTGAGTGTGTAAATAGCCCCACTAGTTCTTTTGGGTTGCAGTTAACTTGGGAGGAAGGGGTGGGTCTGCCATGACTAGATGAATAACAATTATCTGGGATACATAAATTTCATAATGCATGCATATATCTCTATAAACCTGGCCTGAGTGCTGCCATTTTTTTACATTCAGTTATTTCTCTTAGAAATGTTGGAACTAAATAATGAATGTGTTCCAGTTAAATGCAAACACTGGTCAGTGTAAATGGCTCATTGGGACACAGAAACCTTTAAATGAAACCTGATATCTAGTGTCAAACAATATCAAAGCTGTAGAAGATGTTTACAGTCAGGATTTATAAAACTATGATTGTAAATAAATTCAAACAAGTGAGCTTTTCTCTTTGTGCTGAATATCAACACTGTGATTTCTTAGACTGTAAGCTTTACTTTAGCACAACCAGTTGTAGAAGCCGTCACTCCAAATGTCTTTTGATAACAAGAAAAAAATACCTATAGAGTACACGGCCTGAAGTTCTTCTCCGACATCTTCTGCCATCAGCTTTGTCTGCTGGTTTGAAGACAATAAACCACAAAAAAGATGATTTAGTCACTTTGTCTGTGTCATGCAGCTCGAATGTGTCGTGTAACGATGTTGAATAGCCGTCGTTATCCCTCTGCTGTGTCAGTAGGATTGTACTGTACAGCATCTCATTGATATGTGAGGAATGCTAATGTAACACGATAACAGACTTACATCATTAAAATATAAAGGGCAGGAGATATTTAGATATTTTTTATATTTATATTACATTTTATAGCTGACGGATATTACTAAATAGATAGAATTTACTATATAGCTGGATGAACATGAAAAATATGTCTATAACAACAAATGACCATGAGAGCCAGTAGAATTAATTCAACTGGACACTCAAAAGACGTCCTTAAATGCTCTTTAAGTGGCAGAACAGATGAACAAACAGTTAATCGCTTACTTGAGATGAAATCTGCTCAGCTACTTGGAAAACAGCTTCTAACTGGTTCCTCCTTTAACAGGATGACTGCTCAGGGGTAAGGCCATCATGCAATCCAGCAACCTTTATGGTTCTGCTTTGATTCACCAGGAACTATTAGGGAAACCGTCCAGCGCCTCCTGTGAAAGACACAGGGATAAACACAAACATTTATTAACATGTTCCACAGTGTTCCAGTTTGATTTTCTCATCCTGTGGACAACAACATACAGGGATGCAGGTTTATTGTTAACGTTTGTAAGGTTTATTTAGTGAACATATCCAGCTGCAGCTCCACTGTGATCCTGAACTGGATAAGCACTTAAGAAAATGTGTCAATAAATGGACGTACATCAACTTACTATATTTATCCAAACAGACTGGACCAATAATGCTTCACTGAGTTAGAGACTTTAACAGTCTCTTCTATGTAAGAATGTCTCGTGCTGATAGACCTGCAAACTTGACAACAAAGGTTTTTCAGACTGCATGTAGCTGTCCTCTATGTCAGCTAACACATTTACATTTATGTCACACTTATTTCTGCTTTCCCATTTTATAATTATTACTTACATTTTGATTAGATACCTTGAGTTTGTAAATGATCAGATTACATAATTGGAATACAATGTATCCAATTCAGGGTTGCGGGAGGATGAAGCCTATCCCAGCTGATACAGGACAAAGACAGGACAGGCTGCCAGTTTATTGCAGGGCTAACACAATATGTGTAACAGAAAATCCACTTAAATGTTGGATATTTCTTATAATAATCATAATTATGACTATTATTTAAAGGTTTCTTCATAAATACATTTTGATTTTTTATAAATCAAACTAAAATATAAACACGAGCTGTTTCAGATTCTGACCTCTGACCTCAGTGACCTGGCTGTGTCCTCACTGCAGCTCCCTCTTGGAAGTACGTCTGCTTCTTGTCTTCCCCCAGTGTTGACCGCCTGCCCTTGATATCACGTACTGTAACTGAAGAACAAAAAAGGACAAACACTTGCCTTCATTTAAGAAGTACATTCATACAGAGATAATCTATGGAAACACACTAGTTCACCCTTTTGGGAGGAATCAGTTCCTGTGAAACATTTCTGTAAATGAACATCATGTGGAGAATGAAGGACATGAGTTCTTCAGGTGACTCAGCAGTCCCACACTGACAAATGAAATCTAGTTAAACTATTAAGCATATTTGCTCTTCTGAAATCTGTGTTAAACAACAACAAACATAAATTAGTAACAAAACTACAGCTGAGTAGAGGCTTTACAAACCACCAGCAGCCATAATGCTAAATTTTAATCTTCAAATGTTTCTGAGCCGTCTTCAACCTGCTTTTAACACATTAAAGTCCCAAAAAATAAAGTCAATGCAGCCTGACTCAATCCTAAATGTTCAGCACACAGAGACACAGAGGGACTGTTTAAAGTTTAGTGTTAACCTGAGTCACTGATCATTTACAGTATTACAGAGTCTGGCAGTCTTTGCATGATGTCCACGTCACTGTACGTTTCTAGCTGACTCTCAGGTGTGACAGGTGTGCCAGCAGGAAAGAGTAATAATAACCTGCATCCTGAGGTTTGTCATGCAGGATTAAAGGAGCCAGGCTTTGTTCACCCAGCTAGGATTGTATTTTACACTGACCCTGGGTCAGTATAAGTATCATACAGTTTAAACGAAGCACTGAAACTTGCACATATTTATTACAGATGCACTGAAGCTAATCGAGATATTTGCTGTCAATCTGTGGCTGCGATTAAACACTTTACTGGAAACTTTACTAACTAGTAACTTAATCCGTCATGACAGAAGCTAATATTTCTGTGCTAACATCGTTTAAACAGTAACAGCTTTACTCCAATATAAGCTAACGTTTACACCGTAACTTTAAGCTAGCACCATAAAGACGGTAAAACACATAATAATATCTACAAATGCATCTTAAAGCTGTTATATTATATTAGCACTCGGTGTATTACTAACATAACCACATTATTGACACTCGCTGACTTTTAATAGTCATTCTATAAATGCTGTCAGTTTACCTCCCGAAGAATTTTGTCTGGGCTCTTATCTCACTTTTTTATTTCAAACAATCAACAGAAAATTTCACAGACATAGTTTTATGTAAGGTTTTTAAGGCTGTGGTGTTAATTTTTAAGTAACATGAGCCCAGCGGCAGCAGCAACGCTAGGCTAACACTAACTAGCTAGCAAGATTATAATCCTGGTGCTAAACTAAGAGAAGCCACAAAATCAGTTTGAATAAGAGTAAACATTTACTCACCAAGTCAGTGTATCAGCTAAAGATCCACAGCAATGACAATAATATGTTGAGCTGAGGCTTCTCCAGGTTTGCTCAACATATTCCATAACAAATGCTGGCACCGTGAACATGCGGACTGATCGGAGAGGGAGGAGGACGGTAGTGACGTGGCATTTTCAAAACACATCTTTCATCCTTCCGCCCTGTGAAGCAAAACTTGCAGCTTAGTTAGTTTTTGTAAGTTAAGACAAGTGAAATAAATGGAGTTTGTCAGCATTTTTGCATAAAAAGTACTGGTAAGTTATTTAAATGTAGTTCTAATAAGAAATAGTTAAAAATTGAGTTGAGCCTATTTAATATTTAAAATGAAACCCAATATTCCATGGTACAGTGTAGGTTTGCATGTGTAATTAGTGTGTAAGAATATTGCAGAAGAAGCTTAATGTGTACTTTGTAAAAACGATGAGAAAAAACGCTAAATGGGAAAAGGAAAGAAAAGATAAATGGCCTTTTTTTCAATGGATCTCTCGGCCGGCCGCTTGGCGTATGACATGTGGCGGAAGTCTCTGGTACAGAGGGCCGCCAGTTCGAATCCCTCACGAACTCATTTGCCACGGCCCCTCGCTTGGGGGACCGGGAGACGCATACGCGCGTTTCCTTTAGCTTTCACCTAGTAATCATACAGCTCGCCTTCATTTCTTTAACTACTGTGTAGCTTAACCTATACCAACTCATCATAATCACACATTTATATTCATCTCAATCTGCAGTGTAACTGTGTTGCTCTTCAATCCCTACCTCAACAATCTTGTACACTTAAAAGTATAGGAAAAGACAACACTTAACCTAAAATATTTAAGTCGAGCACTTAAGGAAATATTCATCTTGGCATTCCACCACTCATTTATTTTTAACATTTATTGTGGTTCATTTGTTTTTCATTATTCTACCTTTTGTCAAGGCAAAACTCAAGGGCTACAGACAGGACAGACTTAAAAGAAGACTTTCAACTGAAACACATTTGCGTAATGTTGCAGAGGTGGACATACAGATGAAGAAAAGAATTCTGGATATGATGGAGTCATCTGAGAGGCCAGCTTCTGAACATCACACTAAATTATAAGTCACTCTTGAGAGACAAGTTCAGTTGCAGATGGATTTTTACTGCTAAGACAAGTCATGCATCCACCACCACAACCTTTCAACCTGCCACCACACCATGGTCTATGCATGTGCACCACCACCACACGCTGTACCTGGCTCATTTTGAGTACACTGTACAGCCTTGTTAGTTCCCAGAACTCGAAAAAAATTGAGGAAACTCGTTGCCTCAAAAAAACTAAGTAAAGCTCACTTAAGATGACTGTTAGGACAACTTACACATTGCAAGTCTGCAGTATTAAGAATAACTTGATATTTCTGACTGTACAATTTTAATTGTTTACCTACTGACAAACATTTCAAGTTCAACTAAATGAAAAAACTATTTGTGGTAACCTGAATATGATTAAAAATAATTAACAACACTTTTTGTAATGATGTTAAAATCAGACCAACTTTTATTTTCAAACACAACAAAGTATAACAGCCAACATACTGGACACTGTTCTGCTGAACAACAAACAATTATATTGCCATCACTGTTATAATCTTACAATGAAACAAAGTCTCAGATGTAATTATTCTGAAAAGAAGTTTAGGCCTACCACAAGTTTGTTTTGTACTTACATTACTTATATAATCAAAATAAAATATTTATTGTTCTGTCACAAGTGCAGTCTCTGATTTAAACAGCACATTTGTTGTTCATTCCAACACAGGAGCTGGAATGTTGTAATGTTTTAAGGATGGCTTGTTTCCAGTCCAGGCATTACTGCCCGAATGACTGTCATGGATCGAGGTGATCCAAATGTAAGTGCAGAAGAAGGTCTTTAATTTCCCTTAAGTACAGTGGCAGTGGATGTGGGTTGGAGATGCAGGCGACCATCTTCACTGACCACACCATCTGTGACGGAGGACTCATCTCTCCTGGTGTCCTGCGAGCAAACAATCATATTTTTTGGAACATGAACTTAATTGCTTTCTTAAAACATTTTTTTCTGCATTTGGTATAAAACAGACTCCAATTTACACAATCTCAGGCTCCCTCCCCACCAGAGAGGTGACATTCAATGTCCCAATTGTCAGTCTGGATAGCCCTGACCCCCACCCGACACACAATAATGCCATGAAAGCATCATTTTAAAAAGGGCTATGCAAACATGGCCAATAACTTTCATTCTAATGATGTGCAAAATGATTTGGGAACAAAACAAATTTTGCTGTTAGAAAACTTGCAGACTTCACTATATACAGTGTAGACCCTCTAAACTAAGTTTGGGGGATGTGATCTTTCAAGAAATGCAGACCAAACTGTTGTTGTTTGTTTACTTACACAGCATGTCTTGTAGAATTAACTGGAGTCACCAGCAACAGCATAGTGCAGTCATATCTCAAGTCTAATAACAGAAGACAGGAAAAGATCAGTAAAGAAACAACTTCCCCAAACCAAAGCACGAATAAAACGATAAGTAAAACAGGCTGATCTAAAGTATGATTAAAGTTCAGCCTGATTAATATAAATGTCACTGACAGTTGCAAATATATTGGAAAACCGAAATACTTACCACTGAGTTGATGTCTTTCTGTCCAACAACAGGAGTGCTGATCCCGAGCCTCAAAGACAGTAAGAAGCAAGCAGAGGGAGAAAAAGCAGAACAGTTTTCAGAAACTGATTTTATCCTTAATGGCTGTGCAATTATTGTAACATAGAGATTGCTTATGTTGTTAAATAAAGGCTAGATTTGACATTAATAGATGCCACAGATGTTCAAAAGCTGCCACAAAGCATGAAAAAAAAAATGGACGTCTCCGAAAACGTCAGAGCATTTTTGCAAATATGTGATGTCTTGATAAATCGAGCAGATATTTGAACTTTACACAGCTACATTCTCGCCTGAAAATATCTTAAAAGTTTATTTTGTGACCCAGAAAAAGTAATACGTTTTTTAGCCGCGCTCCTCCGCCATTGCTGCGTTTACAAGTATGCACAGGCTCCAATGACCACCCTCCTCCTTTTCCCCAGACTACCCTTTCTGGGTCACAAAATAACCTTTTAAGATATTTTCAGGCGAGAATGTAGCTGTGTAATGCTCAAATATCTACTTAATTTATAAAAATATCACATATTTGCAAAAGTGCTTCCACGTTTTCGGAGAGCTCTGTTATCCACCAGCGCAATAGCTGACCGGGAGGTCAAGGCTTGATAGAGTCCAGAAGCACAGCTAACTCCTGGCTTATTGTTTTCAACCCCCCTGCACTCTTTTGCTACTCAGGTTAAACATTATCTATATAATTAGTTAGTTAGTTATGGCTATGGATTGAAAATACCCCCCACACCCCACCCTACCCCTAACGGCTATACCTCCCGAAGAATTTTGTCTGGGCTCTTATCTCACTTTTTTATTTCAAACAATCAACAGAAAATTTCACAGACATAGTTTTATGTAAGGTTTTTAAGGCTGTGGTGTTAATTTTTAAGTAACATGAGCCCAGCGGCAGCAGCAACGCTAGGCTAACACTAACTAGCTAGCAAGATTATAATCCTGGTGCTAAACTAAGAGAAGCCACAAAATCAGTTTGAATAAGAGTAAACATTTACTCACCAAGTCAGTGTATCAGCTAAAGATCCACAGCAATGACAATAATATGTTGAGCTGAGGCTTCTCCAGGTTTGCTCAACATATTCCATAACAAATGCTGGCACCGTGAACATGCGGACTGATCGGAGAGGGAGGAGGACGGTAGTGACGTGGCATTTTCAAAACACATCTTTCATCCTTCCGCCCTGTGAAGCAAAACTTGCAGCTTAGTTAGTTTTTGTAAGTTAAGACAAGTGAAATAAATGGAGTTTGTCAGCATTTTTGCATAAAAAGTACTGGTAAGTTATTTAAATGGAGTTCTAATAAGAAATAGTTAAAAATTGAGTTGAGCCTATTTAATATTTAAAATGAAACCCAATATTCCATTGTACAGTGTAGGTTTGCATGTGTAATTAGTGTGTAAGAATATTGCAGAAGAAGCTTAATGTGTACTTTGTAAAAACGATGAGAAAAAACGCTAAATGGGAAAAGGAAAGAAAAGATAAATGGCCTTTTTTTCAATGGATCTCTCGGCCGGCCGCTTGGCGTATGACATGTGGCGGAAGTCTCTGGTACAGAGGGCCGCCAGTTCGAATCCCTCACGAACTCATTTGCCACGGCCCTTCGCTTGGGGGACCGGGAGACGCATACGCGCGTTTCCTTTAGCTTTCACCTAGTAATCATACAGCTCGCCTTCATTTCTTTAACTACTGTGTAGCTTAACCTATACCAACTTATCATAATCACACATTTATATTCATCTCAATCTGCAGTGTAACTGTGTTGCTCTTCAATCCCTACCTCAACAATCTTGTACACTTAAAAGTATAGGAAAAGACAACACTTAACCTAAAATATTTAAGTCGAGCACTTAAGGAAATATTCATCTTGGCATTCCACCACTCATTTATTTTTAACATTTATTGTGGTTCATTTGTTTTTCATTATTCTACCTTTTGTCAAGGCAAAACTCAAGGGCTACAGACAGGACAGACTTAAAAGAAGACTTTCAACTGAAACACATTTGCGTAATGTTGCAGAGGTGGACATACAGATGAAGAAAAGAATTCTGGATATGATGGAGTCATCTGAGAGGCCAGCTTCTGAACATCACACTAAATTATAAGTCACTCTTGAGAGACAAGTTCAGTTGCAGATGGATTTTTACTGCTAAGACAAGTCATGCATCCACCACCACAACCTTTCAACCTGCCACCACACCATGGTCTATGCATGTGCACCACCACCACACGCTGTACCTGGCTCATTTTGAGTACACTGTACAGCCTTGTTAGTTCCCAGAACTCGAAAAAAATTGAGGAAACTCGTTGCCTCAAAAAAACTAAGTAAAGCTCACTTAAGATGACTGTTAGGACAACTTACACATTGCAAGTCTGCAGTATTAAGAATAACTTGATATTTCTGACTGTACAATTTTAATTGTTTACCTACTGACAAACATTTCAAGTTCAACTAAATGAAAAAACTATTTGTGGTAACCTGAATATGATTAAAAATAATTAACAACACTTTTTGTAATGATGTTAAAATCAGACCAACTTTTATTTTCAAACACAACAAAGTATAACAGCCAACATACTGGACACTGTTCTGCTGAACAACAAACAATTATATTGCCATCACTGTTATAATCTTACAATGAAACAAAGTCTCAGATGTAATTATTCTGAAAAGAAGTTTAGGCCTACCACAAGTTTGTTTTGTACTTACATTACTTATATAATCAAAATAAAATATTTATTGTTCTGTCACAAGTGCAGTCTCTGATTTAAACAGCACATTTGTTGTTCATTCCAACACAGGAGCTGGAATGTTGTAATGTTTTAAGGATGGCTTGTTTCCAGTCCAGGCATTACTGCCCGAATGACTGTCATGGATCGAGGTGATCCAAATGTAAGTGCAGAAGAAGGTCTTTAATTTCCCTTAAGTACAGTGGCAGTGGATGTGGGTTGGAGATGGAATGAGCTTGAACCTGCAGGCGACCATCTTCACTGACCACACCATCTGTGACGGAGGACTCATCTCTCCTGGTGTCCTGCGAGCAAACAATCATATTTTTTGGAACATGAACTTAATTGCTTTCTTAAAACATTTTTTTCTGCATTTGGTATAAAACAGACTCCAATTTACACAATCTCAGGCTCCCTCCCCACCAGAGAGGTGACATTCAATGTCCCAATTGTCAGTCTGGATAGCCCTGACCCCCACCCGACACACAATAATGCCATGAAAGCATCATTTTAAAAAGGGCTATGCAAACATGGCCAATAACTTTCATTCTAATGATGTGCAAAATGATTTGGGAACAAAACAAATTTTGCTGTTAGAAAACTTGCAGACTTCACTATATACAGTGTAGACCCTCTAAACTAAGTTTGGGGGATGTGATCTTTCAAGAAATGCAGACCAAACTGTTGTTGTTTGTTTACTTACACAGCATGTCTTGTAGAATTAACTGGAGTCACCAGCAACAGCATAGTGCAGTCATATCTCAAGTCTAATAACAGAAGACAGGAAAAGATCAGTAAAGAAACAACTTCCCCAAACCAAAGCACGAATAAAACGATAAGTAAAACAGGCTGATCTAAAGTATGATTAAAGTTCAGCCTGATTAATATAAATGTCACTGACAGTTGCAAATATATTGGAAAACCGAAATACTTACCACTGAGTTGATGTCTTTCTGTCCAACAACAGGAGTGCTGATCCCGAGCCTCAAAGACAGTAAGAAGCAAGCAGAGGGAGAAAAAGCAGAACAGTTTTCAGAAACTGATTTTATCCTTAATGGCTGTGCAATTATTGTAACATAGAGATTGCTTATGTTGTTAAATAAAGGCTAGATTTGACATTAATAGATGCCACAGATGTTCAAAAGCTGCCACAAAGCATGAAAAAAAAAATGGACGTCTCCGAAAACGTCAGAGCATTTTTGCAAATATGTGATGTCTTGATAAATCGAGCAGATATTTGAACTTTACACAGCTACATTCTCGCCTGAAAATATCTTAAAAGTTTATTTTGTGACCCAGAAAAAGTAATACGTTTTTTAGCCGCGCTCCTCCGCCATTGCTGCGTTTACAAGTATGCACAGGCTCCAATGACCACCCTCCTCCTTTTCCCCAGACTACCCTTTCTGGGTCACAAAATAACCTTTTAAGATATTTTCAGGCGAGAATGTAGCTGTGTAATGCTCAAATATCTACTTAATTTATAAAAATATCACATATTTGCAAAAGTGCTTCCACGTTTTCGGAGAGCTCTGTTATCCACCAGCGCAATAGCTGACCGGGAGGTCAAGGCTTGATAGAGTCCAGAAGCACAGCTAACTCCTGGCTTATTGTTTTCAACCCCCCTGCACTCTTTTGCTACTCAGGTTAAACATTATCTATATAATTAGTTAGTTAGTTATGGCTATGGATTGAAAATACCCCCCACACCCCACCCTACCCCTAACGGCTATACCTCCCGAAGAATTTTGTCTGGGCTCTTATCTCACTTTTTTATTTCAAACAATCAACAGAAAATTTCACAGACATAGTTTTATGTAAGGTTTTTAAGGCTGTGGTGTTAATTTTTAAGTAACATGAGCCCAGCGGCAGCAGCAACGCTAGGCTAACACTAACTAGCTAGCAAGATTATAATCCTGGTGCTAAACTAAGAGAAGCCACAAAATCAGTTTGAATAAGAGTAAACATTTACTCACCAAGTCAGTGTATCAGCTAAAGATCCACAGCAATGACAATAATATGTTGAGCTGAGGCTTCTCCAGGTTTGCTCAACATATTCCATAACAAATGCTGGCACCGTGAACATGCGGACTGATCGGAGAGGGAGGAGGACGGTAGTGACGTGGCATTTTCAAAACACATCTTTCATCCTTCCGCCCTGTGAAGCAAAACTTGCAGCTTAGTTAGTTTTTGTAAGTTAAGACAAGTGAAATAAATGGAGTTTGTCAGCATTTTTGCATAAAAAGTACTGGTAAGTTATTTAAATGGAGTTCTAATAAGAAATAGTTAAAAATTGAGTTGAGCCTATTTAATATTTAAAATGAAACCCAATATTCCATGGTACAGTGTAGGTTTGCATGTGTAATTAGTGTGTAAGAATATTGCAGAAGAAGCTTAATGTGTACTTTGTAAAAACGATGAGAAAAAACGCTAAATGGGAAAAGGAAAGAAAAGATAAATGGCCTTTTTTTTCAATGGATCTCTCGGCCGGCCGCTTGGCGTATGACATGTGGCGGAAGTCTCTGGTACAGAGGGCCGCCAGTTCGAATCCCTCACGAACTCATTTGCCACGGCCCTTCGCTTGGGGGACCGGGAGACGCATACGCGCGTTTCCTTTAGCTTTCACCTAGTAATCATACAGCTCGCCTTCATTTCTTTAACTACTGTGTAGCTTAACCTATACCAACTCATCATAATCACACATTTATATTCATCTCAATCTGCAGTGTAACTGTGTTGCTCTTCAATCCCTACCTCAACAATCTTGTACACTTAAAAGTATAGGAAAAGACAACACTTAACCTAAAATATTTAAGTCGAGCACTTAAGGAAATATTCATCTTGGCATTCCACCACTCATTTATTTTTAACATTTATTGTGGTTCATTTGTTTTTCATTATTCTACCTTTTGTCAAGGCAAAACTCAAGGGCTACAGACAGGACAGACTTAAAAGAAGACTTTCAACTGAAACACATTTGCGTAATGTTGCAGAGGTGGACATACAAATGAAGAAAAGAATTCTGGATATGATGGAGTCATCTGAGAGGCCAGCTTCTGAACATCACACTAAATTATAAGTCACTCTTGAGAGACAAGTTCAGTTGCAGATGGATTTTTACTGCTAAGACAAGTCATGCATCCACCACCACAACCTTTCAACCTGCCACCACACCATGGTCTATGCATGTGCACCACCACCACACGCTGTACCTGGCTCATTTTGAGTACACTGTACAGCCTTGTTAGTTCCCAGAACTCGAAAAAAATTGAGGAAACTCGTTGCCTCAAAAAAACTAAGTAAAGCTCACTTAAGATGACTGTTAGGACAACTTACACATTGCAAGTCTGCAGTATTAAGAATAACTTGATATTTCTGACTGTACAATTTTAATTGTTTACCTACTGACAAACATTTCAAGTTCAACTAAATGAAAAAACTATTTGTGGTAACCTGAATATGATTAAAAATAATTAACAACACTTTTTGTAATGATGTTAAAATCAGACCAACTTTTATTTTCAAACACAACAAAGTATAACAGCCAACATACTGGACACTGTTCTGCTGAACAACAAACAATTATATTGCCATCACTGTTATAATCTTACAATGAAACAAAGTCTCAGATGTAATTATTCTTAAAATAAGTTTAGGCCTACCACAAGTTTGTTTTGTACTTACATTACTTATATAATCAAAATAAAATATTTATTGTTCTGTCACAAGTGCAGTCTCTGATTTAAACAACACATTTGTTGTTCATTCCAACACAGGAGCTGGAATGTTGTAATGTTTTAAGGATGGCTTGTTTCCAGTCCAGGCATTACTGCCCGAATGACTGTCATGGATCGAGGTGATCCAAATGTAAGTGCAGAAGAAGGTCTTTAATTTCCCTTAAGTACAGTGGCAGTGGATGTGGGTTGGAGATGCAATGAGCTTGAACCTGCAGGCGACCATCTTCACTGACCACACCATCTGTGACGGAGGACTCATCTCTCCTGGTGTCCTGCGAGCAAACAATCATATTTTTTGGAACATGAACTTAATTGCTTTCTTAAAACATTTTTTTCTGCATTTGGTATAAAACAGACTCCAATTTACACAATCTCAGGCTCCCTCCCCACCAGAGAGGTGACATTCAATGTCCCAATTGTCAGTCTGGATAGCCCTGACCCCCACCCGACACACAATAATGCCATGAAAGCATCATTTTAAAAAGGGCTATGCAAACATGGCCAATAACTTTCATTCTAATGATGTGCAAAATGATTTGGGAACAAAACAAATTTTGCTGTTAGAAAACTTGCAGACTTCACTATATACAGTGTAGACCCTCTAAACTAAGTTTGGGGGATGTGATCTTTCAAGAAATGCAGACCAAACTGTTGTTGTTTGTTTACTTACACAGCATGTCTTATAGAATTAACTGGAGTCACCAGCAACAGCATAGTGCAGTCATATCTCAAGTCTAATAACAGAAGACAGGAAAAGATCAGTAAAGAAACAACTTCCCCAAACCAAAGCACGAATAAAACGATAAGTAAAACAGGCTGATGTAAAGTATGATTAAAGTTCAGCCTGATTAATATAAATGTCACTGACAGTTGCTAATATATTGGAAAACCGAAATACTTACCACTGAGTTGATGTCTTTCTGTCCAACAACAGGAGTGCTGATCCCGAGCCTCAAAGACAGTAAGAAGCAAGCAGAGGGAGAAAAAGCAGAACAGTTTTCAGAAACTGATTTTATCCTTAATGGCTGTGCAATTATTGTAACATAGAGATTGCTTATGTTGTTAAATAAAGGCTAGATTTGACATTAATAGATGCCACAGATGTTCAAAAGCTGCCACAAAGCATGAAAAAAAAATGGACGTCTCCGAAAACGTCAGAGCATTTTTGCAAATATGTGATGTCTTGATAAATCGAGCAGATATTTGAACTTTACACAGCTACATTCTCGCCTGAAAATATCTTAAAAGTTTATTTTGTGACCCAGAAAAAGTAATAAGTTTTTTAGCGGCGCTCCTCCGCCATTGCTGCGTTTACATGTATGCACAGGCTCCAATGACCACCCTCCTCCTTTTCCCCAGACTACCCTTTCTGGGTCACAAAATAACCTTTTAAGATATTTTCAGGCGAGAATGTAGCTGTGTAATGCTCAAATATCTACTTAATTTATAAAAATAACACATATTTGCAAAAGTGCTTCCACGTTTTCGGAGAGCTCTGTTATCCACCAGCGCAATAGCTGACCGGGAGGTCAAGGCTTGATAGAGTCCAGGAGCACAGCTAACTCCTGGCTTATTGTTTTCAACCCCCCTGCACTCTTTTGCTACTCAGGTTAAACATTATATATATAATTAGTTAGTTAGTTATGGCTATGGATTGAAAATACCCCCCACACCCCACCCTACCCCTAACGGCTATACCTCCCGAAGAATTTTGTCTGGGCTCTTATCTCACAGACATAGTTTTATGTAAGGTTTTTAAGGCTGTGGTGTTAATTTTTAAGTAACATGAGCCCAGCGGCAGCAGCAACGCTAGGCTAACACTAACTAGCTAGCAAGATTATAATCCTGGTGCTAAACTAAGAGAAGCCACAAAATCAGTTTGAATAAGAGTAAACATTTACTCACCAAGTCAGTGTATCAGCTAAAGATCCACAGCAATGACAATAATATGTTGAGCTGAGGCTTCTCCAGGTTTGCTCAACATATTCCATAACAAATGCTGGCACCGTGAACATGCGGACTGATCGGAGAGGGAGGAGGACGGTAGTGACGTGGCATTTTCAAAACACATCTTTCATCCTTCCGCCCTGTGAAGCAAAACTTGCAGCTTAGTTAGTTTTTGTAAGTTAAGACAAGTGAAATAAATGGAGTTTGTCAGCATTTTTGCATAAAAAGTACTGGTAAGTTATTTAAATGTAGTTCTAATAAGAAATAGTTAAAAATTGAGTTGAGCCTATTTAATATTTAAAATGAAACCCAATATTCCATGGTACAGTGTAGGTTTGCATGTGTAATTAGTGTGTAAGAATATTGCAGAAGAAGCTTAATGTGTACTTTGTAAAAACGATGAGAAAAAACGCTAAATGGGAAAAGGAAAGAAAAGATAAATGGCCTTTTTTTTCAATGGATCTCTCGGCCGGCCGCTTGGCGTATGACATGTGGCGGAAGTCTCTGGTACAGAGGGCCGCCAGTTCGAATCCCTCACGAACTCATTTGCCACGGCCCTTCGCTTGGGGGACCGGGAGACGCATACGCGCGTTTCCTTTAGCTTTCACCTAGTAATCATACAGCTCGCCTTCATTTCTTTAACTACTGTGTAGCTTAACCTATACCAACTCATCATAATCACACATTTATATTCATCTCAATCTGCAGTGTAACTGTGTTGCTCTTCAATCCCTACCTCAACAATCTTGTACACTTAAAAGTATAGGAAAAGACAACACTTAACCTAAAATATTTAAGTCGAGCACTTAAGGAAATATTCATCTTGGCATTCCACCACTCATTTATTTTTAACATTTATTGTGGTTCATTTGTTTTTCATTATTCTACCTTTTGTCAAGGCAAAACTCAAGGGCTACAGACAGGACAGACTTAAAAGAAGACTTTCAACTGAAACACATTTGCGTAATGTTGCAGAGGTGGACATACAAATGAAGAAAAGAATTCTGGATATGATGGAGTCATCTGAGAGGCCAGCTTCTGAACATCACACTAAATTATAAGTCACTCTTGAGAGACAAGTTCAGTTGCAGATGGATTTTTACTGCTAAGACAAGTCATGCATCCACCACCACAACCTTTCAACCTGCCACCACACCATGGTCTATGCATGTGCACCACCACCACACGCTGTACCTGGCTCATTTTGAGTACACTGTACAGCCTTGTTAGTTCCCAGAACTCGAAAAAAATTGAGGAAACTCGTTGCCTCAAAAAAACTAAGTAAAGCTCACTTAAGATGACTGTTAGGACAACTTACACATTGCAAGTCTGCAGTATTAAGAATAACTTGATATTTCTGACTGTACAATTTTAATTGTTTACCTACTGACAAACATTTCAAGTTCAACTAAATGAAAAAACTATTTGTGGTAACCTGAATATGATTAAAAATAATTAACAACACTTTTTGTAATGATGTTAAAATCAGACCAACTTTTATTTTCAAACACAACAAAGTATAACAGCCAACATACTGGACACTGTTCTGCTGAACAACAAACAATTATATTGCCATCACTGTTATAATCTTACAATGAAACAAAGTCTCAGATGTAATTATTCTTAAAATAAGTTTAGGCCTACCACAAGTTTGTTTTGTACTTACATTACTTATATAATCAAAATAAAATATTTATTGTTCTGTCACAAGTGCAGTCTCTGATTTAAACAACACATTTGTTGTTCATTCCAACACAGGAGCTGGAATGTTGTAATGTTTTAAGGATGGCTTGTTTCCAGTCCAGGCATTACTGCCCGAATGACTGTCATGGATCGAGGTGATCCAAATGTAAGTGCAGAAGAAGGTCTTTAATTTCCCTTAAGTACAGTGGCAGTGGATGTGGGTTGGAGATGCAGGCGACCATCTTCACTGACCACACCATCTGTGACGGAGGACTCATCTCTCCTGGTGTCCTGCGAGCAAACAATCATATTTTTTGGAACATGAACTTAATTGCTTTCTTAAAACATTTTTTTCTGCATTTGGTATAAAACAGACTCCAATTTACACAATCTCAGGCTCCCTCCCCACCAGAGAGGTGACATTCAATGTCCCAATTGTCAGTCTGGATAGCCCTGACCCCCACCCGACACACAATAATGCCATGAAAGCATCATTTTAAAAAGGGCTATGCAAACATGGCCAATAACTTTCATTCTAATGATGTGCAAAATGATTTGGGAACAAAACAAATTTTGCTGTTAGAAAACTTGCAGACTTCACTATATACAGTGTAGACCCTCTAAACTAAGTTTGGGGGATGTGATCTTTCAAGAAATGCAGACCAAACTGTTGTTGTTTGTTTACTTACACAGCATGTCTTGTAGAATTAACTGGAGTCACCAGCAACAGCATAGTGCAGTCATATCTCAAGTATAATAACAGAAGACAGGAAAAGATCAGTAAAGAAACAACTTCCCCAAACCAAAGCACAAATAAAACGATAAGTAAAACAGGCTGATCTAAAGTATGATTAAAGTTCAGCCTGATTAATATAAATGTCACTGACAGTTGCTAATATATTGGAAAACCGAAATACTTACCACTGAGTTGATGTCTTTCTGTCCAACAACAGGAGTGCTGATCCCGATCCTCAAAGACAGTAAGAAGCAAGCAGAGGGAGAAAAAGCAGAACAGTTTTCAGAAACTGATTTTATCCTTAATGGCTGTGCAATTATTGTAACATAGAGATTGCTTATGTTGTTAAATAAAGGCTAGATTTGACATTAATAGATGCCACAGATGTTCAAAAGCTGCCACAAAGCATGAAAAAAAAAATGGACGTCTCCGAAAACGTCAGAGCATTTTTGCAAATATGTGATGTCTTGATAAATCGAGCAGATATTTGAACTTTACACAGCTACATTCTCGCCTGAAAATATCTTAAAAGTTTATTTTGTGACCCAGAAAAAGTAATAAGTTTTTTAGCCGCGCTCCTCTGCCATTGCTGCGTTTACAAGTATGCACAGGCTCTAATGACCACCCTCCTCCTTTTCCCCAGACTACCCTTTCTGGGTCACAAAATAACCTTTTAAGATATTTTCAGGCGAGAATGTAGCTGTGTAATGCTCAAATTTCTACTTAATTTATAAAAATATCACATATTTGCAAAAGTGCTTCCACGTTTTCGGAGAGCTCTGTTATCCACCAGCGCAATAGCTGACCGGTGTTCCAGATCTACTGGCATTTAGATCAACTGGCGTTGGTCGAACAACAAGTTGATCTGGCTGTAGGCTGTGGCACTTGGCCAGAGGTGGCGCTGGTTGACTCGAGTCCATGTTAGTGCACAAAGTAAACCACTCGCTTTAGTTGTGAAGCAAAAACGCTGAATTTGGAGAAATAAAACGTGCGAGGGGAACGATAACGACGGCAAGAGTCTCCTGATCGTTTACTCTTGCTGTCCGGTGAACAACATCGGCGTGGTGTTAATTGTTTGCTGTTTTCGCGATCGCGTCGCGCATGAGGATATCACCAGGTAAACTCGCCACATTTTTAAATATTTTGTTGTTCAACAGCATCAAGACTGACGGAGTGTGTTTGAGATAACCTCACAAGTGTCACAGATGACACATTTGGCGTTTTTTTTGCTGGTTTGTAGGTAGCAGCTCCTGAAACACAAGACTGCCACACATCTGTTCGACCAGTTGATCTAAACGCCAGTAGATCTGGAACACCGCTCTGAGTGTCAGGTGAACTGAACTTCAGGTAAGAAGTTATGACCTGCAGTCTATCTGGGTCAGATATAAAGCAAGTTTAGGTGGAGTTTATTTTCGTTGTGCTGACTTTTTACAGTCAGTTACAATAACTTGTACTGCGTGAGCTAGCATGACGGAGTTTCTATACAGCTGTTCGGTTGCTATGATGTTACTGATAGTGAATTTTATTTTATTCACAAGGTTAGTTAGTAGAGTTGCCAACGGCTCCTTAAAAATGGAATGGTCCCTCTTTCAGAGAAAACATTACACGTTTTGTATTGAGCTGAGAAGAGACGCAGTTTGTCCCGTACTTTAGCTAGAATGGAAAAAGACACAAAGCTGGAGTTATTCTGTCTTTACGCTGCAGCTGCCTCTTCTTCTCTCATTCTCTCCCCCTCCCTCTCCTGTTTCTACTTCAATCATGAAACTGATCAATGATCAGCTGATCGGCTCTCTTGTTTATTCATCCCCCACTTTGCGCCAGAAACAGGAAGCCAGCGGATGTCCCGCTAAACAACAGCAGCACGTTTAAGCTTGATCAGCTGTTGTTAGAATTCATTTAATATTAATTTCTAGTATCAGCTGATGTTTGCTGGAGCCACAGCTGTAAAGCTGCTGGTCATGATGTCGGTTTGGTTATCTGGTGAGAGGGAAACATGAAGATGAAACCAGGAGATGTCCTTACTGAATCATCAGAGCCGAACAGGTGATGGAGAAACAGGTTTACCTTTTAGGTGACATGAATGAGTTGAAGGGAAGTTATGAACTGTTTCTGAGAGACAAATAACACCAGAATCCTTTTCTAAGTAGCTGACAGCTGATAGCTGTGCAGGGGCGGATCTAGCAAAGTGTTGCCAGGGGGCCAGGTAGGGCATTAACAGGGAGAGGTGGGCACAAAGAAATACTTTTCTTTCTTATTCTCATTTAAAATATCCAGCTTTTATTAAATAATTATCTGAATCTTGCGAACAAAGTTTTTATCTGACGTAAAATGTATGGAAATCATACATATACCAATAAGACTGTACATCACTGTCACAACAGCGTTTGTTTTCATTCAAAGGCTTTATGGCTTTAATACCTGGTGGGCCAGTCTGTAGTGAAAATGCCCAATTTTCTGTCCCAGTCCAGCCCTGCAGGTTAATACTGGCAGTGTCACCATGCCAGCTGACTGTATTTCATCATCAGCCAGTGTTGTTCTTTATACATCAATATTACCAAAGTTTACCATAAGGCAGCATAGAAAGTATTTACTTGCGTTCAGGTTTTATTCAAATGTTAGTCTTTTCATTTGTTTCCCCACTTTTTCCTGTTTCAAAATCAAACACCAGTTTGAGAGAAGATTATCTTCTTTTTTTAATAGGCATTGGTTTTGCATTGGCTAATTTGCCAATTGTATGTTAAAATGTTTATATTTTAATATTCAAAAATGTTTTTGCCCAAAACATATGTGCACTATATGTCAGTAAAAATATTATGCAAATATTGATGTCCTTGACTGCTGAATAAACACTGACTGATTGTATCTCTTGTACTTTATCAACACAGTATCTAAAAACTTTGCACCGTAGTGGTTAAAATCTCATTCTAATAAGAGTTAAAAGCACATTCGGTTATTAGGTTTATAGGGTTATTGAATTATGGTTAACGGTTGGTAGAATTGTTTTTAACATTATCTGCCAATTACATCTGCCACCCTTCTCCAAATCTGTGCCCCCACCTGCCCCCCCCCCCCCCCCCCCCCCCCAACAAAAATTTTCTAGACACGCCACTGCTCCATCCTGAGGCTATCTATGTGCATTGTTATGCTCATCAACTCAACCTGGTTTTGTGCAATACTTGCAAGGCTGTCCCAGAGGCTGTGGAGCTTTTCAGCTTGTTGGAGTTTGTGAATTGTTTCTTCAGCACCTCCCTAGTCAATCATCATAAGTTCATGGAGACTCAGGCAAAGCTTGGATTGACAAAAACTGAGCTTGTGCAACTTTCAAACACTTTGCGATCAATCAGTGCAGTTCTTGAGACATTGCCTGCCATTTTGGAGTGCCTATCTGCAATTGGATCCCCCATAGCTGTTGGTCTCAGAGTAAAGCTCTACAAGTTCTCAGCAGTCTATGCACTACTGATGTTTCAGTCGATTCTGTCTGTAACCGAAGGACTCCACAAATTCCTGCAGAAAGAGACTTTAGACTCAGAAGCTTTTATCTGCAAACAAGCTGTGTGCGACACACTTAAGGACAAACATCCATCCATCCATCCATCCATCTTCATCCGCTTTATCCGGGGCCGGGTCGTGGGGGCAGCAGCCTAAGCAGAGAAGCCCAGACCTCCCTCTTCCCAGCCACCTCCTCCAGCTCATCCGGGGGAACACCAAGGCGTTCCCAGGCCAGCCGAGAGATATAATCTCTCCAGCGTGTCCTGGGTCTGCCCCGGGGCCTCCTCCCGGTGGGACATGCCTGGAACACATCACCCAGGAGGCGCCCAGGGGGCATCCTTATCAGATGCCCAAACCACCTCAGCTGGCTCCTTTCGATGTGGAGCAGCAGCGGCTCTACTCTGAGCCCCTCCCGGATGGCCGAACTTCTCACCCTATCTCTAAGGGAGATGCCAGCCACCCTTCGGAGGAAGCTCATTTCCGCCGCTTGTATCCGCGATCTGGTCCTTTCGGTCACTACCCACAGCTCGTGGCCATAGGTGAGGGTAGGGACGTAGATCGACCGGTAAATTGAGAGCTTCGCTTTTACACTCAGCTCCCTCTTCACCACGACGGACCGGTGCAGCGTCTGCATTACTGCAGCTGCAGCCCCAATCCGTCTGTCGATCTCCGGCTCCCTTCTCCCATCACTCGCGAACAAGACCCCGAGATACTTGAACTCCTCCACTTGGGGCAGGACCTCATCCCCGACCCGGAGTGGGCACTCCACCCTTTTCTGGCTGAGAACCATGGCCTCAGATTTGGAGGTGCTGATCCTCATTCCCGCTGCTTCACACTCGGCTGCGAACCGCTCCAGTGCGAGCTGGAGGCCCTCACCCGATGAAGCCAACAGAACCACATCATCCGCAAAGATCAGAGATGAGATCCTGAGGCCACCAAAGCGAAAGCCCTCCGCCACTTGGCTGCGCCTAGAAATCCTGTCCATAACAATTATGAACAGAACCGGTGACAAAGGGCAGCCCTGGCGGAGCCCATCACCCACCGGGAACGAGTCCGACTTATTGCCGGCAATGCGAACCAAGCTCTTGCAACGGTTGTATAGGGATCGAATGGCCCGTAGCAATGGGCCAGACACCCCATACTCCCGCAACACCTCCCACGGGACACCCCGTGGGACACGGTCGAATGCCTTCTCCAAGTCCACAAAACACATGTAGACTGGTTGGGCAAACTCCCATGCACCCTCAAGTATCCTCGAGAGGATAAAGAGCTGGTCCAGTGTTCCGCGACCCGGACGAAAACCGCATTGTTCCTCCTGCATCAGAGGTTCGACTAGCGGACGAACTCTCCTTTCCAGCACCCTGGCATAGACTTTCGCGGGGAGGCTGAGGAGTGTGATCCCCCTGTAGTTGGAACACACCCTCCGGTCCCCCTTCTTAAAGATGGGGACCACCACCCCGGTCTGCCAATCCACGGGTACTGCCCCTGATCTCCACGCAACATTGCAGAGGCGTGTCAACCAGGACAGCCCTACAACGTCCAGAGCCTTCAGGAACTCGGGGCGGACCTCATCAACACCAGGGGCTCTGCCACCAAGGAGTTGTTTAACTGCCTCAGTGACCTCGCCCCCAGAAATTGGCGGGTCATTCCCCTCATCCCCAGACTCTGCTTCCTCCTTGGAAGACGCGTCAGTGGGATTAAGGAGGTCCTCGAAGTATTCCTTCCACCGCCTGACAATTTTCTCAGTCGACGTCAGCAGCGCTCCGCCAGCACTATACACAGTGCAGGTAGAGCACCGCTTTCCCCTCCTGAGACGCCTGACGGTTTGCCAGAACCTCTTCGAGGCAGTCCGAAAGTCTTTTTTCATGGCCTCTCCGAACTCCTCCCACACCCGAGTTTTTGCTTCAGCCACTGCCCGAGCCGCATTCCGCTTGGCCTGTCGATACCTGTCGGCTGCCTCCGGAGTCCCACTGGCTAACCAAGCCCGATAGGACTCCTTCTTCAGCCTGGTGGCTCCCTTCACCTCTGGTGTCCACCATTTGGCTCGGGGATTACCACCACGGCAGGCACCAACCACCTTGCGGCCGCAGCTCAATGCAGCAGCTTCGGCAATGGAGGCGCTGAACATGGTCCATTCGGACTCGATGTCCCCCGCCTCCCTCGGAATGCTGTTGAAGCTCTGCCGGAGGTGTGCGTTGAAGATCTCGCGGACTGGGGCCTCTGCTAGTCGTTCCCAGCACACCCTGACTACGCGTTTAGGTGCACCAGGTCTGTCCAGCGTCCTCCCCCGCCACCTGATCCAACTCACCACCAGGTGGTGATCAGTTGACAGCTCAGCCCCTCTCTTTACCCGAGTGTCCAGAACATATGGTCGCAGGTCTGGTGATACGATTATAAAATCGATCATCGACCTACGGCCTAGAGCTTCCTGGTGCCACGTGCACTTATGGACACTCTTATGTTCGAACAAGGTGTTCGTTATGGCCAAACTGTGATTAGCACAGAAGTCCAATAACAAAGCACCACTCGGGTTCAGATCAGGGAGGCTGTTCCTCCCAATCACGCCCCTCCAGGTCTCGCTGTCGTTACCCACGTGAGCATCGAAGTCTCCCAGCAGGACAACAGAGTCTCCAGGTGGAGCACCTTCCAGCACCCCCCCCAGGGACTCTAAGAAGGCTGGGTACTCCGAACTGCCACTCGGCGCATAAGCGCAGATGACAGTCAGGACCCGTTCCCCGACCCTAAGGCGCAGGGAACAAACCCTCTCGTCCACCGGGAAAAACCCCAACGTACTGGCAGCAAGCCGAGGGGATATTAGAATACCCACCCCAGCCCGCCGTCTCTCACCAGGGGCAACTCCAGACTGAGACAGAGTCCAGCCCTTCTCCAGGAGACTGGTTCCAGAGCCCAAGCCGTGCGTAGAGGTGAGCCCGACTATATCTAGCCGGTACCTCTCAACCTCACGCACTAACTCAGGCTCCTTCCCCACCAGAGAGGTGACATTCCATGTCCCTATTGCCAGTTTTGGCAGCCGGGGGTCAGTCCGCCAGGGCCTCCGCTCCTGGCCGCCACCCGGCACACAATGCACCCGACAAACACTCAGATGCATTTGCTACAGAGTTGTATGAGAAAACCAAGGCCCTGTGTAACACCCACAGTATCCCTGAACCAGGTGCCAAGACAAAAGGCTGCGTCAAACAATGGGTCAGAAAAGACTTCACAGTCTTGCAGTCATGTCTATTGAAAAAGACACGCTTCAGTATCTGAGTCACAACAGAGCGATTGACCGATTTGCCACTCTTAAAAACAGACGTCATTCTTTGATGCTTCCACCCACCAAGTAACTGGTGATTGCAGCCATAAAAATGATGTACTTCTTTATTTTCAGTTTTTTTCTTGTTATTGATGCAGCAAACACATTTCCTCTGTTTTCTTGTTGTACTGTATTATAAAACAGACTGAAATAAAACAATAGATCTATTGGTGGTCTAGGATGTTTAATCTGTCCAAAAAAGTAGGAAAGCAATTTCTCAGTCTTTGTTTTCTGTTTGTGAAATTTTGTGCATCTCTTGGGGGCTAAGCCCCCCCTGTCCTTAAAACCCAGTGATGCCCCTGGATCCAGCAATCTGCAATTTTCTGACTCCACTAAATCAAACCTATGTTTGATTAAGTGGAGTCAGTTGTTCCCATGCATCATACTGTAAGTGTGAGAATGAACTAAGATTAGAAAATGTCAAAATATAAAGTGTGATTTATTTTTATTCATCACAGCATCCTAAACTTTGCTGAACTTTTTAAAATATAAAATGAACTCACTGAGTGTTGACTGTCATAACTCAAGAAAAGTTAAACTGGGCTGAACCAGTTGAAACTAATTTTAACAGTTTAAACCAGTTAAACCAGTTTACCTGCGTCAGACTTCTTACTGCATGTTGTAACCAAACATACCACACCCTGCATCATTTGAATGGCTCTTGGTCACGCTATGAGAATATTTCTTTAGTGCCTCCCTTCACAGATGTGTCTGTATCAGGATGGGTCTAAACAACATGGTGTAAATGCAGTTGCTGGTGAGCCTCATTTCCTGTAGGAGGTGAAAAAGAGCAGAGATCTGTTTCCCTTCAGAGCACAGAGGTTGTTTCTGTTCAGAGGAAGTGAAACTGTCTGACAGTCACTGAGAGACGGTGAAACGGCACAGCACATGAATCAAATGGATCAAACAAAATTCTGCTGTTCAGTCTGTTTGGATCTACTGAAGGATCCGGTGACTATTCCCTGTGGACACAGCTACTGCATGAACTGTATTAAAAGCTTCTGGGATGGAGAGGAAAAGAAGAAAATCTACAGCTGCCCTCAGTGCAGACAGACTTTCACAGCGAGGCCTGTCCTGGAGAAAAGCACCATGTTAGCAGATTTAGTGGAGGAGCTGAAGAAGACTGGACTCCAAGCTGCTCCTGCTGATCACTGCTATGCTGGACCTGAAGATGTGGCCTGTGATGTCTGCACTGGAAGAAAAATGAAAGCCTTCAAGTCCTGTTTAGTCTGTTTGGCATCTTACTGTGAGAAACACCTTCACACTCATTATGATTCACCTCCGTTAAAGAAACACAAGCTGATGGAGCCCTCCAAGAAGCTCCAGGAGAACATCTGCTCTCGTCATGATGAGGTGATGAAGATGTTCTGCCGTACTGATCAGCAGAGTATCTGTTATCTCTGCTCTGTGGATGAACATAAAGGCCACGACACAGTCTCAGCTGCAGCAGAAAGGACTGAGAGGCAGAGAGAGCTGGAGGTGAGTCGACAAAACATCCAGCAGAGAATCCAGGACAGAGAGAAAGATGTGAAGCTGCTTCAACAGGAGGTGGAGGCCATCAATCAGTCTGCTGATCAAACAGTGGAGCACAGTGAGAAGATCTTCACTGAGCTGATCCATCTCATCCAGAAAAGAAGCTCTGATGTGAAGCAGCAGATCAGATCCCAGCAGGAAACTGAAGTGAGTCGAGTCAAAGAGCTTCAGGAGAAGCTGGAGCAGGAGATCACTGAGCTGAAGAGGAAAGATGCTGAGCTGAAGCAGCTCTCACACACAGAGGATCACATCCAGTTTCTACACAACTACCCCTCACTGTCAGCACTCAGTGATTCTACAGACTCATCCAGCATCAATATCCGTCCTCTGAGCTACTTTGAGGATGTGACAGCAGCTGTGTCAGAGGTCAGAGATAAACTACAGGACATTCTGAGAGAGGAATGGACAAACATCTCACTGACAGTCACTGAAGTGGATGTTTTACTGTCAGATCCACCAGAGCCAAAGACCAGAGCTGGATTCTTAAAATATTCACGTGAAATCACACTGGATCCAAACACAGCAAACAAAGAGCTGTTATTATCAGAGGGGAACAGAAAAGTAAAAGTAATGAAACAACAACAGTCTTATTCTGATCATCCAGACAGATTCACTGGACCGTGGCAGGTCCTGAGTAGAGAGAGTCTGACTGGATGTTGTTACTGGGAGGTGGAGTGGAGAGGGGGAGGAGTTGATGTAGCAGTCGCATACAAGAATATCAGCAGAAAAGGAGAGGGTATTGAATGTGTATTTGGACATAATGACAAATCTTGGTCATTAGATTGTGACAACAACAGTTACACATTTTGGTACAACAACATGCAAACTCGTGTCTCAGGTCCTCGTTCCTCCAGAGTAGGAGTGTACCTGGATCACAGAGCAGGTATTTTGTCCTTCTACAGCGTCTCTGAAACCATGACTCTCCTCCACAGAGTCCAGACCACATTCACTCAGCCGCTCTATGCTGGACTAACATTTTGGTTTAATTATGGAGACACTGCTAAGTTGATTAAAGTGAAATAGACTGAAGTCTTTCATATTGTGGGTTTAAATCTGTATTTTAGTTTCATTTTATTTTCTCTCCATCATTTCTGCACAGAGATCAGCTGTCAGTCAAACATTATGGGTGGTACCTCCACATCTTCTAGTTGTTCTCTTGATGTTTCTGAGTTTTTAAAGGAGATCTTTCCTGTGACTGTTTATGGAGGCTATCACTGCTCATCATCATTTTGATTTACTAAAATATTTCTCCACATGAAAATGTAAACTTCTCTATCCTCTAAATGTTTCTGGAATATTTGTATTGAAAAATGTCCACATTTCTCTTCATGAGTATGGCAGACCATGTGTGTGTGTTTGTGTTTGTTTTTGTCAAAATCATCAAACAAATGAGGAAAAACTGTGATTTTAATGAATGAATTCATATATTGTGTTGATGTTTTATTGTGTGAATAAACTGGAAGGTTTGACTATAAATCAAACTTTGAACAAAGTCTTTTCTTCTGTCTTCATTCCAGGATCTCACTCAAATCTGATGCAGAAAATATGAAACTAATCTGAGAGAATAACTGAAGCAGTTTTCCTCCTGAAGCATCACAAAGTTCAGAGTTCATGTTTAGAGCAGAAGATTCAGCAGTCGCTCTGTGACCTTTCAACTTTCTTCACTAAAACAGCTTCATTACAGAGAAACAAGTCACATTTTCTTCATGTTCTTAAGTCCTTTCAGATGTTTGTAATGGTCCTTGAATGCAGCATCAGTGTCGCAGGTTTAAAAGGTCACTTTCTGTTGTGTTCAAAGATTTCCTTCAGATATGGTCTTTAATCAGTAAAGCCAGTGATACAGCAGTGTCATTAGCTGTGTTATTGGCACCAGGCTGTGTTTATGTATGTATTTAATTCTGTCTGAGGATGTCTCCAGCATGAAATGATCATTTGCTCAGCTGCTGTGTCTCATCTCTTATCAGACATTGGTTGGAACAGAGTTTTGTTGCTGACCATCTGACAAGAGGGTGAAGAAAAGCTTCAGGCTTCATTTGGACACTACGTTGGACAGAAGTCTCCACAAAAATGACTCAGAAACACAAATATTATTAATGAAAGTCCAAATGTCAAAAAGGGGTCATACATGATCCTGAGAAATGTCCTTGAACATTTGAACATGAGTCAGAGGGTTGTCAGGTTTCTACACTGCATCGTGGCATCAAGCCTGAGATGTCTGTGTAAACAAGTATGGAGGACACAAATGCACAGACGCAGTCGAGCTGTTTACTGCTGATGAGGAAGGAAAATAGTCTGTTGGATATTAAAGCAGCATTTATTAGAGTAAGAACAGATACTTGTGTCCTTCATTTGATCCCCGTCAATTTACAGAAGACTTAAGGACCCTTTGACTTCTAACATACAGCTGCATGTTTACAATTTTATTATTGATTTATTTCTAGCAAAGCGAGACTTTACTGATTAAAGACATATAATCAGACATATTACTGTTACTTTCTGAAAAAGACTCACATAAAGCAGATTTATCACAAGCAAACATCAAGACACATCCTTCATGGCTTAAAGTTGCAGTGGGACTCTTTCGCCATCTGGTGGTTGTACAATTTTCTCTCGTCTCTTATTTGTTGTGTGTGATCAGAAAAATTCTGGAGAAGATGAGCCTGCAGGGGAAAGTCACCCCCTGCAGGCCAGAAGGAAATGAGATATCTTAAAAATACAAAGTATGTATGTGTGATATCAAGAAGATAATCCTTAAGAACACAAGTTAATAAATGCAATTACTAAGAGTTGTTGTGTTGTATTGATTTGCTTCCTGTCCTAATTCCCTCTCTCCCTGAGGACACTCCAGGGCCATCTATGCACACAAATCAGTTACAGGATCAAATGAATAATAGAAAATAAACAGAAATAGAAAATGTTCTTCTATAAATTTCAAAGAGATTTGTTTTACATATTTTATATAATATAGTAAATGTGCACGAATGACCAGCAATCATTCAGTCACTGCGACATTTCTGGGTCCATTTTAAAGTTGTCACGCTTTGGCGCTAGCGACGGGAAAAACACAGAAGTGAGTGCAGACTTTACTGAAGGCTAGAAGACTGTCCAATTTCACAGCAGCTCACTTCAGGCCTACCCGGCCTTCGAAGGATCCGCCCTATGTGGACCGGGTAGGTCGGGTCCTTCGAAGCATGCTACCCCTGAACTTGAACACAGCCCCAGAGAACATGACTGGGGAAACATGGATAACATGACAGGAAGAGGAACAGAAGGAAACATGAGGGAAGCAAGAACTCACAACAAAGACAATCACAGCCACACAGAGGGAGACACAGAGGGCAAAGACACAAGGGGGGAAATACTAACTAATACAAATCTAAACAGGGACAACCTCGGCACTAGAGAATCAACTTAACCAAAGACGACTTAAACATGAAACATAATACAAAATGACATCAAAACACAAGAAAACTGAAAACGCTGGGTCAATGATCCAGGATCGTGACAGGTTTGAGGCCTCAGTGTTGTCACTGCAGTAGATCAAGCAGTCAATATAATAATCCTCACATGTTTGTATAGTTGCATGTAGATCAAGTGTAAGCAAACCACAGGTTATTATTTATTTATTATTTGCTGCTACATATGTCATATTAGGTAAACTGACATAAGATTTGTTGCCAAGAAGCATTTTTACAACAAAGAAATAAATGACCAGACACAACTTTCCTTACATTTCATACAAAGTTTAGATGGTTTTCCATGTTTTTGTTTGTTTGTTTCAGAAATACTAGAACATGGATTCTCCTTTATTGAGCTATTTCACTGCTAGCTTCTAAATCCTCTCATCTCCAGAAACCCTGGATGGATGGATGTTAAGACATTATTACTTTATTGCAACAGCAGAGAGTCCAGCCAAACTGGTCATTTCATCAGAGCACATTTTTAACTTTGAGTTGTGCCTCAGTGGTTGTTTGTTTTGGGGAACTGAGCAGCAGTTAGCCTGGGAAATAGCTAGCAACACTAGATTTAAGGAGATAGCAGCATAACTAAAGGCTGGTTTAGCATCACTGCCCTTTTTATTTAAAAATAAAGTTTTATATCCAATGTTAAAAGTGGCGTTTGGCCTCAATTATTGTCTCTGGACCTGAACTCCACATAAGACTGAATGATGAATAAATCAACATAACACTGGATGAGAGAAAATAAGGCATGCACCCTGGCAAAATCAAAACACAATGAAAGTGAAAAAAGTGAAAATGAAAAGTGTTGGTTGTTTGTAAATGATGTCGTACTTGCATAGGTCCTGTCTACTCACAGCACTTTCTGCTCCATGTCTCATGTACCCAGTCACACACGTTCATGCAGCACTTCTATCTGTGCCTGAGGGCTTTAGCCAACATTCACACACGCTGATGGACTTGGGGTTCAGTGTCTTGTCCAAGGATACTTTGGCATGTGGACTGGAGGAAACTGTGGACCAATCCACTGACCCTGTGACTGGTACCAATTGTACCACCTGAACCACAGCTGGAACAAGATTAAAGCTGCTTAATAAAAGAAAACAGCAAGAGCAAAGAGATAAAGAACACTTGGGAAAGTCCGAATAGAGAAACATGTGTTCACTGCTTGAGCCACAATCTACTAGCTAACCTGAGTGAAGGAAAAGATTTGTCACGATTAACCAGCCTCTAAAGTTGGCAGCTCCTTGTAATGAATCATTTGACATTTCCATTTACTGCCAGTCTTTAGTGACTGAAACACTAACATGTGAAATTGGCTGTCAGAATTCACAGTTATGTTCTGCAGCAGATTTTAATCCAACTTTATGCAGCCTGGCGGGTGTTCATCGGCCTTCCTGGTGATTTAATTGGCCAGCACCTTAGCGTGCAAGGTGAATACAGCATGAATCACACAGGCTGCCATAAACAAAGTTACGCCCAAGACACATATTTGAAATTAAAATCAGCTGAGGACCTCGGTGCTGCTGCAGACACACCTCCACACCACGTTATACACCTGAACACCACGTTATACACCTGAACACCACGTTATACACCTGAACACCACAGGGCTCATCAAACCTGTCACGATGAGCCAGACGACTGAAAATATGTTGTCTTTCTTTCTGGAGTTTAATTTTTACTTAGAGATTGATGTTCTTTAAGTAAGTTTAAAAGTATTTAAGAGATTTTTTTATCAATTCAATTCAGTTTTATTGATATTGCACCAAATCACAACTACAGTTGCCTCAATGCCTTTTCTATTGTAAAGTAAAGAACCTACAATAATACAGAAAACAGAGAAAACCCCAACAATCATATGACCTTTATGAGCAAGTGCTTTGGTGACAGCGCTGCTGGGTTTTAACTGATAATAATACAGTGAGCCTATAAAAAGGTGTCTGTCTCTGTCATTTCCCATAAATGACTCTTTTTATCTTTAATCTCTTTTTTGTGCTACAATCAGAAAGCGGTAAAATATACTTAATAAAGTATAAATAACTTTTTTCATGCAGCTGTACTTAAAGTAAAAAAGAAAAGAACGTGACCCAGTTTGTCACTTTCTCAATAAAACTTTATCACTGAGTATTAAAAGTTTTGAGGCAGAAGTTGAGGAGACTTTTGCACATCCCCATGCTGCTGCTGTGAACGCTTCATTTTATCAGATGTAGCTTTAACATGACCGTGCCTCTGCAGACAGCTGCAGCTCAACCTCTGCAGGTTTATGGAAAATAAAGGCGTTTACGGCAACAGTCGCTTTAGATCGCGCCTGTCGCATCCAACAAAAAGTCAGCGCCTTTAGCTACAATTAAAGGAAATTTAATCCATCAGCAGGCTTTTGAGAAGCAGCTCAGAGCAGATGAGAAATGTACCGTAGCTGGTCACCTGCTCAGTTTTATGAAAGAAATCTTCAGTCTTTCAGTTCCTGCTGAGGACTCCAGAGGTATAAACATCTGGTTTTTCCTGGAGCTCAAAGAGTTTGTCAGAGTCAGAAGCCACAGACTACAGACGAGCTCTTTTCTCCTCCAGTCCTATCAGCACATCTCCAGTTTAAAGCTTATACATGAAAATGGAAAGTATTTACTTAAATCCACCTGCTCTGTCAAACTCAGTTCATTCAGTAAAAACAAAAACATCAGAATAACTCAAATGATTATGAGATGAATCAGTTAATTTACAGCCAGAAAATTAATCTGCTTCAATTTTAATGACTGAGTTTATTGTTTGATTAGTTTTGAATAGTTTTTCTCTATTTCTGCTTCCTCAAATCTAAATCCTGCAGATTTTCTTTAGTGCTTTGCTTCATTGTGCATGTTGGAGTGTGTACTGCACTGAAGGCTGGATGAAACAGATCAGTTCCTTAGACCAGCCGGTGAAGCGATTAACTGAGAAAATAAAGAGCAGATTAACCAAATAAGACTTTCCTATAAGGCGACATTCTTTTTGAGCTGCAGGGGCCTAAAATTATCTGCAAGGTATTTTTTTAGATTGGCTGGAGGAATTTGTAATGAATTAATTAATTAATATTTGTAATTAATTTCTATTTATATCAAGCATTTTTTCTATTAATACAATATAATCACTTCAGTTATGTCTTAATTTTTGCAAAAAATCTTTTAAAATGTATTAAATTGTACCTGCACATGTTGTATAGCAATATAATTTTTTCTGATAAAGGCGATGATTATTCCTCATTTATTATATTTAGATCCCTTATAACAAAGGTTTCAAACATAAAGCTCGGGGCCAGAATCAGCCTCCAGAAACTGGAAAATGTGAAATTCATAGAATTTTAACATTTATCACTAATAATAACAATTTTAGGTTTTCTTGACATTTTAAAGAATCCCCCTTTAGTTGCTATTCATACTACACCAAAGTCATTAGGTGACAGTTAAACAATTAAAGTTCCTGTTTTTTTTTCCACTAAATTTGTAATTTATTTCTTTGTCTTTTTTTTATAGTGGAATCATTGAAAAATAGGAGATTATTTTTAAGTTAATGAAAGACTTTATATTTTATAATTACAGGACAGTCTGGGGAATCAACTTAAAGATCTTTTCTGTAATTTTACACATTAATCGTGCAGCTTCACATGTCCGGCCCACTTATGATCATAGTTACCTGTAAGTGGCCCACAGTGTAAAATGAGTTTGTCTTATAGATTCTGTGACATGATTAGTAATACTCAGTAACATCCATCAACCTCGGGTTTCACTGGGCAAAAGGCAGCGTTCACCCTGCACAGGGTTAACACACAGTGACAGAATAGAAAAGAAACAATAGAATAGAAAATATTTGACACAGAGCACTATGGTTACTGGTTTTGTCTCACCTTCCTTGACTGAAAATAGGAGGCCTGGTGCTCTGGCTCTGCAGGGATGACATGAAACATTGAACAGACTGCACCCCGGCAGCTTTGGAAACTCCTGTTTTGGATGGTTTGACACATGAAGAAGAAGCTTCTGCATGCATGGACACTGGAGGCACCAGCCTGAGGTTTGATAACACAAGACCATCATTCTGCCCTAGAAACAGGAAGATAATCTGGAAGAAAAATATGTTTACCTCACAGATGTCTGTGCAGGTTCTCAGTCATCCAGCTCATGGTAGTCTAAGGAGCTGCTTAGGTTTACCTCACATGTGAGATCATGTGCCTTGGAGAGCATTATGGACAGGAAAGTTTCAGGTCCATGAGGTGAGCATATTCTGGATGTGCAGAGATCACCTTATGCAAGTAGAGCACAAACCTGCATGTGACTGCTGCCTGATGTTACCTCATCCTTAAGTATTAAAGGATGGACATAAACTTCCTGTCAGAAATGACTGAAGGTCCTGTGGGAAGTTTTCATCAATAAGTACAGTATATGTATAGTAGAGGTGGGAATCACCATACACCCCACGATACGATATTATTGTGATTTTTTAAAATATATTTTTGCAATATTCTGAGTATTGCAATAAGATATTTTGTGATTTATCACATATTTTTTCTACTGCAGATTTTGTCCATAAAGGTAAACTTTATCAATATTCATTTTATCTAATAATAAAGTCTCACACTCAGTCTTTCTCTCATGTCAGTCAGTTTTATTGCTGACAAAGTAAACGGTTTGTATAACAGTCTAGTAACCAACTTAACTGAACGTAACTATCTGGTACAATTATAGCTTAAAACAAAATATAATTTTACATTAAATAAAAAAGTTTTAAATTTAAATAAAATAAAACATTTCTTAAATTAAAATAAGTAAACTATCCTGTTTGTTGCTGCCCTAAAAACTTAAACACATTTGGACAGTGAAGCAATGTCAGCATTCTTGCTCAGAAAAAGGATCAACATGCTCTGAAGTCAGAGTGCTCCGTTTTGCTGTGACGATGTCTCCAGCGGTTGAGAAGACTCTTTCAGCCGAGACACTAGTACCTGGGATACAAAGGTATCTTTTTGCCAGCGTGGCCAGGAAAGGATAGACTTCCTCATGGGATTTCCACCAGCTTAGTGGGTCTTCTGTGAGTGCCAGTGACGTGACCTCCTGGTATCTTTTCACCTCCTCCTCAGCTGTGGCAGATAATGATTTTGGTGGGGCTCCAACATCACCATAAGTCTGACCAAGCAAGTCTGTTAACCCACAAGACTTCCTCATCTTGGCTGGTATGAGAGGGGGTCTGGGATTTTGTTCAGTCTCGTCTGGTTTCTCATGATGTTCATGAGCTTCTGGCTCACAGATGGGCTGCTGCCTCTTTTCTTCCTGTAGAAAACCCACACACATACAGAGAGAGGGAGAAAATAAATATTTTATATCTTTTAGTATGCAGTAATATGTTAGCAAATTATAATTAATGTATTTAATTGTTAAATAGAATATTACCAATATGACAAAAATATCACCGATCTACTAATATTGCAAGTAAGTTATTTAAATTATAACACCAGAATGTTTGCTTACCTGAAGGGTTATAGCCTCAGCAACCACTCTGGCATAGGTTTCCTGTCTTTCCTCCAGTGACAGGAACGGCAGGGTTTTAAAGCGTGGGTCGAGAGCTGATGCTGTGTAGAGGGTGTTCCTCTCGACTGTGCTGGCATATCTCTTCTTAAGGTCTTGACTGATACTTTGCTTGACGTTTCTGACCAGCGCTGTGTCACCAATGTTGTCTTGGGTGTCGTGCAACAGCTGTGCTAGCAGCGGTGCTACGAGAGACAGAGTAGGATTCTTTATTTTAACATTTATCACTACTAATAACAATTTTAGGTTTTCTTGACATTATAAAGAATCCCCCTTAGTTGCTATTCATACTACACCAAAGTCATTAGGTGACAGTTAAACAATTAAAGTTCCTGTTTTTTTTTCACTAAATTTTTAATTTATTTCTTTGTCTTTTTTTTATAGTGGAATCATTGAAAAATAGGAGATTATTTTTAAGTTAATGAAAGACTTTATATTTTATAATTACAGGACAGTCTGGGGAATCAACTAAAAGAACTTGTCTGTAATTTTACACATTAATCGTGCAGCTTCACATGTCCGGCCCACTTATGATCAAAGTTACCTGTAAGTGGCCCACAGTGTAAAATGAGTTTGTCTTATAGATTCTGTGACATGATTAGTAATACTCAGTAACATCCATCAACCTCGGGTTTCACTGGGCAAAAGGCAGCGTTCACCCTGCACAGGGTTAACACACAGTGACAGAATAGAAAAGAAACAATAGAATAGAAAATATTTGACACAGAGCACTATGGTTACTGGTTTTGTCTCACCTTCCTTGACTGAAAATAGGAGGCCTGGTGCTCTGGCTCTGCAGGGATGACATGAAACATTGAACAGACTGCACCCCGGCAGCTTTGGAAACTCCTGTTTTGGATGGTTTGACACATGAAGAAGCAGCTTCTGCATGCATGGACACTGGAGGCACCAGCCTGAGGTTTGATAACACAAGACCATCATTCTGCCCTAGAAACGGGAAGATAATCTGAAGTTACCTTCAGGTGCTTTTAAGAGACTCTTCAAGTGGAATCTGAAAACTGAACTTTACAGAATACCTTTCAATGAAAAAGGTTAATGTCTGACTGTCATGCTCCTGGGAATTTGACCCAGGTTTTTGAGTTTGTTGGACATTTTATTCATTCTTCAGAATTATGAAATAGTTATGTTCAGGTTTTGAGAGCCTCTGAGTTTTGTTGCTTATGTTTCTAGGTTTTGGTTCTTGTTTCTGTTCATGTTTGTCCCCTTTTCATGTCTAGTCTGTATTTGTCTCATCTTTGTGTTGTCTTTAGTCTCTCCTGTTGTCGTCTCTCTGTCTCTCTATCATCTGTGTTTTGACCTTTTGTCTCCAGGTCTGTTTATTCCCCAGTATCAAGCTTACATGTCTGAGTCTCAGTTTGCATCACTTGCTGCTTTATTTTGTTAGTTTTTTGTCTCCTATAGCTGAGCCACATTTAGTAATGCCAACATATTAAACGAACAATATTTGTCTCTTATATATGATACATCTATATATACACTGTCAAAGATACTTGTCTTTGAGTGAAGATTTAAGGTGATAGGAAATATAAATAACTGCAACTTGAATCTTTACTGAAGCTCAGTATTTGACACAGAGTTCAAACTCACTGCTGTAATAACTAATAATGATTAATATGATAACTATAATTATGCTGTCCTCGCCCTGAGTCTCTTAGTTTCACCAGCTAGACAGCGAGATAACGATGCTCCAATAATCAGACTTATAAGAATGGCCTCTGACCATTGCCTTCTTTTTGACCATCGTAAAACTGAAAGTACAAAATACTGTATTAGCTAACTAACATTGTAAACTAGCTTGTTACACTCTTACTGCAAGCTAACAAGATAAAACTTTCAAATGTATAAATTATCGAACCATTTTTACACAAAACAAAAGATAATAATTATTTTATCGACACTCATACTTACAGACATATCTTGTCCATGGAAACAACATTTTAAGGTCCGTATAAGCTTAGAACAATAACATTACGGTATCACTTTCCGCCATCTTTTATTTCTTCTTCACGTTCTCATTTTTTCCCTTCCCAAAGTAACCGAACCCATATTACAAAGCAGCCACTAGAGGGAGCTCTAGGGCAGTTTACAACTATAATATCCCATTTAACTTATAAAAGGCAGAACAATAATATTGGCCATATTATATTTACATTACCAAAGTGAGATGACTTTAGTCTCATGAACAACATTAGCTAATTGTTATTTACTAGCTAATCTTAAAATGACTGTTCAGTACAGAAATGAAGCCCAACAATCATGTTTTACAGTCCTGTGGTCTCAGCCTCAGATACTTATTAAATCACACAGAGCTCATGTAGAAACAAATGAACAAAATATGTTCTCCTTCATTTCTGTCAAACAAAGCTGTATGAAACGTTTCCAGCAGTTTGTATCATGGTTGCTAGGCAACCTGGGCAGCGCGACGGAGGCTAGACTGTCCCATTTCACAAGCCTACAAGCCTCGCACTTCCGGCCTTAGCGGTCTTTGAGTACGTGGACCTTGAGGACCGTTAAGGCTGCGTACTTTAAGGCTGCAGACCCTGAATTGGGATACAGCCCTTGTCATGAGCTCACCCTTGCTGTGTGTCTTGTCTGTGTTGTAGTCTAGCTTCCTAGTGAAGTTCTTTGTACTATGGTTGCCTGCAAGTCCAGCAATAAAGCTGCCTTTTAGGTTCACTTCTGCATCTGAGTATCTGCATATTGGGTTTATGCCTCTGTCTGCTGCACAGCACATCATGACCAAGACAGGGTTAAATTATTGAAACTGTTCCCTGCTGTTGGTGGAGGTTTTGTCCACAATATGGAGTTACTGAAGGTCACAAAACATACTTTCATAAAACAAAAACATGTAAAAATAGATTAAATATTTCACTGACACTTGAGAGTAGCAATACACCTTAAAAGTGTCGATTCACTTTTAGACACTGATTAACAGAAGAGACGTGTAAAGACTTTTGGGAGATTTTTGAGGAATGAGAATTTGTGAAACCTGTTTGCTGTGGGGAATGTTTCTCAGGTGGTGAAATTGGATGAATATTTGGCTTTGCCCTCAGAAACTGTTTTATTGCCAAAAAAATGTTTAACTTACCAAAGAATTTCTCCTGAGTTTTCTATTGAAATATATAAAATAGGAGAATTTGCAAAATAACAGAAAAATGTTCAAGTTCAATGTGAAAACAAAAATGTCAAAGTGAAAAAAACGCAGTTCTCTGTCCTTGCAGTGAGTTTCCATCTTTAGCAAACTCTTATTAATCTGTATTTAAGTTCATTTTGTCTGAGGATCTCCTCACCATGAAATAATCATTCGATCAGGAGCTGTGTCTCAGGTCGGACTAGAGGTTTGTTTTGATGCCGTTTTATTACTTACAAACTAATATCGCCATCTGGAGGTTATACAGTTTATGACAAAAGTTAATGCTTGTCCCCATTTAAAGACTGCTTCCAAAAGAGGACTGAACCAAGGGCGTAGATTTGGTTTTGGCATTGGTGGGGACGGATGATTCAACCATTGAACCCTGCCTTGTTTCTTTTTTTTTTTCCCTTTTTGTCCTTTTTGTCTTTGCTTCTTGATAAAAAAAAAAAAAAAGGAGAAATATACTTGCCTACATATCCTATTCTACATGCTTTTAAACCACTTAAAATTACAATTCATAGTTTTATATGTGAATTAGATAATGTTAAATTACTATTAAACAAATGACTGACTACGTATTTTAGACTTTAGTTTACTTCAGTCATATTCCATATAAATCAGGTATCATACAAAAATAAAAATAGCTTCAAATACAGTCATGACAATAAAAGAATATGACTTTAAGAAATTAACAACATTAGTTCAGTTATAGTACACCAACATGTCTGATACATTAGCACTAAGGGAACACTGAATGACCTGGTGGGTTTTGTCCATAAAACTACTCGTCTAAGATTACCACAAAGTAAAAGATCTCTCAGCAAAATCATGCAACATTTTAGGCACTATTGCCCCGATCAAATCAGTGAGCTGAGAGTTTTTATTCTAAACATGAACTACTGTTACAGCAACAGACATGGACTACTGGTGACCCACACAACAACTCAATGTCCACTATGTGAAGGAGCCAAACACATGCCTGCTCCTCTCGTTAACTGAGATAAACTGCTGGCATGTTTGTTTTACATCTAAACTGTCCAGTCTCTCCTGGTGGACACACAGCAGCATTGTTTAATCTCATTTGAGTCATTGTTGACCTTAGCCATCTTTTTAGTCTTCTGAGAGCACTGAAGCTTCTTTCAGCCTCAGTACATGAGTTTTATCCTCAGATTAAAATTATTATTCTGTGCTTGATGTGCCTCACCTTTGGCTCTTCCCCTCTGACTGCACTAGGACATATTGCCACCTGATAAAATAACACATGGATTCGTGCCATATAAAAAGTGAGACGTGTCAATTCAGATTCTTTGTCAAATATACACTAATGAATCAATTTACATCAGCAGCCTAACAACTGTCATGATAATAAATACTAGTTAATCTATAGCACCAAATCATCAGTCAGTCACCTGTGACCTCGCCTCTTCACCTCTGTCTGAGCTACAACATGTCAGAGCTGCCTCTGTCACCTGATAAATAACAGTGAGACATTCAACATACATGCAGTCACACATGTGCTTCAAATACAGTCATGAACCATCAGGTCATCATCCAATTTCACCTGTGATCTTGTATCACCATTACTCTCTATCACCTGACAAATAGGACATACATGACAATAAGAATAAAATGTGGAGCTGCTTCAGTGTTTCTGTCAATTTGTGCAGATCTTGACTCGTCAGTAATTTTTGTAGTGTGAGTGCATTTTTACAACAATTTGTGCAAACTGCACTACAAGGTGGATATTTGCAAAATCCTGACTACCTCATGATATTTTGTCTCAAAAATTAACGCTATGAATATGTCAGTACCATTAGGATAAAATTATTGTGTCACCAACATTTTAACGTTAGACATATAATTTTAACAGCCTCTGTAAACTAATATCCTGGCTCGCTCGAGGCTGCCGTTTTCTCTGACAGTTTCAATCAAAATGAGAAATGCTGCTCTGAGACTGAGAGAACTGATAGTGCTGCCTGCTGTGCAGTTAGTTTACAAAACACGTTATTCATGGTTACATACAATTTTAGACTGATGTGGGCCAAAGCCTAGCATAGCCTGTAACGTTATTGTGTCGAAGCTCCGAATCGTGCGTCGGGTAATCTCGGGGGCGTTTTTCTGAAGCGTGTATCGAGGCTTGCTTTGATTACGTATGCAGTGACGTTCGAGGCCTCGCGGGCAGTCCGTACCACGTGACTGATTCGGGAACTGGTTCACCGGTTCGCGCCAAATTCGAAATAAAATGGGCAGCAAAACACAGCTGATTCCCCCATCACATTGTGTTGTGGAATTGGATTACGTACGTGTTACATAGTTACTTGAGCATTTCTTCCCTCGATGGAACCAGCAAGGAAAAGAAAATTTTCCCCTGTCTGGCAACATTTTGATGTCATCTCTCCTAATAAGGTATACACACTGTAATAAAGAAATGATAAGTACCATAATATAAATAAACCACACCACAGATCCTATAATCAGATTTCTGTCTTTTTGTTTATTAAAAGGTGAAGTGTTTGCTGTGCTCTAAAGAACTTGGATACAGCAACAACACCTCATCTATGCTGAGGCATTACAGAGCCCTGCATGAGAACAAGGAGACTAACCAAGGTGGACCAAGCTCAGGTGAGTTTTTGTAGGTTTTAAGGATACAGTCATTTGATACATTTATATTCCCCATGTAATTCATTAATATTTGGGTTCTATTTACTGAAATATGTAATTTCTTAATGTTTTTTTGTTGTATCAGGGGAGAGGAATGATGTGGATGAGGCCTTGGTCAACATGGTGATAGAGGATTCCCAGCCCTTCACTATTGTGGAGGACAGTGGGTTTAGGAAGCTTGTTAAAGTTTTGAACCCTAACTATGTTCTCCCCACAAGGCAGGTGTGTATCTTAAAATATGAAGCATGTTTCCATTTTGCCTTTATTTACATATTAAGTACTGTACCTTCTTTTGTTTAGGCTTTGAAAGCTATGGTGGACCAAAGATACAAAGAGTCCAAACAAAAAGAAAAACTGACTGTGGCCAAGGTTTCTGCAGTTAGTTTGACATCTGATATGTGGACCTCCATTAACACAGAGGCTTACCTAGCCGTCACCTGCCATTTCATTGACTCTAACACTGCATTGCATTCTGTAGTGTTAGGTGTTCAGCACTTCCCTCAAGCACATACTGCTGTCAATTTGTCACAAGTAACAGCAGCGCTCATGTCAGAGTGGGGTATTACAGACAAAGTTACATGTTATGTGACTGATGGAGCAGCAAACATGGGTGCTTGTGCTAAGGAGCTTCGTTTGCGTCACAGTAATTGTGTGGCACATACATTAAACCTAATGGTCAAAAAAGCTCTTGATCAACACACGACGCTGTCTGACATCCGGACTACCTGTAGGAGGATAGTGGGATATTTCAAGAGCAGTACAACTGCTAAGGTTTGTTCCATTATTTCATTACTGCTTTGAGGTGCTGCTGCAGTAACACAGCTTGAATTAATCAGTTTGTGTTGGCTGTTTTTCTAGGAGAGGCTGACAGAGGTGCAGGAGCAAATGGGCCGGCCTGCACTGAAGTTAATTCATGAGGTGGATACACGTTGGAACAGCACATTCCAAATGCTTCAACGTGTTCATGAACTCAGGGAACCTATTGGAGCATCGTTAGCTGGCCTGCACACTGATATTTGCCCACTATCCTCTGAACAGTATGACCTTATGGCAGAATGTCTTAAAATACTCTCCCCATTTAATGATGCCACCACTGAGCTGTCAGAGGAAAAGCGAGTGTCTGGATCCAAAGTAATTCCACTTCTAACAATGTTGCACCATGCACTAAATGAAGAGGAAATGGGAGTTGTCCTAACTCCAGAGAGCTCCACCATGGTTGAGTGTCTAAGGAGACAATTAAAGGAGAAGCTCTACACATTGCAGTCAATGAGCATCATGTCACTGGCAACATTGCTGGATCCAAGGTTAAAAAAAAATAGGCTTCTTTAGCCCAAATAAAGCAATGGATGCTGAGAAGAGACTTATTTTTGAATGTGCTGCTATTTTGCGGCACGTGGCCTTCTCATCAGCAGCCTCATCATCAAAAGCTGCTCAGCCTGTGACTCAAGGTATATGAGCACATTTCGATTGTTATATTGTATTTAGTTACTTACATTCTGTTTGTTTTAGGTAGCAAACTGTGGCATCGTTTGGACACCACTGTTCTGGAGACAAAGACCCCAAATGCTACTGCTGATGCAACAGCTGAAGTACAGAAATACCTCCATGAACCAAATATGGGCAGACTGGAGAATCCGCTGGAGTACTGGGCTGGACACAAATTTCTTTATCCAAACTTGTATCAACTTGCTGTGGTTTTTCTTGCAACCCCTGCTTCATCTGTGCCCTGTGAGAGGATATTTTCAAAAGCAGGAGAAATCCTCTCAAAAAAGAGGAACCGTCTTAAGCCCAGCACTGTGGAAAAGCTGCTATTTTTGAATAAAAACAAATGAAAACTTTTCCCTAGTGTCATGAGCACTGTTATAAAGTCACAAGCACATTCACATCACAACTCCCTCCCTTTTTGTTTCCATGTACATTCCTGTGTTAAGCTGCCAATTTATTATACACAAACATTAATTAAATTAAATTAATATAATATAAAATTAGTATAATATTAAATATAACTAATATTTAGAGTTTAGTTATTGGTGTCATGAACAAAAGTAATTTCTTTATTCATTCAACTTGAAGCGCCACACACTAGTTTGTGTCACATGATTACACAGTTACACAATCATCCCAAAAACTCTGTCCTGATAGTTTCCACTTTCTCTTTTGTATCAGACATACTGAGACAATATTCGGGATAAATAACCATAAAAACAATTTATTTATTCAGTTTAGAGGTTTACACATCACATCATTATAATCATTGAGCCCGTTTCACTTGAATCGTCCACTTGATGGCGCAGTAGAGCAAATGAATCATCACAATGCTTCGAACCATGAGTCGACCAGTTGGATGGAAAGCTTCATTTCATCCTTGTTGCTGCCGTCCTCCTCTCCTCCTCGCAGCGCAGACTTGCCGCTGCTAAAACTAAACAGAGCTCCAATCACATTGGCCATATTTGTCACGTGACGTAGGACTCCAGTAGAGAACGTAATTTAACTCTTTCTGCACCGCTGGGTGAATTAGACGCTGACAGATCGTTTTTTTCTTTCTATCGGGTTTGTTTTTCTTTCTAATTATTGGTGGGGACAATTCAATAATCGCTGGATATTGGTGGGTCCCTTCCGTCCATGCCAAATCTACGCCCTTGGACTGAACAGTCGTTTAGCTTCTAGTTTAATCGGCTTTGCTGTGTAATCTTTGCTGCCAACAGTGAAGTGAAACATTTAAGCTGTACATGAAAGTTAATGTGTAATTATGATGATCTTTACCACAAAGATTTTAAATGAAAGAATAAACAAAGGACATGAAAACTGATTCTTATGTCTACTGTGTATCTTCAGTGTGAATGTTGAGTTATATTTGAGTGTCTGCATTTAAAGCACATATTAATGTATTGTTTTGAAATCCATGGTGGTACACAGGAAAAATTACTAAAGAATGTAGAATTAGAACACTATCTGTATTTGTTTTTTAAATAGTTTTACATATATTTTACTATTTAAAAAAATAATCAAGAAATCAAGCTTGCTGCCTGTCTTGTACAGTAATTTCATTTGAACATAGGTTTAATTTAGTGGAGTCAGTTGTTCCCATGCATCATTCTGTAAGTGTGAGAATGAACTAAGATTAGAAAATGTCAAAATATAAAGTGTGATTTATTTTTATTCATCACAGCATCCTAAACTTTGCTGAACTTTTTGCTTAGTGTTGACTGTCACATTTCAAAGCACCAAGTAAAGATAAACTATTAAACTTTAACTGGGTCAGACTTGTTACTGCATGCTGTAACCAAACATACCACACCCTGCATCATGTGATTGGCTCTTGGTCGCTCTGTAAGAATATTTCTTTAGTGCCTCCCTTCACAGATGTGTCTGTATCAGGATGGGTCTAAACAACATGGTGTAAATGCAGTTGCTGGTGAGCCTCATTTCCTGTAGGAGGTGAAAAAGAGCAGAGATCTGTTTCCCTTCAGAGCACAGAGGTTGTTTCTGTTCAGAGGAAGTGAAACTGTCTGACAGTCACTGAGAGACGGTGAAACGGCACAGCACATGAATCAAATGGATCAAACAAAAATCTGCTGTTCAGTCTGTTTGGATCTACTGAAGGATCCGGTGACTATTCCCTGTGGACACAGCTACTGCATGAACTGTATTAAAAGCTTCTGGGATGAAGAGGAAAAGAAGAAAATCTACAGCTGCCCTCAGTGCAGACAGACTTTCACAGCGAGGCCTGTCCTGGTGAAAAACACCATGTTAGCAGATTTAGTGGAGGAGCTGAAGAAGACTGGACTCCAAGCTGCTCCTGCTGATCACTGCTATCCTGGACCTGAAGATGTGGCCTGTGATGTCTGCACTGGGAGAAAAATGAAAGCCTTCAAGTCCTGTTTAGTCTGTTTGACATCTTACTGTGAGAAACACCTTCAGCCTCATTATGATTCATCTACATTCAAGAAACACAAGCTGGTGGAGCCCTCCAAGAAGCTCCAGGAGAACATCTGCTCTCGTCATGATGAGGTGATGAAGATGTTCTGCCGTACTGATCAGCAGAGTATCTGTTATCTCTGCTCTGTGGATAAACATAAAGGCCACGACACAGTCTCAGCTGCAGCAGAAAGGACTGAGAGGCAGAGAGAGCTGGAGGTGAGTCGACAAAACATCCAGCAGAGAATCCAGGACAGAGAGAAAGATGTGAAGCTGCTTCAACAGGAGGTGGAGGCCATCAATCAGTCTGCTGATCAAACAGTGGAGCACAGTGAGAAGATCTTCACTGAGCTGATCCATCTCATCCAGAAAAGAAGCTCTGATGTGAAGCAGCAGATCAGATCCCAGCAGGAAACTGAAGTGAGTCGAGTCAAAGAGCTTCAGGAGAAGCTGGAGCAGGAGATCACTGAGCTGAAGAGGAAAGATGCTGAGCTGAAGCAGCTCTCACACACAGAGGATCACATCCAGTTTCTACACAACTACCCCTCACTGTCAGCACTCAGTGAGTCTACAGACTCATCCAGCATCAATATCCGTCCTCTGAGCTACTTTGAGGATGTGACAGCAGCTGTGTCAGAGGTCAGAGATAAACTACAGGACATTCTGAGAGAGGAACGGACAAACATCTCACTGACAGTCACTGAAGTGGATGTTTCACTGTCACAACCAGAGCCAAAGACCAGAGCTGGATTCTTAAAATATTCACGTGAAATCACACTGGATCCAAACACAGCAAACAAACAGCTGTTATTATCAGAGGGGAACAGAAAAGTAACATTTATGGAACAACAACAATCTTATTCTGATCATCCAGACAGATTCACTCACTGGTTTCAGGTCCTGAGTAGAGAGAGTCTGACTGGACGTTGTTACTGGGAGGTGGAGTGGAGAGGGGAAGGAGTTGATGTAGCAGTCGCATATAAGAATATCAGCAGAAAAGGAGGTTATGAATGTGGTTTTGGACATAATGACAAATCTTGGTCATTATATTGTGACAACAACAGTTATACATTTCGGCACAACAACTTGGAAACTCCTGTCTCAGGTCCTCGTTCCTCCAGAGTAGGAGTGTACCTGGATCACAGAGCAGGTATTTTGTCCTTCTACAGCGTCTCTGAAACCATGACTCTCCTCCACAGAGTCCAGACCACATTCACTCAGCCGCTCTATGCTGGACTTTGTTTTAATTTTTATGGAGACACTGCTGAGTTGATTAAAGTGAAATAGACTGAAGTCTTTCATATTGTGGGTTTAAATCTGTATTTTAGTTTCATTTTATTTTCTCTCCATCATTTCTGCACAGAGATCAGCTGTCAGTCAAACATTATGGGTGGTACCTCCACATCTTCTAGTTGTTCTCTTGATGTTTCTGAGTTTTTAAAGGAGATCTTTCCTGTGACTGTTTATGGAGGCTATCACTGCTCATCATCATTTTGATTTACTAAAATATTTCTCCACATGAAAATGTAAACTTCTCTATCCTCTAAATGTTTCTGGAATATTTGTATTGAAAAATGTCCACATTTCTCTTCATGAGTATGGCAGACCATGTGTGTGTGTTTGTGTTTGTTTTTGTCAAAATCATCAAACAAATGAGGAAAAACTGTGATTTTAATGAATGAATTCATATATTGTGTTGATGTTTTATTGTGTGAATAAACTGGAAGGTTTGACTATAAATCAAACTTTGAACAAAGTCTTTTCTTCTGTCTTCATTCCAGGATCTCACTCAAATCTGATGCAGAAAATATGAAACTAATCTGAGAGAATAACTGAAGCAGTTTTCCTCCTGAAGCATCACAAAGTTCAGAGTTCATGTTTAGAGCAGAAGATTCAGCAGTCGCTCTGTGACCTTTCAACTTTCTTCACTAAAACAGCTTCATTACAGAGAAACAAGTCACATTTTCTTCATGTTCTTAAGTCCTTTCAGATGTTTTTAATGGTCCTTGAATGCAGCATCAGTGTCGCAGGTTTAAAAGGACCATATCTGTGTCTAAAATCTATTTCCATTATGAATCAGGAAACTGTTTGCACCAATCATAAAGGCAATAAAATACGTCACACACTAAGAAATAACAAAAAGGAATTGTGGATTTCAAGGAGATTTTTCCCTCGTTTTTTGAAATCATAAGAATACAAACTAATGCAAGACTGTCATGTTTTCATAAGTTTGTAGAGACACTGTTCTTTTGTATTCTAGGACATCAGTCATTTTTTTTAGTGCACGCTGCCCACCAGCATCAGCATCCATGACCTGATAATGGACCTGATCTGATCTCCTTTATGTACAGGTAGATATCCAGTGGGTTTGCTAAGGGTCACAGATGAGGGGCTGTGTGAGATGTTTAATGGGAAAGGAAATAAAACCATTGTTCCAGACCTGCAGCTAAGATACTCGAGTATCTTCAAATATGAAGCTGAGTATTACTTCCATACTTTCCTCCACTGCTGATGACCTTGTTACCTGCTGCTCCCTGTTAATGATCAGCCTCAGTTCTGATAGTAAACTGTTGACTCTCGTTCTGTCAGGTTGTTGCTCAGTGACGTCTTGTTTTCATTTTCCTTCTTCTCCAAATGTGTCTTCCTTTAACTCTTTGCTTTTGTTTCTGCTTCAAACACCAAATGATACACGTGCTGCACCTCTGATGGTTTGTCAGAGAGCAGAACAATTTACATTACAGAGAATATTTTACAGTTGAACATAAACTTTCACTTTTTTCCTCTAAAGTGTGCTCACTGGTTTTTCCAGCTGCTGTGAGATGTTTATGCCTGACTGTAAAGATGGAAATAAACACAGATGGAAATGTAGCCCTGTCTGAAATTATTCGGGCTTGCAGTGTAAAGAAAAAAAGTCTACTGTTATAAAAATGGTTAAAATATAAATAGTTGATAAAAGGTTTAAAAATCATATGCTTTGGTACAAATGTATTTCATTTACAGTTAAGAGTCCAATAAAAAAGGGTTTCATGATTTAGAGTTCATTTTCTGTGCAGAATAAATATGTTGTGGTGTAACCTTAAATTATTTACCCATTTAATGTCAGTTACCTCAATGTTGTATTGTCATTGGTTGTTTGTGCTGACGAGCCAGTCAATGTCATTCTTCTCTGTTATGGGGGCGGGACGAGTTGTAATGTTTGTGTGAATCTGTGGGAGCGGACACAGAAGCTAAGTCCGAACAGAGAGATGTCGTAAGGCAAACGTGGTGTGGATTTTACATCTAAGATCATCATTGAGGTCGACTACCCGTGGTCCTGATATTTCTTATTTGTGATCTGCAAGAGGTAAATGAGTCTGTGTGCCTTGACATTTGTACTGTAACTATTCGTTATAGTGGTAAAATGGCGCGATGTGTGATGCTAACTAGCGGCTTGCTAATTAGCGCAGCTTACCGCGTTATGTGCTGTGATGCCATGCTGTATGTTTAGCTCTGTGATTTTTAGTCAAAGCATGCTAATGCTAAATCGTTATGTGATAGCATTTGGTATTGTAGCTCAAGTGTTTTAATATGTTTAGAAGCCGAGGGACGCTCTGAAAGGAGAGGGAGAGAGAGGTTTCTGCCCGGATGGACCCTGCTGTTTTCTCGCCCCTGACTGTCTTCACTACTGGTGAACTAACTGCCCGTTTCTGATTGCCCCACTAACAAACTCATTGGACTCGTGAGTACTAACTGGAACTAAAGTGCACGTATTTTGTTTATGGCTCAGTTTGAGTGAAGCGGCCATCAGTTTTAGGCCTCACCGCACCCGAACTTCGAATCAGGCCTGCAACAAGCACTGTGCTACAGGTGTAGTGTGGACAGGTTAAAGTGTGTGTGTGTGGGCCCACTGTTACAAATTTGGTTTAAATTGAGTAAGTGTGTAGTTGTAAGCAAAGTTATTATCAAAGGTTGAAATTCATCCCTGTTAAAGGTGTGAGCTGTTGTAACTGAAATAACAGTTGGCACCTAAGAACGAGGTATTTTGTGTTGATAATCTTTTATTGAAAACCCATGTAGTCACTTTTACAGTATTTTTGTTTGTTTATTTGACTTCAATTCATTTTATAAAAGTAACTGTTTATTTTATTCATTTCTTTGCTGTCTAAATAAATACCCGGTGAGGGATTTAATTTGTGTAAAATACAGTTGTGCTGGTCCTTATTAATTCAATTAGAGGATATCAAGTAGCATGATTAGTAGCACTACGAACCCAGGCCCAGTCTCATTGTACTAAATAAATAATCATTTATTTTTTGTTCATTTGTCCAAATTCTGGGAAAAGAAAGAAGTTTGTATTTGTTTAAGATACAATGAAATCATATTTTGACATATTGGAAGATGATATCAAGCTGAAAAAATACTACAGGTATAAATGGAAACTACAGTTTATTTCTGTTATTTCCTGTGATAGTGTTTGTACACTCGCTCATGATAACTGTTCATTCAGCTGCTGTTTTTGTCTGCTGGACATCTTTAGCTTTCAGTAAGGATGCATTCATAGATCAGCACATCTTTTTGAACCACATTTCTTATGAGACTCAGAGTTTACATTTTGGAAATGTGCTGAGACCTGGGGTAGAAAGAGACTGAAGCCAGCTTCAAACTCGGCAGTTTTGTGTGTGTGTGAAGCAGAAAGATAAGAACTGTGTGGCCAACTCATCACACACATAATCCTGAATCAGAAAAACAGCATCAAGTGTTGTAATTGTTAAACACAGAAGTGTGATTTATATGTGGTTTTACTGATGGTTAACACAGTCGCACAAACACCTGAAACTGATCAAAATATAAAACAACATATTAAACATAAATATGTACCAGTTACCAGAACTTATATGTGGTTTCACTGAGGTTTAATTATGCTCAGTTTATCAATGCTCACTCATACAAAAGTTTGTTATGTTTTATTGATTAGTTGGCTTTAGGTTTTCCAGTTTTCCAGCTGCTGCTGTTTAATGTTTGCCTGGAAAAAGAAATTTCAGTTAGTGTGGGAAGTTTGGTTAAGCTGGTGGAAAACAATACTGTTACACTGACCTTTTGGATAAGATTGTCTTACCTGTGGTTTCTCTGATGTGCGCGACAAAACAGTCTCCAGGCAGCTTGAGGCCCATTTAAAGGTTCCTGGTGGTACCAAGTGATTGAAGAGAGGATTGAAAAGCCATATTAGTTTATTGTAGATTGTAGTCAGTTGGCCAAGCTTGTAATGAAAAACGGTTCATTACTCGGAGCTTTCATCACAGTCCTCTTTGGTGACATCTGGTGGACAAATATATGAAGAGCAGCTTGAGTCTGCAGCTTATAATGAACTGCTTCATTATGATTGCCCACTCTGCAGAGCTGACAGCTTGTGTTTGATGTCATGTGACAGTTCTGTGTGATATCGGGCTGATATGTTGCTTTGAACGTGAATTTTTGGGGGATGAAAAAATGATGTTATCATCAATCAATCATGTGGTCAGAAGAATCTGTGCTTACCTTGCAGGAATGTTTTACATTTACAGATTGGGAAGTTTTTATTCAGTCTTGATGCTTTGGTGGATGTTCGCTCATATGCAGTTTTTTGTAAAGACATGATTATACCCCTTAAGCGAGCTGAAGTGTACCCTAACAATAAGCCATGGGTCACCAAATGCATCAAATCCTGTTTAAGGAAAAAGGGACAGGCTTTTAAAGATGGGCTGTTACTGACTTTCAGGCAGTCACCAAAGACTTGAAAATCGAGCTCTTGAAAGCAAAACAGATCTACAAAAACCTTCTTGAAAGCAAATTTGCTGCAAAACATTTTGGGTCTGCCTGGACTTGTATGAAAACCATATCAGGGTTTCAAAATCCCCAGAGCAGCAGTCAGATCATTGTAGACGGTTTTAAGTCAGACAGAGATTTGAATATGCTTCATGCTCGTTTTAGTTCTTCTGAACTGAAACAGAAACTGAAAGATACTCAACACTTCATCACTGAACTCAGCGATGTCCAAAAGGCCTTTCATACAGTTAATGTGAACAAGAGCCAGGGCCCTGATAACATTAGTGCCGCCTAATTCAATCTTGTGCTAAAGAGCTCAGTCCTAAATTTCAGGTTATTTTTAATAAATCCTTTCAAATACAAAATGTGCCCTCGCTTTGGAAGGAAGCTGTCGTCGTTCATGTCCCTAAATCTAGTCGTCCAAACGTCCTGAATGACTTCAGGCCTGTTGCCTTACCTGAGTTGTCATGAAAGTCTTTGAAAAAATCATCAGAAATGTGATTATGGAAGAGATTGAATATCAGCTGGATCCAATGCAATTTGCGTCCAGGCCCAACAGAGGAGTGCAGGACGCGCTTTTGACTCGACTAAATCTGATTCTTAAACATGTAGAGAGTAAAGGGACTTTTGCAAGACTTATTTTCATTGATTTTTCTTCGGCTTTTAATACAATACAGCCCCATATTTTAATTAAAAGTCTTTTAGAACAGTTTGAAATCAGGAAAAACCTGGTTTGATGGATTTTAGATCTTTTAACTGACAGGTGACAAAGAGTGAGAATAAATGGGGTTCTGTCTGACCCAGTGTTCTCCTCCACAGGTTCTCCTCCAGGGTGTCTCTTATCGCCCTTATTATTCATTCTCTTTACAAACATGTGTCAGAGCCAAGGGCGTAGATTTGGTTTTGGCATTGGTGGGGACGGATGATTCAACCACCGAACTCTGCCCTGTTTCTTTTTTTTTCCTTTTTGTTTTTGCTCCTTAATAAAAAAAGGAGAAATATACTTGCCTACATATCCTATTCTGCATGCTTTTAAACCATTTAAAATCACAATTCATAGTTTTATATGTGAATTAGATAATGTTAAATTACTATTAAACAAATGACTGACTAAGTATTTCAGGCTTTAGTTTACTTCAGTCATATTCCATATAAATCAGGTATCATACAAAAATAAAAATAGCTTCAAATACAGTCATGACAACAAAAGAAAATGACTTTAAGAAATTAACAACATTAGTTCAGTTATAGTACACCAACATCTCTGATACATTAGCACTAAGGGAACACTGAATGACCTGGTGGGTTTTGTCCATAAAATTACTCGTCTAAGATTACCACAAAGTAAAAGATCTCTCAGCAAAATTATGCAACATTTTAGGCACTATTGCCCCGATCAAATCAGTGAGCTGGGATGTTTTATTCTAAACATGAACTACTGTTACAGCAACAGACATGGACTACTGGTGACCCACACAACAACTCAATGTCCACTATGTGAAGGAGCCAAACACATGCCTGCTCCTCTCGTTAACTGAGATAAACTGCTGGCATATTTGTTTTACATCTATACTGTCCAGTCTCTCCTGGTGGACACACAGCAGCATTGTTTAATCTCATTTGAGTCATTGTTGACCTTAGCCATCTTTTTAGTCTTCTGAGAGCACTGAAGCTTCTTTCAGCCTCAGTACATGAGTTTTATCCTCAGATTAAAATTATTATTCTGTGCTTGATGTGCCTCACCTTTGGCTCTTCCCCTCTGACTGCACTAGGACATATTGCCACCTGATAAAATAACACATGGATTCGTGCCATATAAAAAGTGAGACGTGTCAATTCAGATTCTTTGTCAAATATACACTAATGAATCAATTTACATCAGCAGCCTAACAATTGTCATGATAATAAATACTAGTTAATCTATAGCACCAAATCATCAGTCAGTCACCTGTGACCTCACCTCTTCACCTCTGTCTGAGCTACAACATGGCAGAGCTGCCTCTGTCACCTGATAAATAACAGTGAGACATTCAACATACATGCAGTCACACATGTGCTTCAAGTACAGTCATGAACCATCAGGTCATCATCCAATTTCACCTGTGATCTTGTGTCACCATTACTTTCTATCACCTGACAAATAGGACATACATGACAATAAGAATAAAATGTGGAGCTGCTTCAGTGTTTCTGTCAATTTGTGCAGATCTTGACTCGTCAGTAATGTTTGTAGTGTGAGTGCATTTTTACAACAATTTGTGCAAACTGCACTACAAGGTGGAATATTTGCAAAATCCTAACTACCTCATGATATTTTGTCTCAAACATTAACGCCATGAATATGTCAGTACCATTAGGATAAAATTATTGTGTCACCAACATTTTAACGTTAGACATATAATTTTAACAGCCTCTGTAAACTAATATCCTGGCTTGCTCGAGGCTCTGTTTTCTCTGACAGTTTCAATCAAAATTAGAAATGCTGCTCTGAGACTGAGAGAACTGATAGTGCTGCCTGCTGTGCAGTTAGTTTACAAAACACGTTATTCATGGTTACATACAATTTTAGACTGATGTGGGCCAAAGCCTAGCATAGCCTGTAACGTTATTGTGTCGAAGCTCCGAATCGTGCGTCGGGTAATCTCGGGGGCGTTTTTCTGAAGCGCGTATCGAGGCTTGCTTTGATTACGTATACAGCGACGTTCGAGGCCTCGCGGGCAGTCCGTACCACGTGACTGATTCGGGAACTGGTTCACCGGTTCGCGCCAAATTCGAAATAAAATGGGCAGCAAAACACAGCTGATTCCCCCATCACATTGTGTTGTGGAATTGGATTACGTACGTGTTACATAGTTACTTGAGCATTTCTTCCCTCGATGGAACCAGCAAGGAAAAGAAAATTTTCCCCTGTCTGGTAACATTTTGATGTCATCTCTCCTAATAAGGTATACACACTGTAATAAAGAAATGATAAGTACCATAATATAAATAAACCACACCACAGATCCTATAATCAGATTTCTGTCTTTTTGTTTATTAAAAGGTGAAGTGTTTGCTGTGCTCTAAAGAACTTGGATACAGCAACAACACCTCATCTATGCTGAGGCATTACAGAGCCATGCATGAGAACAAGGAGACTAACCAAGGTGGACCAAGCTCAGGTGAGTTTTTGTAGGTTTTAAGGATACAGTCATTTGATACATTTATATTCCCCATGTAATTCATTAATATTTGGGTTCTATTTACTGAAATATGTAATTTCTTAATGTTTTTTTGTTGTATCAGGGGAGAGGAATGATGTGGATGAGGCCTTGGTCAACATGGCGATAGAGGATTCCCAGCCCTTCACTATTGTGGAGGACAGTGGGTTTAGGAAGCTTGTTAAAGTTTTGAACCCTAACTATGTTCTCCCCACAAGGCAGGTGTGTATCTTAAAATATGAAGCATGTTTCCATTTTGCCTTTATTTACATATTAAGTACTGTACCTTCTTTTGTTTAGGCTTTGAAAGCTATGGTGGACCAAAGATACAAAGAGTCCAAACAAAAAGAAAAACTGACTGTGGCCAAGGTTTCTGCAGTTAGTTTGACATCTGATATGTGGACCTCCATTAACACAGAGGCTTACCTAGCCGTCACCTGCCATTTCATTGACTCTAACACTGCATTGCATTCTGTAGTGTTAGGTGTTCAGCACTTCCCTCAAGCACATACTGCTGTCAATTTGTCACAAGTAACAGCAGCGCTCATGTCAGAGTGGGGCATTACAGACAAAGTTACATGTTATGTGACTGATGGAGCAGCAAACATGGGTGCTTGTGCTAAGGAGCTTCGTTTGCGTCACAGTAATTGTGTGGCACATACATTAAACCTAATGGTCAAAAAAGCTCTTGATCAACACACGACGCTGTCTGACATCCGGACTACCTGTAGGAGGATAGTGGGATATTTCAAGAGCAGTACAACTGCTAAGGTTTGTTCCATTATTTCATTACTGCTTTGAGGTGCTGCTGCAGTAACACAGCTTGAATTAATCAGTTTGTGTTGGCTGTTTTTCTAGGAGAGGCTGACAGAGGTGCAGGAGCAAATGGGCCGGTGTTATGGCCCGGCTAGGCGCGGCCAGGCCAAAACATAAAGGGTGATCCATCCCCGTCCAACCCCAAGCAGCACGTCCACACACTTGATATTTTGGTGACAGTGATTTATTTACAAAGTGTGTTAAACCAAGGAAGGGAGCACATCTTAACATCAGGGTGAACCCAAAGCCAAAACAACAAACAAAAGGGTAACCTATCTCAAAAATAAACAACTTACCTACCCAAAAGAACTAAACCAAATGACACTCACTTCCCTCCCTGCCTAACAAAAACAGGAGAAAACTGATCAAAAGAAAAGGCGGTCCACCCCTACGTGCTCTTACATCGAGTAACATAACACAGTGACGCAGTGAATGGTCTGCCAGTCGGGTTGGGCCGAGGATGAATCACCTAGAAGTCGCCGGCGGTCTCCTCTTATCTGCTGCCTCCCGGTCTGCAGCCAATCGGTGCCAGCCATCCACCCGGACGCACCAATCCCGGAGGAGCACCTGGACACTTAAATTTGCATGTGATTAAGATCAGTCGTAACACCCCCTTTCCCAAGAATTAACATTACCCCCAGAATGTTTAATTCAAGGAGAAAGTGCTCTAGACAGAGTATCAGCCAACACATTCTCTTTCCCTTTCTTGTAATGGATCTCCAAGTTAAAGTCTTGCAATAACAAGGACCAGCGCATAAGTCTTTGATTGGAGTTGCGCATTTGGGAAAGAAACACTAGTGGGTTGTGATCAGTAAACACCTGCACAGGCAGCACACTTGACCCGACATAGACCTCAAAATGCTGTAACGCAAGAAGTAGGGCAAGAGCCTCTTTCTCGATGGTGCTATAATGGGTCTGGTGTCTGTTAAACTTTTTTGAAAAGTAGCAGACGGGATGATCTACACCGTGACCATCTTCCTGTAACAGAACAGCGCCTGCGCCACACGAGCTGGCATCAACTTCTAATTTAAAAGGGCGCTCAAAATTCGGCGCTGCTAGCACTGGTGCACTGCACAACAATGCTTTGGCGGACTCGAATGCCACCTGACACACTGGAGACCAAATAAAAGGCTTTAAAGGGCTAACAAGATCAGTCAGGGGACTAACCACATCAGAAAAATTTCTGCAAAACCCTCGATTAAAACCGGCCATTCCTAAAAAACGACGCAGAGCTCTTTTTGTCTGCGGGACAGGAAAATCTACAATGGCCTGTACTTTCGCAGCCACAGGGCGCACTTGCCCCTGTCCGACCTGTTTCCCCAAATAAGTAATGGTGGCTTTACCAAACTCACACTTAGAGAGGTTTAATGTGAGAGAAGATTCACAAAAACGTCTGAACACCTCAGAAAGTGTTTCCAGATGTTCTGACCACGTTGGAGAATAAATGACAATGTCATCCAAGTATGCCTCACAGTTTTTCACTCCAAACAAAACCTTCTGCATCAGACGTTGGAACGCTGCAGGTGCATTTCGCAACCCGAAGGGCATTACAGTGTATTGGAGGAAATGATCTGGAGTTACAAAAGCAGAGACTTCAGAAGCTCTCGGGGTTAACGGGACTTGCCAATACCCTTTTAACAGGTCTAATTTCGTGACAAACGTAGCTGAGCCGACACGATCAATGCAGTCCTCCATTCTGGGGAGAGGAAAAGAATCAGGTTTTGTGACTGCGTTAACCTTTCTGAAATCGGTACAGAAACGTGGGGTGTTATCTGGTTTAGGCACCAAAATACAGGGTGAACTCCACGCACTGTTACTGGGCTCAGCTAACCCATGTTTAACCAGGTATTCAACTTCCTGTTGCATTAAAATCCGCTTGGTTGGATTTAGTCTATAAGCATGTTGTTTTATCGGCTTATCAACTTCCACCACAATATCATGAAACAGCACAGACGTCTGCCGAGGATGGTCAGAGAAAAGCAGCAAATTAGCTTCAATCAGATCAAGGATATCTTTGCGAGCGGAATCTGACAAATGCGACAGAAAAGACCCTACGTCCTCTAACACTTCTGAGTTTCGCAAACGGGCCACAGGCATACAACTGCTCTTGTCAATCAAGTCATCATCTTGCAAAACATACAATGGTGGTGCCGAACACACAGAGACAGGCGCTATGGGAGAGGTTTTTTCAGCTGCCGCGTCCTCTCTGGAAACATAGCGTTTGAGCATGTTAACGTGGCAAACCCTCAGTTTTCTCTTTCGATCAGGAGTTTTTACTACATAGCTAGTGTCACTTATCTTTTTGTCCACCTCATAGGGTCCGGAAAACTGAGCATGGAGGCTAGACCCAACTAAAGGAAGCAACACCAGAACCTTTTCACCAGGAGCAAAATGTCGGACCACTGTCTTTTTGTCATACCGGGCTTTCATGTTGCCTTGAGTTTGTTCCAAATTTTCACGGGCCAGCTGACATGCACGGAAAAGACGCTCTCTAAAACTGCAAACATAATCTAACACATTGTGATCGGCTTGATGTGATTCAGATAACCACTTTTCTTTAAGTAGTCGCAAGGGGCCGCGCACAGTGTGTCCAAAAACTAAGTCAGCCGGACTAAATCCAAGGGATTCCTGAGTGGTTTCTCTAACAGCAAAAAGCAAAAGTGGAAGTCCCTCATCCCAGTCTTTACCTGACTCAAGGCAGTATTTGCGCAACATGGTTTTTAGGGTTTGATGAAATCGTTCCAGTGCACCTTGACTCTCCGGGTGATAAGGGCTGGACGTTTGATGTTTAATTCTTAACTCCTTCAAAACCTGGGCAAACACCTTTGACATAAAGTTTGTTCCCTGATCAGTTTGAACAACTCTGGGTAACCCAAAAGTTGAAAAGAATTTTGTGAGGGCTTTCACAACGGTCTTTGCCTTTAATGTACGTAATGGAATTGCCTCTGGAAAACGAGTGGCGGCGCACATTACTGTTAACATGTACTGGTGGCCTGATTTTGTTTTTGGCAACGGGCCCACACAGTCCAACAGAACTCTCTCAAACGGCTCACCCAGCGCTGGAATCGGGTGAAGAGGCGCTGGTGGAATCGGTTTATTTGGCTTTCCCACTACCTGGCACGTATGACATGAGCGACAATATTTCACCACATCTGATTTTAGTCCAGGCCAAAAGAAGTTACGGAGTACACGGTGATACGTCTTTTTGACCCCAAGATGTCCAGCTAAGCTGGCATCATGCGCCAGACTGAGAATCTGGAGTCTGTATTCCTTTGGCACCAGAACCTGACTTACTCTATGTAAATCAGTTGAGTCAGGAGACCAAGATCGCAACAGCACACCGTTCTCAAGAAAATATTTTACTGGAGCTTCAGATCCCTCTCTGTCCACAACAGAGGTAAAACAAGGCACCAGTGAAGGATCACCCTGCTGTGCTGTGATCAACATGTCTCTGGTCATATTCAAGCTCTGATTAATGTCCTCAGGAATCATTTCAGGAACATCACATGTGGAGATTTCTACGGAATCAATGGGTGACACAAAAGAGTCGTCTTCATCAAGCGTAGCCATAAACGACCCTGACAAATCCACAATCTCACCCATTTTACGAGCCTGCGCACGAGTAATTGCGCACGCAGGAAACACCTCTGAAGCAGGGGAGCCTGAGTCAGCAGCAAGGGCAGGAACATCAACAACTTCTGGCGGGGGAAAAACATGCCCACCAGCTAGATCATTACCAAGAATGAAGGAAACTCCTTCTATTGGTAATCGCTGGCGCACAGCGACTTTAACGTAGCCCGACACTAACGGCGAATGCAGGTGTACCATATGCAGAGGGGCTTTGGTGACACTCATTTTTATTCCCCACACTAGTATGTTGGAACCACAGGCTGTTTTTTCAGACAAAGACAGCACAGACTCTAGTAAGAATGAGTGGTACGCACCCGTATCTCTAAGAATCGCGACTGGCACTTTATCGTTTTCTTCACCCGTCAACGAAACAAAGCCGCGTGACACAAATGGTAGGAACTGCGGATCAATGTCAGTTTTCGGGTTTTGTTCAGCGGTTTTAATCAAACCCACGCCTGCGGGGAATTTAGTGCCCCTCGCTTCTTTTCTTCTTAATACTGGACATGCAGCAATCAAATGTCCTGAGTCGTGACAGTAAAAACATTCTCGACCGTTTGCTGATACGTTTTTACGCACTGCTTTTGGTGACTTTTTTCGTTCAGAGACATTTTCCTGAAACGAATTCTGTGCACAGAACACACTTTTGTGTGTTAAAACAAACTCGTCAGCCAGGAGAGCCGCGTTAGTGAGAGACGACACCTTTTGTTCGTTTAAATAAGTCACGATGCGTTCCGGCAAACACTTTTTAAACTCCTCCAGCAAAATAAGAGTTTTCAACTCTTCCACAGTTTTAACTTTACATGAACAACACCATTTCTCAAACAACACATTCTTTTCTCGCGCAAACTCAACAAAAGTCTGGTTAGCAGTTTTATTAAGATTCCTAAATTTCTGCCGATATGCTTCAGGGACAAGTTCATACGCCTGCAGCACAGTTTTCTTAAGAGTTTCATAATCTAGACTCTGCTCAATAGACAGGCTTGAACACACTTCTTGGGCTTTTCCCACAAGCTTACATTGGAGTAAGAGGGACCAAAACTCTTTCGGCCACTTCAAAGCAGCGGCTATGCGCTCGAATGCACTAAAATAGGAGTCTACCTCAGACTCGCGAAACGGGGGAACCAACTTGATGTGCTTACTAATATCAAAACCAGCAGAAGAAGCATTTGTGCTTGATGACGTTGGGGAAACATTAGCTGAGCCCTTTTCAAGCTCAAGAGCCCTGATACGGAGATGCATAGCTTGCACTTCCACATCATAAGAGTTAGCCACAATGAGCAGGTCCGCTTTCTTACATTTGTCAAGTTTTTCCCATGAAGGTGCCTCCACAAAACCTTCAAGTGAAAAATCCATTCCCACACACACCCCCCCACAAAAAAACAAAACTGCCAACCAGAACAAGACACGCCAACCCCAACACACCAACAAGCGAGAAAAGAGACGGAACGAGCCCCCAATTATGTTATGGCCCGGCTAGGCGCGGCCAGGCCAAAACATAAAGGGTGATCCATCCCCGTCCAACCCCAAGCAGCACGTCCACACACTTGATATTTTGGTGACAGTGATTTATTTACAAAGTGTGTTAAACCAAGGAAGGGAGCACATCTTAACATCAGGGTGAACCCAAAGCCAAAACAACAAACAAAAGGGTAACCTATCTCAAAAATAAACAACTTACCTACCCAAAAGAACTAAACCAAATGACACTCACTTCCCTCCCTGCCTAACAAAAACAGGAGAAAACTGATCAAAAGAAAAGGCGGTCCACCCCTACGTGCTCTTACATCGAGTAACATAACACAGTGACGCAGTGAATGGTCTGCCAGTCGGGTTGGGCCGAGGATGAATCACCTAGAAGTCGCCGGCGGTCTCCTCTTATCTGCTGCCTCCCGGTCTGCAGCCAATCGGTGCCAGCCATCCACCCGGACGCACCAATCCCGGAGGAGCACCTGGACACTTAAATTTGCATGTGATTAAGATCAGTCGTAACAGCCGGCCTGCACTGAAGTTAATTCAAGAGGTGGATACACGTTGGAACAGCACATTCCAAATGCTTCAACGTGTTCATGAACTCAGGGAACCTATTGGAGCATCGTTAGCTGGCCTGCACACTGATATTTGCCCACTATCCTCTGAACAGTATGACCTTATGGCAGAATGTCTTAAAATACTCTCCCCATTTAATGATGCCACCACTGAGCTGTCAGAGGAAAAGCGAGTGTCTGGATCCAAAGTAATTCCACTTCTAACAATGTTGCACCATGCACTAAATGAAGAGGAAATGGGAGTTGTCCTAACTCCAGAGAGCTCCACCATGGTTGAGTGTCTAAGGAGACAATTAAAGGAGAAGCTCTACACATTGCAGTCAATGAGCATCATGTCAGTGGCAACATTGCTGGATCCAAGGTTCAAAAAAATAGGCTTCTTTAGCCCAAATAAAGCAATGGATGCTGAGAAGAGACTTATTTTTGAATGTGCTGCTATTTTGCGGCACGTGGCCTTCTCATCAGCAGCCTCATCATCAAAAGCTTCTCAGCCTGTGACTCAAGGTATATGAGCACATTTCGATTATTGTATTGTATTTAGTTACTTACATTCTGTTTGTTTTAGGTAGCAAACTGTGGCATCGTTTGGACACCACTGTTCTGGAGACAAAGACCCCAAATGCTACTGCTGATGCAACAGCTGAAGTACAGAAATACCTCCATGAACCAAATATGGGCAGACTGGAGAATCCGCTGGAGTACTGGGCTGGACACAAATTTCTTTATCCAAACTTGTATAAACTTGCTGTGGTTTTTCTTGCAACCCCTGCTTCATCTGTGCCCTGTGAGAGGATATTTTTAAAAGCAGGAGAAATCCTCTCAAAAAAGAGGAACCGTCTTAAGCCCAGCACTGTGGAAAAGCTGCTATTTTTGACACAAACATTAATTAAATTAATATAATATAAAATTAGTATAATATTAAATATAACTAATATTTAGAGTTTAGTTATTGGTGTCATGAACAAAAGTAATTTCTTTATTCATTCAACTTGAAGCGCCACACACTAGTTTGTGTCATTATTGAGATGTACATAAGCATGATTACGCAGTTACACAATCATCCCAAAAACTCTGTACTGATAGTTTCCACTTTCTCTTTTGCATCAGACATACTGAGACAATATTCGGGATAAATAACCATAAAAACAATTTATTTATTCAGTTTAGAGGTTTACACATCACATCATTATAATCATTGAGCCCGTTTCACTTGAATCGTCCACTTGATGGCGCAGTAGAGCAAATGAATCATCACAATGCTTCGAACCATGAGTCGACCAGTTGGATGGAAAGCTTCATTTCATCACGAGGCTTCATCTCACCATCACTACATTTTATGAGTGAGCTTGACTTTAAGTGACTTACAGGTTTCTTTGAAAAATACTTTCTTATATCCAGGTTCTTCCTTGTTGCTGCCGTCCTCCTCTCCTCCTCGCAGCGCAGGCTTGCCGCTGCTAAAACTAAACAGAGCTCCAATCACATTGGCCATATTTGTCACGTGACGTAGGACTCCAGTAGAGAACGTAATTTAACTCTTTCTGCACCGCTGGGTGAATGAGACGCTGACAGATCGTTTTTTTTCTTTCTATCGGGTTTGTTTTTCTTTCTAATTATTGGTGAGGACAATTCAATAATTGCTGGATATTGGTGGGTCCCTTCCGTCCATGCCAAATCTACGCCCTTGGACTGAACAGTCGTTTAGCTTCTAGTTTAATCGGCTTTGCTGTGTAATCTTTGCTGCCAACAGTGTAGTGAAACATTTAAGCTGCACATGAAAGTTAATGGGTAATTATGATGATCTTTACCACAAAGATTTTAAATGAAAGAATAAAAAAAGGGCATGAAAACTGATTCTTATGTCTACTGTGTATCTTCAGTGTGAATGTTGAGTTATATTTGAATGTCTGCATTTAAAGCACATATTAATGTATTGTTTCGAAATCCATGGTGGTACACAGGAAAAATTACTAAAGAATGTAGAATTAGAACACTATCTGTATTTGTTTTTTAAATAGTTTTACATATATTTTACTATTTAAAAAAATACTCAAGAAATCAAGCTTGCTGCCTGTCTTGTACAGTAATTTCATTTGAACATAGGTTTGATTTAGTGGAGTCAGTTGTTCCCATGCATCATTCTGTAAGTGTGAGAATGAACTAAGATTAGAAAATGTCAAAATATAAAGTGTGATTTATTTTTATTCATCACAGCATCCTAACCTTTGCTGAACTTTTTGAAATATAAAATGAACTCGCTGAGTGTTGACTGTCACATTTCAAAGCACCAAGTAAAGATAAACTATTAAACTTTAACTGGGTCAGACTTGTTACTGCATGTTGTAACCAAACATACCACACCCTGCATCAACTGATTGGCTCTTGTCACGCTATGAGAATATTTCTTTAGTGCCTCCCTTCACAGATGTGTCTGTATCAGGATGGGTCTAAACAACATGGTGTAAATGCAGTTGCTGGTGAGCCTCATTTCCTGTAGGAGGTGAAAAAGAGCAGAGATCTGTTTCCCTTCAGAGCACAGAGGTTGTTTCTGTTCAGAGGAAGTGAAACTGTCTGACAGTCACTGAGAGACGGTGAAACGGCACAGCACACGAATCAAATGGATCAAACAAAATTCTGCTGTTCAGTCTGTTTGGATCTACTGAAGGATCCGGTGACTATTCCCTGTGGACACAGCTACTGCAGGAACCGTATTAAAAGCTTCTGGGATGAAAAGAAAAAGAAGAAAATCTACAGCTGCCCTCAGTGCCGGAGGACTTTCACAGCGAGGCCTGTCCTGGAGAAAAACACCATGTTAGCAGATTTAGTGGAGGAGCTGAAGAAGACTGGACTCCAAGCTGCTCCTGCTGATCACTGCTATGCTGGACCTGAAGATGTGGCCTGTGATGTCTGCACTGGAAGAAAAATGAAAGCCTTCAAGTCCTGTTTAGTCTGGTTGACATCTTACTGTGAGAAACACCTTCAGCCTCATTATGATTCACCTACATTCAGGAAACACAAGCTGGTGGAGCCCTCCAAGAAGCTCCAAGAGAACATCTGCTCTCGTCATGATGAGGTGATGAAGATGTTCTGCCGTACTGATCAGCAGAGTATCTGTTATCTCTGCTCTGTGGATGAACATAAAGGCCTCGACACAGTCTCAGCTGCAGCAGAAAGGACTGAGAGGCAGAGAGAGCTGGAGGTGAGTCGACAAAACATCCAGCAGAGAATCCAGGACAGAGAGAAAGATGTGAAGCTGCTTCAACAGGAGGTGGAGGCCATCAATCAGTCTGCTGATCAAACAGTGGAGCACAGTGAGAAGATCTTCACTGAGCTGATCCATCTCATCCAGAAAAGAAGCTCTGATGTGAAGCAGCAGATCAGATCCCAGCAGGAAACTGAAGTGAGTCGAGTCAAAGAGCTTCAGGAGAAGCTGGAGCAGGAGATCACTGAGCTGAAGAGGAAAGATGCTGAGCTGAAGCAGCTCTCGCACACAGAGGATCACATCCAGTTTCTACACAACTACCCCTCACTGTCAGCACTCAGTGAGTCTACAGACTCATCCAGCATCAATATCCGTCCTCTGAGCTACTTTGAGGATGTGACAGCAGCTGTGTCAGAGCTCAGAGATAAACTACAGGACATTCTGAGAGAGGAATGGACAAACATCTCACTGACAGTCACTGAAGTGGATGTTTCACTGTCAGATCCACCAGAGCCAAAGACCAGAGCTGGATTCTTAAAATATTCATGTGAAATCACACTGGATCCAAACACAGCAAACACATATCTGTTATTATCAGAGGGGAACAGAAAAGCAACAGCAGTGGAACAAGAACTCTCTTATTCTGATCATCCAGACAGATTCACTGACAGGTTTCAGGTCCTGAGTAGAGAGAGTCTGACTGGACGTTGTTATTGGGAGGTGGAGTGGAGAGGGGGAGGAGTTTATGTAGCAGTCGCATACAAGAATATCAGCAGAAAAGGACGGGGTATTGAATGTGGATTTGGATGTAATGACAAATCTTGGTCATTATATTGTGACAACAACAGTTATACACTTTGGTACAACAACATTAAAACTTGTGTCTCAGGTCCTCGTTCCTCCAGAGTAGGAGTGTACCTGGATCACAGAGCAGGTATTTTGTCCTTCTACAGCGTCTCTGAAACCATGACTCTCCTCCACAGAGTCCAGACCACATTCACTCAGCCGCTCTATGCTGGACTGAGGGTTTTCTGTGCTGTACATGGAGCCACAGCTAAGTTGATTAAAGTGAAATAGACTGAAGTCTTTCATATTGTGGGTTTAAATCTGTATTTTAGTTTCATTTTATTTTCTCTCCATCATTTCTGCACAGAGATCAGCTGTCAGTCAAACATTATGGGTGGTACCTCCACATCTTCTAGTTGTTCTCTTGATGTTTCTGAGTTTTTAAAGGAGATCTTTCCTGTGACTGTTTATGGAGGCTATCACTGCTCATCATCATTTTGATTTACTAAAATATTTCTCCACATGAAAATGTAAACTTCTCTATCCTCTAAATGTTTCTGGAATATTTGTATTGAAAAATGTCGACATTTCTCTTTATGAGTATGGCAGACCATGTGTGTGTGTTTGTGTTTGTTTTTGTCAAAATCATCAAACAAATGAGGAAAAACTGTGATTTTAATGAATGAATTCATATATTGTGTTGATGTTTTATTGTGTGAATAAACTGGAAGGTTTGACTATAAATCAAACTTTGAACAAAGTCTTTTCTTCTGTCTTCATTCCAGGATCTCACTCAAATCTGATGCAGAAAATATGAAACTAATCTGAGAGAATAACTGAAGCAGTTTTCCTCCTGAAGCATCACAAAGTTCAGAGTTCATGTTTAGAGCAGAAGATTCAGCAGTCGCTCTGTGACCTTTCAACTTTCTTCACTAAAACAGCTTCATTACAGAGAAACAAGTCACATTTTCTTGATGTTCTTAAGTCCTTTCAGATGTTTTTAATGGTCCTTGAATGCAGCATCAGTGTTACAGGTTGTGACTCCTGTGAACAAACTGACACAGTGTGATATTACACATATTTAAATCTTTCTTTACTGATGATGTTGAAGCTGCTGAAGGCTCAGTGAAGTTTTGTCTTCCTGCAGGTTAACAAGTGAAATCTGAAAGTGATGCACAACACAAGAGGGCGCCTTCATCCTGCTAACAGGGATGTAGAGGAGGTTAAAGCACCTCAGCTCAGTTTGTCCACATGTTTTACATTCTGCCATGTTTTTAGGCTGAATAAAGCCTTTATCATAAAGTGCATTGTGTCATAAATCATGGTAAACTGGATCAAAGCATCATTAGTCACTTATTTAGTTTGGACTGAAATTACCGCTCAAATATTTCATCAGCAGCTCATCAGCTTTGTATAATGTAGTGTTTATGGGCTACATTTAAACTACAGTATTACACTTGTTCACAACAAATCATTTCAAATGAAGTCTATTACAGTTTAACAACTAGTTGATGAGTACAGTGAAACAGTCATTTCTTGTGGTTTATTGACTTCAGACCAGCAGACAAAGCCGACAGATTCTAAAGTTGGGGAGAAATCTAGATTATGTACTAAAAAGTTTTTCTTGTTATCAATAGACATTTGGAATGACAGTGTTATGACGTGGACCGAAAACGCAGACAAAGGAGAAAATCAAAGTTAAAAAAAAATGTAAAAAGAGGTGAACCGTTTCTTTTGGGCTGAAGTCAAAAATGGAAAACAATTAGGGCAAAACGTCCTGGGACAAACTAAACTACAAACTAAACTGGGAGCAGCTAAATTACTATGATGACTGAAACATGAAGCTGAACAGGAACATGAAGAAAAAAAACATGAGCATGAACCTGAGAAGTAGAAATAAAACGCTGTGACCAGACGTGACTTGACATGGAGAAAACACACAACCTGACAAAGAACAGGGGAAGGCAGAGGACATGAATACACAGAAGGGTAATGAGGGAAGTGGAAACACAGCTGACACAAATGTACCTGAACGCCACAGGGAAAGTACAACTAAACACACTGATTATGGAACAGAATCCACAATAAAACAGGAACCATTGAGACATGAACTGGGACACGCAAGCTTGACACGAGACAGAGAGGGAACCTACAGACGAGGAGATAAAAAACAGACAAAGACTCAAACAAGGAGACGAAGGAGAAACATAAACTAGGTTAAATCTCAACTAAACCCTAACTAATACTAAACACCAGAACCTAACATATTTACAATGTAACATAAAGCAAACTCAACTCAGTTGTTGGTTGTTCTAAAGTAAAGCTCACAGTCTTAAGTGTTGATATTCAACACAAAGAAAAGCTCACGTCTTTGAATTTACTTACAATTAGTTTTTATAAATTCTGACCGTAAACAATTTTTACAGGTTTGATATTCTTGGACACTCGATATCAGGTGAAGCGATTTAATAAAAATTTTAACATTTGTAATTTTATATGTTCCAATGAGTCATTTACACTAAACAGTGACAGTATAACAGATTTGTCATTTAGATCCCAAATTTCTGAGAGAAATAACTGAATTTAAAATATGGCAGACCTCAAATCAGACTTAATTGATAGAGATATATGCAAATGTGGTGGCACAAAGGTGGAAAACAGGTAAAGGCAACTAGATGGTGTTGACAGCGCCACCTGGGGAGGAAGTTACACCCCAGGAGAGGTTACAATAGCCAGTGCAAACGTAACAGTTACAAAAGGCACACGGGCTCGTTATTAACCCTTTCATGGATGATGGGGGCGATCGTGGCTCAAGAGTTGGGAGTTCGCCTTGTAATCGACGGTTGCCGATTCGAGCCCCGGCTTGGACAGTCTCGGTCGTTGTGTCCTTGGGCAAGACACTTCACCCGTTGCCTACTGGTGGTGGTCAGAGGGCCCGGTGGCGCCAGTGTCCGGCAGCCTCGCCTCTGTCAGTGCGCCCCAGGGTGGCTGTGGCTACAATGTAGCTGCCATCACCAGTGTGTGAATGTGTGTGTGAATGGGTGGTCCTTAGGAACTAGTAAAGCGCTATACAAATACAGGCCATTTATCATGGATGAATTATGACAACCTCACTCAGGATTGTTTTCTTGAGTATTTTTATTCATCTTTAGTCATGAAAAAAAGATTTTTGAACTTGAGTTTTTTAAACGTAGTTTTCAAAGAGTTTTTCACATGTCCACTTAGGTCAGTGGTTCCCAAACTTTTTTTGCTGGGCCCCCCTTGTTTTACAAGAAAAATGTTCGCGCCCCCCCTCGCGCGCGCGCACGCACGCACGCACGAACACATCCTCCAAAGGCAGAGGCGTCACGGTGTAATTATTTTACATGTAGTTGTTTTTTTTTCCTGTGTAATAATATTCAACATTGCTATCAATACATTTTTCAAAAAATCCCTCTGCAAAATGGGTTCAAAAACATAAACAACTGTTGGATGCTGTTTGTCCGTGATTTGAACCGGGGGAACAAATTGTGGCAGGATCAGCCTGATATTATTTGTATCCCACTGTAACTTTACTGTATAAAGAGCTAGCATCTCCAAAATGTCAGGAGTAGTTAGTCATTACAACAAGTGTTTGTGAACTACAAATCAAGAATGTGGGATACTGTTTGTCCGTGATTTAAACAGCCCAGCGCTGCTCCCGACGAAGGGAAAACCAATCCTGCAGGGAGACCTACCTCGGCACTTGTGCAGGTAAAACCAAAGGGAAGATTTGCTTCATCATATTTTCTAGTCTTTGGCTTAGAATGAAGTTGGTTTGGAAACATATTTAGCTATGCTTCATCTCCTGCTTTGCGTTTGTGTGGGCGCCCGTGCTAGCAGTGTCCAAGCTTTGGTTTTTTTTGGGTTTTTTTTCCCTTTTCATGCCGCGCCCCCCCTGCAATGGCTCTGCGCCCCCCCTAGGGGGCGGGCCCCACACTTTGGGAACGTCTGACTTAGGTGGACAACATATGTTTCAACTTGTGAATTTGACACTGTGTGTTGTGTTTATGTGCAAGTACACCATCAACACTGACACAAATACAAGAAAACAGCCTTTGAGTAGCTGTCCACTGTAGTGACCACTATGTGTGAAAGGATCAACAAGCAGAGGTGAGGAAGGTCAGTTTCATAAAACAAAGTTTAGACAAAATAACTGCAAATGTAGAGCTGCAGAAAAGAAACTCCTTAGATAGCAGGGCTGTCAACACAGAAGCGTGAATGAAAACACTTTCTTAGCAAACATTAATTAAATGAACAGGCTTCACTGCAGTGATGGTGGAGACCGGCCACTTGGGGAGGCAACCTACAGCAAGTGAGAGCAGCTAAACAGATTCAGCACAAAGATGTAAACACAAAGCGTGGATCGTTCACCCGATGGCACGTACACAGACACGCTGTCGGGGCTGAATGCTGACATCTCACATTTTCTGAAGCTGCAGGTTTTGTCACTCTCTGACCAAAATTCACTGAACGAGCAGCAAAAGAAGATCAAAACTGCTTCACGTTTGATGAACATCATCATAAAATCCCTCCTACCTTTGCTGTTTTGGTTCCACCACGTTAAAATCACACCTCCTGCACAGCTCTCTCTCTCTCAGTGTACTTCAAGAACAGTTTCCCATCTCAAATCTGTTCTCTGCATTATTCACTTGCTCATTATGCACCAGTCTACCGTTGTGTACAGCGCTGTCAGGTGCTGTTTTTATAAAATAACCTCTGACAAAAAAGCCTCATTTCGGCTGTTCAATACTGAAGAAATCGAAACTTTTTAAAATGACGCCAAATTGCAAAACGCTTAGCTGTCTCTCTAGTAAAACCTCTGTACCTTTGCTCTGCTTCACTTCAGCAGCATCACGTAATCTTCATACGCTGAGTCAAAATTGGATCCAAATGGTGATTGAATCGAATCGGGACCTTGTGAATTGGAATCAAAATGATTGTAGAAATCAAAATCGATACCCAGCCCAAGATATAACCCCACATACAGCTGAGCCACAAAGTGAACCAACTCATCTAGTTACAACAACAGAGGACCAAATGCACCTAACCAGCCTGCACCAACCTGACATTTCTTCCCCCTCAGTTAAATGAATAGATGGAAGTTAAATGACTGCAGACATAAAAGCCACTAGTTCCCACACAACAGTTCCCTGACACAGTGTTAATTTGTTTAGTTTTTATCAACAGTTGTAGCAGACTAAGCTACCTGAGACATTGCATTGAATTATTGTTTATATCTTAATTATTTCACCTGACTGATTTCACCTCAGATATCTTGTTTTTTCCTTTTGGTAGATCAAAGCAGCTCGTGCTGTTTCTGCTTTCTTTTTCATGCCAAAAAGAAGAAGAATGCTTCAAAGAAGTGGAGTTCATGGTCTCAGTGGATTGTTGTTTGGAGATGTGTAATATTAGTGCATGCTACAGTTTGTTATTCAAAATTGTTCACTTGTTGTCTGTTTTGCTGACAAAGCATTCAAACTGAGCAGAATACAGAAAGAGCAGAGATTACAAAACAAATCAGGAAATGACTTCAAACTTACTGAGAGCGAGGCCTCTGTTACAAATCTGTCTCATACAAAAACATGCTGTACAGGTCCAATATGGTAAGTGTTCACGGGAATCCAACAGCTGGCTCTACCTGAACCACTTAAATATTTTATAAAGTCACTGAGTCAACAGTTTCTAACGTTTGTTTTCTTAATTGCAGTTAAAGTGTGGCTGGTAAAGATGAAAACACATACAGAATGTAAACTGTCTGAGTTTGTGAAATTTGTTAATAACAAACGACACAAAAACAAAGATAAACAACACAAACAGGCTCTTAATATTCATTAATAATTAGAAAACATCTAAACATCCTGGTCGTGGATTTTTACAGTCTTAGTTTCGCTCACTGTCATCTTCATAATCATCATGATCAACATATGACAGGGGGAGGTCCTGAGGTGGGCGGGGCTGTCTCTGGTGATGTCACCATGAATGGCAGGAGCAGCGTTTGCCACATGTTGCTGAAACATCACAGCACACTGGTGTAGTTTCATTTCCAGCTGTTTAACATTTGACACGTCAACACTGAGGCGAACAAGAAGAAACAGTGTTGGGTCTAAAATAACTGGCAGGAAGTAACCAGTAACCAGCAGTTAGAAAGTGGATGGCATGTGTTTATAGTGACTGCGTTATGGTTACTACAGTTAGGTAACTATAGTTACCAAAAGCAGAAGCACACAGACCAACAGGGATCAGATGATGAATGTTACAGGAACTCGCTCATCTGTGGTGATCACTGAGTGCTGCTGTGTTCTTTTATTGGAGTTGGCTGGTTGGACAGTCGAATAGTGAAAATGACTTAAAGAGGTCTAGAATATTACTACTATTAAACATTAGAGCTCAAGTTTGGATCATTTAGATCTAAAAAGAATTTCAGCAATCCAGTGAACAGACAGGAGTTTAGAGGACAGGTTGGTGTTATATTTCAAAATTACAGCCAATGAGATGTTGCATGGTGGAGCATCTTCTGATTATTAATGAATACAGTATGTTATCATTTTCAGTTCAGGTGTCAAAGTAATTTAAAAAACTTTTAGTTGCCAAAGATTTAAAAAAGTGATAATTATAGTGAAGAAAATCTATTTTTCATCCGTTTATTCAAACATTTTAAACCTCAGCTGTCTCAGTCCTTCTATAACGTTCTGCAACTACGACTAACCTGAGGAGGCTTGGATTTGGCTGCAGGCGTCCCTGAACATCCTCCTCAGCAGCACACATGTGGGTACCATATAATATCACACTTCCTACTGAGCTTTGCTTCCTCACAAGACTAAAGGTGGCATCCTGTGTCACACAGTCTTATCATCATCCACCTGGAGAAGAAACATTTACAGTAATCCTGGTTTTGTTTTCTGATCCTGTAAAAAGATTGAGGTCAGCAAAGCCCAGAGAACACAAGATACACAAGGTCAAACATTCAGACTCAAACAGCCTTCATCAATGAAGAGCACCAGGTTGGTCCAATTATACTAGATATCATCATACATCACATTACTGTGTATGAATAATAACCAAGAAACAAACTCAGAGATGCTGAGGATGTGGTCCCATCATCAGACTGTAAACAAACATCTACCAGACTTCTTTGTTGGAACAGGTAATGCCTAAAATAGGGCTGATTCTCCCATCAGGGATCTGTACAGTGTATTAACCTGTGGTATAAGCAGCAGTCACTGAAATAAGAATAAGAATAACTTTATTTATCCCGAGGGAAATTCTTTTGTCATGTACATGCTCAAAGCAGCAGGAGAGACAGAGGAACAGATGAATAAGATATACAATATATACAATAAGAATAGTAGTGTACAGTAATATACAGTAGGATAGTGCAAGACATAGTATCAAATAACTCTAACGAAGTAATATATATAACTATATCCTGGAGAATAAATAACTTAACTATCAGTGCAGGCGATTCTATAAAGTGACATATTATTGTGCAATTGAATAAAGGGAGTAGCAGCGTATGATGGGGGGATGAAACAAATATTCAATAAGGTACTGTTGGGTAATATTGCACGGTCTGGAAGGGAACAGAATAACATTGGTAATAGTCTCAGGAAAATCAGCTACAGAGTGAGGAAGAGTTAAACAGTCTTATAGCCACCGGTACAAAGGATTTCCTGTGGCGGTCAGTTCTGCATTCTGGGGCAGTGAGTCTTTTGCTGCGTTTGCTCCGATGCTCCATCATGGAGGAGTGCATGGGGTGACAGGGGTTGTCCATGATACAAAGAAGCTTTTTTAGCATTCTCCTCTCAGACACCTCCTCCAGGTTCTCCAGTCTGACACCCAGGACAGAACCAGCCTTTTTAATCACTTTGTTCAGCCTGTTGGCATCAGCTGTCTTCACCCCACTGCCCCAGCACACAGCTGCAGAGAACACAGCGCTCTCTACCACAGAGTGATAGAACATGGTCAGCATTTTCCTACAAACATTAAAGGACCTGAGCCGCCTCAGTAGGAAAAGCCGACTCTGCCCTTTTTTAAAGACAGCATTGGTGTTCTTGGTCCAGTCCAGTTTACAGTCCAAGTGTACCCCCAGGTACCGGTAGTCCTCCACGATCTCTACATCAGCCCCCTCTGATGGTGACAGCGGTAGGAGGAGGAGCATGCTTCCTAAAGTCCATAATCAGTTCTTTTGTCTTTGTGATGCTAAGTTGTAGGTGGTTTAGCTCACACCACTCGACAAAGCTGTCCACCACACTCCTGCGCTCCTCCTCCTGTCCATCCCTGATACAACCCACAATGGCAGAGTCATCCGAGAATTTCTGCAGATGACATGACTGAGACTTGTACCTGAAGTCAGATGTGTAGAGGGTGAAGAGGAAGAGAAATATTACTGTTTCACATAATAAGATCTACTTCATAAAAACCAGGGTGGGAGGATTTTAGATGACCTCTGAAAACTGACTCACCTCTGCGAGTGTGAGGCTGTTCCTCCAACCTCAAAAAAAATCTGACTCTCCAGTCACAGACAAAAACAAATATCCAGCAGGGCGATGGTAAACGCTGACTGGGTGGATGCTGGAGGTTGCTGGTCACACACATTAGCAGAGTGCTTCTAGTTCCCACTGACCCATGTGGACAGTGACTGTGGAGAGCTGCCCTGGCAAACTGAAAAAGGGAAATAACATTTAAAAAGCCAAACAGGATTTCCGTAAAGACCATCTTGGAATCAGTAATCAAAGATGGATCACAAACTTATAGAAAATCATTGGTTCATCAAATAAACATGAACAGGTTCCTTAACTGTAAGCAGTTAAGATGTGATTTGATTCCCATCCTTCATGTACACAGCACATTTGTCAGGGCCTTCAGGTAAATACAGGAATAATCTCAGGTAACATGGCTTATTGTAGGAATTCTGTGAGAAAGGTTGCTCTAATATTACCACAAAATCCAAGGACAAAGCAACAGCTCAGATTTCTTGAACAATTTAAAAAAACGTCAGCCTATCGATCCATTTTCTTCTTTATATTTAATTCAGGGTCACAGTGGGAGGGTTGGTGGGTGGGTGGAGGGCTCGGGCCTGTCCCAGTAATTATAGGTAGAGTACACCTGGACAGGTCACCAGTCTGTCGCAGCACTAACAGAGACAGACATCAGAGTAACAAGTCTGTTTAAAATGACTGCAAGCTTGCTACAGCTGCATATGTGACCATGTGTTTCTGTGCATACAGTCCACTGCAGGAAGCTGCTGTCAATGTTTTTGAGTCCACTTTAAACAGACCTCACAAAAGGCTGATGGAGCTCGTCCAGTAGTCTGAATTAAGAATGACACCTTTGGCCAGGGATTAATCCAGCACATCTCCTCACCACCTTCATTTTAACGGTCCTGGAGTGTGTACTCTTAAGTATTTTTCCCAAAGCTGAATAAAAAATACTGATATTTAATAAAATACTCGGTTAAGTAGGTGAGGCAAAGTTACAGTTACTGGATCTGTTTAAGACCAAAATACATTCAAATGAATTACTGACATGGACACTTTGTAAAAAACAAAAATTACTAAACAGTTCATGCAAAAATTTTACTAAAACCTTTGAATTAAACTTCAAAGTTTTCATTTCGAGCACATCTTGATGTTTTCTTTTAAACTCCACTGTGACTGTGTACACAGGAAAAACTACAAAAAGATGTTTGTTTGTTTGTTTTTGTAAACACTGTGGAGCGATCTGCATTTGTTATTGCTAAATGTAAATATTTGTGTTAGGAGTTGGTGGGGTTTCTCTGGTGTGGTGTCACGGGCTCTGCTTCTGTTTTCAGCTCAGGTAGGCGGGGTGGTGTGTCACGGGATGCTGACACACCGGCGGTGCATCAGACGTCATTTGATGGAGCGTTACTTAGGAGCAGCGCGACTGACGTCTGGTGTCGGAGTGTTGCCACCTCCTCGTGGGTAACGTGTTTAATTCTCCGCGGTGTGCATCACGGCCAACCTATGTCTTGGATTTTGTTTGCTTACCTGTTGTCCTGTATCCTCAGCCGGATCCATCACCCGCTTACCTGTCAGCTGTTTGTGAAGCCGCATTTCCGGGATCACTACGGAGATCAATTACAGCGTTTCTCCCACATCCCGAGAATCCTCGCCCGAGCCCGAACAGCCAGTGTGACAAGTGAGCTCTCAAACTCTCCCCATGTTTATTGCTGTTTCTTACCGGTGGTTTGGCATCTCCCCCTAAAGTTTCGTTTTCTTTTTCTTATAGATCCACGCTGCGTGCGCGGGTAACCCCTTTCCCTCCGAATGCGTGTCAGCCTCCTCCCCTGGTTTCCCTCTGTTTATTCCTCAGTATAATCTCATCCCGTGTAAATAAGTTTGACACAGCAAATAAAGAGCACTCCCTGCATTTTCTGCGCTTCTGTGTATTCTGCCATAGAGTCCGTTCACTCAGCATAACAATTTGTTACTATTTAATGATCATAATTTCATTTGAACATAGGTTTGATTTAGTGGAGTCAGTTGTTCCCATGCATCATTCTGTAAGTGTGAGAATGAACTAAGATTAGAAAATGTCAAAATATAAAGTGTGATTTATTTTTATTCATCACAGCATCCTAAACTTTGCTGAACTTTTTGAAATATAAAATGAACTCGCTGAGTGTTGACTGTCACATTTCAAAGCACCAAGTAAAGTTAAACTATTAAACTTTAACTGGGTCAGACTTGTTACTGCATGTTGTAACCAAACATACCACACCCTGCATCATGTGATTGGCTCTTGGTCGCTCTGTAAGAATATTTCTTTAGTGCCTCCCTTCACAGATGTGTCTGTATCAGGATGGGTCTAAACAACATGGTGTAAATGCAGTTGCTGGTGAGCCTCATTTCCTGTAGGAGGTGAAAAAGAGCAGAGATCTGTTTCCCTTCAGAGCACAGAGGTTGTTTCTGTTCAGAGGAAGTGAAACTGTCTGACAGTCACTGAGAGACGGTGAAACGGCACAGCACATGAATCAAATGGATCAAACAAAATTCTGCTGTTCAGTCTGTTTGGATCTACTGAAGGATCCGGTGGCTATTCCCTGTGGACACAGCTACTGCAGGAACTGTATTAAAAGCTTCTGGGATGAAGAGGAAAAGAAGAAAATCTACAGCTGCCCTCAGTGCAGACAGACTTTCACAGCGAGGCCTGTCCTGGAGAAAAACATATTAGTGGCAGATTTAGTGGAGGAGCTGAAGAAGACTGGACTCCAAGCTGCTCCTGCTGATCACTGCTATGCTGCACCTGAAGATGTGGCCTGTGATTTCTGCACTGGAAGAAAAATGAAAGCATTCAAGTCCTGTTTAGTCTGTCTGGCATCTTACTGTGAGAAACACCTTCAGACTCATTATGATTCACCTACATTCAAGAAACACAAGCTGGTGGAGCCCTCCAAGAAGCTCCAGGAGAACATCTGCTCTCGTCATGATGAGGTGATGAAGATGTTCTGCCGTACTGATCAGCAGAGTATCTGTTATCTCTGCTCTGTGGATGAACATAAAGGCCACGACACAGTCTCAGCTGCAGCAGAAAGGACTGAGAGGCAGAGAGAGCTGGAGGTGAGTCGACAAAACATCCAGCAGAGAATCCAGGACAGAGAGAAAGATGTGAAGCTGCTTCAACAGGAGGTGGAGGCCATCAATCAGTCTGCTGATCAAACAGTGGAGCACAGTGAGAAGATCTTCACTGAGCTGATCCATCTCATCCAGAAAAGAAGCTCTGATGTGAAGCAGCAGATCAGATCCCAGCAGGAAACTGAAGTGAGTCGAGTCAAAGAGCTTCAGGAGAAGCTGGAGCAGGAGATCACTGAGCTGAAGAGGAAAGATGCTGAGCTGAAGCAGCTCTCACACACAGAGGATCACATCCAGTTTCTACACAACTACCCCTCACTGTCAGCACTCAGTGAGTCTACAGACTCATCCAGCATCAATATCCGTCCTCTGAGCTACTTTGAGGATGTGACAGCAGCTGTGTCAGAGGTCAGAGATAAACTACAGGACATTCTGAGAGAGGGATGGACAAACATCTCACTGACAGTCACTGAAGTGGATGTTTCACTGTCAGATCCACCAGAGCCAAAGACCAGAGCTGGATTCTTAAAATATTCATGTGAAATCACACTGGATCCAAACACAGCAAACACATATCTGTTATTATCAGAGGGGAACAGAAAAGTAACATTAATGAATCAACAACAGTCTTATTCTGATCATCCAGACAGATTCACTGCATGGCGTGGATGGTGTCAGGTCCTGAGTAGAGAGAGTCTGACTGGACGTTGTTACTGGGAGGTGGAGTGGAGAGGGGGAGGAGTTTATGTAGCAGTCGCATACAAGAATATCTGCAGAAAAGGATATGAATGTGGATTTGGATATAATGACAAATCTTGGTCATTAGAGTGTAACAACAACATTTATACATTTCTGTACAACAACATCCAAACTCCTGTCTCAGGTCCTCGTTCCTCCAGAGTAGGAGTGTACCTGGATCACAGAGCAGGTATTTTGTCCTTCTACAGCGTCTCTGAAACCATGACTCTCCTCCACAGAGTCCAGACCACATTCACTCAGCCGCTCTATGCTGGACTTTGGTTTCATAATTTTGGAGACACTGCTGAGTTGATTAAAGTGAAATAGACTGAAGTCTTTCATATTGTGGGTTTAAATCTGTATTTTAGTTTCATTTTATTTCCTCTCCATCATTTCTGCACAGAGATCAGCTGTCAGTCAAACATTATGGGTGGTACCTCCACATCTTCTAGTTGTTCTCTTGATGTTTCTGAGTTTTTAAAGGAGATCTTTCCTGTGACTGTTTATGGAGGCTATCACTGCTCATCATCATTTTGATTTACTAAAATATTTCTCCACATGAAAATGTAAACTTCTCTATCCTCTAAATGTTTCTGGAATATTTGTATTGAAAAATGTCGACATTTCTCTTTATGAGTATGGCAGACCATGTGTGTGTGTTTGTGTTTGTTTTTGTCAAAATCATCAAACAAATGAGGAAAAACTGTGATTTTAATGAATGAATTCATATATTGTGTTGATGTTTTATTGTGTGAATAAACTGGAAGGTTTGACTATAAATCAAACTTTGAACAAAGTCTTTTCTTCTGTCTTCATGTTCTTAAGTCCTTTCAGATGTTTGTAATGGTCCTTGAATGCAGCATCAGTGTTACAGGTTGTGACTCCTGTGAACAAACTGACACAGTGTGATATTACACATATTTAAATCTGTCTTTACTGATGATGTTGAAGCTGCTGAAGGCTCAGTGAAGTTTTGTCTTCCTGCAGGTTAACAAGTGAAATCTGAAAGTGATGCACAACACAAGAGGGCGCCTTCATCCTGCTAACAGGGATGTAGAGGAGGTTAAAGCACCTCAGCTCAGTTTGTCCACATGTTTTACATTCTGCCATGTTTTTAGGCTGAATAAAGCCTTTATCATAAAGTGCATTGTGTCATAGATCCTGGTAAACTGAATCAAAGCATCATTAGTTAGATGATACAGCTCCAAACTAAATAATTGACTAACACTGTAGAAGCATTTCCTTCAGCTTCAGCCCATTTCATTAAAAACAGCAGGACTGTTGATGAGAACAAACAGCAGGGACACTGTATCAGCAAACACCACAGTTTAACATGAACAGTAAAAATCCCATAAAATGACTATGAAGACTCAATAAATATGTTGTCTGTCATCTACAGCGCCTCTCTGGGGGTGATTGCAATAATACACAAAAATGCCTTTTTTTCACACCTTTTCTGGTCCCTGTAATTTCACTTTGTTCCTGACGTTAACATTTTCATAAAACCCGTCCAAGCCTTTTATTCCTCTTGAACGGAAAAAAATCAGCAGCTTTGTAAATGCACCATATGGGCCACATTTAAAACCACAGTATTACTCTTCATAACAAGAGAAAAATAGGTCAGTTACAGTAGAACAACTACATTGTGGAGGTAAACACAGACGACACGAGAGCTCTCGATTGACACTGCTCGTTTATTTCTTATCACCACACAACTGAACTCTTTTCCCTCCAAAACACAGCAACAACACTTCCTGAGAACTGGGTGTGAGTGGAGCCCTCCAGTGGTCCACCACACATGCCCCCCCCGAACACCCAGTAGGGTCATCCCCTAGTCCAGAACCCTCGCTTTAATTAAACGTCCAGAACGGCTGAAGCGGGGAGGTGGAGAGCTGGCGGAGGGGAAGCGAGCCTGATGGCCAGGCTGGCATGGGCGGTCAGGAAAAACTGAAGACAGCTCGGGCCCCGCCAGGTGGGGGGCGCTCCCAGAGGAAGAAGCAGGATTGTCCGGTCCAGTGGAAGGCGGGCGGCCACGGCGGGGGGCCTGAGCCGGCACCACCTGATCATCCCGAAGCACATGTGCTGGTTTAAGTCTGTCAACAGAAACAGCCTCCTGTCGACCCCCAAAATCCAAAAGGAAATACTTCCGGCCCGGTTGAATAACCCTAAAGGGGCCGTCATACAGTGGACGCAGCGGAGGCCTATGAGTCATGCCTGACAAAAACAAACTGTGAGGAGTCCAACGACCTTGGAACAAAGGTGTCGGGCACACAATGGTGCACTGGGCCAGGAAGAGAAAACGAGTCTCTTGGGGGACGGAGAGACAGCACAGATGGAGCGAAGCACGGGGGTGGGCTCTCAGGCAAGAATTCCCCGGGGACCCGGAGGGGCTGACCGAGGACCAGTTCAGCCGGGGAAACCCCAAGGTCTTCTTTAACCGCGCAGCGCAACCCCAGTAAAACCCATGGAAGGCGGTCAACCCAGTTGCCATCTGTGAGAGAAGCACGGAACGCGGCCTTAAGCGACCGGTGGAAACGTTCGCACATCCCGTTGGCCTGCGGGTGGTACGCAGTGGTTCGGTGGACCTTGACCCCCAGGCCGTCAGCCATGGCAGACCAAAGCTCGGAAACGAACTGGGGGCCCCTGTCTGAGGTGATGTCGGCGGGGGGACCGAAACGCGAAACCCACGTTGACAAAAATGCCCTGGCCACTGCTGCTGCTGTAGTGGACGCCAGAGGCACTGCCTCAGGCCAGCGGGTTGTGCGGTCCACTACAGTCAAAAGGTGCGTGAAACCTTGTGACTGCGGCAGAGGACCAACCAGATCCACATGCACATGATCAAAACGCCTCCCTGGAACGCGGAATGATTCGAGGGGCGCCTGTGTGTGCCTATGGATCTTAGCACGTTGGCATGGGATGCACGCGGCTGCCCACTCTTTCACTGATTTACGAAGGCCCGGCCAAACGAACCTAGAGCTGACCAGCTTGACTGAGGCCCGGACGCCTGGATGAGAGAGGGCGTGTACGGAGTCGAAAACGCGACGACGCCACGAAAGGGGGACTACAGGGCGTGGACGGCTGGTGGAAACATCGCAAAGCAGGCTGGGCCCGCCGTTCCACAAGGGTCTGTCCTCCAATACAAGGCCCGTTTGCGCAGACCGAAGGGCAAGGACGTCCGGGTCGGCCTGTTGGTCAGCGGCCATAGCCTCGAAGTCTATGCCAACATAAACGGGAGAGACCAGCACACGGGATAGACAGTCAGCCACGCAGTTGGACTTACCAGCCACGTGCTGAATGTCAGTTGTGAACTCTGAAATGGCTGCCAACTGGCGCTGCTGGCGCCCGCTCCACGGATCAGAGACCTTGGACATCGCGAATGTCAAAGGTTTATGATCGACGTATGCGGTGAAGCTCCGACCCTCGAGAAAAAACCGAAAATGCCGTGTCGCGAGGTGCAGGGCCAGCAACTCCCTGTCAAAAACGCTATATTTGCGCTCACTGTCCCTAAGCGTGCGACTAAAAAAAGCGAGCGGTTGCCAGACACCGGAGACCCGCTGTTCTAACACCGCGCCCACTGCCACGTCCGACGCGTCGGAGGTCAACGCAATCTCCGCCGACGGAAACGGGTGGGCCAGCAGGGCGGCGTTTGCCAGCGCGGTCTTGGCCCCAGAAAATGCCTGGATGCGTTCCGGGAGCCAATCAATCGGGTCCTTAGCTGTTTTACCCTTCAAGGCAGCATAGAGAGGCTGCAGCAGGTGCGCAGCTCTGGGGAGAAAGCGGTTGTAGAAATTGACCATCCCCAAGAACTCCTGCAGCGCTTTAACGGACGCAGGACGCGGAAAAGCCGCAACGGCCCGGACCTTGTCAGGCAACGGAACCACACCGTCAGCGGAAATGCGGTGGCCCAAGAAATCCAGAACCGGCAAGCCGAACTGGCACTTGGAGGGGTTGACGATCAGGCCGTGTGCCGCCAAGCGCTGGAAAACCTGATGCAGATGGGATGCGTGCTGACTCTCAGAGCAGCTGGCCACCAATATATCGTCAAGGTACACGAAGACGAAGGGCAGCCCGCGCAAAACAGAGTCCATCAACCGCTGAAAAGTCTGGGCGGCACCCTTCAGGCCGAACGGCATGCGCAAAAATTCAAACAGGCCGAAAGGGGTAATAACGGCAGTTTTGGGGACGTCTTCGGCGCGCACGGGAACCTGGTGATACCCCCGCACCAAGTCAATTTTAGAAAAAATCGAGGTGCCGGCGAGGTGGGCGGAAAAATCCTGGATGTGGGGAATGGGGTAACGGTCGTTCTCCGTGACATTATTCAAACGGCGAAAATCCCCACACGGCCGCCACCGACCGTCTGACTTGGGCACCATGTGTAGCGGAGAAGCCCAGGCACTATTCGAGCGCTGCACTATGCCGAGGCGCTCCATTGCGGCAAACTCTTCCCGAGCGACGGAGAGTTTCGCGGGGTCGAGGCGACGCGCGCGTGCGAACACCGGCGGACCGACCGTCGGGATATAATGTTCAACCCCGTGCTTCGTTGCCGTGTTCGAAAAATTAGGAACAGTCAGTGAAGGGAACTCCAAGAGCAAACGCTGAAAAACATTCCCTGAAGTCACTAAATTAGCCCGATTCAGGGGCTCGATGGCGCGAGTGAAACAGGGCATTGAAGAAAAAGACAGTGCATCGATTAAGCGTCTGTTAGCGACATCGACCAGCAGTCCGTGGGCACAAAGAAAATCGGCGCCCAAAATAGGTACAGAGCTAGCGGCAACAACAAAGTTCCATTGGAAATCCCGACCATGGAAACAAACAGTCACGAACCTTTCCCCGAACGTTGCGATGGGAGAGCCATTAGCCGCAATAAGCTGCGGTCCGCAGCCCGCTGCTAAACTGTCGGCTCCGGACGGGGGAAGGAGGCTCTTCTGGGAGCCGGAGTCGACCAGGAAACGTCTCCCAGAGCGCGAGTCTTCTATGAAGAGCAGTTTTTCTTTGTCGCCAGCGGTCGCGGCCGCTACAGCGCGCTGGCGGGGTCCATGTCCCAGGGTCGGAAAAGCACAAGGCGGCAGGCAGCGGCGCGCTCTGGCGCCAAAACGCTGATGGTAGAAACAGAGGTCCCGTCCGTGGTGTCGCTGTGCCGCGATCTTTGCCGTCAGCGAAGGATCGGAGACGTCGGGGCAGGTCAGTGGGGAAGTGGAAGGCGCCGCCGGCGAAGCTGGAACTAGGTCGTGATCGTGGAAAGTGCGGGTAGCCAGGAGAATACGATCCGCGTCCTCAGCCAGGGAGCGATAATCCTTCGTGCCCAGAAGCGGAGAGTTGGCGAGGCCGGCTCTCACGGCCGCCGGCAGCTGTCGGAGGAATATGTGGGCGAAGAGGAATCCCCCGTCGTCCGGTCCGAGAAAGGATAGCATGTGCTCCATCAGTTCGAGAGCCGTACCGCCACCCAGGCCTGAGAGGGAGAGGAGCTTCTCGGCTCGCTCTGCGTCGGAGAGGGCATAGCGCCGAAGAAGCAGCTCCTTAAGGGCGGCGTACTTCCCTCGGGTGGGTGGGTCCCGGAGGAGAGTCAACACATGACGGGTGGCTAGCGGGTCGAGAGAAGCCACTACATGGTGATATTTCGTGTCGTCAGCCGAGATGCCACGAAGGGCGAACTGAGCCTCCACGTGCACGAACCACGACGGGGGATCGTGAAGCCAAAAGTCCGGCAGCTCGAGCGCCACAGCAAACGTAGCTGCAGCCGGAGGCAGAGGGCTGGCGGCTGCTGATGCATCCAGAGCGGAGTCGGTGCCACCATCGGACTGCAACATGTTCAAGTCAGGGGTCACCAATGTGGAGGTAAACACAGACGACACGAGAGCTCTCGATTGACACTGCTCGTTTATTTCTTATCACCACACAACTGAACTCTTTTCCCTCCAAAACACAGCAACAACACTTCCTGAGAACTGGGTGTGAGTGGAGCCCTCCAGTGGTCCACCACAACATCATGAAACAGTAATGGTGACGACAGAGCAGCTGGAGGCTGCTGTCATTTATTTGTATTCATGATCATTTTGTCTGAAGATCTCAACATGAAATGATTCGATCAGCTGCTGCGTCTCATTTCTTACCAGATGTTGACTCTGATGCACTTTTGTTTAATGCCGACTAAAAGCAGTGAAGAAGAGCTTCAGCCCTCAGACATTTCACTTTGGACAGAAGCCTCCATAAAAAGTGACTCAGACACAAAATAACAATAATGAAACTCCAAATTTAAAACCAGGACTTGTTAAAATTTATCACCCATGAGACTTAAGGACTCTTTGACCTTTGACCTCCAGCAGCATATTTTGAACTCATGTGTTTTATGTCATTCTCTGGTCTTTTTTTCTGATAAGTTCACTGATAAGCAAAGAAACAGAACCCATTTCCTTGGATGTGTGCGCAGAATCAGAAAGACTTTATTTATCCCCAAGGGGCAATTAAGATACAGCAGAGCAGCATGGCGTTGAAGATAAGGACAGGGCAGATTCAGGCAATAAGAGTGAGATAGTAAATACACAGAATATACAGTATATACACAATTTTAAAATTACACAGTTTTAAAATTAAAGTGACTGAATAGCTGAATAAATAACTGAGTGACTAAAGTGAGTAAAGTGTCAGCAGTACAAAAAGAGTGTAGTGTAGTTTATGTTTCTGGTGTGGGAAATCGTCTTATCAGCTGGAGTTAAAAAGCAGGGTGGCTTTGGGGACAAAGGTGGCTCTCCTCCTCTCAGTCCTGCAGGAAATGCTTCGCTCAGAGAGGAGCCACTGAAATGCAGGGTGAAGAAAGTGAGAGGGGTCGTTGATGATTGGGCTGCCTGTCTAAGGGCCTGTTGGCTGAAAAACTGCCAGAGTTCTGACAGACAGGCCAACTTTGTCACAGGTTTTTGGCACATACATGGTAATAAAGGTGATTCTGATTTTATAACTTTAAAATCACTTGTCTTTCCTCTTCCTCCATCAGCCTTTTTTTTTAATATTTCAGTTTTACAGTAAAAAAAATAAATTAAACATCTCTTTTCACGATGTGAATTCTATTTTCGTTTTATCTTAAAATGAAACTGCCACTTTAAGACAAACCGTTCCCGCTCTAACTGCGCATGCTCGTCTTCACGCTCTCCCCGTCGCTGATCTACAAGTGTGAAGATGGGTGTAACCAGCGCGTGACTGCGTGAGCTGAAAGGTTCCATTCAAATGCAGATCTGCGGCTAAACAGAAACCAGAGGAGGAGGGTTTGGTTTGAATCGGAGCGCAGACACGTGGGCTGTATCCCAATTCAGGGTCTGCAGCCTTAAAGTACGCAGCCTCAACGGTCCTCAAGGGCCGCGTACTTAAAGACCGCTAAGGCCGGAAGTGCGAGGCTTGTGAAATGGGACGGTCTAGCCTCCGTTGCGCTGCCCAGGTTGCCTAGCAACCATGATACTAACAGCTGGAAACGTTTCATACAGCTTTGTTTGACAGAAATGAAGGAGAACATATTTTGTTCATTTGTTTGTTTGTTTCTTCATGAGCTTTGATCATTCTCTGTAAGATTAAACTCAGCTATTGAATGGCGTATATTTTAAAGTAAAGGCTTTAAAACCAAGTTAGTACAAACGTCACTAATGTCACATAACTTTGCCGACATGTGGCAACAGTAATGTTTTAATGTTCTTCGTTATTAAACATTTGCACATAAATACGTGACATAATATTCAGTACTTACTTAAAGTTTACTCTTCGGCGCCCCTCATCCGTCGTTTTTTTTCGGCAAAATTATCTTATATGTTGGGCCACGAAGTCTACACCACCACGTCCTTAAAATTCAGGGAAATGAAGGACGCATTTGAGAGCCGCATTTCGAGCAGCCTTTGAATTGGGACAGCCTTTGTCGCGTCGCTGTGACATAATCGGCCTTAAAATGCGGCCTTTAAGGCTGCAGACCCTGAATTGGGATACAACCGTGTTTCTGTCCACACTTACGGGGAGAAATGGCAGAGAAAGGCGTTCTTCTGGATAAAAAGACCTGTTGTTTGATCTGTTTGGATTTGTTAAAGGATCCGGTGACTGTTTCCTGTGGTCACAGCTACTGTACCAACTGCATTAATTCCCACTGGGATAAGGAGGACAGGAAGGCCACCTACAGCTGCCCAAAGTGCAGGAAGTCCTTCACAGTGCGGCCCGACCTGGCAGCAAACACCACGTTAGCAGAGTTGGTGGAGGAGCTGAAGAACAGTGGACTTAATGTGGGAATGAACGGTGACGGTCAGACCGAGCTGGGGTCAAGCAGGCAAAAAATCAAGCAGAGAATCGAGACCAGACAAAAGGACGTGAAGCTGCTTAAGCTGGAGGTGGAGAAAAGCAATCTCTCTGCTGATAAAGCGCTGAAGGAGAGCAGGAGCGTTTTTGATCAACTCACCCAGCAGATCAAAAAAAGAAGCTTTGATGTGATGAATCGGATCAGATCCCTGCAGAAAGCCGAACAGAATCGAATCAAAGAGCTTCAGGAGGAGCTGGAGCAGGAGATCACTGACCTGAAAAGGAAAGACGCTGAACTGGAGGAGCTCTCACACACAGAGGATCACAACCAGTTTCTGCATCGCCTTCCTTCATTCACTCATCCACCTACAGAGTTACCCAGAACCAAAATCCTTCCTCTGAGCTTCTTTGAGGAGGTGACAGCAGCTGTGTCAAAGCTCAGAGCTAAAGTACAGGACATCCTGAGGGACACCTGGGTGGATGTTTCACCCGTGGTTGATGTAAACCCACAAACAGAGCCAAAGACCAGAGCTGACTTCTTAAAATATTCATTCCAAATCACGCTGGATCCCAACACAGTAAACACACAGCTGTCATTATCAGAGGGGAACAGGAGAGCGACATTAATGAGAGAGGAGCAGTCTTATCCTACTCACCCGGACAGATTCATTAGGTGGAGGCAGGTCCTGAGTAACCAGAGCCTGACCGGCCGTCGTTACTGGGAGGTGGAGTGGTGCAGGAAGAGAGTCACAGTGGCGCTGGCATACAAAGATATCAGCAGAGAGGGGTCCATGAACGAGTGTGCGTTTGGATTCAACGACAAGTCCTGGGCGCTGGAGTGTAACTGCAGCAGCAGCTACAAATTCATACACAACAGCGTGAAAACAGCCGTCTCGGGCCCGTGGACGTCCCGGCTCGGAGTGTACCTGGATCACAGTGCAGGTGTCCTGGCTTTCTACAGCGTCTCTGAAACCATGACTCTCCTCCACAGAGTCCAGACCGCATTCACTCAGCCGCTCTATGCTGGACTCTGGTTCAGTGGATATCACAGAGCCACTGCAGAGTTCATTGAGCTCGGAGCATAAATGAGACGACCTGCAAGATTTTCTTTTCTTTTTATCATCATTGTTACATTTCAAGAATAAGAAGTGGTATTCAAGACTTGCAAGTATCTAGAGACACAGTATTCTATGACAACAGTGACTTTTTATCTCACCTCCTCCTCCACACCATCATCATCATCACCTATGACCTCCTTTTAGTCTTTGTTTTGTTTTTTTGGTAGCTGAAGAGTTTAGGAAATGCTGTTTAGACTTATTATGTAAAACAGAGTAAAGTACGAAGTAGATTTACTAATAATGCCTGAATCTGCTATATTTTCACATATGATGTTATTAGAGTCCTGAAACTGATGCATCAAAGTGGAAGCAGCAATTTAATTTGTGGTCTCAGTGGTTTGATCTGCTTTATGTAGAGTTAGACTTTCAGTGGGTTTGCAAAGAGAAACAAATGGATGAGAGGAAATTTAAAACAGTTCTGATGCCAAATTTTCTTTTCGTGTTTTGTACGGTTCTATAATCTCTGTGGATCATTTGATACCTTTAAATGTCTTTGTTCCAACTTGGAGTTATTGGAGCTTTTCATGTTTTTAATATGACTTCGTATGTAAATTGTTCCAGACCTGCAGCTAAGATACTCGAGTATCTTCAAATATGAAGCTGAGTATTACTTCCATACTTTCCTCCACTGCTGATGACCTTGTTACCTGCTGCTCCCTGTTAATGATCAGCCTCAGTTCTGATAGTAAACTGTTGGCTCTCGTTCTGTCAGGTTGTTGCTCAGTGACGTCTTCTTTTAACTCTTTGCTTTTGTTTCTGGTTTGTCTTCTCAAATTTAGATTATAGAGAATATTTTACAATTAAACTTTAAATGCATCACGTGTGTTTCATCATTGGATGTTTATAGTTGTGACTCTTTGATTTGCTGCGTTGCTCTTAAGCAGTATATATTTACAATAAGTTAGTATCACGGTGCAGCACGGTGGTTAGCACTGTTGCCGCACAGCAAGAAGGTCCTGAGTTCAATTCCACCATCAGGCCGGGGTCTTTCTGTGTGGAGTTTGCATGTTCTCCCCATGTTTGCGTGGGTTCCCTCCGGGTACTCCGGCTTCCTCCCACCGTCCAAAGACATGCAGCTTGTGGGGATAGGTTAATTGGATAATCCAAATTGCCACTAGGTGTGAATGTGCGAGTGAATGGTTGTCTGTCCCTGTGTGTTGGCCCTGCGACAGACTGGCAACCTGTCCAGGGTGTACCCCGCCTCTCGCCCTATGACAGCTGGTATAGGCTCCATCGCCCCCCGCGACCCTGAAAAGGATAAGCGAATGGATGGATGGATACTATCACAGTATACCACACAATATGAGTACATTTGTTTTCCATGAAGTTATCACTCACTGTTCAGATCACGTTTTTCATGTAAAGATGGAAATAAACACCGATGGAAACGCTGAGTCAGAGTGTTGCTGCTGGTTAGTCAGTATATTAACAGAACATGGTTCATAAAACTGCTCCTACAACTGTTTTTGAGTCATCTTTAAAGACGCTTGTCTTTATTGTTCTTGAATTTAATTCAGTCATTCGGCTACTGAAAATCAAGAAAGTCTCCTCTTTAAATCCCTCCATTTTTCTGACTGTCTGGACTCTCAATCCAGAATAAGTAAGTTGTTATACGGTGTTGAGGACAATGTACAGATCCTGAGAAACAGACAGGCTGTTTGACAAAAGGAAGGAGGCCGTTTGTGTTCAAGTAGAGAAACTATCGCTCTGTAGAGGAGGAGGGCAATAACTCCACTGATCCTTCAAAGAAAGTGCTGTTCTTTCATCACTTCCCAGCAGTTTAAACCACCCACAGGCCTCATCATGTGATGTTATTTGTGCTTTGTTTTTTTTCCTGCATGACGCCACATCGAGGACATCTCTCTTGTTGTCATGGATGTGGGACCGGATTTATGACAACTGAGGGCTCATCTTACAGTGTCTCACAGATTCAGTGCAAGAGGATCACACAATGCATTTTTATTCATTAGAACTACATTAAGTTTGCTGAACATTTTAAATAATTTAAACATAAACTGGTGTTTTGTGTAAAATTACAGTGGGATGCAAAAGTTTGGGCAACCTTGTTAATAGTCATTATTTTCCTGTATAAATCGTTGGTTGTTACGATAAAAAATGTCAGTTAAATATATCATATAGGAGACACACACAGTGATATTTGAGAAGTGAAATGAAGTTTATTGGATTTACAGAAAGTGTGCAATAATTGTTTAAACAAAATCAGGCAGGTGCATAAATTTGGACACCACAAAAAAAGAAATGAAATCAATATTTAGTAGATCTGCCTTTTGCTGAAATTACAGCCTCTAAACGCTTCCTGTAGGTTCCAATGAGAGTCTGGATTGTGGTTGAAGGTATTTTGGACCATTCCTCTTTACTAAACATCTCTAGTTCATTCAGGTTTGATGGCTTCCGAGCATGGACAGCTCTCTTTAACTCACACCACAGATTTTCAGTAATATTCAGGTCTGGACTGAGATGGCCGTTCCAGAACGTTGTACTTGTTCCTCTGCATGAAAGCCTTAGTGGATTTTGAGTAGTGTTTCGGGTCGTTGTCTTGTTGAAAGATCCAGCCCCGGCGCAGCTTCAGCTTTGTCACTGATTCCTGGACATTGGTCTCCAGGATCTGCTGATACTGAGTGGAATCCATGTGTCCCTCAACTTTGACAAGATTCCCAGTCCCTGCACTGGCCACACAGCCCCACAGCATGATGGAGCCACCACCATATTTTACTGTAGGTAGCAGGTGTTTTTCTTGGACTGCTGTGTTCTTATTCCTCCATGCATAACACCCCTTGTTATGCCCAAATAACTCATTTTTAGTTTCATCAGCCCACAGCACCTTATTCCAGAATGAAGCTGGCTTGTCCAAATGTGCTTTAGCAAACCTCAAGCGGCTCTGTTTGTGCTGTGGGCGGAGAAAAGGCTTCCTCTGCATCACTCTTGCATACAGCATCTCCTTGTGTAAAGTGCCTGAAATGGTTGAACGATGCACAGTGACTCCATCTGCTGCAAGATGATGTTGTAGGTCTTTGGTGCTGGTCTGTGTGTTGACTCTGAATGTTCTCACCATTCGTCGCTTCTGTCTATCCGAGATTTTTCTTGGTCTGACACTTCAAGCCTTAACTTGAACTGAGCCTGTGGTCTTTCATTTTCTCAATATGTTCCTAACTGTGGAAACAGCTTAAATCTCTGAGACAACTTTCTGTGTCCTTCCCCTAAACCATGATGGTGAACAGTCTTTGTCTTCAGGTCATTGGAGAGTTGTTTTGAGACCCCCATGTTGCTACTCTTCAGAGAAAATTAAAAGAGGAGGGAAACTTACAATTGACCCCCTTAAATACTCTTTCTCATTATTGGATTCACCTGTAAATGTAGGTCAGGGGTCACTGAGCTTACTAAGCCAATTTGAGTTCCAATAATTAGTTCTAAAGGTTTTGGAATCAATAAAATGACAACAGTGTCCAAATTTATGCACCTGCCTGATTTTGTTTAAACATTTATTGCACACTTTCTGTAAATTCAATAAACTTCATTTCACTTCTCAAATATCACTGTGTGTGTCTCCTATATGATATATTTAACTGACGTTTTTTATTGTAACAACCAACGATTTATACAGGAAAATAATGACTATTAACAAGGTTGCCCAAACTTTTGCATCCCACTGCATCAAAGTTTAACTGGGTCAAACGTATTGCTGCGTGCTCCTGCAAATCAGACAAACACATCAGACAAACACAAACATTGCCTTCCTTAAATGCCATTTGTATCTCTGTCAGAATCTTTCTTTAGAGCCTCCCTTCACAGATGTGTTTGATCAGGATGGGTCTAAACAGCATTTCCTGTAGGAGGTGAACAACAGCAGAGATCTTGAAGAACTGAAGGATCCGGTGACTATTCCCTGTGGACACAGCTACTGCATGAACTGTATTAAAAGCTTCTGGGATGAAGAGGAAAAGAAGAAAATCTACAGCTGCCCTCAGTGCAGACAGACTTTCACAGCGAGGCCTGTCCTGGTGAAAAACACCATGTTAGCAGATTTAGTGGAGGAGCTGAAGAAGACTGGACTCCAAGCTGCTCCTGCTGATCACTGCTATGCTGGACCTGAAGATGTGGCCTGTGATGTCTGCACTGGAAGAAAAATGAAAGCCTTCAAGTCATGTTTGGCATTTTAGATCTCTTACTGTGAGAAACAGAAAAGAAGCTGATATGAAGCAGCAGATGATACCAATATTAAACACAAACACTGGGTCTAATGACCCAGGACCATGACGACATCAAAGTTTAGATTTGTGTTAAATAGACAAAATACATATAAAATCTCTGGTGTAATGCTTCTCATACAGTCTTCTCATCTAAAAATGAGTTTGATTTGTTACAGTGTTACTGTACAGTTGTACCCATGCCTCATTCTCAAAGTGTGGGAAAGAACTTAGATGAAGATGTTTCTAAATATAAAGTTTGGTCTTTATTCATTAAAACGCATTTTTTTTGCTTAGGTTTTGAAAAATATTAAAAACACACAATCCCCCGGTGTTACATGCTCAGTGTTGGGGAGTAACGGAATACATGTACCGCCGTTACGTATTTAAAATACAAAATATGAGTAACTGTATTCCGTTACAGTTACCGTTTAAAAAGGTGGTATTTAGAATACAGTTACTTTGTTGAAATAAATGGATTACACGGCGGTACTTTCCTGTTTCATAGTGTCGCGGGTCAGGACTGTTTGGGTTTTGTTTGACAGCTACGTTCTGTTGTTCCAGGCGGCAGCGTTACGGTTGCCATGGTTACAGGGTGACGCTCTCTCTCTGCGTGTTTCCTGGGTGAGAGAGGCCTCTTTGTTGTTGTCGTGCTAAGCTAATAGGCAGAATGCTACAGGCATAGCTCTAAAGAATGTAGCATCATAGGCAGTGTAGTCCGTGCTGCAGGGAGAATGGACTGCCATACCCGTTATGTGTCTGTGAGCGAGGGAGGGAGAAAAAGGAAAAGTACGAGCTGTCGTCGAGCAAAAACGGGAGCTGGAAGCATGTAAATATAATAATAACCACTGCAGCCAAGAAGAGAGCCTGACGAGCCCAGTTGTAAGTAAGCTATTAAGACTCGACTGTACACCGTGTTCGTGTTTTCCTCTGAAACAATAAGTTCTGTTGGAGCAGCCTTTCAACGCCTCTCTCTGTCTCTGGATAACAAAGTTGACCCAGACAAAAGAGTAAAGCTAGTTTTCGGCTACGAGCCGACACAGAACCCATCGTATTAGCCAGAGGTCCCTTTACTACGGTTCGGAGCCGCGGACCTTCAGTAACAGTAATAAATCACAGCAATAGTACATTCATGTAGTTGTAAACAGCATGATAATATATTAAGTAATCCAAAGTATTCAGAATACGTTACTCTCATTGAGTAACGTAATGGAATACGTTACAGAATACATTTTGGGGCATGTATTCTGTAATCTGTAATGGAATACATTTTAAAAGTAACCTTCCCAACACTGTACATGCTGAATGTTACAGCTCCAACAAGTCCAACAACCAAAGTGTAACTAGGTCACTGTTGTCATTGCATGATATAAAGAAAACATAGCACACCCTGCCTGTCACAAATAAAGCTCTTTATGACTCTTTGTTACATTCCCTTTACAGACAAGTTTGTTTAAGCCTGTATTGAAAATGCATGGTGTTTACATAGTTGCTAAAGAGCCTCATTTTGTGTAAGAGGTCAACAGGAGCCGTGTCTGATTCACAAAGTGCAGAAAGAAACTAACATTGAAACGATTTAAAAGTTAAAGTGTCAGTCAGTGAGGGTAAAGCTGCACAGCAAGGAGATCGGATAACTCAAATCACATTTTGAATTCTACAAAACTTTGGATAGAACAGAGTGTGTCTGTGACTGCACAGTAGAAGTGCAGCCATACCCTGGCTCTTATAAATAACTCATTGTCACGCTGCCAAGATATTTTTAGAGCCTCCCTTCACAGATGTGTCTGTATCAGGATGGGTCTAAACAACATGGTGTAAATGCAGTTGCTGGTGAGCCTCATTTCCTGTAGGAGGTGAACAAGAGCAGAGATCTGTTTCCCTTCAGAGCACAGAGGTTGTTTCTGTTCAGAGGAAGTGAAACTGTCTGACAGTCACTGAGAGACGGTGAAACGGCACAGCACATGAATCAAATGGATCAAATAAAATTCTGCTGTTCAGTCTGTTTGGATCTACTGAAGGATCCGGTGACTATTCCCTGTGGACACAGCTACTGCATGAACTGTATTAAAAGCTTCTGGGATGGAGAGGAAAAGAAGAAAATCTACAGCTGCCCTCAGTGCAGACAGACTTTCACACCGAGGCCTGTCCTGGTGAAAAACACCATGTTAGCAGAATTATTGGAGGAGCTGAAGAAGACTGGACTCCAAGCTGCTCCTGCTGATCACTGCTATGCTGGACCTGAAGATGTGGCCTGTGATGTCTGCACTGGAAGAAAAATGAAAGCCTTCAAGTCCTGTTTATTCTGTCTGGCATCTTACTGTGAGAAACACCTTCAGCCTCATTATGATGTGGTTCCATTCAAGAAACACAAGCTAATGGAACCATCCAAGAAGCTCCAGGAGAACATCTGCTCTCGTCATGATGAGGTGATGAAGATGTTCTGCCGTACTGATCAGCAGATTATCTGTTATCTCTGCTCTGTGGATGAACATAAAGGCCACGACACAGTCTCAGCTGCAGCAGAAAGGACTGAGAGGCAGAGAGAGCTGGAGGTGAGTCGACAAAACATCCAGCAGAGAATCCAGGACAGAGAGAAAGATGTGAAGCTGCTTCAACAGGAGGTGGAGGCCATCAATCAGTCTGCTGATCAAACAGTGGAGCACAGTGAGAAGATCTTCACTGAGCTGATCCATCTCATCCAGAAAAGAAGCTCTGATGTGAAGCAGCAGATCAGATCCCAGCAGGAAACTGAAGTGAGTCGAGTCAAAGAGCTTCAGGAGAAGCTGGAGCAGGAGATCACTGAGCTGAAGAGGAAAGATGCTGAGCTGAAGCAGCTATTGAAGCAGCTCTCATGCACAGAGGATCACATCCAGTTTCTACACAACTACCCCTCACTGTCAGCACTCAGTGAGTCTACAGACTCATCCAGCATTAATATCCGTCCTCTGAGCTACTTTGAGGATGTGACAGCAGCTGTGTCAGAGGTCAGAGATAAACTACAGGACATTCTGAGAGAGGGATGGACAAACATCTCACTGACAGTCACTGAAGTGGATGTTTTACTGTCAGATCCACCAGAGCCAAAGACCAGAGCTGGATTCTTAAAATATTCATGTGAAATCACACTGGATCCAAACACAGCAAACACATCTCTGTTATTATCAGAGGGGAACAGAAAAGTAACATTAATGAATCAACAACAGTCTTATTCTGATCATCCAGACAGATTCACTTTATTGTCTCAGGTCCTCAGTAGAGAGAGTCTGACTGGACGTTGTTACTGGGAGGTGGAGTGGAGAGGGGGAAGAGTTTATGTAGCAGTCGCATACAAGAATATCAGCAGAAAAGGATTGGGTGAATGTGGATTTGGACATAATGACAAATCTTGGTCATTAGATTGTAACAACAACAGTTATACATTTCGGTACAACAACATCCAAACTCGTGTCTCAGGTCCTCGTTCCTCCAGAGTAGGAGTGTACCTGGATCACAGAGCAGGTATTTTGTCCTTCTACAGCGTCTCTGAAACCATGACTCTCCTCCACAGAGTCCAGACCACATTCACTCAGCCGCTCTATGCTGGACTGAGGGTTTATAAATATGGAGCCACTGCTGAGTTGATTAAAGTGAAATAGACTGAAGTCTTTCATATTGTGGGTTTAAATCTGTATTTTAGTTTCATTTTATTTCCTCTCCATCATTTCTGCACAGAGATCAGCTGTCAGTCAAACATTATGGGTGGTACCTCCACATCTTCTAGTTGTTCTCTTGATGTTTCTGAGTTTTTAAAGGAGATCTTTCCTGTGACTGTTTATGGAGGCTATCACTGCTCATCATCATTTTGATTTACTAAAATATTTCTCCACATGAAAATGTAAACTTCTCTATCCTCTAAATGTTTCTGGAATATTTGTATTGAAAAATGTCGACATTTCTCTTCATGAGTATGGCAGACCATGTGTGTGTGTTTGTGTTTGTTTTTGTCAAAATCATCAAACAAATGAGGAAAAACTGTGATTTTAATGAATGAATTTAAAAAATATATAATAAAAAAAAAAAAAAATAATGAATGAAACACATATTTAATAGGGGTGCAACGATACACAAAATTCACGGTTCGGTTCGGTTCGATACTTTGGTGTCACGGTTCGATATTTTTTCGATACAAAAAAAATGTTCATGCCTCTTTATTAATTTGTCATTTATTAAATTTTCACGGCTCATTCTGCACCACATCTCTGTGTGTTCATCATCACTGTTCCCACTAGTGCTGTCAGCGTTAATCTGAAATGACGTTAACGCCACAACACGGCAAATCTCAGTTAACGAGCTACCACGGATCGCCCCTTGCGTGGGGCTGGACGGCCAACACGTTAACAAGCTAACTGCGCTAACACACTAGTTCCCACCCATGTAATTGAGCATTGCTGGCACATCCAACATACTGTTTTACTTTAGTCCATGACACGCTTACCTTCAGGGTCATACGTCACATGAAAACCAAAATAGTTCCAAACGCCAGATCTGAATGAGGGTGGGGGAGGTTCAATTTGCCATGTTGCAAGGAGAGCTTAACTTCTGTCACGCTAGCTTGCCCTGCAGTGAATCTGTGTTCGACTACTCCGCCTAGGCTGCACTGTCGAGCGCAGATCCACTGAGCGCTCAACACAGACAGCACCGTCAGAAGGAAAGTTGATAAAATAAATTAAAAATGTTGTATTGTTCGATACATATGCGTACCGAACCGAAAGCACTGTATCGAACGGTTCAATATCGATACGAGTATCGTTGCACCCCTAATATTTAAATCTGTCTTTACTGATGATGTTGAAGCTGCTGAAGGCTCAGTGAAGTTTTGTCTTCCTGCAGGTTAACAAGTGAAATCTGAAAGTGATGCACAACACAAGACGGTGCCTTCATCCTGCTAACAGGGATGTAGAGGAGGTTAAAGCACCTCAGCTCAGTTTGTCCACATGTTTTACATTCTGCCATGTTTTTAGGCTGAATAAAGCCTTTACCATAAAGTGCATTGTGTCACAGATCATTTTGTGTTATAAAAATGATAAGAATTAAGAATTATTATAATATTAATATAGCACCAGGTTCAGTTACCTTTACATAAAATTTGATGGCAGAATTTTCTTTTAAGGAGCAACTTTTTACTTTTTTACTTTAAGTACATTTCAATAAGGAGAGATCATCAGAAAGAATGAAGATGATTTATTGATGAACAGAATGTACAAAGGTGTTTGGTGGTCTGTCTCTCTGCAGAACGGAGCTCCAGCTGTGAAACAGATGCTGTCTACTTTTTCCCGCCAAAACAGGTGCAGCCGTTTTTACACAGGCAGCAGAGAGACAGGATTTTTGCAGTCTATTTCTCATTGTGACGACTACCCTCAAACAAATGAACAAAATTTCCTAACCGTAGGAGCTAGAACGGTCATTCTTACACCGTTTTGTTCAGAAGAGATGGGGGAATCTTCAAGTGTTGACAATTCATGTATATATCTATCTACTTTGCGCTTTTAATTTAAATTTTTATTTAAGTTAATGTTTATTTAAGCATTGTCTGACAGTATGTTTTGTACTAAGTATCGCAGCAATTTCCAAATGTTGTAAACCGGCTCAACATTTGATAATAAAACCCTTTCGGATTCTGATTCTGATTCTGATCTGATTTCCTTTGTGTTCAGGTAGGTATCCAGTGGGTTTTCCAAGGATCACAGACAATACAAGAAAAGAAGGCGGACTTCCAAAGAAGGAATCCCACTCAGACCTATTGTTAGCAGCATAAACTCAGCCACCTACATTTCCAAACACCTCGCCACATTGGCCAGCAGTCTTTTACAGTAGCAAGGTTTCTCCAAACAGTAATCTACGGCTCTACTGACAAGTTTGACTCAACAATCCAGCACTGACTGGAGCTCAGCCACACTGCTAAATAGGGCACTCCTGATGAGGGCAATTAACTGCAGCTCTCGAAACCAGTCCCCCGAGCCAACAACAAAAGAGCCCCAGTAAAACACCAACAGTTCAGAGGCCCGAGCGCAATTCCAGTGGCGTGACATAGCAGTCCAGAAGGCCAACTGTGGTTCCTGCTGTGGCAGCAAAACAGTCCTGGTGGCTGACTCCGCGGGCAGCAATGATGGCGAGACCCTTCTGATGGCCGACCACGGGTCCGGCAGTAGCAAAACACTTCTGTTGGCCTGACGCGGATCCGGTGGTGGCATAGAAATAGTTAGGCCTTGCTGGATGTAGACAGCAAGGTTTACAGGCAGCTTGGCAGATGGATGGCACGCAGGACCAGACAAAGTAGGACCAGATGAAGCAGGATCAAACGGCACACTAATCTCTATCCTCTGGGGAAGACAAGGCAGGACCATATGGCGTGGCAACCTCTGGCGTGGGCATGGCGTGACCAGATGGCATGGTAGACTGGCTCGCCTGAGCCTCTAGCAGGAACTGAGGTTGGACCAGCAGGTGCAGAGACTTCTGGTGGAGGTTAAGCCAACTTGAGCTGCACAGAACACACAGCTGGCTCAGGATGTCTCCCAGTCAAGCAAAACAAAAGGTCATTGCAGGCTGGCTGAGTTTTATATGAATGTTACTGTTTCACTTATGATCTTCGCACTCTATTTGTTGCCATTGGGCTCCATCTTCTCGCGGTACAGCATTTCATTTCACTGTTTTGCTGATGATTTGCAGATTTATCTACCTTTAAAAGCAGGGTCAGACCATCCCCAGCTCTTATTGCGCTGCCTTGAGGATCTCAAAAAGTGGTTGTCATTAAATTTTTTAAAGCTAAATGAAAATAAAACTGAGGTTGTCATTTTTGGCAGCGTTAATCATATCGACAGCTGGTAACTGGTTCCAAACAAAGAGAGCATATAACCCCAGTTTTAGCTTCTTTACACTGGCTTCCTGTCTCCTACAGGAACCAATTTAAAATTCTACTTTTTGTTTTTAAGTCACTTAATGCCCGAGCCCCTCCTTACCTGTCTGAGCTCCTCTCTGCCTATGCTCCAGGAAAAACCACGAGGTCTAGCTCAAAACTAATGCTGTCCATCCCACAGACTTATCTCAAATCCCGTGGTGATAGATCCTTCTCTGTGGCAGGTCCCAGACTTTGGAATAGTTTCCCCTTAAATATTAGATCTGCACAAACACTTGAGAAATTTAAATCATTACTAAAGACACATTTCTATGCCCTGGCTTTTAACACACTATGACCCAAGCATTTTGGTCTTATTTGAATTAGTTTTAGTTATTGTTTTAATTCTTTTATTGTCCTATTATTGTTTTTTATTGTTATTATTGTATTACATTGTTGCTTTTTAATGCCATTTTTATATTGTTAAGCACTTTGTGCAGTATCAGCTGTTTGAAATGTGCTATATAAATAAATTTGACCTTGACCTTGACCTTTAAATAGTTACAGTGCACGGTACACATCCGTATTAGAGGCATTTCTGTTACCTATTTATGAGACTGGGCTGTTTGACTGTGATTTGAAAGTGTATGCAAAAAGCACAGGGGCATGCTATAGTTTCTTTTTTTAACCCTCTGGGGTCGCCAGATGCTCCGGCGCATCAAAATCACATGACCATTTTAAGACGACACAGCTACAAGATGCAGTGAGTCAGAGTCTCCATTTCAACTTGGCTCAAAAGTGCGGACTTCAAACTACATACCAGTTTTTGAATTGTGTCGATGGGCCACGTAAAACCAGAGTTATGATAAAAAATACACGCAATGTTTTTTTCTGAACAAAACAGTGGTGTTTACAGCGGGAAGAACGGTAAAAACAGCGTTTTCTACAGACATCGCTAGCAAACACTCTCCGCTTGCGAGTGAAAAAAGAAAAAGAAAAAAACCCCTTCCCTATTGGTGTTAGAGTTTACCATGTCAGCCAATCAAAAAATAAGGCAACATGTGACATTTGGTTGTGTGGAGATGAGAATATTATTTTACTGTTACTATTCATAACCATTATCATTACTGTTGTATTACTTATCATTTATCATTATCATTTCATCAGAGCATTTATTGAAGCTGTTGATGTTACATTAAAGTTTGTATTTCAGGTGTGAGCATAATCACATAATAATCTTTCATTGCAGGTGCAACTGTAATCATGTTATACACATATTGCATTTTTGTGCTAATTAAAGGGTTGAAGCTCGGTCAGTTAATTGATAATGGTCTGAAGCTTCGGTCAGCGCGATGTCTGGCCGATCTATTGATTAATTTAAGGTGACCCAAGCTATGAGAGGATTGCATACATGCTTACAATACAATACACCACATATAACCTGTAAACAGAATACAGGCCTGTGTGTTCAGCAGCCTGCTGCATTGGAGTCTGCCTGGTAACAGATGACTCAAACGGAGACAGGAAGTATATTTCTAGAATGTCTTTGTTTGTCGAGTGAGGTCATGCACTGAGGTCAAGACACATAGGCTGCCTGTACACATACACAGTATCTAGACTTGTTTGCTCGAAACTGCGAAGTTGTTTTACCTGCATACGTGACAGTTTAGTTCCACACATAAGTGAAGTGCAGTAAGTGAAATAACAGGCAGCATCTGGCGGTGGCGGAGGAACAGAGGAAGGAACTGTTCTATTTTGAATGTGTCCAAGCTTGGGGTTACTGGAACTGATGCATTTTATCTATCTGCTTGGACGCACAAGGGGCGTTATATTTCCTGATACCCTGATGTTATATATATATATGACTGCTCGTTTATTGTTCTGGTGAGATCGAGGCTGATGTTTTGCAGAGCTCATCTTCACCACACTTGTGTGTAAATAAAATCATTGTTTTGACGCACAATGGACCTCCAGTCGTTTGTCTTTCACCTCAAATCACGAATCAGGACAGTTGTTTAGGGAGAAGGGGAAGTTTTTAGGAGTGACACCCGCGACGGAAAGCGGGCGAGTGAAAGACAGAGAGAGGGTTTTCATATGTGAGACATTAGTGACGTTTAGCGTGTTTGGAGGCTATAGTTAGTTTGTTGTGTAGTCATTCTTTTGTATTGTGTGTCAGTTAGACTGCTGAATTTCATATTTTCTCCAAAAAAAGCCGTCAAAGGCAGATTCCAGTGTAAACGCTGTTCCCACATGGAAAACTGGACTAATACACCTAATGCTGTCAGACCTGCAGGGTTTAGGCCTGTGGTGTTGTCCTCTGTCTTATACTGAACACAAACTACATTTTTTGGACTGGCACAAATAATTTGTGTGCCTTCTTATTTGATGCAGCACACCTGATTGTTCTGTAAATAGATTTAAATGGTTATATAAAAAAACGCCTGATGCCTTGGCTACATTTTTAGATAAATAGTACCATATAACTTTGTTGTTTGCAAAACTTGTGCGTAATTTTTTTTTTAATTTTTTGTGCGTAAGTTTTACAGTAAAAATTTAACTTGTTTCTACTCGGATTTTGAATTTTTTGTCTGCATTTAGATCAACTGTGCTAATTTAGTATACCAAAATGAAAAAAATAACTCAAATTTCAGATATTTGAGGTTGTGCTGAAAATAATGATACCAAACAAGGCAAGAAAAACATATTTTTAAGGTGAAATATAGAGGTAAAATCAAAAGTAGTCAAAAACGGCCAGTTATACCCTGGACCCCAGAGGGTTAATATGATGGTCTGAACATAATCTGTTCATAAATATAGGTAGTGTGAGTACAAGAAAACAATCATTAGAATATAATGTGCTTAAATTTGCTTAGATGAGCGGGTCCAGCTGTAGATCAGAGAAACAGGGAAGGATTTGTGAATGTCTGTGTGCTCTAGTTTAGTTTAGCTATAGGCCTGAGAGTGTGTGTAATTGTGTAGAGGGAGAGGAATTTATTGACATTGAGGGTCTGCCGGTCAAAAAAGGAGACAGGAAGCAAGAGTTGGGGGATGTTAGGACTGTATGGAACAGATAGGAAAGATAGGAGGAGTCTGTTACCCATTGTCCCTGAATGTAATAAAGGCTCATAATTGTCACAACAAGTAGGTGTGCAGGAGACCCTCCTCATGCTTAGCTGTAAAAATAAGACAACAAGAGACCAATGGCCCAGTGGAAACTGCCAGATGGAAGTAGAGTGGGGGTCTCAGTGCTTGTGAGCTGTTAACCATGTTTTGTAGAGGAGTTTGGTGTAGCTTGGGTGAGGGGAGATGAACTTTTATGACCAGCAAGAAGTCACATATGCAGTGTTTTAATTGTTATTTCCACACACACTCACTCACGTGCACACACACAAACAGGTATGCGCACACACAGGCACTCACATGCTCGCACATACATACACAAACACAGTGTTTTGTGTTTACAACGCACCATGTGGGTTTTACAGTGGGGGTTGCTTTCAAAGGAATGAAACAGTCGTATCAAACAATGTGAAGTTCATAATTCTCTTAACAAATAAAACTGTAATGCTGAACAGCTGTTCTTACTTCTTAGACACAAGTGTTTGTAAACAACTTTACTTTTTAAATGTTTTAATATTTAGACAGTGTACCTTGTAGGCTGAAACTGTGAGACATTAGAATGAGACAAAGACGCTTCCTGGGCCGTTGGACTACTGAAGACTGGAAGACTTGAAGGATTGATGAATGAAAATGAATCTTCAGTTCGTCATGCAGACTTTTTGTACGCCGTCAAGTAGGCGAAAGGATGGTTCCACAGCGTGGCATCAACTGTCAAACATGAAGGAGGAAGTGTGATGGTCTGGGCCAATTTAGCTGGATCCAGGTTTGGATCCAAAGTAATGACCCAAACCATACGTCCAAGTGTAACCAATTTCTGCTTCACCCCGATGCAACAGGTCGACCCAAACAAACTCCTCGACTCTGCATTGTGTTGCATTTTTCTTTAGAGCAGTAGTGTGTGTATTTTATACATCAGATTTTCTTTTTTAGACAGCAGATTGAACTCCTGCCAGTAATTAGAGAGAACGTACTGGCCTCACATTTCAACCTGCTATCTTGCTGCTTTTTGAACAATAACATCTGCCCATAGATGTTTCTGATTGAGAAAGACTATTTAAGATGGACTTTAAGAATCTGAACCTTCTCTTTAATGAATGCTCTGTCCCAGTTTAATGTCATACTTTTTTTTTTACTTTCAGAGAAAGTGTGTACCATGAAAATAGACTGAATTAATGGTGTTAAGAAAAAGGCTAACCAAAAACACAGCTAGAACAAAAGCAAAACTATGCATGCTCATTCTGTTTACATCTACACATTCCTGTCTAACCTGTCAGACAAAATAAAAACACCTGTGTAATTGCTCCACAGCTAAAGTATGCTCTTGCAGTGACTTCAGTCTGTGTCTAACAGAAACTCGAGACAAAGAAAGTGACTGAGACACCTGATAAGCAGGATTATTGGCATGTGCTTTTCTATTGCTACATAACAAGGAACTAAACAGTCAGTTTAAAACTATACAGACAAATCAAATAGACATATAAATGAAAAGCAACTTAAGATCATTTATTCATTTAGGAATATGATCAAAAGTATGGGAATCTTTAGGATTACCCGTTCGTTTAAAACTGAAATGGCAGCTGGGTGTTTGTAATCAATGGGATGACAGTCAAGTGTTTCATAAATCTCTGTTTATAGTGGAGAGATATATAAACACATATCACAGGAATGGAACCATAGCATGAATGCTTAAAAAAATAAGGTATTGATCATCATTATTTTGAGAAAGTAAAAAAAAAACTTCTCTGTAAGAGAAACTCTACCGAGAGAAGGAAACTGAGACACACGATAATCAGGGTCATCTGCATGTGCATCGCTGCATAACAAGGAACTAAACAGTCAGATTCCTTTAGTCCTAAAACTATACAGATGGGTCAAATAGACATATAAATGAAAGACAACTCTAGGTAAGTCGTTCAGAGTGATTAACACCACAGAAAATATAATTATACACTTCAAGTGTTTCCATTTTGACTAGTAACATACGGTAGCGCCTGGGTGGAGCGCGAGCTTTAAACTCATGCACAGGTTTATGATGAGAAAACACTGAATTTACATCTTTATGATACTATATCTAAAACAACTACAAACGGTAACGGTCAGAAAACTGTTGATCCACGTCCTGCTTGCTTGCTCACCCTTTCATCAACACATTGTTGTGGAAGTTTTCCATTTAAATAAAGCCTGCAGACGAGCGGTGAGCGGTAGCTAACATTCTTTAATCCAAACACACAAAGAACAGACAACCAAGCTTGATGGAGAGCCTACATGACCACGGGGCAGGGTCAGCAGAGTCTCACTGAGCCTAGCATGGCTCTCAGTTAAATAGCTTCTCCAGGAACAAAAGGCAGTACACAGCTGGTTCACACCTTAAGGTTCACACTCCCTTGCTACTTCCCAGAGTCCTAGAAGAGACAAAAGGCTCTTCCTGTGGAGTTCCTGTTTCCCCCAACATCCTTACTACACCCCCTCTTAACGTATGAGTGTCAGACATGTTAAAATCCAGTGGCACCAAGGCATCATACAATAATGTGATTAATACATAAGTGAAAGAAATTCCTATACAATCCCACCCTTTGATTCTTAAATCAAGAATCACATTAAAACCAGAATTTCTTTCCTGACATTCTGTATATCACATCAACATTATTGTGCACTTAGCACAACATTAGCACAGTGAAGCTGGAGGATGAACGCCAACTTTTTTTCCACTCGATAAAAGTTAACGTGATGGATTTTGGTGGTTTGGGACAAATGCAATCGCATAGCAGGATGCTATACACGGGCCAAACTTCAGTCAGGAGAATAACTGAGATCATTCATCCACAATACGAGGTTAGTTATTAATATACTGCAACAACATGGGAATAGAGCAGCTGCGAGAGAATTCAGCATTAATGAATCAATGTTACAGAAGTGGAGGAAGCAGTTTTTGGCTTTCCCCATATTTCAGAAGTGCTTCATCTCTTTGCTATGACTGTCGGCATAATTTGCAGATGATAATGGTTTATAATGGTTTATCAGCGGCTACCGCTGCGACGCTTTCGACCAAAACAGGTGCAGCTTGATGACATCATCAACATGCGCTATCGCGATAGAGCGGTATAGTCAAAATCTCTATCGTTGGCCAAATTTATATCGTTTCTATCGTCAGTGTTGGGAAGGTTACTTTTAAAATGTATTCCATTACAGATTACAGAATACATTCCCCAAAATGTATTCTGTAACGTATTCTGTTACGTTACTCAATGAGAGTAACGTAACAGAATACGTTACTCAATGAGAGTAACGTATTCTGTTACGTTACTCGATGAGAGTAACGTATTCTGAATACTTTGGATTACTTAATATATTATCATGCTGTTTACAACTACATGAATGTACTATTGCTGTGATTTATTACGGTTACTGAAGGTCCGCGGCTCCGAATCGTAGTAAAGGGACCTCTGGCTAATACGGTGGGTTCTGTGTCGGGCTCGTAGCTGAAAACTAGTTTTACTTTGTTGTCTGGGTCAACTTTGCTAGCGAGAGACAGAGAGAGGCGTTGAAAGGCTGCTCCAATGGAATTTATTGTTTTTGGAGGAAAACACGAACACGGTGTACAGTCGAGTCTTAATAGCTTACTTACAACTGGGCTCATCAGGCGCTCTTCTTGGCTGCAGTGGTTATTATTATATTTACATGCTTCCAGCTCCCGTTTTTGCTCGATGACAGCTCGTACTTTTCCTTTTTCTCCCTCCCTCGCTCACAGACACATAACGGGTATGGCAGTCCATTCTCCCTGCAGCACGGACTACACTGCCTGTGATGCTACATTCTTTAGAGCTATACCGGTAGCATTCTGCCTATTAGCTTAGCACGACAACAACAAAGAGGCCTCTCTCACCCAGGAAACACGCAGAGAGAGAGCGTCACCCTGTAACCATGGCAACCGTAATGCTGCCGCCTGGAACAACAGAAAGTAGCTGTCAAACAAAACCCAAACAGTCCTGACCCGCCACAATATGAAACAGGGAAGTACCGCCGTGTAATCCATTTATTTCAACAAAGTAACTGTATTCTAAATACCACCTTTTTAAACGGTAACTGTAACGGAATACAGTTACTCATATTTTGTATTTTAAATACGGCGGTACATGTATTCCGTTACTCCCCAACACTGTCTATCGTATATCGTTTATATCGCCCACCCCTATGGTGGAGGCCAGCAGGTGGATGGGGGAAAGGGGAGGCGGAGGTGGAGAGACCGAAGACGGCCGCCGGTCCGACTGTCAGGTGAAATGAGCTTCAGGTAAGAAGTTATGACCTGCAGTCTATCTGGGTCAGATATAAACCAAGTTTAGGTGGAGTTTATTTTCATTGTGCTAACTTTTTACAGTCAGTTACAATAACTCGTACTGTGTACTAGCTAGCATGACGGAGTTTCTATACAGTTGGGTGGGTGCTATGATGTTACTGGTGAACTTTATTTTATTCATATGGTTAGTTAATAGAGTTGCATACCGTCCCGTAAAAAACAGAATCCTCTGGTATTCAGAGTTAATATTACGCATTTCGTATTGAGCTGAAAATAAACGCGATTTGTCCCGTACTTCAGCTACAATAAAAAAAAAGACAAAAAGCTGGAGTTATTCTGTGTCTTTACGCCGTCAGCTGCCTCTTCTTCTCTCATTCTCCCCCCTCCCTCTCCTGCTGCTACTTCAATCATGAAACTGATCAATGATCAGCTGATCAGCTTTTCTCTCTTGCTTGTTTATCTCCCGCTTTGCGCCAGAAAGAGGAAACTAGCGGAGGTCGCGTTAAACAGCAGAAGCGCCTTTAAACTTGATAAGCTGTTGTTAGAATTTTTTTAATATTACTTTCTAGTATCAGCTGATGCTTGCTGGAGCCACGGCCGTAAAAGCTGCTGGCCATGATATCTGTTTGTATATCTGGTGAGAGGGAAACATGAAGATGAAACCAGGAGATGTCCTTACTGAATCATCAGAGCTGAACAGGTGATGGAGAAACAGGTTTACCTTTTAGGTGACATGAATGGGTTGAAGGAAAGCTATGAACTGTTTCTGAGAGACGACGTACACCAGGATCCTTTTCTATGTAGCTGACAGCTGGTAACTGTGCAGGGGCGGGTCTAGCAAAGTGTTGCCAGGGGTCCATGTACGGCATTAACAGGGAAAGGGGGGCACAAAGAAATACTTTTCTTTCTTATTCTCATTTAAAATGTCTAGCTTTTAAGAAATAATTATCCAAATCTTACAATCAAAGTTTTCATCTGATGTCAAATTTATAGAAATCCGTTATTGTACATAGTAAGTTTTTTTTCAGGGTCCCAACATAATTTCTTCAGAAGAAAAGTACTGTACATGATGCCAGTATTTTCCCACATTTTCTAGATACTGTACTAGTACTTTGTGTAAAATGCCATCAAAAAGGCAGTTCAGTTTTATTCTTTCTCACCTGTCTTTCTGTCTCCTTTCACTTTTAAAAGGTTGCCATGTTAGAAAAAATGTTTTGCCCTGCCATGCTGTTTACTGATGTGCCAAATAAATACTTTATGAAAATATCACTAAATCTGTCATTTATTATTTTTAATATTCAGTAATGGTCATGTCTCACCTCTAGTCTTCTCTGTCTTAATTTCAGGTTTCCACCATATGTTGTAGATAGTTCAGGAAGTTAACTCAACCAAGCAGTCTTTGGGTTTCGGCTAAGTACTGTTTAGAATACCAGAATAGGGAGGATGGTGTAGGTTTAAGTTTATTAGATTGATACATATGTACCAACAAGACAGTATACATCACTGTCACAACGACGTTTGTTTTCATTCAAAGGCTTTATGGTTTTTCCTATAATACCTGGTGGGCCGGTCTCTAGTCAAAATGCCTGGGCTGATTTTTTATCCCAGTCCAGCCCTGGTCATACCGAGTGTAAAGCTGCTACCACAGCGAGATTTGATCGGTTAAGAGAGAGAGCGATATCAAAACAGCCACAAAAAGTCCGCATATATGTGCCCAAGTGTTGTATTGAAGTTAGCAAGTGATGAATAACTGTTTTCCAGTATGTTGGGGTTTTTTTTTCACTGTTGATTTGTTTTTCACCGAAGCAGCTAATAAAGATGATGGAACACAAGTTTGCCTCTTTCTTGTAAGATTCTATAATAGAATGAAACAATAATGCCATTTATAAATAAAGAAAAATTGAATGAATTACAAAACTCTTTTTTTTCCTATTAGATCTGAAAATGTTGTGTAATGCTACAACCTGAAACAACAAATAGATTGCATTGGCCTGTACAGGAGATAAAGAACAAAAATGTAACAACAGCGGTGAAATGGAATAGTCCAAATCACCAAAGTAAACTGGACCTGGGCTTGTTGCAGAGATCTAAAGTTACTAAACATTTTGTGAGTGTATGCACTCACACTTCACTCAGGTTCATATAATAATAAATATGTGTGTGATGAAAGTTGGGCAGCACGCTAACGTGCTTACTCCACTCTGTATGCTCGTATGGGTCTGACCCTTTCACTCCTTTGATTTTTTCCTCGTACTTTGTTTTTTGCTCCTCCGTGAATCGCAACCTTATCGTGGTGGAGGGGTTTGTGTGTCCCAGGGATCCCAGGGGCTATGTTGTCTGGGGTCTTTTGCCCCCTGGTAGGGTCTCCCATGGCAAATTGGTCCTGGGTGAGGGACCAGACAAAGAGCGATTCAGAAGACCCTTATGAAAAAAACACCGAGGGAACAGTTTACCCTGCCCGGGATAGGGTTACCGGGGCCCCGACCTGGAGCCAGGCCCGGGGAGGGTGCCCGAGGGCGAGCGTCTGGTGGCCGGGCCTTAGTCCATGGGGCCCGGCCGGGCACAGCCCGAAGAGGAGACATGGGCCCATTCTCCCGCAGGCCCACCACCTGCAGGAGGCGCCATATGGGTCGGGCGCATTGTGTGCCGGGTGGCGGCCAGGAGCGGAGGCCCTGGCGGACTGACCCCCGGCTGCCAAGACTGGCAATAGGGACATGGAATGTCACCTCTCTGGTGGGGAAGGAGCCTGAGTTAGTGCGTGAGGTTGAGAGGTACCGGCTAGATATAGTCGGGCTCACCTCTACGCATGGCTTGGGCTCTGGAACCAGTCTCCTGGAGAGGGGCTGGACTCTGTCTCAGTCTGGAGTTGCCCCTGGTGAGAGGCGGCGGGCTGGGGTGGGTATTCTAATATCCCCTCGGCTTGCTGCCAGTACATTGGGGTTTTTCCCGGTGGACGAGAGGGTTTGTTCCCTGCGCCTTAGGGTCGGGGAACGGGTCCTGACTGTCATCTGCGCTTATGCGCCGAGTGGCAGTTCGGAGTACCCAGCCTTCTTAGAGTCCCTGGGGGGGGGGGGGGGGGGGGGGGGGGGGTGCTGGAAGGTGCTCCACCTGGAGACTCTGTTGTCCTGCTGGGAGACTTCAATGCTCATGTGGGTAACGACAGCGAGACCTGGAGGGGCGTGATTGGGAGGAACGGCCTCCCTGATCTGAACCCGAGCGGTGCTTTGTTATTGGACTTCTGTGCTAATCACAGTTTGGCCATAACGAACACCTTGTTTGAACATAAGAGTGTCCATAAGTGCACGTGGCACCAGGGCGCTCTAGGCCGTAGGTCGATGATCGATTTTGTAATCGTATCACCAGACCTGCGACCATATGTTCTGGACACTCGGGTAAAGAGAGGGGCTGAGCTGTCAACTGATCACCACCTGGTGGTGAGTTGGATCAGGTGGCGGGGGAGGACGCTGGACAGACCTGGTGCACCTAAACGCGTAGTGAGGGTGTGCTGGGAACGACTAGCAGAGGCCCCAGTCCGCGAGATCTTCAACTCACACCTCCGGCAGAGCTTCAACAGCATTCCGAGGGAGGCGGGGGACATTGAGTCCGAATGGACCATGTTCAGCGCCTCCATTGCCGAAGCTGCTGCATTGAGCTGCAGCCGCAAGGTGGTTGGTGCCTGCCGTGGTGGTAATCCCCGAACCAAATGGTGGACACCAGAGGTGAAGGGAGCCACCAGGCTGAAGAAGGAGTCCTATCGGGCTTGGTTAGCCTGTGGGACTCCGGAGGCAGCCGACAGGTATTGACAGGCCAAGCGGAATGCGGCTCGGGCAGTGGCTGAAGCAAAAACTCGGGTGTGGGAGGAGTTCGGAGAGGCCATGGAAAAAGACTTTCGGACTGCCTCGAAGAGGTTCTGGTAACCCGTCAGGCGTCTCAGGAGGGGAAAGCGGTGCTCTACCTGCACTGTGTATAGTGCTGGCGGAGCGCTGTTGACGTCGACTGAGAAAATTGTCAGGCGGTGGAAGGAATACTTTGAGGACCTCCTTAATCCCCCTAACGCGTCTTCCGAGGAGGAAGCAGAGTCTGGGGATGAGGGGAGTGACCCGCCAATTTCCGGGGGTGAGGTCACTGAGGCAGTTAAACAACTCCTTGGTGGCAGAGCCCCTGGTGTTGATGAGGTCCTCCCCGAGTTCCTGAAGGCTCTGGACGTTGTAGGGCTGTCCTGGTTGACACGCCTCTGCAATGTTGCGTGGAGATCAGGGGCAGTACCCGTGGACTGGCAGACCGGGGTGGTGGTCCCCATCTTTAAGAAGGGGGACCGGAGGGTGTGTTCCAACTACAGGGGGATCACACTCCTCAGCCCCCCCGGGAAAGTCTATACCAGGGTGCTGGAAAGGAGAGTTCGTCCGCTAGTTGAACCTCTGATGCAGGAGGAACAATGCGGTTTTCGTCCTGGTCGCGGAACACTGGACCAGCTCTTCATCCTCTCGAGGATACTTGAGGGTGCATGGGAGTTTGCCCAACCAGTCTACATGTGTTTTGTGGACTTGGAGAAGGCATTCGACCGTGTACCTCGGGGTGCCCTGTGGGAGGTGTTGCGGGAGTATGGGGTGTCTGGCCCATTGCTGCGGGCCATTCGATCCCTATACAACCGTTGCAAGAGCTTGGTTCGCATTGCCGGCAATAAGTCGGACTCGTTCCCGGTGGGTGATGGGCTCCGCCAGGGCTGCCCTTTGTCACCGGTTCTATTCATAATTTTTATGGACAGGATTTCTAGGCGCAGCCAAGTGGCGGAGGGCTTTCGCTTTGGTGGCCTCAGAATCTCATCTCTGATCTTTGCGGATGATGTGGTTCTGTTGGCTTCATCGGGTGAGGGCCTCCAGCTCGCACTGGAGCGGTTCGCAGCCGAGTGTGAAGCAGCGGGAATGAGGATCAGCACCTCCAAATCTGAGGCCATGGTTCTCAGCCGGAAAAGGGTGGAGTGCCCACTCCGGGTCGGGGATGAGTTCCTGCCCCAAGTGGAGGAGTTCAAGTATCTCGGGGTCTTGTTCACGAGTGATGGGAGAAGGGAGCCGGAGATCGACAGACGGATTGGGGCTGCAGCTGCAGTAATGCAGACGCTGCACCGGTCCGTTGTGGTGAAGAGGGAGCTGAGTGTAAAAGCGAAGCTCTCAATTTACAGGTCGATCTACGTCCCTACCCTCACCTATGGCCACGAGCTGTGGGTAGTGACCGAAAGGACGAGATCGCGGATACAAGCGGCGGAAATGAGCTTCCTCCGAAGGGTGGCTGGCCTCTCCCTTAGAGATAGGGTGAGAAGTTCGGCCATCCGGGAGGGGCTCAGAGTAGAGCCGCTGCTGCTCCACATCGAAAGGAGCCAGCTGAGGTGGTTTGGGCATCTGACAAGGATGCCCCCTGGGCGCCTCCTGGGTGAGGTGTTCCAGGCATGTCCCACCGGGAGGAGGCCCCGGGGCAGACCCAGGACACGCTGGAGAGATTATATCTCTCGGCTGGCCTGGGAACGCCTTGGTGTTCCCCCGGACGAGCTGGAGGAGGTGGCTGGGGAGAGGGAGGTCTGGGCCTCTTTGCTTAGGCTGCTGCCCCCGCGACCCGGCCCCGGATAAAGCGGATGAAGATGGATGGATGGATGGATGGACTTTGTTTTTTGGCCTTTTTGTCCAGTCTGTCTTCGTACGGACCTGCTGAGTTCTTCTTCATTTTGTACATAACTGTTTTGTGGGTGAATAAAATGCAAGTAGAGATTAAAACCGCAGAATTAATGATTACCGGTGCTGGAAATGCTAGTGTTTGATGCAGTGTCTTGATGTTGTTGCCACTCGTACCCGGCATGCAATGCGCGAAAGTCACGTGGTCTGTCAATCTCTATTTCAAACAGTAACAGTTCAAAACTGGAAAAATAAAATTCCAGTGAAACCTGTTTACACTTGTAGCGATCTCTGAAGATAGCAGCTACTCCTCCACCTCGACCAGATCTGCGTGGGACATTAAAATAGCAGCAGTCTGAAGGCAAAAGTTCTGCAAAGGCGCTGGAATCACCAGCAGTTATCCACGTCTCAGTTAGGCAGAGAAAGTCCAAGTACTGTGACAAAAAATATTCCTTAAGGATAAAAGTCTTATTCGATACCGGCGTTTACCAGGCCAAATTTGGCCGGAGTTGAATAGTCACCAGACTTAGAAGCTCGCGCAACATAACGCAGGTTTTGCAGATTCACTCCGCGCTGCCGTGGACAGGGAGGCAGGGAGCGGCCGGGCGGGAACAGCACAGAGCCAGCGAGCGGCACCAGATACGTATAGGATGGCTTACGAAGATGCCAGGGAAAAGGGGGAGACAGGCAACGCCAGGGACAGAAAAATCAAACGCCAGACAGGCCTTCAATTTCAGTAATCTTCCACTCCGTTTGCCGCGACGGCGACCTCGCTTCCGCAGAGACGGCACAGGTACACGGAGCAGGTGAGTAGGAACCAACGACAGCAGTGGAGGCGGTATTTTGTGTGCATTTCCAAGTCTACACACCGGCGTATTGGGAGATAGTCGAAGGTCAAGTAAAACGTGGCGGTCATAGAGCAGCAGGGAGTCTACATCATAGCAGAATAAAAACATTAAAACAGAAATTTGGAGAAACAGACGGCAAGACATACACATCGGCGCCATCTTCGATCCAGCAATCTGCGATTTCCTGTTTGATTTAGTGGAGTCAGTTGTTCCCATGCATCATTCTGTAAGTGTGAGAATGAACTAAGATTAGAAAATGTCAAAATATAAAGTGTGATTTATTTTTATTCATCACAGCATCCTAAACTTTGCTGAACTTTTTCAAATATAAAATGAACTCGCTGAGTGTTGACTGTCATAACTCAAGAAAAGTTAAACTGGGCTGACCCAGTTAAAAATAATTTTAACAGTTTCAACCAGTTAAACCAGTTTACCTGGGTCAGGCTTGTTACTGCATGCTGAAACCAAACATACCACACCCTGCTTCACCTGAATGGCTCTTGGTCGCTCTGTAAGAATATTTCTTTAGTGCCTCCCTTCACAGATGTGTCTGTATCAGGATGGGTCTAAACAACATGGTGTAAATGCAGTTGCTGGTGAGCCTCATTTCCTGTAGGAGGAGAACAAGAGCAGAGATCTGTTTCCCTTCAGAGCACAGAGGTTGTTTCTGTTCAGAGGAAGTGAAACTGTCTGACAGTCGCTGAGAGACGGTGAAACGGCACAGCACATGAATCAAATGGATCAAAATAAATTCTGCTGTTCAGTCTGTTTGGATCTACTGAAGGATCCGGTGACTATTCCCTGTGGACACAGCTACTGCATGAACTGTATTAAAAGCTTCTGGGATGAAGAGGAAGAGAAGAAAATCTACAGCTGCCCTCAGTGCAGACAGACTTTCACAGCGAGGCCTGTCCTGGTGAAAAGCACCATGTTAGCAGATTTAGTGGAGGAGCTGAAGAAGACTGGACTCCAAGCTGCTCCTGCTGATCACTGCTATGCTGGACCTGAAGATGTGGCCTGTGATGTCTGCACTGGAAGAAAAATCAAAGCCTTCAAGTCCTGTCTGGTGTGTTTGGTCTCTTACTGTGAGAAACATGTTAAGCTTCATTATGAATGTCCTGCATTTGACAAACACAAGCTGGTGGAGCCCTCCAAGAAGCTCCAGGAGAACATCTGCTCTCGTCATGATGAGGTGATGAAGATGTTCTGTCGTACTGATCAGCACAGTATCTGTTATCTCTGCTCTATGGGTGAACATAAAGGCCACGACACAGTCTCAGCTGCAGCAGAAAGGACTGAGAGGCAGAGAGAGCTGGAGGTGAGTCGACAAAACATCCAGCAGAGAATCCAGGACAGAGAGAAAGATGTGAAGCTGCTTCAACAGGAGGTGGAGGCCATCAATCAGTCTGCTGATCAAACAGTGGAGCACAGTGAGAAGATCTTCACTGAGCTGATCCATCTCATCCAGAAAAGAAGCTCTGATGTGAAGCAGCAGATCAGATCCCAGCAGGAAACTGAAGTGAGTCGAGTCAAAGAGCTTCAGGAGAAGCTGGAGCAGGAGATCACTGAGCTGAAGAGGAAAGATGCTGAGCTGAAGCAGCTCTCACACACAGAGGATCACATCCAGTTTCTACACAACTACCCCTCACTGTCAGCACTCAGTGAGTCTACAGACTCATCCAGCATCAATATCCGTCCTCTGAGCTACTTTGAGGATGTGACAGCAGCTGTGTCAGAGGTCAGAGATAAACTAAAGGACATTCTGAGAGAGGAATGGACAAACATCTCACTGACAGTCACTGAAGTGGATGTTTCACTGTCAGATCCACCAGAGCCAAAGACCAGAGCTGGATTCTTAAAATATTCATGTGAAATCACACTGGATCCAAACACAGTAAACACACTGCTGTTATTATCAGAGGGGAACAGAAAAGTAACAGCAGTGAATCAACAACAGTCTTATTCTGATCATCCAGACAGATTCACTAACTGGTTTCAGGTCCTGAGTAGACAGAGTCTGACTGGACGTTGTTACTGGGAGGTGGAGTGGAGAGGGGGACGAATTTGTGTAGCAGTCGCATACAAGAATATCAGCAGAAAAGGACGGGGTAATGAATGTGTGTTTGGACGTAATGACAAATCTTGGTCATTAGATTGTAACAACAACAGTTATACATTTCGGTACAACAACATTAAAACTCGTGTCTCAGGTCCTCGTTCCTCCAGAGTAGGAGTGTACCTGGATCACAGAGCAGGTATTTTGTCCTTCTACAGCGTCTCTGAAACCATGACTCTCCTCCACAGAGTCCAGACCACATTCACTCAGCCGCTCTATGCTGGACTGATATTTTACTACAATAATTATGGAGCCACAGCTGAGTTGATTAAAGTGAAATAGACTGAAGTCTTTCATATTGTGGGTTTAAATCTGTATTTTAGTTTCATTTTATTTTCTCTCCATCATTTCTGCACAGAGATCAGCTGTCAGTCAAACATTATGGGTGGTACCTCCACATCTTCTAGTTGTTCTCTTGATGTTTCTGAGTTTTTAAAGGAGATCTTTCCTGTGACTGTTTATGGAGGCTATCACTGCTCATCATCATTTTGATTTACTAAAATATTTCTCCACATGAAAATGTAAACTTCTCTATCCTCTAAATGTTTCTGGAATATTTGTATTGAAAAATGTCGACATTTCTCTTCATGAGTATGGCAGACCATGTGTGTGTGTTTGTGTTTGTTTTTGTCAAAATCATCAAACAAATGAGGAAAAACTGTGATTTTAATGAATGAATTCATATATTGTGTTGATGTTTTATTGTGTGAATAAACTGGAAGGTTTGACTATAAATCAAACTTTGAACAAAGTCTTTTCTTCTGTCTTCATTCCAGGATCTCACTCAAATCTGATGCAGAAAATATGAAACTAATCTGAGAGAATAATTGAAGCAGTTTTCCTCCTGAAGCATCACAAAGTTCAGAGTTCATGTTTAGAGCAGAAGATTCAGCAGTCGCTCTGTGACCTTTCAACTTTCTTCACTAAAACAGCTTCATTACAGAGAAACAAGTCACATTTTCTTCATGTTCTTAAGTCCTTTCAGATGTTTTTAATGGTCCTTGAATGCAGCATCAGTGTCGCAGGTTTAAAAGGTCACTTTCTGTTGTGTTCAAAGATTTCCTTCAGACATGGTCTTTAATCAGTAAAGCCAGTGATACAGCAGTGTCATTAGCTGTGTTATTGGCACCAGGCTGTGTTTATGTATGTATTTAATTCTGTCTGAGGATGTCTTCAGCATGAAATGATCATTTGCTCAGCTGCTGTGTCTCATCTCTTATCAGACATTGGTTGGAACAGAGTTTTGTTGCTGACCATCTGACAAGAGGGTGAAGAAAAGCTTCAGGCTTCATTTGGACACTACGTTGGACAGAAGTCTCCACAAAAATGACTCAGAAACACAAATATTATTAATGAAAGTCCAAATGTCAAAAAGGGGTCATACATGATCCTGAGAAATGTCCTTGAACATTTGAACATGAGTCAGAGGGTTGTCAGGTTTCTACACTGCATCGTGGCATCAAGCCTGAGATGTCTGTGTAAACAAGTATGGAGGACACAAATGCACAGACGCAGTCGAGCTGTTTACTGCTGATGAGGAAGGAAAATAGTCTGTTGGATATTAAAGCAGCATTTATTAGAGTAAGAACAGATACTTATGTCCTTCATTTGATCCCCGTCAATTTACAGAAGACTTAAGGACCCTTTGACTTCTAACATACAGCTGCATGTTTA